>NC_136073.1:689583838-690260504 GCF_964261635.1 Lissotriton helveticus | reverse complement strand
AACAGGCGCAGAGGGAAAAGAGGCGAAGGAGCCATGGTGAACAGTTGCGCAAACACTTATATAATTTGAAGGAAACTAGCCGTAGCGAGGAGTGTTTTACCACAGGGAGCAGCGTGAGGGAAGTGTGGGGGGAGTCTCTAAAGTACTTTTGGGTCCCAGTCTTTCAGCGCTGATTGTTTTTCCAGCAGTCCCACGGCGGAGCACCAGCGCTTGCTATAAACAGTCTGCTGGTTTGGCAGCGGTGGCTGCTCTGAAGTGGGCTGGTATCAGTGGCCAGAGGCTCTGTGCGGGAGTGTACCGTCGCTGTCATGTGTGGACGGCCCTGGAGTTTCCATCACATGCTTCTCTGTGTCTGTCTGGCTCTGGGGGCAGGGTACGCTCGCCCTCCCGCGGGTCTCTCCCCGTTTAGACGGTAACGGAAAGCACAGAAGGTTTATAGATTTGCCATGTTCTGCTCTCATCCCTTGTGAGGTTTGTGTTACGGGCCTTTCACGATAGGTGTCTTGCTATATAAGAGAGACTATCTCACAGTGGACTTATACTTGCCAGAAGGCATACATTGCTTTCTGCCTGAAATGAATTGGTGGAGCTAAACGTGGTCCTGTTACTGCACCGAATGCCCCATATCAGGCCTGCGGTTCATTAGCAGAGCTGTTTGGGGATCACTTCCATGTTGCATGCTGGTTAGGTAGTTCAGCATTGAGGTGTGTCGCCCATGTGACACGGGTGCTACTGTTGGGCAGCGTTGAGGTGCTACAGCGGAGGTGGCTGGTGCTGTGGGGCAGTGTTGAGGTGCTACAGCAGAGGTGGCTGGTACTATCGGGCAGTGTTGAGATGCTACAGCAGAGGTGGCTGGTACTGTGGGGCAGTGTTGAGGTGCTACAGCAGGGGTGGCTGGTACTGTCGAGGAGTGTTGAGGTGCTACAGCAGAGGTGGCTGGTACTATCGGGCAGTGTTGAGATGCTACAGCAGAGGTGGCTGGTACTGTCGGGGAGCGTTGAGGTGCTACAGTAGAGGTGGCTGGTATTGTCGGGGAGCATTGAGGTGCTACAGCAGAGGTGGCTGGTACTGTCGGGCAGTGTTGAGGTGCTACAGCAGAGGTGGCTGGTACTGTCGGGGAGCATTGAGGTGCTACAGCAGAGGTGGCTGGTACTGTCGGGCAGTGTTGAGGTGCTACAGCAGAGTTGGCTGGTACGGTCGGGGAGCGTTGAGGTGCTACAGCAGAGGAGGCTGGAACTGTCGCAGAGCAATGAAGTGCTACAGCAGAGGTGGCTTGTACTGTTGGGCAGTGTAGAGGTGCTATGGCAGAGGTGGCTGGTACTGTTGGGCAGTGTTGAGGTGCTACAGCAGAGGTGGCGGATACTGTCGAGCAGTATTGAGGTGCTACAGCAGAGGTGGCTGGTACTGTCGGGCAGTGTTGAGGTGCTATGGCAGAGGAGGCTGGAACTGTCGCAGGGCAATGACGTGCTACATCAGAGGTGGCTTGTACTGTTGGGCAGTGTAGAGGTGCTATGGCAGAGGTGGCTGGTACTGTCGGGCAGTGTTGAGGTGCTACAACAGAGGTGGCTGGTACTGTCGGGGAGCGTTGAGGGGCTACAGCAGCGGTGGCTGGTACTGTTGGGTAGTGTTGAGGTGCTACAGCAGAGGTGGCTGGTACTGTCGGGCAGTGTTGAGGTGCTACAGCAGAGGTGGCTGGTACTGCCGGGTAGCGTTGAGGGGCAACAGCAGCGGTGACTGGTACTGTTGGGTAGTGTTGAGGTGCCACAGCAGAGGTGGCTGGTACTGTCGGGCAGTGTTGAGGTGCTAGCTACAGCAGAGGTGGCTGGTACTGTCAGGGAGCGTTGAGGTGCTACAGCAGAGGTTGGCTGGTACTGTCGGGCAGTGTTGAGGTGCTACAGCAGAGGTGGCTGGTACTGTCGGGCAGTGTTGAGGTGCTAGCTACAGCAGAGGTGGCTGGTACGGTCGGGGAGCGTTGAGGTGCTACAGCAGAGGTTGGCTGGTACTGTCGGGCAGTGTTGAGGTGCTACAGCAGAGGTGGCTGGTACTGTCAGGGAGCGTTGAGGTGCTACAGCAGAGGTTGGCTGGTACTGTCGGGCAGTGTTGAGGTGCTAGCTACAGCAGAGGTGGCTGGTACGGCCGGCGAGCGTTGAGGTGCTACAGCAGAGGTTGGCTGGTACTGTCGGGCAGTATTGAGGTGCTACAGCAGAGGTGGCTGGTACTGTCAGGGAGCGTTGAGGTGTCTACAGCAGAGGTGGCTGGTACTGTTGGACAGTGTTGAGGTGCTACAGCAGAGATGGCTGGTACTGTCGGGCAGTGTTGAGGTGCTACAGCAGAGGTGGCTGGTACTGTCGGGCAGTGTTGAGGTGCTAAAGCAGACCTGTGTTCCTTGTAGTATTGGGACACCCGGAGAGAGGAGGAGGTGGGGAATCTTGCAACCACGAAGGAACTGAACATGGATTTTAAGACTTTTTTTATTTTTGGATTTTATAGAAGTTGCGGTATTGGATGATATCTTGCCTTGGACCTTGTGAGACGAAGCTGAGGTGCGTTGATAGGAGTGTGTGGAACAGCAGGAGAGCCTCTAGATCACGAAGAAAAACCCTGGCTGAGCTGTGCGCAGTCTGAGACTGCAATAGTCGGGGTCCTGCAGGTCACAGGATGGAAAGTGGAACCTTTCTATTGGTCCCAGAATAAATGGCAAAGCTTCTGGTCAGAAGCGAGATGCATTGGCTGAAATACACGTGCTCTCCCAATTTCTGGAAGAGCAGATTAAAAGGCCTTTATTTTGGTGCATAGACAGGCTTGAGTGTTGCATTGCAGCTGGAGAGTCTAGCTATCGTGGTTGAGGTGCATTGGCAAAGTTGTAATGGTGCAAAGTACTCTGATAAGACAGGGCACGATGAAGGTACAGTAGAAGAGCTAAAAGGGGTAGTCGCCAGCAGGTTTGTTGACGGGCTGCAGCGAGTTGTGGGGTACCATTGGTTAAGGTTTGGTTGCACCTCCAGTCTTGTGTTGGGTGCTGTTGCAGCCTAAGGTTAGAAGTCACGGGCAGAGATTAACACCATTTTACAGCGCAGTGCAGTTTCTGGTGCTTTTGTGCTCCCAGTGTTGACATTTTGTTCTCCCTTTTTTAATGGCCACTCTGAATTCTGCAAAATCTGTCACGAGAAGAAGAACTTTCGACGTGCGCATGGCAGGATCATCATTTCTACAAGCCATTCTCCCTCATCTACAAGGCCGTCCAGCCCTCCCTTGCTCTCGGTAAAGAAGAACAAACATGGCGTTTCTCATGCCGGGCCTGGGCTCTCCCTGTCCCTGATCAAACATTTCGTAACCGCAAGCTGCCACTCATTTCCCTCAAGCTCCTTAACACGTTTTTTTTCTTGAAAAGCAGGACTAAGGAGCTTGGCAGCGCTCTCCGGAATGAGGCCATAAGCTGTCAACCTGCATGAACGGCCCGGCCCTTGCAGGAGAGGCCTGCTTGCCGCGGCGCGGTTCATCGCCGCCTCGCGCTCCTTGATACCCGCCAACCTTTGCGCGAGCGTCGTCACGCCTGCACCTGCCTAATTACATTTAGCGGACTGTTTTACAGATTATCGGCCACATGCATCAAGGTAAATTGCATTCGCAAACGGTGCGAATCGCATTTTTCGGCCGTTTGCGAATGCAATTTCCTGATTTGGGATGCACCAACCCTTTTTAGAAATTCGCAATTTAAGAAAGTGCACAATTGCGATTTCTTAAATTGCAAATGCATTTAAGGAATCTCAATTTGAGATTCCTTAAAAGCAATTCATCATACTTTTTTAAATTGCGAATTTTGAAATTAGAAATGCAAATTACCATGACCTTCATGGTAATTTGCGAAAATCTAGAAAAATGCTTTTAAATGCATTTTTCTTTGTTACATGTTACACACACACACGTGCCCTTGGGGCATGTGTGTGTGTAAGATGTATCCAAAAGCAAATTTCAGGGGTGCAACAGGGTGTCTTTTGGACACCCCTGCACCCTTGAAATTGCATTCTCAATTTGCGAATTCACAATGATGAATTGCAAATGGGCCTCTAGGCCCGTAGGAATGAATGTGTAGAAATTCCTTAATTGCGATTCTCAATTAGAGAATCGCAATTAAGGAAAATTACAGAATCGCTAAAAAAAAAGCGAATTATTCATGCATTGCCGTTTGCGAATCCTTAATTGCGATTCCTTAATTTTCGCAATTAAGGATTCGCAAACGGCAACATTGATGCATGTGGCCGTATGCGTTTTAATTTATTGTTTCTACTTTACGTATTCCCCTTCGGCCTGTTGTGAGGTAGGTCGCACTTCTTCACCTTATGGTACCGTTACTTTTATCACAATGACCGCCAGCTGCAGCTTCTTGAGACTAGAGTCCCAGTTCTCAGTGACATTAAATGTTCCCTACTAATAGCCTTATTGCGAGTGTGTTACGGAATGTCCTTTGCTCCCGGATGTATACATAGCGCCTCTTAGGAGGGTCACGCAAATTGCGCTCAGACCCTGGTTTAGATAGGCGCTATTTCCTCCATGGGCTAAATTGCAGTGGCAGAACAGTGCAGTAAGAGCATAACTGCGGTAGTAAAATACCTTTTTTCAGGGCTTTAAGTGGGGAAAAAAATCTGAGGGTGCTCTAAAAGGGTCGTGGCAAATTTATTAAAGGGGTGTGGCCTATCCGAGTAGGGGTGTGGTCTAAATCAAGATAACTAGCATTGTGTGCTGATGAAAAAAAATGAAGTCGCATCCAGCAAAGGATAATAAAATAGGCAAAAAAGTATATTAAGTATAAGCCATACAATACCAAACTCTTTGAAAAATCATGTAAAATTTATTAATTACTTAGAAATCTATTGCTGGATTTCTCAAAACCATTGAAGATATTCACTGGGTCTATTTTGCTGGGGTTTCTCACAAGCATTTTCTTCAGCAGACCTTCTACCTTTTGCCAGCCAACTCTTTACATACAGCTTTGCGTCAAATGGAGGACCATTGAGTTTTACCCATAAGCATGAAGAAATCGTCTCTACAAGAAGAGAGGCCCTTGTTGGACTAGCAATTAAGTTCATTGCGCGGAAACCTCTCTCGCAATCCGCATTACTTGCTGGCAGGGTTTCCATGCAAACTAATAACTTTTTTAATGCTTCAGGGGTTTTCTTTCCATCAAAATCTTTGAAAAGTCTAAAAGCTTGGATAGTATCTCTTGCTGGCAGCTGAAACTCTTAACACAGTTTCTGGATCTCTGTCTCACCATAAAGAATGCGTACATCACCAGAAGGCAAGTTGCCTGCATCTAGCACACTGAAGCTGGCTATAAGTTCTTACTCAGAATCCGGGGCACATCGTTTTTATTGATATTTACAGACAGACTTTGGTAAAACTGATTTGGATTAAGGGCAACAGAGTTACTTCTACCATGGAAAAGAGGAACATTCTTGAATTTGCCCTCGTCAACTGCTCTGAGTCGCAGAAGCAAACTCCCCTGGTGAGTCCTTCATTGCTCTAAATATACGTACTGGACTAACCAAAAGTCTGTGGGCATTAACAATTGTAATGTCCCTCCTCTGTAAGGAGAGTGATAAGTCTTTGAGCTCTTCAAGTGCATCACACATTACCCCCAAATCTCTGATATAAGAATAGGATGTAAGCTTCTTCAAGAGACCTTCATACTTACTCCGGTCTCTTATGGATCTGGCAACCAGATATGAACTGAATTGTAAACTGGAAAGCGAGGGCAGCTATTGGGCTAAAGTCCAGAAGAAGTCTTGAATGTGGATCTCCCCCCAGTAGTGTAACAAAGACCCCCGCTGTCCCCACAATGCGGGGCTCTACAAGCTCCTGAGTGTGGTCAGAGGGGGCCCCCTCCAGGTACTTTGCAGGGGGGCCCCCTAAAGTTTTGATACGCCACTGACACGTAATTAGCAGCAGGGCGACCTGTAAAGAGAAGGCAGGTCCGCCGGTAGCGCGTGTGATCATAATCTCCCCCCCTGTGCAAACTCCAGTTACCTTAGGAAGTGAAGGGGGCTCTGTGGTCTGCGCTGATCTCCGGTGAAGCCGCTTTCGCCAGTGGGACGCGCCTTGGCCTTAGGTTCAGCTCCTTTCCTCGATGACGAGCGCGAGGGAACCCTGGTTGCTCGGGGGCGCCTCGCGCCTCTCAAGACGCAATGTAGCTCCGCCTGACGAACCTCCGCGTTGCTGGGGGAAACCCTTGTTGCTGTGACCAATCCGAGCCTGGCTCGGAAATGACGATCCCAGGCCGGTGGTGGTGAATACTGACAGGGTGTTTTCAAGGCTCCTTCTCAGAGCGGTGAACCCGGCCTCGGGCACACAACACAGCTCGAGAGGCGGCGGTGGAGTGAATACGCACACAGCGCTCGGGGGCAAAGCAGGCACTCAAAAGTTCCTCAGCGGTGCGTTAATCCACACACACAGAGCGCAAGGGACTCGAACCTGGGGCAGATCACGCTTGAGGTAGAGCAGGCCTCCCGACCTTACGCCCCAACTGTGTGCCGATGAGCACACCGAGACAGATTTTACAGGGGGCAGCTTCACGAAGGCACAGCGCAGAGACCCACACAGCAGCTGGAAGGGTGGGTGCTGGAGAACTTTTGTATCCCTGAGTTCCCAGCTCTTCTTAGGCCCTTGGAGACAGGCAGGCTTCAAAGGGGCAAAGCACACAGCACAGCTCCTATTCAAATTAGGGGGACACAGCACACAGCAGACAGTCCCTTCCTCATCAATCACAGCAACTGTAGGTGAGCTCCAAGATACTCAGCACGGATTCTATGTTTACTGGGGCTCCTGTCCTACTATTTTTACCACAAAAGTATTTGTTCTTCTTGTGTGAGGGGTCCTGGACCCAGTCTAAACCAGTTCTGGGTGCACTCTGCTCACCCTACCTTTGACCTTTGAGGCCCAACAATAGAGCCCCCTAGAGCCCCCTTTCGAGGCCTCCCCAAAACAACTGGGGGGGGGGGGGCTCTGCCTCCCACAGACCCCCCTCCCACTTAAAGCCCTGCCTTTTTTTGATTGTATATTTGTTACTGCACAGGGAAAATCTTGCAATCCGGCACAAAAACCGACCCAGTGCTGAACGCTAGCAGTATTTGCCCAGATGTTTTTGGCATATGAGTTTTGCAGACACTTGCAACGGGGCCCTGTCACCAGCCCCTTAGTGCACTCTCTTGCTTTGCATTCATTGTTTTTATGTTCACCTGCTCGCTCAAAGGCATGGTTGTGCGCAGTATTAAGTTCATGAGGCGAACACCTACCAATTAAATTATGCGCTGCAGCGTAAATGAGGTCACCCGGGAGACATGCAGCGAATGAAAGGAAACATAACGGTACCCAACAATGTTTTTATTGGTTTTTGAGGTTGGTGTCGGGTACCCATAACAAATCTCGAGGTTGTTTAAGGCATAATTGACGGATTAAGGGATTACTCAGAATTCCCACTCCAGTGTTCCTTTGTGGAACTGAATCACGCCTATTGTTTTAGGTAAATCATTCTTGCAGCTGTAGCACTTGTTTCATTCCCTCAGTCGGTGTAGGAGCAAGAGCACCTGCTTCAATGTTAATCGTTTACAAGTGACAGGAAAAGCATTTCAGTTTTACCAGTGGCGACGATGTGAGGAGTAAACAGAAGAGAATCTCACGCTGCCTGTTGCTTGAGGCAAATTGACCTGAACTCATTGAACCCATGCGAAAATCTACAAAAGTTTACATTTTCTTAACAAAATAAAGCACCACCCCTCCGGCAGTACCTACTCAACTCTTTTACATTTACAAAACTGGCAAAGGTGTAATTCAAAACTTACAGAGATAGTCATTCTTGCAGTTATTAAAGCAATTCCTACTCCTGAAGTCGGAACAAAACACTCAAAACTGTATTTAATTTAACAGCAGGCATAAACGGTATAATACTTAAGCTGAACACTTTACTTGACATGATTCCGTAATATTCTTTGAAGTGTTTGTTTTCCCTAAGCCCTTTACAGACTTAACATTAAGGAAATATTGATTCTGTCAAATGCATTTGTACAACAATTTATGACTTAATCAAAGGCAAATTATTAGTCATTATTATGCCCAATAAATGGAAGGGGTGTTCAAAAGTTGTGTACACTAAAGTTGCAAGAAAACAAATCCCAGATTCTGAGGATTATCAGGTCTTAAGTCATTAGCCTTAAGTCATTTACAAATTGCCAGCTCATCAGAACAACCCAATCTCAGTTCGATGTATTCCAGTAACTCCTTGTTGTAATCCAACTCATTTTTATTGTACAGTAAATAGGCTACTGTCTGGGTATGCTATTTCATTCATTTCACTTCATGTTGAAAATCCCTCAGTTAATGTATTCAAATTTCTCTTCCTTTAAACAGCAGTGAATGAACTGCTTGTTTGTTTGATAGTAAGTCTCTCTCGGGGCACTCGGAATTCATCTATCTCTTCTATCCAGTATCCCTGAAAGTGCATGCACTTACTGGGGCTACTCTCAGCTCTCTTCCCACACAGTTCTATCATTCCACACGTTCCCCCAGTGCTACAGACGTGTCAAGTACCAAATCAGGGAAGCAAGGTTAAACCCTGTAACTTCCATGCTGCCAAAATATTGAATACTGGCGGTACACCTGCGCGCTAGGTATCTGAGGACCCACCTCTCAGTTTGCAGTGCTCAAGCTGAGGAACGGAGTCTAGTCTCCTGAAGCAGTTTATCATATTGTGAACTTTGTACAGCTGTTAAATAAAGAGATAACTACTAGAGAGTCAGGGTTACTGGGTCACTCCTGTACCCCTTGGTTAACTTCTCAACAACAACAAAAGAGTGACATGAAGTGCAAGAATACCAAGAAATCAAACCAACATGATTCCTTTATATAACTTGTCACTAAGAAGAAAAACGCAAGTGCCACAAAATAACTCGGGTGAAAAAGGAAAATAAATATTTTCTTTAAAAGAACCCTCACTCACCACCCTGGTTGGTGACATGCTTCATCATTGGGTTCCCACTGGGGAGACCGAATGTCCCCCCAGTGGGCTACAACGCCTGATTACAGTGGAGCTGGTTCTTTTTGTTGTGAAGAAGTGAAAAAATGATAAGTGATAGTGCTGTGTGTGGTTAAGAAATGCCTGCTTCGCTGTAATCAGGCGTTGTAGCACACTGGGGGGACATTCGGTCTCCCCAGTGGGAACCCAATGATGAAGCATGTCACCAACCAGGGTGGTGAGTGAGGGTTTTTTTAAAGAAAATATTTATTTTCTTTTTTCACCCGAGTTATTTTGTGGCAATTGCGTTTTTCTTCTTAGTGACAAGTTATATAAAGGAATCATGTTGGTTTGATTTCTTGGTATTCTTGCACTTCTTGTCACTCTCTTGTTGTTGTTGATCAGCTGTTAAATAAACCTGAGAGACGCCTGCAGTAGTGCTTGCTATGCATTTAAGAACTAACTAGAGACCACACTTATGAAGACCTCTTCGATGTCAACTCTTACTCTCACCCAACTGACTAACGTTCTCCTTCACCTTGGCACCAGCTTCATCATTCCAATTATGATATCACAGGAAGGTTTAGTCCTGATTAGCACTGAACCATTCTACTCAGCCTGACTGCCACCTAAACCTTTAGTACGGCTAAACACAGTAAAAAAATGATGAAATATATTCTCAATGTATAAAGAAGACAAATGTCGCTTTGATTTGCAGTCTGACTAATTGCACCAGAGACACTGTGTCATGCACCAGTGTGACTTCCGCTAAGCACTCTACACTAAGCACTATGATATGAGCCCGAACACTGCATTGTAGTGGACAATGACATACAACTAGGACCCAAAGGACGCTTGAGGCTATGAAAACAATTCAAGACCGGAGAATATGCACAACTATTGACTGGGCCATACAGTCTGATTGGCATTTCTAGTACACATTATGGGGGTAAAGGTATTTAAAAAAACAAAATTCAAAACCTTTATTATGGCAAAGGAAAAGGGTACGGTACATCAGTGCAATAAGTACGTCCAATACAGTGACAGATAATCACATAGGCGAAAAGGCACCTTCCCGCACATGTTGATGATCATTTGCAAATGAAAGAAATCAAGTTTAGATTACAACTCCCCCCTTTCACAATAATGCGTGCATCATACCAAGGTGTCCTATGGCAACAAATATCAATTCAGATAATAACAGTACAACAGGAGTTACGATATGCAGGACTTATGTTAAACAGAGCTTGCCAGGATGGCACCACTGTGGTACCACTGTGCCTCCTCCCAGCTTGGTTATTCCTTCTATCTAGTCCCATCTACTCCAGTGTATAAGGTGATACTTCCGGTGTAGTCAGTCCGTGTGGGCCTGTCCCAATCTGCAGCAATGTACGCGAAGACGTAGCCTTACAAAATTAGTGAACAGCATAGGTTCCCCCGGCTAGTGTGTCCACGGTCTCCCCTGAACCCTCCGTCTCGTCCTTTTGCTGCCTTAGAAGGTAGGACGTGAGTGGCCCCCAGACATCTTTTGGGCGCGACCTCGGGGGCAGTAACTCTGCACACGTGTGGAGTTGGTCCATGCCTTAAATTTGGGGGCTCGTCCCCTCCCCCATCTGCACGCCACTTGGCACTTGGCCAAGAGTAGGCTCAGTGCCAGAAACTTTTTGTGTATGGTCAAAGTGTTGTGCGTGAGGCCTAGCAGCGCCACCATTGGGCACGGTGTTATCTCCACCCCCAACATGTCTGACAAGCCCACAAAAACCTCCGTTCAATATTGGGCAACTTTGGGGCAGGTCCATGCCAGATGAAAAAAATCCGTTCCCTCCGTCCCACAACGGTTGCAGCAATCATTATCTCTTAGGCGGAACCTGTACAGTTTAGCAGGGGTATAATATAAGCGGTGAAGGAATTTGAAATGAACCAGCCGTAACCTAGAATTGCCCGTGACTGTGTTTGTTTGTGTGCAACTGACCTCCCACTGCTCATCCGTCAGCGGCGCATCTAGATCCCCATCCCAGTCTGTACGCGCCCGCAGTGTGGTAGTCAATGGTGCGTTCTGCATGTGTTTGTAGAGTAGTGATACAACATGTTGCGGGGCATCCTTTTGCAGGATAGCGTGGAAGGGTGCAAGGGTGTCGGGTTCCTCCGGGAAGCTGGGGGTGACCGCACGGACGCTTTGTCGGAGCCGGGTATACAGGAAGGTATCCATTATTGTGGGTGTGTGTTCCCAAAAGAATTGATGTATCGTGCGGAACTGCCCTTGGACGTACAGGTCTCCCCAGGTGAGATATGCACGTTTGGTTAGCATCTTGCGACAGATATCCTCACAGGTGACCTGCAATCGGGGGTCATTCATCAGAGTCATCAGTGGTGAATACATGAACAGGCTCCCCATGCAGTCAACCGTAGACGGGTCTCGTTCTCTCTCCCCCACGCACGTGAAGATGCATCCGGATACGTTCACTGGGCCCATGTATCCGTCCTCCACCGCCAGGTGTGCCATATAGGGTGGCGGGTGAAACCAATAGACGGCGAAGTGGCCTTGTGCGCAGTCGTAGTACCGCTCAAAATTGGGGACCTCAAAGCCCCCTTGATGATATGGTAACATTAATGTAGCGAGACTAATTCTCGCCTGCTTCCCACCCCATATTAGCCGTGTCAATTGGGTTCTGAGTGCGTGGAAAAAATGCCGTCCCGGGCTATATGGAATGTTAGTGAATAAATATAAAAGTTTGGGCAGCAACACCATCTTGATGAGAGAGATGCAACCCGCCTTTGACAGTGGGAGGTGTATCCATTTGGTAATGCTATCAGTAATTTTATCCAGGGCTGTCCCGTAATTGGCTCTAATCTGGGTGTCTCTCTGCCTAGTTATTCGGATGCCTAAGTATTTCAACTCCTCTGTTTCCCAGATAAGGGGGTCATCTAGTTGGTGTGGCTGCGTTTTTTCTGTCAGCGGGAACACTGCGGATTTACCCCAATTAATTTGTATTCCAGCAATGCCACCAAATTTCGTGATTTCGCGCAGCATGGGATTGAGATTCTCTTGTGGTTTCTTGACGTAGAGCGTCATGTCGTCTGCGTCGAGTGAGATGAGTAACTGTCGGGCTGGGTAAATTAGCGCTCGGTGGTTATGATGCTGTCTGAGTTTTTCTGCTAATGGCTCAATGGCCAGCGCGAAGAGGACGGGGGACAGCGGGCATCCCTGGCGAGTGCCTCTGTTAATATTGAAAGGGGAAGACCTGGACCCGTTTAGTAGCACCACCGCCGTCGGCTGACAGTACAGCAACCGCACCCAGTCCAAAAAGCTGAAGGACATGCCCATGCGCTCCAGTATGCCTAACAAATAATCCCATTCTAGCGAGTCGAACGCCTTTGTGGCGTCGAGAACTATAGCAGCTGCCTCGCAGTTAGGATCTATATCTTGCAACACCGCATGTAGCGTGCGCAAGTTATGTGACGTTGCGCGATTTGGGACAAACCCCGCCTGATCCAGCAAGACCAGACGTTCCATCAGGAGGTTAAGGCGTGTAGCGAGGACTTTTGCTAAAATGTTGGTATCACAATTTAGTATAGACAGAGGACGATACGAATCGCATTGCGTCGGGGGTTTCCCAAGTTTAAGTAGGGAGGTTACCAGAGCTTCACGCATTGTGCGGGGCAAGCTCCCCTCTTCCAACACTGCATAGTAGACTTCTTTTAGGATAGGAGCTAGCAAGGGGGCAAAGGCTTTATAAAATACAATCGGAAGACCATCCGAGCCAGGGGCACGGCCGGACTTTGTCTTCATGATGGCTTCTGTTATTTCATCCAGTTCCAACTCTAAGTTTAGGAACTTTTGTTGCGTGGCTCCCAGCCAGGCTATTGCAGTGTCCCCCAAGTAGGTGTCCAAGTCAATCGGCATGCCCCTGTGTGAGGTGTACAGTGTGTTGTAGTAATCCCTGAGGATGCGGAGTTGGTCCAGGAGATTTCTGTACACAGTGCCTTGAGCGTCCTGCAGCTCGGTAACATAGTTAGCGAACCTAGGCGGCCTGATTGTGTTCGCCAGTGCCATCCCCCTCCCCGTAAATGCGCGCCGTGTGTGGTTTCCCACGAAATTTGCATTCTCTGTCAGCCACCGTCTCATATTCGATCAGTTTGTCCCTCATTTGGGCTTTAGTCGCATGATCATGTGGGTTCCGTTCCAGTGTGAGTTCCAGCGCATGCAGGTCAGATTCAAGCTTCCGAAGGTCGCCTCGTAGAGATTTGAGTATCCCCCCTCCTTTGGCTAGGCACCAACCGCGCACAGTGACCTTGAAGGCCTCCCACACTGTCGCGACGCTGGACACGGACGTCAGATCACGATAAAAAAATCTTGAATGTCCTGCTCTAGTTCAGTCTTAAAGACAGCATCATTGAGGTGAGAGGGGTTAAGCCGCCAGCTCAAGTATGGGGAGCAGTCTACAGGGATCTGAAGGTCCATGAGTACCGGGGAGTGGTCCGAGAACGTGCGGGCCAAGTGTGTCGCCTGTGTCAGCCAGTGCGCCATTCCGGTCGTCAGGAAAACGTAATCTAGGCGCGCCCAAGTGGAGTGGACCACTGAGTAATGAGTGCCCTGTTTGAGTGTGGGGTGTTTATGTCTCCAGGCGTCTAACAGGCAGTGATCTCATGCTATGTTGCTTAGCGTCCTCTGTGTGACTGTGTAGTGTGTCGGGAGGGGGTGCGACCTGTCCGCTTGGGGATGTAGAGACGTATTGAAGTCTCCTCCTAGAATAACATATGTGATGCCTAACGTCTGTATCTTACCCCATAATAAGAGCAGGGCATTAGGGTTATCAGTGTTGGGGCCATAGTAGTTCGCAAAGAGGATATTGTGTGAATGAAGTCACCCCCACACTAAGCAGAATCTGCCTTCCGTGTCAGAGTCCGTTCCCTGTGGTGTAAATTCCACTCCCGTTTGATTAAAATGGTCACCCCCCTGGAGTAAGTGGAGTAAGAAGCAAATCCGCGACATTAAGCCCATCGAGATGCGAATTGAGGGGTGCCTCCAGGTGCCAGGTGTGTCTCCTGCAGAAGGGCCACTGTCAGCCCGTGTCTGTCTAGATAGCCCAGTATCTGCCTACGCTTCCTGGGGTCGTTAAGGCCCCGGACGTTCCACGAAGCTACTTTGATGTGTCGAAGTGCCTGTGTGTTACCTGTCGTCTCCATGTCGACGTGTAAAGAACATTATACAATAATAAGCATCCAGACTATCCTCGGTACTTAGCAATGCAATAGTTAGAGCAAAATATCCCCCCGCCCACACCGGCTTCCCCAACTTGCCGGGTACCTCCCAATCCGGCAGCCCCAACTTGCCAGTCACAGGTCCCTCCATCCTCCCAATGAACACCCCATCAAAATGCGCGTATGTCCGTTGTGATTTGCGAAGTCCCGTCCGCCCTCCATCCCAGCCCCCCCATACCCCCCCTGTCCCCACCCACGCCGACATTCCCAACTTGCCGGGTATGCAATCCTCCCCTCCCAAAAAACAACTCTCAACAGTCTACAGAGTTCTCCCTCTCTCTAGAGAAAAGGTCAGGGGTATGCCCACGTATGCGGAGACGCCAGGGACCCACGATACGCCATCTCTCCTCCTATATTTCACACGCCCACAGCACCGCTCAGTGAGCCGGCCGTTGCAGCGGGACGGAGGCGAGTGTTCGGGCGAACTACAGATGTGCAAGAGACAACAAACAAAAAAAACAGCAGTGATACATCACCGTCTCGGAGGCAGTAAAACAGGTTTCATCTAGTCCGTCTGTCTACAAATTGAGTCTCCGCCTCAGCACTTAGTCCTGATTTGACGCCGGCGATAGGGATCTGGAGCGACGCCGTTCCTCTGCTTCTCGGGACGCAGCTCGGCGATGTCTTTTGAGGTAATCTTCTGCCTGCTGAGGGGTAGTGAAGAAATGTTGCCTCCCCAAGTGTGTGATCTTTAGTTTTGCCGGGTAGAGCATGGCGTACTAAATATTCTGCGCAAGTATTTTTTTCTTAACTGCAGCATACTAGCGTCTTGCCTCTTGGACAGCCTGCGTAAAGTCCGGGAAAAACGCCAGTGTGGTGTTTTCATATCTTACTTGCTACATTTCCCGGGCAAGTCTTAAAACAGTGTCTCTATCTCTGTAGTTAAGGAAGCGGACTATGATCGGCCTTGGCGATGCTCCTGGTGGTGGACGCGTAGCCAGCGATCGGTGCGCTCTTTCTATCGTTAAGTGGGCAGAGAAAGCTTCTCTTCCGAACAGGTCCACGATCAGTTTTTCTATGAAGTCCTCCATCCTGCCCGTGTTGGTGGATTCCGCCAGGCCAAGGATCCGGACCTTATTCCGGCGGGAGCGTGCCTCCAAATCCTCGTTCTTTTCTGCTATCACCTTCAGCAGTTTATCCATTTGAAGCATTTGAGTATTTGCCGCCGCCGCCCCATCTTCCAGTTCCGACACTCTAGTTTTGGCGTCCTTGAGTCTATGATCATGTTGCTCTAGTTTGTGCACCACTGAGTCCATTCTAGCATGCATCGTGTCCATCTTGGCATCGATAGAGGTGAGGCTCTGCCTCATGCCCATCAGGATCGCCTTCCAGTCCTCATCAGGTTGCTCCGTTGGCCCAGTGTCCCTGCTTTTCGCTGAGTCCGATCTCTGTCCTTTCCGGGGTCAAACGAGAGCTTGGCTTGCTTGGCATCGTTGCACCCCATTCAGCCTCTCGGTGCTGTACCTTGTTGCCACGAGGTCTCCGACCAGTCTCAATCGCTCAGCAGGGCGTTATAGCTGAATACGCAATGCGGCGGCGACAGGTACCGTTCTGGTTATGTCTCCAACGTGCTCGTATCCCTTCAGACAATTGCACTCAGGGCCCTCCGTTTCACCAGGGGATAAGCCTTGTTTTCCCACACCTCGCGAGCGAGCCAAGGGATCCCCGCAGCGATCAGATGCACTGCCTGCCGGGTGGCCGGGCCTCGTGTATGCTTTATCCAGCGCTTCTCGCTCTTCCTCTTCTTCAGACTCTGGCCTTGGTCCCGGTGGGGCAGATCCTGTATTGCTATGTGGCCGAGGTGGGCCGGTGTCAGCAGGGCCTGGTAGCTTCACTTGGGGCAGAGGCCATTAATTTCACTCCCCGGTGCGGGCGCCGCAGCCCCGTGAAGTTCTCGCGGGCTTCCTCTGGTCTCTTCCCCCCGGAGTATTTTGCTATTTAAAATGGCGCCCGGCGACCGTTGCGGTCGTTATGATGCAGTATTTTAAATATCCCAGCTATGCGGGTTACAGCCTCAGTTGGTGCTCTGGGGGAGCAGTTTGGTTGTAACGCGCAGGCTGTGTCCTCTCACTTTTGCGCGCCAGGCATGCAGGCACCGGTCCGGCCGCGATATGGTTTCGCTGGGGAAGGACTTTTCGCTATTGCAGGCCCCGGCCTCCGATGTATGGTCCACGTCTGGTTCCCCCCAGTTGCAGTCGCGTTATAGTCCCTCAGCTTCCAGTGGCAGCGGGAGCAATCGCACCGGTCCGGTAACTGCGCCGTTCCTCCGGCAGACCTCGCGATCCCCGACCTCGTCTGATGCGCCCTACTGCCCCGCAGTTCCAGCGCTCTGCTCTCAGCACTCGGCCAAAACTTCCATGGCCGGAGAACTTCGGCTAGCGTTGTGTCTGGGCCGTCAAAGTTTGTTCCCTGCAGGCAGGACACAATCTGCTCTCCAATTCAATGTGATTTGGCAATTGGTATGTCTCAGGATGGGGGTGATGTTTAGGAATGCGCCCGAACTGGCGAGAGCCTCGCTAGTGCGCGGCCATATTGGTCGTGCGCCCTCTAGCGCCCCCGGGGGTAAAGGTATTTTTCTACTCTGTAGGTGTTAAAGATTATTTTCTTTATTAGCAGGCATCTTGGGACTTCTATTTGCACAGATCCCGATGTCAGGATGAAGACTTGTCCTAGACAGTGATACCTTTATCTTTTTCTAGCTTGTTTGGGTGTGGTAAGCAAAGGCTTCGTTACAGTCCATCACAGGTTGAGCATTTGACAGCACCAGTAACTGATGAGAAAGTTGGGTAGGCTATTAGAACTATTAAAGTAAACAAAGCTCTGGGCAAAATGGCTAAACACATGGTTTCCAGGAAATATTTGGCCCAAAATGTAGCTAAATTGAATAAGTATTTTCCAATATCACGATCCATCACACCATCTATGTGCGAAATTGATGTTGCATAAACACTGCAACTTTCGAAGGACCTGTAAAGGTGCTCTTCCCATTGATCAAAACTGTACACAAAACCATTAATTAGCCTCTAGACTTGAAAACTTGCACCAGGACCGGTCATGGTTTGTCAGGAAAAGACCCACACAATAATGTGCACAGGATTGTCCACCTTGTTGAGAAAGTGCAAGCGATCTTAATCACACTTGACGCTGACTACGTTTTTAACCAGTTGGACTCATCCTTTTTGATACTGTCCTGAGAAAACTTGGGCTGCGACACAGTGACCATATATAATAGCCCTATTGTGATAATTGTATTTAATGACCTTATATCCACACTATTCTCTCTAAACAGGCGTCCTTGACAGGGTTACCGTTGTACCTGTTACTTTTTGTTCTTAGCTTTAAATCGCATATTTCCCACATAAGACAAGCTGAGGACATTTGCTTGGTTCCGGCTTGGGTTTCGGTGCCAAAGGGGTAGTGGTGTGCTTCGATGCCGATGATTTGGAAGTCGGGCCGTGGTGTTTTTCGGTGCCGGTATGTGTGAAGGTCGACTCGAGCTCGAGTCGCCTGAAGGCTTGGTTAGCTTCTTAGCAGGGCCCGAAGGTGGGGCAGTAGAAGCGGTTTGACGGTGTGCACCCGAGCTGGAGGGCGAGGGTGTGACCGGGGCCTTCTGTGTCGAGGAGGGGTCGGGGTCGACGGTCTTACTTACGACCCGCTGCGCTGGAGTGATGTCCTCGACTTCGGAATCGTCCACTTCGGAGCTGCTGTCAACGTCGTGCTGTTGAGGGACGTTGACGCCCTCCTCGAAGATGTCGTCCGGGATCGGAGCTGAAGATCTTTGAGCCATTGTTCTCCTCGCTCTTCGGGATCAGATGTTCACAAATTGGCCCTTAATGCACATGATGTCATCTTTGCACTTGGTGACCCAGCCACTCCCCGTTGAGATTAGTAAGAGACTTAAATCATTTTGAAGAAGTAGCTGGTAACAGAAAATGAACATGGAGAAATCTGAGTCAGATTTTGACTCTCACCATGGAAGATATGGTGAGTATGGAGAACAAATGCCAGTTTAAATGGTTGCTTCGCTCACAATAAATATCTGGGTTTTAGGATCACGCCACATTTACCTTATCTATATACATCCATTTTCCCACCATTACACAATGGAATTTGTAGAGATCTGAGAAGATTGCCCTCTTTCTTTATTTCTTGCTTAGGAAGAGCAGATGTGGTAAAGATGAGTGCTCTTCCAAGGGCTCTCTGCATCTTTCAGGCAGCACTGATAAGGGTAAAACTGGATGTTCGAGGCATATGAGCTGCATATTACACACTATGTATAGATGGTGTTGGGCCCGGATGTTTGCAGTTTGTTTTGTTGTAGAAAGTCTTTTGGAGTCACGAGATAGGTGACTCCTCCTTAGGATGATACTGCGCATGGGCATCGGCTCCATCCCCAGATTGTTTTTTTCCGCCACCGGGCTCGTATGTGTTCCAGCGCTCTGTGTTGGAACCGATTTCCTTCGGTGCGCAATCCTCACGAAAAACTTCAAAACTTAGTTTCGAACGCTTTCCAGTCAACGTTAATCTTCAAACATCGAGGATTTTGATTCCGGTCGTCGTCGACGGCCTTCTGGCCTACCTAGGTCTCAACTCCAGCTAATGGAAAGGACGCCATTTAAAAAGTGTCCTCAAAGTGGGTCGAAGTTTCCCACGCCGACCTGCATGAGGTGTGTATCCTCTGTCTGTCTCCGGAGCACGAGGCGAAAGACTGTTCAGCTTGTGCCTCTTTCTGCTCCAAAAAGACTATCCGGGACTGAAGAGCGAGGAGAACAATGGCTCAAAGATCTTCAGCTCCGATCCCGGACGACATCTTCGAGGAGGGCGTCAACGTCCCTCAACAGCACGACGTTGACAGCAGCTCCGAAGTGGACGATTCCGAAGTCGAGGACATCACTCCAGCGCAGCGGGTCGTAAGTAAGACCGTCGACCCCGACCCCTCCTCGACACAGAAGGCCCCGGTCACACCCTCGCCCTCCAGCTCGGGTGCACACCGTCAAACCGCTTCTACTGCCCCACCTTCGGGCCCTGCTAAGAAGCTAACCAAGCCTTCAGGCGACTCGAGCTCGAGTCGACCTTCACACATACCGGCACCGAAAAACACCACAGCCCGACTTCCAAATCATCGGCATCGAAGCACACCACTACCCCTTTGGCACCGAAACCCAAGCCGGAACCAAGCAAGCCCGCTTCGGATTCTAAAACGCCACCGGAACCGAAAAGATCATCGGATCCGAAAAGGTCATCGGATCCAAAAACTATACCGGAACCGAAAAAAGCTTCGGAGCCAAAAAAGACGGCTGCCTCCCCAGTCAAAGACATTGCCAAAAAACCAAAGCAAGCCATCTCGGTGCACAAGACTTCCTCCGCACCAAAAGAACAATCCCCTGCAGTGGATTTATCCTACCCAGACCCTACTCAAAAGACTCTGGCCAAGGACCCAATCACTGGACACCTAGTTTTGGCTACAAAGAAGCGACCACTGGACACACCAGCTCCAGCTCTGCATTCAAAGAAAAAGGACATGGCTACCTTTCCCTTAAGACTGCCTTCCCCCTTCTCTTTCACCTGTACCATCACCACCACCACAGCATTCTGCAGCATCTCCTATCACACCACACAGGGATGATAGCACTGACAATATGGGGGGGGGGGGGGGGTAACACACCTGATTCAACAACGCCCACAGGATCCCCAGACCCGTGGGACAATTATACTACCCCAGATGTCCCAAATGTCCCTCAGGATGATATATACCCCTCAAGGCCTTCCCCACCAGAAGACACTATAGGGTTTAATTAATTAATTCACAGGGCTGCACATTATCATGGTGTAGACATTTATAAAGACCCTGTTGAGGAAGACTTCCTTATGGATACTTTCAACAATGCACAAAGGTCTTCATCTATCTTGCCCATGCTTAAAGGAGTGATCAAGCATGCTCCTGAAGTCTTCAAAGACCCAGTCAAAACTCGGGTCATTAACCCTCGGATAGAGAAAAAATATAATGCTGCCCCATCAGACCCTGCACATATTAAAGGCCCAGTACCACTAGACTCACTTGTAGTTTCCAACGCACGTAAGAGAGCAAACTCACAAACTTCGGGTGAGGCTGCACCACCAGATACAGAGTCTAAGCTACTTGACGCATCAGGCAAAAGAACAGCGTCTCAAGCAGCAAACATGTGGCGTATCGCCAATACACAGGCACTGCTAGACAGATATGACAGGGCACATTACGATGAGCTAGAGTCACTAATGAGGCACCTCCCTGACAAGTACAAGGATAGAGCAAACAAGCTTATCCAGGAAGGTAAAAACGTCACAAACACCTCCATTAGGTGCGCCCTCGATGCAGCAGACACGGCCTCTAGGACAGTTAACACCAGCGTTCAAACCCGAGGTACAAAACACCATTCTTAACCAACCCTTTGACGAACAACACCTATTTGGACCCGAGGTAGATGTATCATTAGTGAAAATGAAAAAAGATACAGACACCGCCAAATCTATGGGAGCCCTGCAGTCGCAGGCCCCAGACGTTCATTTCGTCGCTCAAACTATCGAGGTGCCACCAGGGGATGCACTTCAGACACAGCTTCCACCTCGTTCAAAGCCCCTACACAGTCTACGTACAGTAAAGGCTACCAAAGGGGTGGGTACAGGGGTAACAATAGCAAAGGCAGAGGCAAAAATAACAACTCACGCTCTGCCTCTACCCCTGCCCAATGACTCCCTTCCCCTTCCCCCGCCTCATTCCACTCCTGTCGGGGGAAGACTTAAACAGTACCTGCCAGCCTGGGAAAACATCACATCAGACAGGTGGGTGCGCCAAATAATTCAATCAGGTTATTGTCTGGAACTAACATCTACCCCCCCCCAAACATACCACCCAAGCAACGTCCAATGTCACAGGAACATTTAACATTGCTCAGACAGGAGGTAATATCCCTCCTGCAGAAAAAATGCAATAGAAGTAGTTCCAGAGCATCAGAAAAACAAAGGAGTATACTCCCTATATTTCCTAATACCAAAGAAGGGCGGATCTCTAAGACCCATCCTAGACCTCAGACCTCTAAACATTTACATACAGTCGGATCATTTTCATATGGTCACACTACAACAAGTCCTCCCATTACTGGTATTAAATGACTTCCTTGTCACTCTAGATCTCAAGGACGCCTACTTTCATATTCCCATCCACGCAGCACACAGAAAATATCTCAGATTTGTGCTAGACGGACAACACTACCAGTTCAAAGTGCTCCCATTCGGAGTCACAACAGCGCCAAGGGTGTTTACCAAATGCCTAGCAGTAGTAGCGGCACACCTAAGAAGACAACACATTCACGTCTTCCCATATCTGGACGACTGGCTCATAAAAGCCAGCTCACACAAACAGTGTGTGCAAAACACTCAAGCTACTATTCAACTGCTTCACGACTTGGGATTCACAGTAAATCCCGTCAAGTCGCACCTACATCCCTTGCACATACAACAATATCTTGGCACTACAATAAACACCCAATTAACAATAGCTTATCTCTCTCCAGCCAGGATAACAAGTGTACAAACTCTCCTAACAAAATTCAAATCACAACACTTGCTACCAGCTCGAGTGTTCATGCAACTCATAGGAATGATGCCATCTTGCAGATCTGTAGTACCTCACGCAAGATTGCAAATGCGTCCACTTCAAGAGTGCCTAGCACGCCAATGAAACCAGGCTCAAGGTCACTTAACAGACCTAGTGTTGGTAGACGGTCGGACTCATCGTTCTCTGCAATGGTGGAACACCAAAAACCTTTCCAAGGGACAACCGTTTCTAGAGCCAGTTCCCCAGATAGTCATGACAGCGGACGCATCGCTCTCCGGCTGGGGAGCCCATCTACTGCAGCACACCACGCAGGGCAGATGGACACCGCAACAAAAGTTACTCCATATCAATCATTTGGAGTTGCTAGCCGTATTTCTAGCTCTGAAAGCATTTCAAACTCAAGTGTCAGGCAAGGCTGTCTTAGTCCGCACAGACAATATGACAGCTATGTACTACATAAACAAACAAGGAGGGACACACTCTCTGCAGCTCTCTCAGTTAGCTCAGCAGATATGGAGATGGGCTATACCGCTAAAAATCTTCCTCTTAGCCCAACACGTCCCAGGAGTACAAAACACTATCGCAGATCTGCTAAGTCGACAAACACAGCAGATCCACGAGTGGGAGCTTCACCCGCAAGTTCTTCATCCGTTCTTCCAAATGTGGAGACAACCTCAGATAGACCTCTTTGCCACCCACGAAAACGCAAAATGCCCAAACTTTGCCGCCAGATACCTGCACCCATTGTCCAAGGGCAATGCGATATGGATAAACTGGTCAAGACTATTTGCGTACGCTTTTCCTCCTCTCCCACTACTTCCCTTAGTGGTGCGCAAACTACAACAACATTCCCTGACACTCATTCTAGTCGCTCCAACTTGGGCCAGACAACCGTGGTACACCACGCTGCTGCAAATGTCTGTGGTGCCACATCAAAAACTAAATCTATCTCCAAGCCTACTAACGCAGAACCATGGAGAGATCAGACACCCGGACCCAGCTCAGCTCAACCTAGCGATCTGGCTCCTGAGGTCATAGAGAATGGTTACCTCAACCTTCCTCTGGAATGCATGAACATCATTAAAGAAGCTAGACGTCCCACTACCAGAGCATGCTATGCTGCTAAATGGAAACGCTTTGTCATATACTGCCAAAACAACCAAATAGATCCCTTAGACGTGTCTATACAACACATCATAGGATATCTTTTACACCTTCAAAAGTGTAACTTAGCCTATACGTCTATCAGACTACACCTTGCTGCTATTGCAGCATACTTACAAAACAGACAACATCTGTCTCTGTTTAGAGTACCAGCTATTCTCCCAGAACGCCACCACCACCAGTGTAGAACCTAAACATTGTTCTTACAAAGTTAATGGGTCCTCCTTTTGAACCACTACATAAATGTGAATTGCAATTCCTAACTTGGAAAGTAGCTTTCCTGGTAGCAATTACTTCTCTTAGAAGAGGTAGTGAACTACAAGCATTTACCATTCAAGAACCCTTTTTCCAAATGCATCATAACAAAGTGGTTCTTCGTACTAATCCCAAATTCCTGCCTAAAGTCATTTCACCATTCCATCTAAATCAATCCGTTGAGCTGCCCGTATTCTTCTCGCAGCCTCAAACAGTCGCAGAAAAGGCTCTACACACCTTGGACGTTAAAAGAGCACTGCTGTGCTATATCGAAAGAACACAATCGTTTCGTAAAACAAAACAACTTTTTGTGTCTTTTTCGCCACCACATAAAGGCAACCCTATATCAAAATCAGGGATCGCCAGATGAATAGTTAAATGCATACAAATGTGTTACCAAAAAGCAAAACACACGTTAACAATTCCTCCAAAACCCCACTCAACAAGAAAGATGGGGGCTTCAATGGCATTCTTAGGGAACATCCCCTTAGATGACATATGCAAAGCAGCTACATGGCTTACACCACACACATTCACAAAGTATTATTGTGTAGATGTGCAAACTAAACAAAAAGCCACTGTGGGCCAAGCTGTATTAAAAACACTGTTTCAAACAACTGCAACAGATACGGGTGGTCGCCGCTAGGTGTGGGTACTGCTATACAATCTATGCATAGTGTGTAATCTGCAGCTCATATGCCTCGAACGGAAAATGCTACTTACCAGTATGCATCTGTTCTTGGCATGTAGAGCTGCAGAGTTACACACGCCCACCCGCCTCCCCGGCTACCTTTATCTGTTCCAGTATTATCTTATTTAGATACAAATCACATGGACATCACTACTTCTTGTACAGCTCCATCACTTCCCTAATGGCGAAAAACAATCTGGGGATGGAGCCGATGCCCATGCGCAATATCATCCTAAGGAGGAGTCCCCTATCTCGTGACTCCAAAAGACTTTCTACAACAAAACAAACTGCAAACATCCGGGCCCAACACCATCTATGCATAATGTGTAACTCTGCAGCTATACATGCCAAGAACAGATGCACACTGGTAAGTAGCATTTTCCTTTTGGGTGCTTTCAAAATAGCAGTAAACTGTATTATTTTGAAAAGGCTCCCACCTTAGTGTGCCAGTACAAATACTGCAAAGTTGTAATCAGCAGGGAGGACTAACACTATCTCACTTTAAAATGTGGTATTATGAGCTCAGTTAAGTGTGATGGTAGGATGGTCCAAAACTGGGATGGTAGAATTAGAAGTCTTATGGAGATTGCAGTACTGATGAGATCGTTCTGGGATATTATTTGGGTATCGAAGAAATGTAGATGTTCAAATGTTATGTTGATTTGTAAAGCGCACTAATCACCCAAGAGGGTATCTAGGCACTCGGGTAGGTGAGTAGGTGTGTGGTCCGCAAGGTGCTTATACCAAGAGCCAGGTCTTCAGCTACTTACAGAAATCAAGAAGTGAGGAGGAGGTTCTGATGTGTTGAGGAGGTTGTTCCATGTCCTGGGTGTGATGTAGGAAAACGAGCGACCTCCAGTTTTGCTTTTGCAGATGTGGGGAATGTGTGAAAGTGAGGCAGAGCTTGTCTGGTTGATTGGTGAAAGTGTATGCGGCTGTTCAGGTATTCTGGACCTGTGTTGGGTAGGGCTTTGTATGTATGTGTGAGAAGTTTGAATTGGCTGCGCTTGTGAATAGGGTACCAGTGAAGTTTCCTGGTGT
The DNA here is from genome assembly GCF_964261635.1 of Lissotriton helveticus. NCBI lineage: Eukaryota > Metazoa > Chordata > Amphibia > Caudata > Salamandridae > Lissotriton > Lissotriton helveticus. The sequence continues at coordinate 690,235,493 of NC_136073.1, read as the reverse complement.
ACGGTGTGTTGTGGGTGCTGCGTGGGAGGTGGAGTATGAGTCTTGTGACGGTGTTCTGGTTGGTCTGGAGTCTGTGCAGGAGTTGTTTGGAGAGTCCTGTGTAGAGAGTGTTGCCGTAGTCCAGCCCGCTGGTGATGAGTGCATGTGTGATGGTCCATCTGATGTTCTGACGCAACCATTTGAAGACCTTTCGCACCCTGGTGAGACCAGTTATAGCTTTTTTTTTTTTTCTTTATTTCAGCCGATCATTGTTACAGTCGTACAATCATATTGTCACCATTGAACAAAGAGTGCGATATTATACCTCCGACTGTACATTTAGAAACTTATCTTCCATTTTACTTTTATAAAACGCCCCTCCGTCCGTAACTCCCCCCCTCCCATTCCCCTACAGCACTTCACATTTTGCACATATTGTTATCCACAGGACAAAATCAAAACATTTCCAAACAACTGCGTATTGTACATTATATGATAAACAACTCCATTCTCTCCGCTGACGTGGTGACTCTCGTATGAACACTTCCTACTGTCTGGCTCACTGAGTCACGACTCCCCCTATGAATCGTGCTGACAATTTTACAACAGAATAATCCCATATCCCATATTGGGCATGCCAGTGCCGTGAGACATTAGTCCTGGAATGAGTCAGCACATAACTCAAAGTCCGCCATCATAGTATCCCACTCTAGAGAGATGTGTGTTTTCCGCAGTCCTCTTCGTTCCTCCCGTCGTATTTCCGTCCCCTCTGCCCTTCCCAAACGCATCATCTCACTATGCCATCCCTCCACATCCGGAGGTCTTGCCGACTTCCAGCGCATCGTTATTAACCGTTTCCCAAGTAATAGTGCCAGATCAACGAAACGGGTAGCTGCGCTCCTTTTCTTTTCTTTATGGCCTACCCCTAGCAAGCTATGCAGCGGTGATGCGTAAGACCTACCTGGGGCAACCACCTCTGAGGTTTTGTGGATTGTTGCCCAGTAATAGCCGAGCCTCGGGCAACTCCATAACATATGTAGCAGTCTGGCATCTACCGCACTGCACCTAGGGCATGTACTCGCTGCGCCTGGGAACATGGCATGCAATTTGTGGGGAGTGAGATATGCTCTGTGCATGACCATCAGTTGGATGAATTTGAATTTTGGGTTACGTGATACCCTCCTGAGAAACCTGAGTATCCGTTCCCAGTCCTTATCCCCAATTACTTGGCCCACTTCACCCTCCCATCTTTCCCGTGTGGGCTGCAGTGTGATCGCTCTACCATTTCGGATGCCTGCCGTCAGCCACTTCGTCAGGTGGCTGCCCGTCCCCATCAAGTATTGCATTGTGAGGAGCGGGTTCACAGGCGGTTCTGTCCCATCCAGTGCCCATGTCGAAGTTATGTATTGTGCAACCTGTGCATGTAGCAGGAATAACGTGTCGGGGGTATGATGTAGCCGTGTAAAGTCCGCGTGGGTCATGAGAGTGTTCTCCGCAAGGAAATCTCCCACTTGTAGGACGCCCACTTGTTGCCAAGTCCTGAGTTTTAGTTCCGATAATATACCGTTGCCCAGTGGAAGTCCCAGCAGTGGTATATTGGGGGCATAGGACGATGTAGCATTGGTGTATTGAACTACTTTTTTCCAGTACTTGACAGCTAGTCTCAGGAGGTATGGTGCTGCGGCTGGCAGTCTAGCGTTTGGCAGTATGTTGAACAAGGGAACCCGTATTAGGTAGCAAAGGACCTCGGGTAATTAGTCATTTTATCAGGAACAGCGGTCCTTAGCTTAAGAAATAAAAATTTTTAAATAGCAAACATAGACTTAAATAAGTACTATGGCGTGGTTTTCCAATGTCCAGCCGGACAAGGAAATATTTATTTTCAAAGTTGTACCAGAAATTGTAAATACGTGAAACAGGGATCAAACAAACTGGGCACAAGCCTGTACCAAGTCAAGGAAAACAAACAATCAGAGGAAAGAATAAGGAAAGTTTAAAGCAGGCAAAAGAGTTGGAGCGAGTGGCGGCTTGCGTTACAATACAATCTTGTGCAAGCACAGACCAACAGTAGCTGCAATAATTATATAGAAATGAGACATGCAGTACTGTCAAAACAGTCGACTTGACGTTTCGATCCCTAGCTCCTAATTTAAACTGGGATCATCTTCAGGACTAATGTTAAAGCTATTGCCTGAATTATTAGCAGCCTGTAAGTAATATTAAGGCCCTGAAGGTAGGTTGTGCCTCTTAGAGGAATTGAACGCGGCTGCTGGATATAGCAGTCCGCCTCGCGTTGATCCTTAATAGGAGCGTGTGTTGGGCTTGGTATCGGGCGTCTTGCTCAATGGCAGATATCTGGTGCTCCCATGCCGCCCTTGTCTGTGGGCAGTTGCAATTTAGCCACACTGATGCGTCGTCTACCTGTGCCCCAGTACAGTTCCGTTAGTAACGTGTTTATAGTCTTGAAAAAACTCATCGGGACCAGAAGCGGTAGGTTCGTGAAGAAATACAGCAGTCTAGGCAGTACCACCATCTTTGCAACTGCCACCGTCCCAGCTATCGATAGGGGCAGTGTGTTCCAAAACTGTATTTGTGCTTTGAGTGCAGCGATCGCCTTACCCAGGTTACCGTCCAGGAGGTCACGGGCGTTCCGGTACACCTGTATCCCTAAATACTTGAAAGTCGTGGACGCTATTTGAAAACAGTGTGGCTCAAACTCTATGTGTGTGTCCTCCGATGGGGTGTTAAAGCAGAATCCATAAGATTTCGAGGCATTGATCCCTAATCCCGATATGTCTCGGAAAGTATTAAATATTGTGGGAAGTGGGGCCATATCTGCCGACATGTCATTGATGTATAATATGATGTCATCGGCGTAAGCCGATATGATATGGGGCACTGCGTTTCTCTGTATCCCCTTTGCACCCGCTAGTGTACGAACTTTAATTAATAAGGGCTCCAGAGCGAGTATAAATAGCAGCGGTGATAGTGGGCATCCCTGCCGTGTACCCTCCATGATTTCAATTTGTTCCGAGATACATTTGTTGGTTCGGACTCGTGCTGTGGGCCGAAGATACAACAACGTCACCCAGTTGATGTATTCCTGAGTGATGCCAAATTTGCCCAGGACCGCCACCATATAATCCCTTTTCAGGGAATCAAAGGCCTGCCTTAAGTCCAGAGAGATGCACCCCTCTTTATTATGCCCAGTGCCTTCCAGCTCCAATAATTGGTTCAGCCTTCGGAGGTTCAGAGCCGTGCTCCTACCTGGCACAAAGCCACATTGATCTGGGTGTATTAGGGTTGGAACGTATTGGGATATGCGAGTCGCCAAAATCTTGCTAAGGATCTTGTAATCCATGTTTAGCAGTGATAAGGGTCTATAATTCTCAGGCTGTAGCGCATTCCTGCCAGGCTTCAGAAGGGAAACTATTAATGCCTGCAGGGTTGTGGGGGGCAGAGTGCGGGTTTCCATCGATAAGTTGTACAGCTTATGTAAGTGTGGGGTCAAGATATCAATGTACGTGAGGTAAAACTCAGCTGGCAGGCCGTCCGTCCCCGGTGCTTTACTTCGTGGCTGTGCCTTGATAGCCTGCCTAATTTCAGCTACAGTTATGTTATGTGCCAAATCTTTCTGCTGCGCTGCCGTGAGTCGTGGAATGTCTACGTCTGTCAGGAATGACTCCAGTGCTGTGGTCGTCAGTGGTACATGCGGGTCATATAGTCCAGTGTAATAGTCCTTGAACGCCCTGTTAATTTCTAGTTGTGTTTGCACTACCATTCCCGACCCGTCCCTCACTTCCACTATTGGGGTAATCGGCGGAGCGTTTCGCACTAGACGAGCCAGTAATGGACCAGATCTATCTGCCTGCACGTGTATTCCTTGTAATCTATTACGCGCAGCTCTTCCAGTAATTCTGCATGTTGTATATGTGCTTCTTGAAGTTGCGTGAGGCCGCCCTGAGCACCCGCCGCCTCATTTTCTAGTACGGCCAATTTACCCTCCACTTCTTTTAGCCTCTTTAACACTAAAGATTTAATGCCCACTTTTGTACTCATCGCTACGCCACGTATGGTCACCTTAAAGGCGTCCCATTCGATTTGGCGGGACCCAGCTGTGTTTGTGTTTTCTGCAAAATATTTCGTAATAGCGTCCGATACTGTTGCCCTGAAGACTGGATCCTCCAGCAGTGCGGGGGATAATCGCCAGGTCGGGATCGGTGTAGGAAGCCTTCCCCATTTTATCACCAGCTCCACCGGGTTATAATCCGACAGATTTTTGCCCGTGTGCATAATTGAATCAATGGAACCTAACAATGTGGTAGAACAAAAGAAGCGGTCTATTCTCGTGTGCAGTTTGTGGCGGAGAGTAGAACGTGTATTCTTTGTGAGTTGCATATTTGGTATGCCATGCATCCGCCAGATCCCACCCAATTGCCCAGCGCGATAGTGCTTCCGCTTGCTTCTTACTCTGTCGCATGCAAGGGAGGATGGGACCTATCCAGATACAGGTCCAGCACCGCATTACAGTCTCCACCCAGAACCCATGCATGCTCCGACCAATCTGACAGCACCCTGCTGATAGTATCAAAGAATTTGGACTGTTCTGTGTTGGGGGCATAGAGGCTACCGAGTACCACCAAAGAGCCGTCTAGTAACCCTTTCACAAACACGTATCTCCCCTCCCTGTCTGTTCGGTGTTCCAGTGCTTTAAAGGGGACCGTGTTTTTTATCCAAATGGCCGTCCCTCGGGAGAACGCTGAGTACTCAGTTGCATATAACTGACACTTCCATTTCCTGGCCATCTTGGAGCCCTCTGCGCTGTTTAAGTGGGTCTCCTGTATGCATGCTATTTCCACATTGCGCCTGTGCAGCTGAGCCAGTACCCTGTGCCTTTTATGCACTGACCCCAGACCTCTCCCATTCCACGTGCAGAGTTTGTAGGTGTTAGTTGTTGCCATGGCTATGTGTGCGTTTTTCGTGTGATTCCGCCCTGTCCTGTATTCCATGTGGTGAAGTGTAACGTATAATGTGCGCAGTCTCAGCGCTGAACTTCCCAACTCTAAGGTCCTGTCCTCCTAACTGTCCAGGACCGAACATCGGCACCCAACAGGGGTAAACATTCAAAACCATTTTGCCGTCGCTAGGGGGGGGTGCACCCTTACTGTCCTACTCAAAAGCTGTTAACAAAAGTCTCTGTACATTGTGCCCTGTTAGCTACACGTAACCCTTGCCGTGCATCCCCATCACAATCATTCCTTTATGCATGCATATACATTACCACCCCGCCGTTATCACAGTCAATTCTTCAGAATTTGTTCGCCATCTGCGCTATGATGCGCGGAAACAATTGTAAGCTAGTGTCTGATTCAGAGCCCAGTGTGTGTGAACTGTCCTTGCTGTTCGTTTCGGCTCCGGTTCTGGCATCATGAGCCGCCAAAGCATCCGTCGTCAACGGCACCGTTCCCTGGGCATTCCTCTCTCTTGTCGTTGCATGGGCTCCACTCGCGCCAGAGTCTGTGTCCACTGCATCTCGTGGGCTCCGCCTTGGGTCTGAGACGCCATCCGCGTCCCCTCCCATCATGTGCTCCAGAGGGTCTTGCAATAATCCCGATGAAAGCGCCACTTCGAGCCATTCCGACGCCTCTTCCAGCGTGTCAAAGAAGTAGGTTTTGTGATCATGGATAACTTTAAGACGCGCCGGGAAGAACAGGGCATGTTTTAAGTTGCGTTCTCGCAGAGTGCGCTTTACGCCCAGAAAGGAGGACCTGGCTTTCTGGACCGCCGGGGTGAAGTCCGGGTAGATCGACACCGTTTTATTTTCATAGAGTAATGGAGCCTTCTCCCTTGCCGCCTTGAGGATCGCGTCTCTGTCTTTATAATGAAAATTCGGGCTATCAGCGGGCGCGGAGGGGCTCCCGGTTTTGGCGGCCGTGGGGGTACCCTGTGTGCGCGCTCCACACTAAATAGCGGGGTGAGGTCCTCGGATGCCACAACCGATTTAAGCCAGTCCTCTACGAATTGTGTCGGATTTGTTCCCTCGCTGCGTTCCGGCACGTCTAGGAGGCGTACATTATTGCGGCGCGATCGCCCTTCTGCGTCATCCACTCTGCCCCGCAGCCCCTTCATCTGCCGCTCCAGTGCCTCAATTTTCATGGAGAGTGTTCCGTTGACTGTGGTATTAAGTCATCCAGGGCCAGTTTATGTTCGGTGACCTTTTCTGCCAATTTATTGTGATCGGCTTCCAAAAGGGACAGTCCGGTAGACATCGTGTCCATTCGAGATTCCAGAGCTTCTCTTGATGCCCTAATTTCGGTTAGGATCAGGTCCAGTTTAGCCTCTTGCGATTCCATACCTGTCGGCGGGATTACTTCGTTGTTGGAGGATGCCAGGGGGTCCTCGGAGTTGGCAGAGCGCAACGTGGCGTGCACCGCAGGGTCCGGGCGCTCGCCCTTTTTACGGACCATAGTGCGACTTGTACTGAATCCCAGGCGGGACCCTCTCTGGCACGTCCAATCACCCCCGTGCCACCGAATACCCGTAGGGCCCGGTCCCCCTCCGCACTCCGATCAGCCGCGTATAATAACTAGGTATGGTGCTGCACACAGTCTACCTGCCCTTTTCATGCATTCACCACAGGGACTTCACATTCAGGGGCCTCAGGCGGACAACGATGGTCAGGAAGGACACTTGCAGAGTGGTTCCGCAGGGCACCACTGCCCGTCTCTTCCCCAGCGCCTCGCAACTCCGGGCCGCAGGTAAGCCCGCTCCTGTATCCAATACGTCGTCCACAAAATGGCGGCCGACCGCTTCCCGGCCTCAGACTGCAGGGGAGAGCCGCACCTCCACGGGTCTCAGAGCGCGTCGGCTGTGTCTGCCAGTGGGTAGTAGGGCTCCGCCAATGTATCCTCCATCGGGCCCGGGGACCCGGTCAGTGGGCTCGTTTGGTAGCAGGCACACGCTTCCCGCCTCCACTCTCGGCGTTCGCCGCGATCCGCTCCGCGGCAAGAGTATACTCCCTCCTCAGCTCTGGTTGCAGCGGGTGGTGATTGACCCAGCGGTGGTATACCGCCTGTGGAACGCTCCGCCTCCAATGCGCTCTGCCGCCGCTCTCTGGGTCCCGGGCGGTCCCCGGAAGCCAAGCGCTGCCGGCCGGAAGTTAGCTGTGCCCGGCCTGGCCTTTCACTGTGGGCCGCGGTCTCCGGCGTGCTTGTCGCGTCAGTAGGCCTCTCGCTACGGGACTCCTGTAGCCGTTAAGCGCTGCCGTTAGAGCCCATGGGAACCTCCGTTTCGCGCCCGGACCTTCCTCTCTTCACGTGGGTGGAATGCAGGGGGTTTAATAGCAGTTCGTATAGGATAAATTGCCAATTTACAGGGCGTTTAGACGGAGCCGGTTCAGCTCACATCCACCACGGTCGGCTGGTAGCCACGCCCCTTTAGCCCAATTATAGCTATGAGGGCAATCCTAGTGACTGTAAAGCACCCCACAGCCTTTCCTTCCCCTTATGTCCAAATCACTTCAATTTGGATTTCAAACAGCACTAAGACACTAAGCACTAAGACATTGACGGTTCTGATGAATAGAGGTACAATAGGGCGACTGATTAGCAATGTAAGGGGCAAAGGCACATGGACACCCCTAAAGGACTTCATGTCTAGAATACTGCCAAATTGGGCCTCCCCCCCCACCCCCCCCCCCCCCCCCCTTGATAATACAACTTCGTGAGGGGTGAGGGGCTATAATGTGGGCTAAGATGTGGGTAGAGGAGGAGGCTTGTTATTGTTGAAACGGAAACAGATGGCTTTAGCAGAAAATGTATTATGTACAATAAGCTTTCGTAAGCCGCATTTCTTTCATATTCTTTTTCAAAAAATCAGTAAAAAACAATTTATTAAATCCAACTCTTTCCTAATTCCGAAGCTCCGCCTCTGCCAGGTATTCCCATGCGTGGTCTCAGTGCCCTGTCTTGCTGCCGTTACTTCATATGGTTTATTGTGTGCAGAATATGCTGTACTCCGCTCTTGCCACCTGTTTGGCGATTTATTTGGCCCTCTTCTGACCTAAAGCCTCTTCCTCTGGGACGCAGCACTCGCTCTGGTTTCCTTTTCAGTGCTGTATCGCTTCCTCCAGCAGCCAGTTACTTCCCTCCCCAGCTCCGTGCTGTCGGCTACATCCGGTGCATGGACATCAGAGGTGGGACCCGGGGCCGGGTTACTTAACACTGAATGGGAGACAGCCAGCCCATCCCCTGGTGCGATGACAAGTTATCCCTCCGAGCTCAGGATCAGGAAGTGACGAAGGAATGACTTCACCAGATGCTGCACATGGCTGCCCAAGGGAGGAATGCATGGTGTTTCTTCATGATTGAAGTGGTGCCTGCCATCTTCCAGGTCCCAGACACAGGTCAGGCAGACTTCCTCCCTAGAAAAAATCGGAGTATTCCCATAACCAGGTCTGCTGACCCAAGCGCAGAAACGGAAAAATAACCTGATGCCTGCAAAACGGCAACAAACCCAGGCATTCGCGAAATGTTGTCCCCGCAGCTGATTATTTCTGATATCCTTTCATAGTTCTCTCTCACACACACACACACACTCTCTCTCTCTCTCTCTCTCACACGCTCTCACTCAACTCTCAACACACACACACTCTCACACACTGTCACACACAACTCACACACTTTCTCACACTCAGTCACACACTCTCTCGCTCTCTCACACACTTTTTCACTCTCTCACACACACACACACACTCTCTCTCTCAAACTCACGCACTCTCACATACACTCACACACACTTTCACTCACACACACACGCTCTCTCTCTCTCACACGCTCTCACACAACTCTCACACACTCTCTCACACACAACTCTCTCACACACTCTCTCACCCTCACACACACTCTCTCGCTCTCTCACACACTTTCACTCTCACACACACACTATCTTTCAAACTCTCACGCACTCACTATCTCACACACTCTCTCACCCTCACACACACACTCTCTCGCTCTCTCACACACTTTCACTCTCACACACACACTATCTCTCAAACTCTCACGCACTCACACACACGCTCTCACACTCACACGCTCTCTCTCACACACACTCTCTCACACACACTCTCACCCTCACACACACACTCTCTCGCTCTCTCACACACTTTCACTCTCACACACACACTATCTCTCAAACTCTCACGCTCACACACACGCTCTCACACACACACTCACACGCTCTCACACACACACTCACACGCTCTCTCACACACACACTCTCACACACACACTATCTCGCTCTCACACATACTCTCTCACACACACACACGCTCACACTCGCTCACACTCACTCACACACACACACACACACACACACACACACACACTCACACACACTCACACACTCTCTCTCTCTATATATATATATTTTAACACAACGACAATAAAGCCATTTCCCATTAGAGAGCACACTAGCCCAGGTTTGGAAATAGCAGTCTGTGTACTAATGTTGTGCCATATCATGTATTGAATTCTGTCTTGGCTTGACACAGACACACACTTTTCACGTGATGGTTGAGATTTAGATGAGTGTTATTGCTCAACGGTTGGTTACCCATCCTCATGTGCCCACTGCAGAAAAGTCAGATAGAAGTGAGGCCCCTCCAGTGAACCCCTTGCATGTACGCCAGGTGAAATTATTATCCCAGTACCTGTATGTGGGTCTTCATGTGATATCTAGATGTTTTCCGTTAGAATTTTTTTTTTTGCATATGCTTTCAAAATAAACAAAACGAAATAAATAAAAACCCATTGCGTTCTTGCCAATGCCAACCAAGCCTGTTGCGGGGTTGCGGGTGACAATGTGCCTCTATGCATTAGTGACTCTCATTCCTTTGGGACTTGGCTAGATTTGTGTGCGTTTTTCAAATCCAATAATGTCATGGATCATACAGGCAATTATGAAGCGGAACACAATTCCCAATATTTCAGGTATTTAGTACAGTGTGAGTTCAGATATGTGCCTATGAAAAGAGGGTATGCATCTGCCTCAAGGCTGCCTTGGTGGTATACACGGACTGAGGACCCGTTAGACCCCCAAACTGAAGACAGCCCCTGCCCTCCAGTCATTCATATGAATTAATAAGGTTTGACCTATGGGCCTCCTGTGAGCATTACTCGACATCCCAGTGATTCACCACTACTAACATCAATGTTTGATCCTAAATGAAGGTGAGTCAATTACAGTGTCACTGTGGGGTGGTTTATTGATATAATTTGCTTGAATAGGGCTCTTGCTACGGAAGCCATCTCAGATCTCGTTACAGAAGGTAGGCGAGGAAAATGGTTTGATATTTTATCCCTGATGTGTCATGAAGGCAGCCATTGTGATCATGAGGATAATTAGATCAAAACAAGTCGGTCTATGGTCCTCACCCGAAGATCATGTATTTAAATGTCATGTAGAGGTGGGAGCATTTTGTGTGTGCAGTTCTTCCCCAAAAACATTCTATTACACTGTGCGATGGCACAGCTGAATTTGAGAGTCCATCCTTAGCCTTTAATCAGCTAGCAGGGAGATAAAAAATGTGTTGACACACATTAGGTTGGTTAATTGCTCTGAAAAATAACAAAACCCCTCTTAAATATAAACTTACAACCATAATCTCGGGGAGGATGTTCTGAGAGGATGGCTGGGTGCCCTGGTACAGGATTGTGCAAAGGGCAATGATGTTGTGTCCCAACAGACTTCTCTGCTCCGCTCAACTGCCCCTGGCCACCATCCCACAGAACCGCAAGACCACACCTGGAGAAAGATCCTTCACCTACCTTGCTGCGAAGACCTGGAACTCCCTGCCTCTGCACCTCAGGCAATCACCATTGCTGCCGCAATTCAGGAAGGACCTCAATCAATCAGTCAATCAAAGTTTGGCACCCGAAGAGTCAGGTGTTGAGGTCCTACCTGAATTGCGTCAGCAAGGTTGATTTCCTGAGGTGGATAGGCAGGGTGTTCCATGTCTTGGAGGCGAGGTAGGAGAAGGAGATTCCTCTGGTTCTGGTCTTGCGGATTCGCGGGACCTCAAGACTTGGCTGTGCGACTAAACCGCAGATTCCCCCCTCGCCCCCATCTCAGCGCCTGGAGACCCTCACGGGTTAGTAGTTGTGCTTCATAAGAACCCTGATTGATTGATAATTATAAAACATTTATTCTGATAGCGATATCTAGTCCCAGTGCATCAGACTACATTTGAAAAATCTTAAGCAGTACCTCTGATCGTTACTAGGTGCCAAAATCGAGTAAGTGCTGACCTCGTTTGCTCCGGCTGTGACGTGCGTGGTGCCTACATAGGCACCATCCTGGCTTGCTGATATCAGTTCCTTTCTTTCTGTGCCAACAGCGCAGATCTGGAGAGCAACCTCAGTCATTATTTGACCATCTTTTTCGACCTTTTGTCAACCTTTCTGGAACCGTTGCTTCCAATTCGATTGGAACATTCCCCCTAACAAACCTAAGGGTTTTAAACAATGTGGGCAATGTCACAGGCAGACTTCTGTGTCTTGTCCCCACTTGGTCTATCTTTAGTGCCTGTGTTAGGACCACGACTCCAGGGCATGTGATGACTGTCAGTCAGTGCACTTGAAGGCAATCTGTGAGCGGGCAGTGAAACTCCTAGCGGCGCGGCACAAGAAGGTCCTCATTGTCCCTGGTCCCAGCACAGGTCTCTGAGATACTTGTTTTTCGCAGTTCAAATCATAGTTGGTCAAGTCTAAAAAGCATAAGAAGAAGCTGAAGCATTCTTCGGATTTACCTAGTAGACCCTGTGCTTCTAGACCCCGTTCCTGCACTCCTCCTCTGTAGCTGGCAGCTGGATCCACCATGTGCCTCTGTAATTACCCTGGGCCGGAGCCATCCCTGCCCAACTCAGCGGGGTTTATTTCACCAAGCACTCTATCTTCGGGCCACTGACTCCCTCTGGCATGCCTTGGGGCCCCATGGAACCCAGAAGTACTCCAGCTGGACTACCACTGGTGGCTCTGCCCTAAGATGGGCCCTCTGGACCCGTTTCCCCCCCCCCTGGCAGGACCAGTCATCCTGATGCGCCCCCTGGCACCACCTCGCCAATCCCTGCACAAGTGCGACGGTACACAGAATCATTGCCCTTTGACACAGTCCTGTACCAGGGGACCCAGCCATCCTCTCGTCGCACCCTCCCCTCACCTGAGAGCATTGTGGCACAGTCCAGAACGGCCAAAGTTAACCCTAGCTCATTAACTACAACCCCACCGGACAGGAAATCTAAGATGCTGGACGAATTCGGGAAGAGGAGTTTTTCTTCCACCAGCCTAGCACTGCAATCAGTGAACACCATGTTTCTTGAGCCAGTACACCCATGGCTTGTGGGATTTGGTTGTTGCAAGTGCTGCCCATGGTCTCTGAGGAGGCTCGAACCATTTTGAATCAAGAGCTACTTATGGATGGAATGCAGAAAAGTTCACCAATGTTGTGGACTGGACACCACCAACTCACTGGGCGAGGCCTTTTCTGCTACGCATGGCTGAGGTCAACTGGCTTCTCAGGGGAGGTCCAATCGTCCCTAATGGACATGCTTTTTGATGGCATCCGCTTGTTTGGCGACAAGGCTGATACAGCGTTCGAATACTTCAAGCAGAATCAGGTCACTGTCAATTATTTAGGCCTGTCCTTCGCTCCATGCCAACAGTGCTTCTCCTTTCGCAGCTGTGGTAGGGGTTCCCATGTATGTCCCCTACACCACCCCTACCTCCAGGGCCATCAGTATTCCCAGCCTTTTTGTGACTGTGAACGTTGTGCCGAAAAGAACGTGATATTCAAAGCTGGCAAATTTCCCAGTCCCCCACCCCCCCTTCTGGCTGATGGACCCTCAAAATGCCTTTAGCATGCCCTCAACGCAGCACACATACCCTGTTGGTAGCAGTATCAGGCTCCACCTGCCTTAACGGCAAACAATTTCCTCCGACAAGTGGGTGCTCCAAATTGTCCAACAAGGTTATGCCCTACCACTTCTGATAGCCCGCCTCCCTTTCCATCATCCTCAGATCGTTTGACGAATCACAATCTCTTCTTGCTATGCCAGGAAGCAGAGGCTCTTCTAGCCTAATTAGCCATTGAGATGGTGCCAGCACCATAAGTAAGACGTGGTTGCTATTCCTGCTACTTTCTGGTACTGAAAAGGATGGAGGTCTCCTCCTATCCTGGACTTACACTCACTCAATAGCTTTTTAAGAAAGGATAAGTTCAACATGCTATCCCGCCTGTCCTTCTACATGAATTGGATGCTTTTAGCAGAGTGTCAGGATTTAAAGTTAACACATAAAAATCACAACTATTAGGAATCAACAACATAAGGAACGTCAAGAAGGCCCGCAGGGACAGTTCCCCTTGTCTTCAGCTTACCCCCTAGTCACTATCATGGCATAAAGTTGTGCTCCACCATTGACCGGTCAGCTTCACCAAATTATTTGGACCAATTACGAGCCATTGACATGGGCTTACAGAGCTGGCAGATGGGTGGTCACTCTTATTTGGACTGCATTGCTGCAATTAGGATGAAAGATGACACTCCTTTATTTGTTCCGAAAATACTCTACATTATGCAGGTTCTCCTTTTGCAACTGCCTCAAGGTACACTGGAAACTGTGCAGAAACTCATAGACTTTTTCTGGGGGAATGAAAATGGCATCTAAATTGCATTCCTATGCATTGCTGGCGGAAGGATGGTCTGGAGAGCCCTACTTAAAATAAAACTATACTGTAGCACAGCTTTGATCTCTAGTTGAATGGCATTGAGACACCTCCAAGAAGCACTGGTGCTTCAGTCCATTGCCGGGATGCATGTTTGGAGGCTTCCTTGGCTGGCCAAGAAACACAGGCCGTGGTGAGCCTATAGCTCCCCGGTACCCCGAATTACAATGGTCGCCTGGGATAGAGTGTCTACTACCCATGACTTAACTTCTGTGTCTCTCATCAGCAACCCTGGATTTCCCCCATCATGTAGAGGTAACCATTATATGGCATGGCTATTGGCAAATGGTAAGGGCTTTGGCAATTTCTATGACCAGCATGGGGTGCAGTCTTTCAGACAACTAAAGGAGAGCTGTGGTATACCAGAGACAGAATACAAGCTCTGTCTGCAAATTCAACATTGGGTGACACATCCAGTCGTCAAAGTGCATGCACATTGCCCTTTGACACCCTTCAAAATAATGGCTCATTACCAAAGGAGCATTTTCAGTTCGCTGTGCTCCCTTTCGGCCTCACCAGTTTCTTTTGTGTGTTCACGAAAGAGATGGCAGTGGTTGCTGCACATCTTCGGAAGTTAGGGTTTCCAGTATTCCTCTACCACGACCACTGGCCGCTGAAAGCAGGATTGCCACAGGCAGCCATCACCCACGTCCAGACTACCGCGGACCTCCGCATTTGCTGCTGTTCACTATCACCTTTTCAAAGTCATACTTGACTCTTTTTTAGAAGCTTCTCTTCATTGGAGCCATTCTGGACACTGCTATTCCAAGTCTACACTCTGGAGAATGCAGGACCTTCAGGCTGAAACCAGATGTTTTAGTCTTGGTCATGAAATTCATTGAGCTGACTGAAGATGCTGGATCTGATGGTCCTCTGCATCCTGTTGGTGAAACACACATGCACACCTGATAGCATATGCAGGCTCTGCAGTCTGATCTGAAGTCTGCAGTCTGATCTGAAGTCACAATGGGCACAGCACCAAGGGAATCTCTCCGACCTAGTCCAGGTTTCGGAGGAAACTGCAAAAGATATGAAGTGATGGTTACTGAACCTCAATTGGGTCAACAAAAGACCCCTCTCCCAGAGCTGACAGTGGTGATCGATGCCTTGCTCTTGGAATGGGACGGCTGTTTGGCAGAAGTGATTAGAGGACTCTGGTCTCCGGCAGAGACCTGGCTCCACATCAACCTAGTGGAGTTGCAGGCCATCTGCTTAGCATTGAAAGCCTTCCTGCCATCCGTCAAAGGGAAGACAGTTTAGGTATTCACTGACAAAACCAATGCCATATGGTACTGCAACAATCAGGGTGGGGTGAGGTTGTGGACCCTGTGCCAGGAGGCCCTGCTCCTCTGGACATGGCTGGAACATCAGGACATCTTCCCGGCCGTACAGCACCTGGAGGGATCTCTGAACACCATGGCAGACAAACTCACCTGTTAATGCCTGGCGGACCACAAATGGCTTCTGCATCCGGAGGTGGCATAAGGTTTACTTATAAGTCAGAAGCACAATTATCCTCAGGAGTGCTGCGATGCTCAAAAGGGACCCACCGCCAGGCAGGACCAACTCCCTGATATTCTCTTCAATGGAAACAGGGTGTTGGTATGGCCAGGCGAGGGGTAGGAAGTTGGGGAAGGGGACAGCTTGGAGGAAGTTCTGAAATGACAAGAAAAATAAACGATGGTTAACAATGGTGATACCAGATTACACTCATCCTCACTAGGATCACAGTTATTAATACCTGAAAAAGCCTTAGTGATGTTGTGTAGGATTTGTTTTAGATATCAGTCTCTCACTGTGAACGCTGCAGTGGAAATGAACAGGGTTAGAACACTTTACAGACTTTACAATACAGGATTGTTCTTTGGGTGTCTGTCCTTAAACACAGTTTAGAAACTCGCCACTTATTTTGGGAAGTAGCCTCTGGCTACATATTACACCTGACAAGTCACACAGTTCAGGACCAATATGTTCCTGGTGTACAGTTTTGATTCCACTCTATTTGTCTCGTTTGCAAGCCAGGATATTTAATCCTTCCTGTTGGAACTGCCTCAGGTCAATTATTCATCAAAGAGACTGCAGTGCGTATCGTGAAGCATAAAATGCCCACGCTGGTTTAAGCAGCACGAGCATCAGCAATGCAATAAATCAATGCTTCAACAAAAGAATAGTGTAGCACAAATTGCTCAAAATAAGATACTCCCATTCTTTGAAATCCCACGAGATAAACACTCTTGAGTAGGTTGAGAGCAAACAGTCAATCTAACGGTTAGTTGCTGTGGTTACTTTTAGTTTTCAGATATTTAGGGCACATCTGCGCACCTACCTGGATCTTTGCCTTTCAGGCACTGAAGGCAGGGATGACTGTTAGTAGACTTGTGAAACAAACATTAGCTAATACCGCTAGGGGCTCGTCAAGACCTTCTCCTCGCCAATGCT
The DNA here is from genome assembly GCF_964261635.1 of Lissotriton helveticus. NCBI lineage: Eukaryota > Metazoa > Chordata > Amphibia > Caudata > Salamandridae > Lissotriton > Lissotriton helveticus. The sequence goes on along the minus strand of NC_136073.1, from coordinate 690,219,296 downwards.
CTCCCACAGGTTGGGTGGCGGCGAGAGAAGCCTCTCTGACTGCTGCACTGGGAGTCCACCTGCCCGCTCTGGTTTCCTCTCAATATTGAGCAAGAAGTAGTGGGCAAGGCTCTATTTTATGCTGGGCCTTCCAACATGCCACCACCCTGAAGCTGCTGGTAAATTTAGTTTCCCGAAAAAAAGGCCAGTACAGGAATCCATGGCACAGACAAAGGACTGCTAAGGGATGTTCATGGTGGTTTGCGTGCAAGCAAGCAGAAACACAATCTGAATGCTGGAGGCATGCAACGGTGGGTTGAGGGCTGGCAGCATGAAACAGTGGATGATTGATGCTTATGTCATCCTAGAATGGAGAGAACTGTAGCTTGATCTGTTCACACTGCAAAGCATGCTCATTGTCACCTCTTCTGCATGTTGGAGTTTCCAAAGCAGCTCTCACTCGGAGAATGGAACTCAGTACTTTTTTTTGCTGATCCCTTTCCTGCCCCAAGTTCTCAAGAAGATCAGGACCAAGAGGATCTAGTGGCTACGGGTTGGACAATGAGAGTGCGAGATCCAGAACTCCTAGGCAAAGCATTTGTCCTCCAATCAGGCTGCCCCTTCAGGAGGATCTCCTGTTGTAGCAACAGAGCAGGCTCTTGGACCTGAACCTGCGCACTTGCCACCTTCATGCTTGGAGATTGAGCAATGACAGTTGAGTGTCGTTGATCTCCCTTCCAAGACCAGCAGTGTTATTCTGGCAGTCAAGTGACTCTCAACAAAAACAGCTCGTTATGCTATGATAACTGTGTTTTTATAGCACACCTATCGCCCATGAGTTTATCCAGGCGCTATGTGGCTGGTGTGATGAAGCCAACCCTGAAAGGCCTACTTAAAGAGCCAAGTCCTCAGCTACTTGCTGAAGTCAAGAATAGAGGAGGGGGCACTGATGTGCGCTGGGATGTTGTTACAGGGTTTAGGAGGAGAAGGGACAACCCTCTGCTGTGATTTTGTGTGTGCGTGGGGTGTGTGCTAGTGAGAGACCAGCAGAGTGCAGGTATCTGGAAGGTTGGTAGAAATAAATGTGGCTACTCCTGTAGGCAGGGCTTTGTAGGTGTGGGTGAGAAGTTTGAAGTGTGTGCGCTTGTGTATCTGATGCCAGTGAAGTTTCCTAAGGAGTGGTGTGATGTGGCTCGGCATGGGAGGTTGAAGACTAGACTGGCTGCAGTCGTTTTGTGAGCTGCTTGGTTCTCCCTGAGTACAGGGTGTTCCCATAGTCTAGATAGTGCCCTTTGGAGCCACCACCCACCACTCAGCATTACCACTGTGCATCTGTGGGAATCGTGCGCCTTTTCCATCGAGGCTTAAGCCCCCTGCTGCGGTGGAGAGAGGTCCTTTCTCATCTCACCAGCCGCCACCCCTTGCGTCTCTCCCTTGCTATGAATTGTTACTGTCAGACCCCCACACTTCAAGCGCGGAAGCTTCGCTGGTGGCACATCTGATGTGGCCAGCACGCCGTGGAGGCTTATTGTCCAGTAGCCATCGGACCACAAGAAATCTCGCACTGGATGAAATGGATCTCGGTTTCTGAGAACAGAGCAGGTTTCAGCACTGCCAGGAAGCATCCTTTGTGAGTGTGCGCTCTGGGCCAGTGCCGCCAGTGAGCAAGGGAGGGAATGGGAGGTGGACAAGGAAGGAAGGAGCTGTGCAGTGACCAGAGGCCGTGCAGGAAATGCAGGGTGGGGCGGAAGCCGTGGGCAGCACAGACCTCCTTTGTGCAGCGGAAGGGAGATCTCAGATATGCAGACGCGCGTTTACAGCGCAGTCGACAGCCCGACCTGGTCTTGCATGGACTCTGTGTTATTGTGTGTAGGAAGCTGTACATTCAAGTCATTTGGCTTTACAGAACGTTTTATCCAAACTATGCGACAGCTAATGTCATTGGAGGACAGTAGGCTTCACCTCAAGATTGGCACCTCTGCAGTCTGTTTCAAAGCCAAAACACACAGCTTGGCAACCTCCCAATACATGCAAACTAAGGACTACGTAAAAAAGCTGATTGGTTAAGAGGATGATGTAGATGGAGTGAGAGAGGGCTTGAGGCAGGGTGACTTGTATAGTTTTTATGTCCCGATTATTACGATTCCCAATTAATTTGCAAATTCTCCAGCCCATGAGTGGGAGCAGACCTGCTTGTTGTTTCATATGTAAATGTGAAGTACCCTGAAACATGCATGCTTAATCCTTTGTATGCATCCTTTCAATCTCCATGTATGAACATACTTGAACTCTCCTCAGTTTCTTTTTGCCTCTGAGGCCAATTCTCCAAAGATGGATGCACTGCGGTCACAAAACCTGTATCTGGGTGAGCGCGGTACCCCACATTGGACTGTAGGATCTAAAGTATGGAGAAGAGACTGAAGGGTCAGACCTGTTGACTGCGAGTCAGTAAAGGCCCAGGCAGTTCCTTGGAAGGGCTGTAATCCCTTCCGTCTGCAAAGCATAACTAGAGCAGGAAAGCGGAGTTCCCACAAAACGTCATGCGCAGCCTCGGTGTCACATTTTGTTTCAGCTGCCACTCTCGGTTCACATAAATGATTACCCGCTGACTACATGCTTTTGTTGTCCTAAAATTCAAAAAGCACACTTACTACCTTTGGGAATTTCATTAGACTATTATTCTTTGGAATTTCATTAGACTATTTTTCTTTAAAAATCATTTGCGCACCTTTAAATGTCTGATGATGCCTAACTATAAAAGAAACTAGTGATGGCGAAGTGTTCAGAGGTCTTTTTCAAGCTTGTGTTTCTGTGACTATGCCCCATCCAGTTTACTGTTTGCCAGGTGTCAGTGCAATCTCACTGTCTGAAGGTATCTGTGCTACAAAGGTATTCTGGCTTGTACACTGATCCACAACCCTCACAGGGGCTAATCTCTTTGTGAGAATATTAGACGTCACTGATAATTCATGCATGCAAGTAGCATAGATTGTTATGCAGGCCGCACGTTTCCAGAGAGGCGCTTACGAGGTGGCCCTCACATAAACTGTGGTCCAAGAGCCGCAGCTTTCACAAACAAGGGCCTTTCCTTCTTATTGGACTATCACTTCCCCAGGGCTTGTGTTTGGTAGCCACAACATGCACTGTTTTTCCTGGCTCCATATATGCAGTGGAATGTGTAGGAGCAGAGCTGCTCCTGGAAGCCGAGAAGCGTCCCTAATACCAGAGAGCCAGCTGCTCCTTATTACAGTTTGAGGCTTTAATCCAGATCATAAGTTGCAGGGACCCCTCAGCTGTATCCCATGTGAGGCCGGGGTGTTCCCTCCCAACCCCCATACTGGGTACTGAGTGACTGAAACTTGGCCCTTTAAAGCTTCCCCGATTCTCCTGTGGAGCTTGGTCTGGCAATTGTTGACAAGCTTATTAGAGGATGTGCTGAGGGGGAGCCAGATACAGTGTTCTGCAGTCCCCACACACCATAAAACGAAATACTTAAAAAGAAATAACACTTCAATGACATACTAAGAACATCAATTAATAACTTATTTTTTATAGTGCTTTATACCTCACTTCTGCTGTTTCTAATTGCTGTTGATAAAAGGATGTACTATTACCCAGGATAGGATTATGGGTTTTAGTTTCACAGCATCCGTGCTCAGCCTTTATAAAGTTCTTTGTAAATGTGTATCAAACAAAGACATGTTTAAAAAAAGGTGACCTTGGTTCCACATCCGAAAGATGATATTCGCTATTCATTGCCTCGTTTCCTTATTTTAAACAACATTACAGTATTTCTGGTGGAGAGGTCAGTGTGCTTATAGTAACACCCCATTGTTCTCGAGTGTAAAGCACTCTCACCCTCATATCTTTCAGCGTGATTCTTCAGTAGAACATCAGGTGACACACACTAGTGTTCTATAGACCGTATCTGCCACCTTCAGCATTGCATGTCACATAAGAGTTTTGGGTAGTGTTTTGCTTGTAACATGACAGGTGCCACCGTTTTTCATACAGGAAAATAAAGTGTTGTTGTCAAACATTCTTAGCAGGGATCAGAGCTCTTTGTTTCACCTGGAGCACAACTCCTTGGTCGGTGAGCTACACGTTGGTGGCACACATTGCATGGATTTCTGAAGCATTTGGTGTTCTACATGCAGCAGAAGTGGAAAGAGTCCATGATATTTCAATTCCTTGTCTTCCAAAGAAAGATCTGTTTTACACTGTGCCCTACTTCATGGGACCCTTAATTTGCATAGTGGTTGCGCAAGCAAAAGATGTCCTCCAGCCTCCCATTCCACAGAGAAGCTTAGAAATGTTACTTCTATGGCTTGTGTCTCTTTTTCCTGGCATTTAGGGAGAGGGACTACATAGCCCCTGTACCAAATGCACAGCTTCGTGCCGCTATGTAGCGTGCACATTTAACTCAAACATGTTTTCCTTTGTTTTCAATGGTCCAACTTTTAACTTGATTTTAACTATTACATTTCAACATCCTTTTTCACCAATTTATTCGCAAGACCAACATTCCGGGATATGGTGCCAATTTTCAGTTTTCTTGCATTCTGACCATGCCAATCCAGGCTTCTTTGAAAGAATACGAACAGTGCACGAAGTCCATCACAAGCAGTTTATTCATTTTTCATGTATAAAAACCCAATGCATTTCGGGCCGCCTCGTGCACTTCTTCGGGGGTCACTACAAGTTAATAACAACATGAAACACATTATTAGCACTTCTCATCCTAAATGAATTATAAAAATTGCAACATAATTTCATCATTTGACTAACTGCGTCATTTCCAAAAACGTTACCCTAAGGTACATAGTCCCACCTAATCTCCCACTCTCTTATTTCAGAAAAGTCATCTTGAGCCGAGTCCTACATACTCAGGGTGTAAACCAACGTTCCGTTCCAGACATGTACTCTGGGTAATGTAGTTCATACAGAGACCAAGGCACGAAGAAATAAGAGGTCTTGGGCCTAGGGCCAATCGGGAGGGTTAATGTTGGGGTGGAGTAATGTAAATAGGATTAGGCGGGAAGCGTACGTTTCTAACCACTTGGAGTAATCAGGGCGAGGCGGTAGACGCTCGTTAACCAGCAAAGCAGGTACGCGGTTGGGCGGAATGAAATGGTTTTCATGCAGCTTGGAAGTTGAAGGGGAGGGGACGAGTGATTTGAAGTTTTATATGCGATAAGGATAAAGTATTGCACAAGTTTAAAAGCTCACTAACCGTGTTTATGTTTGAAAAAAAGGAGATAACGTCAGGTGATTAAAGGGTTAGAATGTGGGTACAACGGTATGGAGGGAGGAACATCGAGATTAATGGACTGAGCACTATTAATGTCGGGAACGTTGGTTTACACCCTGAGCATGTAGGACTCGGCTCAAGATGACTTTTCTGAAATAAGAGAGTGGGAGATTAGGTGGGACTATGTACCTTAGGGTAACGTTTTTGGAAATGACGCAGTTAGTCAAATGATGAAATTATGTTGCAATTTTTATCATTCATTTAGGATGAGAAGTGCTAATAATGTGTTTCATGTTGTTATTAACTTGTAGTGACCCCCGAAGAAGGGCACGAGGCGGCCCGAAATGCATTGGGTTTTTATACATGAAAAATGAATAAACTGCTTGTGATGGACTTCGTGCACTGTTCGTATTCTTTCAAAGAAGCCTGGATTGGCATGGTCAGAATGCAAGAAAACTGAAAATTGGCACCATATCCCGGAATGTTGGTCTTTTGAATAAATTGGTGAAAAAGGATGTTGAAAAGCAATAGTTAAAATCAAGTTAAAAGTTGGAACATTGAAAACAAAGGAAAACATGTTTGAGTTAAATGTGCACGCTACATAGCGGCACAAAGCTGTGCATTTGGTACAGGGGCTTTGTAGTCCCTCTCCCTAAACGTAACTAATGGCAGTAGGGCATGCCTAAATACCAATCTGCACGCAACTGCGCCGAAGGAATGACGGAAAAGGAAATACAACATAAATATGGTTTACAAATTGGTGTGCATCCCACCCCCCTTTTTGAATCTTTTTCCTGGCATGTCATTTAGGTTCCCTCCTACCATTGAACCTGGTCAGGCGTGGAACTAACTAGTCTTCCATTCATAGTGACAGACCTTTATCTCACCTTCTCCTATTTAAACTGGTTGCCTGGATCCTTAAGAAATAGTTTACTGTTAACTCAAATGCTTGGACCTTGTTGCTGGAGGAGAAAGTCTGCTGCGCCAATTTTAAAACACAGAGGTTAAAAGCACACAACTTCCTTGTACAACTCCCACCCTAGCGCCTCTTTTACGTTAGTCACTAGTGTACGACTCACCTGCATCTATGCTGCTATTTATTTAATTTCTAATCTTTTTTTAATAGAGTTTTCTTGAATGTAAGTTACGAAAACGTGTAAAAAGTGAGGGGAAAATATACTTCATAATGAGTCCTTTTATTTTTCGAACTCGTACTAATACCATTAGGTTGAGAATGGCTGATTGTGCAAAAGTGTACAACTAAAGGAACGCTAACCCTGGCTGTGGTGCTCACTTCATCCTCCATTATGGAAACCCCAGAAGAGAGAGTGATGTTTTATGTGATATCACATGCTCCACTTTGCCTCAACGTACCTTGGTTCATCGCGAGTAATGGACCCACATATAATGTGGTGTGTTGTAAGTATATATATATGGTCTGACACAGGATATGGTTGAATGACAGCTTTATTGCAGTACAGAGTAGGTAGGTCTATCCCCTGCCTGGCCAGAGCTCCAACTGCCAACAGGGCAGATGGAAACTCCAGAACATGGAACGCCATGGTGTTCTAGAGCACAGATCAGGGAAGCAGATCAGGGAAACAAGGAAAGTACTGTACAACATATCTACCCCCCATAGCAAATAAAACACTGAGCAATAAACTTGATAAAGCATAGTAAAGAATTAATGTATATAATCATCTAAAGAATCAGTGTATATAATCATCTAAATAAGTGGGTGGTCGCCGAGGACGAGAACTCCTTCCAGAGATCTCCCTGGAAGGCATCCGAGAAACAGAAGAAGGAACCAAATCACCCAGGACACCTCCATGTACTGACATGGAAGCCGGAGCATCGCCACTACCCACCTCTCCCCCTCCGATGGAAACAGAAGGGAGTACAGACCCACCGTCAGGAGCTACCAAGTAACCATTACAGCTCCCAGAACTTTCACCTTCTGGACACACAGAAGAATCACCTTCCTTTCTTTGAAACAAAGCTACCCTCTTGTAATTCCAAGTTTCCCCATTATCTAATACAACAAAATGTGGAGAAGCTTTTTTGACTCTAAAAGGACCCCTATATTTGGTAAGACCCTTGGAAAACCTTCCCGGTTTAACCTTAACCAAATCACCCGCCACAATGGGCAGGGAATTGTCAGAAGAAGGTAAAACCACACTTCCTTCACGTCTCAACCATGCAGGAGTCAACTTTGAAACTGGTGTGCGTCCACGCATCAATTCGAATGGAGATTTCTCTCCATTTCTATGAGGTGTTGATCGGTAGGCCCACACAAGCTCTTGTACCCGTTCATGTGAAAAACAACCACTTTGCACAAACATCTGAATCACCCCCTTCACCAGACGATTCACCCTCTCGCAGAGACCATTCCCTTGTGGGTTGTATAAACTTGTCCTCTGATGTCTAATACCACATTCTCGCATAAATGATGCCATTTTCAAAGACGTCAATTGTGTGCCATTGTCAGAAATGAGAATGGATGGATAACCTTCATTTAAAAACACACTCTTCAAAAAGGCAATGGTGGTATCAGTGTCAATCTCTTTCACAAATTGCACACAGAGCCATTTAGAGAAACAATCAATCACCACAATGGCAAAGCGTTGATTCACGGGCAACTCATTCATAGGACCTATGAAATCTAGGCAAATGCTATGCCAAGGTAAGTTTTCAAATCCAATTTTTTGAGGTGAGTGTGATCCCACAACTTTTAATCGTTTTTCTCCCTCCTTGCAGTAAATACACCTCACCACACAGTCTACAGCATCATTGTCTACCGTTGGCCACCAAAAATTCTCCTTAACACGACGCTGCGTGAGGGTTTGGCCCAAATGGCCCTCATGAGCTAACTTGAGGATTCTACTCCGTAATGAACTGGGAGGGATAAAACGATCACCTCGCACTAACACATTCTCCCCCTCTAAAGAAATCTCATCCAAAATTCTCAGAAAAGGTCTAACAGCAGGCAAAACAGTGCTCTCTCTTCTAGTTCCCTTGGAAACAAGGTCAACAACAGACTGTAGAACTCGATCTTCCTGCATACTCTTTACCCAATCCTCACGGGTGAAAGAACCACCTCCTATAGATAGTACATCCTCCATCACCAAGGCTACAGGATAATCATCCAAAACATCACCATCTTTTCTGTTACATTCCTCAGAATGTACTGGAAGTCGGGACAAGCAATCTGCCTGGATGTTCTTCCAACCATGGACAAATTCAATCTCATACTGGTAATCCTGCAAACGAGAAGCCAGCCTCGCTAACCTGGGAGACCCCTTCCCAGTACCACCCGGGGCTAACACATTGACCAGCGGTTTATGATCAGTGCGCAGAATGAATTTGTAGCCCCATAAGTATGTTCTAAAATAGTTCGTGCCCCAAACTGCTGCAAGAGCTTCGCGTTCTATGACTGAGTAATTGGATTCAGAAACAGACAGGGGTCTGGAAGCAAACGCTATAGTCTTCTCCTCTCCCCCATGTTTTTGCAATAACACTGCACCAAGCCCTACACCACTCGCATCAACCATCAACACAGATGAACGACTAGTATCAAACGGGGCCAACACACCAGCAGACTTAAGTTCCCTTTTTATCAGATTAACACACGATTCATGCTCAGTGGTCCAAATCTGACACCCTTTTTTAACAAACATCTCAAAGGTGCGGTCTTAGAAGAGAAATCCCTCACAAATTTTGAATAAAACTCAACTAAGCCCATGAAGGACCGAAGTTGATCTTTATCAACCGGTGAGGGAGCTAATTCTATAGCTTCTAATAGATTCCTTTTAGGTTTTATGCCCTTCTCAGACAAAGAAAACCCTAAATATTCAATTTCCTCTAAAAGAAAAGCACACTTCTCCTTCCTCAACGTGAGCCCAGCATCATCTATTCTACGTAATACACTTTGCAAAATGCTATTATGTTCTTCAAGTGAACCTCCATAAATTAAGACATCATCTTGAAAATACAAAACTTTGTCTAGACCCTTAAATACCTCCGAAACTAGTCTCTGGAACACGCTGGCCGCCGAGACTAGGCCGAACGGTAAACGTGTGAACTGGAATGTTCCTTCGCTAGTGATGAAAGCAGTTAAGGGCTTTGAAACATCATCGAGACAAATCTGATGGTACGCATGTTTTAGGTCCAGTTTGCTAAAATATTTTGCCCCTTTAAGTGTTGACACTAGCTCGCTAATATTTGGTAGTGGAAACACATCCGCCACTACACATTTGTTCAGTGAACGCAGGTCTACACAAAACCTAATCTTATTATCAGGTTTTTGGGAAATCACCACAGGCGAAACCCAAGGAGACGCTTCAATAGGCTCGATGACACCTCCTTGGAGCATTTCCTCTAATGTGGCTTTAACTTCTTCCCTCAACGCGAAAGGGACACGTCTAACTTTGTGTTGGACGGGTGCACTGCCTTCTTTGAGAATTATGTGGTGGGAATAGCCTACTAGTTCTCCTAACTGATCCCTAAAGACATTCTTGAAACTCTCCAGAATTTCATGTATTGAAGAGTTGTCAACTATTGCAATGGGATCATCTGCTCTGGGATTGACCACAATATGTAGGTCGTATTGTTGATAGCGTCCTAGAATGGCTGGTCCATCAGTGGATATATATACTTTGCCAAATGCAGACTTATTTCCGAACTCAATTTTCCCATCAAAATAGCCCAAAAGATCTATTTTTTTACCTTGGTAGCCAGAGGGAAAAATGTCACATTCACTCAAAGTCCTGTTACCCCACACACTCTTCATCAAGGACTTAGGAATTATGGTCCATTTAGAACCTGTATCAACCATTAGATTGACAGACTTCCCGTCTATGATAAAATTTGCTTTCAAGATCTTTCCTCTCCGTTCTTCACAAGAACATATGGAGTCACACAATACTAAAATCTTATTTATATCTCGCCTTAGATCACCATACTCACTAACCACTGTTACTTTTGAACTATTCTTGTTTTTACACATTTTTGCGAAATGCCCTATTTTGCCACAAGATAAACACTCCTTATTTTTAGCAAAACACAATTTTGCGTCAGAAGTGTGTGAATAGCTTCCACATCTCGTACACATTCTTGAGTTATTGCTTTTGTTGCTATATTGTATGTTCTTTTTCTGTAGTACATAACCTTTTTTTCTAACGATGGCAATGGCTGCTGTCTCTTCATCACTATTGTCACTATTTGTGACTTTGTTGGAGATTTCTGCAATCCTTGGCTCTAATCCACTCTTTTGTAATTCTTTCATACACTTTTCACTTTCTTCGACGACCTTGGCCAAATCTATGGCTACTTTCAATGTTGGATTCTTTGCTGCCCATAGACGTTCTTGAACTTTCCTATTGTTCGCTTGAACAATGAGTTGATCTCTAATAAGTTCGTCAGTTATCTGACCAAAACTGCACTTTACAGACAGTTCACGTAACCGCGCCACAAAGTCATCGATGCTCTCACCTTCCAACTGTTTGTTTTTATAAAACTTATATCTTTGCAATACTAGATTCTCTTCCTTGCCAAACCTAGTCTCCAGTCTCGTTATTGCCTCTTTGAATTCATCAACTTGTGACGTGGATCCCGAAGATAGAACCTGTGGTATGAATTTGAACACACGTTGCCCCTCTTTTCCTAATGTAGTCATTAGTAGGGCTTTTTTTCTTTTTGGTGAAAAATCCTCTCCGTCTAGAGCCTCTATATAATTATGGAACATGACAATCCAATCCTCCCATGCCATAGAGGGGTTCCCTGGTTCAGGTAAGAATTGGGGAGGTAGAGCAACATTAATTGGTTGTGACATGTTGGCTGTTGTTAAATAGGATGAGGAAATAGATTGTTTATATTCAATGTGTGTTACTGTTATAATATGATGTGGTGGTATTTAACTCTCTTTGTACAAATTTGTAAACAACCACTCGAGATTTGATGCTCTTATAATGCTTACCGCGTGTGCCACTCTTATCGATTTTGATGTTCACTGTCCAAACGTGGTGTTTTCAAAGTTGTAGACGCGAACAGCCGATTCAGTCTTTGGATCGCGTCTGGGAGTCGCGTCTGTTATGTGGCAACTGTTGTTAAGGACTCACACAAAATGGCTGACAACGTCATGCGTCAGCGCGTCTTTATACGTGGTGACGTATCTAGACGTCCGGCCGTCTCGGGATACTACGTAGTTTTGCGCTGGATTCCAGCTGCTGCTAAGGTGCTGTTTCTACGTCACCTTTTCGAACGTAGTTACTGCTTCAGCCGCTACTGCTACCGTTTCTTCCTGAGGCCCTCGAGTCTTCCAAGTCACTGCCACATCTCCACTCGACGGCACCGAGTAAATTCTTGGGATCGCTCCTGTCGCAGGGCAACGATGGGCCAGAGACACACACCTCGCCTCGTCTGCACGCTGTACTGGGTTCGGGGTGATGAGATCGCCACCTCTCTGTTGCTTCTTCCGCTGCAATACTGCCAATCAAAAAGCTGTGGCCAAGCAAGACATCCGTGTCCAAGTCGCCAATTGTTGTAAGTATATATATATGGTCTGACACAGGATATGGTTGAATGACAGCTTTATTGCAGTACAGAGTAGGTAGGTCTATCCCCTGCCTGGCCAGAGCTCCAACTGCCAACAGGGCAGATGGAAACTCCAGAACATGGAACGCCATGGTGTTTTAGAGCACAGATCAGGGAAGCAGATCAGGGAAACAAGGAAAGTACTGTACAACATGGTGGAAGGCTGGCTAACACCTACGGTGACCAGCAGGTGCTGAGCTAATATATTTAAATCAGTCATGCTCAACTCTACTTTACTAATGCTTCTTAGAGTTTTGTCTGATCCGTTTCCGAATCGTCACAAAGCTGAGGTTTGGGACAAGAAACACCTTTTGGTTCTCATACTTCACTGCCTTTCTAATGGCTGAGCACCTCAAAATCTCGCCTCACATGCCAAGGTTAGAAAGGGTGACGGGTACTATGTCCTTTCTGTCACTCCATCCATTCAAACACTGGGGGTGGGTTCTAGGCTCTATCTAACCTGAAGAGGACCTCTGCCATTACCAGGCGGGGGACCGGCTAAAACCAGTTCCATCTCAGATCCAGTCTATCTGTTGGGCTTGGGGCTCCACCTCGTCTTCATTAGTAGTTAGACCTTGTGCAGATTCTCCTTTTCTTGTTTCGGGTCATGGTGGGATTTGTCACATTCATTTTGTTTAGTCTCTGATTTTGCTGGTTGTGGCCTTGTATTGTGGCGTTGATATACTGTATTATTGATACTGGGGTGGCCTCAAGGCAGTGATCGGTTCTTGTCTGAATTCCATAGAATGCATGGAGGGGAGAGTGTGGCTACCTGGGGTGATTTCAGTGTTGTGCATCTTGGCTGTCGGGGTTCTCCTGTCTTGTGATTGTGGACTTGGCATGGTACATATGCATATCTGTGATGCAGACGAGTGTAAGGTTGACACACCCACATCCAGAACACCATCAGACTGGAGACAATGAAGTACAAAAAAAGAGGTAATATGGCAACAGACCTCCATGTGAACATCCTGGTTCTGGAACAAAATCCCCACATCCATCAGGACTACCTCAGCCCTCCTTCCATGTAGGAAAGAGCTGGGAATGCACTTCTTTACAAAAAATTACAACCCAATGCAGTAAGTCAAAGTCTGCTCTCGGAATCCAGCTAACCCTCCAATCACTTACTGACAATATCTTTGCCCATGGCCTCTAAAGTGCTTCACTACCTTTCTGCTAGGTTCGCTCCACATGGATATTACATGCATTTTAGGTGCATAGTCTTTCCTGCTGAGATGCATCCTGGTGGACCACCGGCAACCGATGTACATTTCCAGGTCTAGATTCCTAAATCATTGACAGAGCTGAGGTGCAATCTAAGGTCAGTGAGATTGTTTGAGCACTTTATGATTCGGATTGAGGGTGGAGTCCTGGGTTTGGCAGTTTGTATATAGAAGATTGTCCCATCAGTAGCTGACCTTTTGAACTTGAGAATGCTTATAAGATGACCCAGGCTTGGCTTGAAGTTCCTTCTTGATTGGTTTATGATGATCATGCTTTGCAGGAACGTTGACCTTGTTCCATATGATATGGGCCCGACACTGTTGCCTTTGCTCTGCCTCTCTCTCCATACTACTGTCTGCATCGCCCTCACCCACTCTGATTTGTAACCGGTGGTGTGTTTATTTATGATCCGAAATCTCTTCTTGCAATAAGTACGAGCTACCTTTGCAGAGGGATGGCACAAGTGGCCAGGCTCTGCAGGAGGCTGCCACAGTCTTAGGGAATGGGAGGCCTGCACTTCAGTCCAAGTAATCACATCATCAAAGACTCCAGTGGTAAGAGTGATGGCACCTACCTTACTGCATCTCTGCTCCTGCCTGTCCCCTCTGGGGACTTATGAGGATATTAAGGGTGCGAGGAGACCACCCCCACTCAGCGCTAGCAGGGTACCTGGTGTCTGCTCCTAGGTGTTGGGAAGGAAAGCACCCAGGGATTACATCGGTAGTCACATGGGGGGGGGGGGGGTGAAGAACGTTTAACCCGTACCACTCCCAGAACCCTGATTGGCGGCACAGGTTGAGGGTTGTCAGCCTTTCTAACGTCGATTTCACTGCCTGGGACAAGTTGTGAATAAAAAACTCGCTGTGTTTTTAAAATAAAAGAGAGAAAGGTATGCAACTTTGTTTCACCTTGATGACATCTTGATATTCATTGCTTGTTGTCGCCGGAGGGGTATGTGTAATGTGGCTGCCAATATCCACAGCAGCACAACATGCCACAGGAACATTAACCATACAGAGCACAATTATGCCTGCTCAGAAGTAGTGGCACACCACAGGGAGGCATGTGAGAGGGATGACCTCTCAGTGGAGAGCATGGGGGAGCGACTACTTAAGACTACAGTGATTATAAGCAGAGACACTGGTGCCATGGTAATAATATGATGGGAGAGTATTCCTGGGTGATATTGGCACGGGAGGCAAAATGCCAGTCCAGGAGCAATTGAAATAGAGCCATGTTTAAATATCTAAATATTATTAGCATGGGCTCATAAGCCACAACCCAACTAACATATGGGCCCCTTCCAACTGTGGTCTTGAAGGATATATCTCCCTGAGGAAGGCATGAATTGATTTATTCAGAGCATGCATCATGTTCTTACCACAAGGGTTTGTGAATAGACTTTAGTGGAGTGAAAGGCTTGCACCTAGGTCTTGCTTGCGAGGGCAACCATGAGCAAGAAGTGACAAACTTACAAGTTGATCCATTACAGCTGTAGAGTTCAGCGGCCAGTCCAGAAGAAAGAGGTGGGGCCCAGGAAAACACGGCCCTGCTGTAGGTTATGACAACATGGCCATGGGCGCAGCAAAGAAGTATTAGGGGAGTTACCAGTGAACCTTCAGCTGGAAGGACATACATGGATAGGCAGTTTTATGGCTACATGCTATCCCTGATCCAAGGGAAGGTGAGTGAAGCACGACCACTGGAAGTAGAGATCCAACCAGAGAGCCTGCCTGACTGAGATACGAACACCGCAAGTGGACGGCCACCCGGCATGGCTGGTTGACTGAAGGTGAAATTAACATGAGAGCTGTAAGTCTGTGCCTGCTGATGCACATCCACTAGAAGTGAAGCATTCCTGCTGTGCCGGGATAACTAAGGCAGGGCCACTGCACGAGGACGGCCACCTGGCATGCCTGACTGAAGGTAATGTAACATGGCTTGTAAGGTTCACCGGAAGTGAAGGATGACTGAGGGAGCCTGACTGACTGAAGGTAATGTAACATGGCTTGTAAGGTGCAACGGAAGTGAAGGACGACTGAGGGAGCCTGACTGACTGAAGGTAATGTGACATGGCTTGTAAGGTGCACCGGAAGTGAAGGACGACTGAGGGAGCCTGAATGACTGAAGGTAATGTAACATGGCTTGTAAGGTGCACCGGAAGTGAAGGATGACTAGGCAAGCCTGACTGACTGAGGGTAATGTAACATGGCTTGTAAGGTGCCCCGGAAGTGAAGGATGACTAGGCAAGCCTGACTGACTGAGGGATAAAGTGAAAGGGCACCCGGTGTGCTTGATTAACTAAGGTAATACTACTGAACGTTCACCCCACAGGGAACCAATATAAAACTAACTTTGAATGTAGAGCATAATCTGAAACTATGACTGATCGCTTGTAAGTGAAAGCAGCCAATAAATGATGACCTTTACTCTTAAAAACAAATAAAGTGGTCTCTGTAAATGGGATTTGGATTGAGTGACTGGGAAGGGGGACAACCCCTGTGTGTTCTATGTTCTAGGACTCCAAACGAGGCCAGCAATATCCACTCTGGTGTCTACAGAGGAACATTGATGACTGTTCCCTTGCCCCCGCTTCTCCACGAGGAGTTGGCTGTACCCGTCTCAGGGGCAGCAGCATTGAACACAGTTAAGGCTTTTCTGGCCCTGATCAGGGGTATACTTCTGTTCCAGCGTGGCATAGGAGAACCTTACCCATCAGAAAGCCATCAATTGTTCCAAGACCTTTGAATATGATTAACGTATGTGCACCCCTTGCCACCAGTACCTGCTTAGCCTTTCTATCTGGCACTGTTTGTGACACCGCAAGAAAAATATTTCCAGTTTTCTCCTTTAACATATATAGAAAGTAAAGGTGAAAGGGAGGAGAGAAAATCTGTCACCACTAGCCCGCATTGATTTCTGAGCCAGTGTAACTCAGTCAGGGGACTTGGTCATCTGGCCATGTTGTATAACTGAGGAATTGGCACGGTAAGCTTCTTAAGAGTGGAGCATGGGGGCGGGGAAGAGAGAAGATAGACAATGATGCAGACCCCGGCCTCTTAATCTTGCTAAATCCAAATGTGACGTATCAGCACCCTGGTCCCATCCCAAACGTAATGCCAACAAGCAACACATTTGTAAAAATGAAACTCCTGGTGCAGCACGACTTCGTAATAGCCAACTAACCACTACTAGTTAATCACAAGACTAACGAAGCAAGGAAAAGGAAACAGTCTTTAAGGTAGTCAAGTACTGAATCAGAGCACCAAATGGTGATGGGTGGTATGCATTAAAGCAAGACCAAAGGGGATGATGGATGGAGTGTTGAACATTGCAAGCACTCACTCCCAGTCAACTGATCTGGGTTAAATCCATCATCATTCTTTAGCTCACTCCGCCACCCCAGTTCAGACACAGCCATATGCAAATCAGTCTGACCCTGTGCCTCATGGGAACAGTCAAGCCCGAACTCCCAAGCCATGTCGTCCCTGGACCGGAAACAACCATCCTGGGACCAGTTTCTGGCTAATCAGCCGTCATCAGCCAGGCTAGCTTGAATCCAGTGGCAAAATGAGCTAGGGACCCACGTCTGGGCATACCCATGGCCCAGATCTCTGTACTGGGGTGAATGTATGACATTGTTTTCTGCATTCTGTCCATCAACTGTTGTTTTTGGAAAGCATTAAAGTACTCTTAGCCGCTATCAATTGCTTGGGGCCACAAGCAATTTGTGTGTTTTTTACCCACTCTGCCACTCCAGTGGACAATCATATGCAGATCAGTCCAGGTCTTGTTCCAGAAGGAACAGTTCAGCCCTCAAAATGGGAACGCAAACTACCCCTGGCCAGCTTCTGCCTCGTGGGCCTTATCAGTGAGGTCAGCTTGGGTCCTATCATGGCACTGCGAGCAGGGGACCTACATTTGGGCATACCCATCGCACTTAGAGCTTCGCATCAAAATCACAAGAGGTAAAGGGTCTCAGCCACTGGCAGTCGCGTAAGTCCAGCCCAGTTACTAAATTGACCTACAACCCCCCCCCCCCCCCATTGTCCCCCTTTCCTGTGAGAACTCCTACATCAGCTTTGTATACAGAACCAACGGCCTAAGACTGTAAATACACACCACAAACAAATCACATTTGTTCCCAGCGCTTCCCAAAAGACGGCCAATGCCATTCCAATACAGACTATTTGAGGCGCCCTGTGACCTCCTCAGATGCGAGCACAGGCACCGCGGTCTGCGGCAATCACAAGGTCGCAGTTTGGGGCTGGAAACAGGCCTAGATGAGGCCCTGCCTCTTGCGATGCACCCTCCAGTAAGAAGGCCTTGCTGCCTCTGCCGGGAAAAGATGCATTGTATAGAATCAGATGCACCATCAGCAGTTACACGCGTCGCTTTCAGCAGCGTAGGGCCCATAATGCGGTTGATACAGGAGATGCCATTGGAAGCCACGTGTCTATTTCCTGGTTATTCCGTGGAAACGGAAGCAGTGTTTACAAACTGCGCTATTTCTACTTCTTGACAGTTTCAGTCGGTTTCACCTCCCTCACACACTCCAGCCTGAGGGTGGCCTCGGGCATATGCAGTACATGTGCAGAGATGACTTGAATCAGGTGGAATGGAGGGAGCTAAGAGAAAAACAAGCATTTGCAATGCAATAGGTCTCGCATTAGGAAAGTTTGAGCTATCTGTATTCTAAATGACACATTTTTTATTTGTGTTGCTTTTGAAAATAGCGAAATGAATAGCTTTGTCATTTACAATGCCAATAGTTAGAACTTTAGCAAATGTGACACCATTTGTAATGCAATATGTGTTGTATTTACGTGACTTAGATGTATTGATATTACAAATAACAATGGCTTTTAATTTTTTTAAATAATTAATACTTAAATAAAAGTTATTGTAATTTATAATGGTAATAGCTTAAACTTTTGTAAATAACTTTTGTGAAGATTATGTTCAGTGTATTTTATTGTGACGAAAATCCAAGAATAGAAGTGAAATATTAACATCTTTTTGTGACATTTGTAATAAAGCTTGAAACATTGAGAGAACATATTTGAACCACTTGTTGAATGGTTGCACAGATTGATGCTGTGGTGGCGCTGAGTGATGTGGTGGCGACGAGTGATGCTGTGGCGTTCAGTGATGCTGTGGTAGCGCATAGTGATGTTGTGGTGCCCCCGAGTGATGCTGTTGTGGTGCTGAGTGATGCTGTGGTGATGCGATAGAGTGAGTGCGATAGATAGATCGAGGGAGGGCGATAGATAGAGTGAGGGCGATAGATAGATAGCTAGAGTGAGGGCGATCGATAGATAGAGTGATGGTGATAGAGTGAGTGCGATAGACAGATAGAGTGAGGGTGATAGATAGACAGATAGAGTGAGTGTGATAGATAGATAGATAGAGTAAGGGCGATAGAGTGAGGGCGATAGATAGATAGAGAGTGAGGGCGATAGAGTGAGGGCGATGGAGTGAGGGCGATAGATAGATAGAGTGAGGGCGATAGATAGAGTGACGGTGATAGATAGAGTGATGGTGATATAGTGAGGGCGATAGATAGAGTGAGGGCGATAAATAGAGTGAGGGCGATAGATAGAGTGAGGCCGATAGAGTGAGGCCGATAGAGTGAGGGCGATAGAGTGAGGGCTATAGATAGATAGAATGAGGGTGATAGATAGAATGAGGGCGACAGATAGAGTGATGGTGATAGAGTGAGGGTGATAGATAGAGTGAGGGCGATAGATAGAGTGATGGCGATAGAGTGAGTGCGATAGACAGATAGAGTGAGGGCGATAGACAGATAGATAGAGTGAGTGCGATAGATAGATAGATAGAGTAAGGGCGATAGATAGAATGAGGGCGATAGATAGAGTGAGGGTGATAGAGTGAGGGCGATAGATAGAGAGGGTGATAGACAGATAGAGTGAGGGCGATAGATAGTGATAGATAGAGTGATGGTGATAGATAGAGTGAGGGCGATAGATAGAGTGAAGGCGATAGAGTGAGGGCGATAGAGTGAGGGCGATAGAGTGAGGGGGATAGATAGAGTGAGGGCTATAGATAGAGTGAAGGCGATAGAGTGAGGGGGATAGATAGATAGACAGATAGAGAGATAGAGTGAGGGTGATAGATAGAGTGAGGGCGATAGATAAATAGAGTGATGGTGATAGAGTGAGGGCGATAGATAGAGTGAGGGCGATAGAGTAAGGGCTATAGATAGATAGATAGTGTGAAGGCGATAGAGTGAGGGCGATAGATAGACAGATAGATAAAGTGAGGGCGATAGCTAGAGTGAGGGCGATAGATAGATAGAGTGAGGGCGATAGATAGAGTAAGGGCAATAGATAGACTGAGGGCGATATATAGAATGAGGGCGATAGCTAGATAGATAGATAGAGGGCAATAGATAGAGAGATAGAGTGAGGGTGATAGACAGATCGATAGAGTGAGGCCGATAGAGAGATAGAGTGAGGGCGATAGAGAGATAGATAGAGTGACGGCAATAGATAGATAGATAAAATGAGGGCGATAGGTAGAGTGAGGGTGATAAAGTGATGGTGATAGATAGAGTGATGGTGATAGATAGAGTGAGGGCGATAGATAGATAGAGTGAGGGCGATAGATAGATAGAGTGAGGGCGATAGAGTGAGGGCGATAGATAGATAGAGTGAAGGGAATAGAGTGAGGGCGATAGATAGATAAAGTGAGGGCGATAGCTAGAGTGAGGGCGATAGATAGATAGAGTGAGGGCGATAGATAGAATGAGGGTGATAGCTAGATAGATAGATAGAGGGCAATAGATAGAGAGATAGAGTGAGGGTGATAGATAGAGTGAGGCCAATAGATAGATAGATAGAGTGAGGGCGATAGATAGAGTGAGGGCGATAGATAGAGTGAGGCTGATAGATAGATATATAGAGTAAGGGCGATAGATAGATAGAGTGAGGCCAATAGATAGATAGAGTGAGGGCGATAGATAAAATGAGGGCGATAGATAGATAGATAGAGTGAGGGCGATAGAGTGAGGGCAATAGATAGATAGAGTGAGGGCAATAGATAGATAGAGTGAAGGCGATAGATAGATAGAGTGAGGGTGATAGATAGAGTGAAGGCGATAGATAGATAGAGTGAGGGCGATAGATAGATGGTTGTGTGTGTGGGGTTGTGTGTGTGGTTGTGTGTGTTGTGTTTGGGGTTGTGTGTGTGGTTGTGTGTGTTGTGTTTGGGGTTGTGTGTGTGGTTGTGTGTGTGAGGGGATTGTGTGTGAGGGGGTTGTGTGCGGGGGGTTGTGTGTGTGGGGTTGTGTGTGAGTGTGTGTGTGTGACAGAGCTAATTACACTCTTTCACATGCTCAAATTCCTCAATTGATAGTTCTGTAGAAAGATGAAAATACATTCTTACAAAAAGCCACATTATCCGTAGGAACCTACGAGGAAATCTCGTTTCCAAATACGCAAATAAAAAGCAAATTTAAAGTCGTACAAACAGTTCTGTGACAATTAAGGGCACAAGGGGCGAGGATGTGAGTGTTGGTTGAAGGCCAGATCTACCGAATTTGGAACTGGGAGACCCCATTCGAGTCTCGGCGTCGGCTCATCATCATCTGATTGTGGGCAAATCACTTAAACTGCCCGAGTCTCAAACAAAAGGATGTGTTCTTGTGTCATGTAACTGGTGCTTGTGTGAAGCACTCCAATACCTTCGGGCCGAATTTGCTTTACGTAAAACTGCAAAAAAAACGGCCGAACTATTTTTTTATTTAAATCCCAAAATGCTTTTAGCAGAAAGAGAGAGAGAGTATGTGTATTTGCGTGTGTGTGAGATTAGTTGGTTGAAAAATACACTAAGCCAGAATGTTCTACATTCCTTGCGATGTTTCATGGAACATTGCCAAAAGATTATGTCACTTCCTTGAAAGTTACAGCAGTTTCATTGCTATCATTCTTTTTGTCCTGCCTCATACATTTCTAGGCCCGCTTCTGAGATTGCCCTTTACGGGCTGTGGCATGGGTGACCAGCCTGCCGTTTCTGCTAGTGCCGGGCCTCACATTGCATCACATATTCAGCCGAAACCGCAGTGTAATTAAATGAAGCATGTTCCACTCGTGGAGTTCACAAAGATCACTGCAAGGCCTTCTGTGGTATGTGATGCCAGATCAGCGCGGGAGATGCGTGCCATAGCTTCCATTCCACGCTATAGTGTATTTCCTGTAATCTAACATTTAGCAGTAGAATGTAAACTACACTTTCTGGGAGCGAAGTATGTCTTCTCGTAATTCAAAGCAATGATTTTCACAATTCACTGTAAACACATGTTAACGAACTGTGAGCATACTTCGCAATGGGGGGCACTGTACTTAGTCTCTGGTTTACCTTTTCAGTGACGATGGCCACATCTGCTTTGCACTACGCTGTGGCCACAACTCAAAATAAAGGATGCTCACATTTCCAGACTTGGAGCCTGATGTACCAAACATGTTTCACCAAAATACAGGCTTTTCAGGAGCTGTGCATCTATAATAGGCCTGCATGGCTGCAGGCAGAATACAATTAGCCGTGCCCTGTGCAGGTGAAGTCCCGGGGGCCGGGCACTCTAATTACCGGGCCCGCGTGCACGGGCACCAGAGCTGCTAATGAGCCCTACGATGGGCTCCAGTTCCGAGGCGCTAATGAGGCTGCAGAGGACAGGGCCACTGTGTGCAGAGAGTGGCACTCCAAGACGGCCACTGTGCAGACATCCTCTGGGGCGCACAGTGCGACACATGGCGGTAAAAATGGTTTGGGGCAAGGACCAGGCGCTTTAGGGCTTCAAAGGCAAACAGAATTTGGATAGTTCGGACAAAAAGTGACATAGTGCTACTTGAGTAAAAGCGTCAGGGGGTCCAAAGGTACACGGACCAGAAGAATAAGGCACATAAGTAGAAGAAAAAAACATGAGTCCGGGAGCATAGCAGAGGGGGACAGAGAATGGCGGTCAGGGAGCATGGAGAGTAGGCGCTATAAAGACCAGGAAGTAAAGTGGGGTCCACAGGTGCGAAGCAGCATAGGAACAATCGGAGCAGAGGGAGGGGCAGGGGAGCCAGTCCACATAGGCAGAAGGAAACAAAAGGACAAAGAGGAAAGGCGACCTGAGATCATGGGACCCAAGCAGAAGAGGGACGAAGGACGGCGACCACTTTAAGGTGTAAGGCACAATTACAAATAGGCAGATGCATCCGGAAGCATAGTGTTAATGGACACAAGCGCACAGCGGGAAAGGCATCGGGGACAAGGAAACACAGGAGGCACCGTGACCCGCGGGATGGAATAACAACAAGCAAAAAAAAAAGATAGAAAAAAGAAAGGTTGGGGGTGAGACAGAAAGCGAGACAGAGAGCGGAAATGAGAGGAGATATAATGAGACAGTGTGAAAAAGGAAAGAACGTAGACGACAGAGATGGTGGGAAGAATGAAAGAAAGAATATATCGCCAAAGATTTTTGTTTTATTTTTTCACTGCAGCAGACTACTAGCAGGAAGTGGGATAAGGGGGCGGGGGTGGCAAATGGTGAGCATTTCGCGGCTGCTTTGATGTTCTCAGTGGCCGCCGCGGCTCACTGAGAACATCAAAGCGGCCGCTAAATTGCTCCCAAAGCTGCAGGTGGACAAATGGTGCGCGCGCCTGGCGCACATGAACTGTGCCCGATCCGCCTGCAGACTTTGGGAGCATTTTTGAAAGCCCCTTACTATACTCCTCGCAGAACAACGCATGCGCGTTGGTTCAGCGAGACCTAACAAGTTATGGGTCCTCAGAGAGGACCTGGATGATGCAGGACCAGTTGTCTGATGAGGATGGTTTTGGGCTGTGGCTCTTGGCCATGCTTGGTAGTGCATGGTAAGTCGTTGCTTCAAGCGGGGGACTTGAAGGCATTATCAGTACTGAAATAGAAAGAATGACTTTTACCTGTTGTGGAACAATTGTAGTGAAATGGTTCGAACTTCTGCATGAATGTAGCCCCCCTTCTGGCTGACGTGCCTATGCTTTGAAGTAGACTTTATATTAGAGTAAGTAAAATGCATTCTTACTCAGAGATGAGTCCAGTAGACAGGCCACTGTCCAATGACCTGTCAATTTTCAAAGCTCTTTCTTGTACTCTCTGCTAGTGAATCAAGAAGGGGGACTATCTTCAAAGAGAGCCCTTTACACTTAAGAATCCTCCCCAGGTCGCCATCAAGCGGCGGCTTGCAAGTAGTCAGAGTGGGGGGGGGGCTTGCAAATGTGTGAATGGTGCGTGCGTGCATGCATGCAAGGTGAGTGGTACGTGTAAATAAAAATAAATAACCACTTACCTTGCTTGCTGCATGACATCCTCCTCACTCCATCCGTGTTCTGCTATGTCTCAAGCAATTCCCCTTAACCAATCCTGACGCTACTCTCACCAGCATAAGGCAGCGCCAGGATTGGAGGGAACGGTAACCATCTGTCTAGAGACTGCTATGTTAGAGAAGTTTAAAATGTGCATTCTGGCTGATCGTTGCAAGACAGCTAGCGAAAAAATACGTGCACACTTTAAATTGAAGTGGACAGCTCACTGCTGCCACTCAGAAGCAGTAACCCTGCCCCGTCCTTAAACTTGGTTCAGGACGGGTGGATAAAAAATAAAATGGTAATAAGTTAACTTTATTACCATTTTATTTTTCATTTCTTGGGCTTTCCTGGGGCATTTTTTCCAGTGGAATGGCGCCCCTCCATCTCACGGAGTAGCCACACCTGTCGCCTTCACAATTTACTCCTCAAATTTTAGTTGCTTAGTCTTGTTTTTCCGAAGTCTTGGGGCTGGATGTTCTAATCATTTTATATTCCCCCTAACTGGGCTGTACTGGGCTTTAAAGGCCCGCTCCCTTGTTAAAGGCCTGAGCTAAAGCACACAATTAATGGCCACAGTTACTGTGCACTGTAAAACTATGTTAGAATATTCAAATGTTAAGCGCTTTATTGAAGACAATGAAGTGGCTCAGGGCTTCTGATGGCTGGGGTAAGCCTTCTGCTCCAACATTCCAATATTTGTCTGTCTGTATTTCCCCTTTTTGGTCGTAGCCTACACGACTGCACAGCTATCTGGTTTGCTAACAACTTCTTGGGGACATTCTGAGAGCTTCTCTGTCAATGCATTTTGCCCATTGTCTACCATTGGTTTTGTGTTTTATAGCTCACGTTTGCTTGCTTTCTATTTGCTGTCTTTATTTGTTTTAGTATGTCCAGCTTGAGTTCATCCCTCCCGTGAAGCGTAGCCTATTTACTGTATTTGTGAGTGCGCCCTTCCTGAATACAGGCTTTTAAATCTTGTTCTTATCTTGTCACATTTGCTGAGCATTCAAAGACAAAGGTAAAATGTCAGACTGTGTCTTCAGAGGGAGCTTTTTATTTTATTTTCTTTTTCTGGCTTCAAAGTGAGATGATTTATGTGACAATCTTGCTGCGAAATAAAAAAAATTCTAGTACTCAACATCTAAATATTTGTAAGTGAATTGTGCAGATATTTCAGAATATATCAGAATTCAAAAAGCACAAATTAAGCACCTATTTTTATATTTCTGAAGTGTGGTGGAAATAAATAATTTAATACGTTCCAAACTAACCAATACACTAGGTGGTGAAATGTCAACACATTTATCGTTGTGCGCTGTATTTTTTTATCAGTTAAACTGTAAATCTCTGCAAATGTAATGGTCATTTCAATTGAAAATGTGTTGTCTGTAATGGCAGTGCGCCAACACACCATGCATACTCCACAGTAGGCCAGTCCACTCTACACCACTCCACTCTAAGCCACGCCACTTCATTCTGTGCCACTCCACTCAACACCACGCCACTCTACGACATGCCAGACACTTTAATCAACTCTTTGCCACTCCACACTATGGCACTCCACTGTACAACACTCTACTCCACGACATTCTATTCCACTCAGCACAACTCCCTCGGTGCCACTCCACTCTACTCTGTGAACCCTACTCATCTACGCCACACCACTCTATGCTACTCTACTCCATTCTGCTACAACACTCTAATCCATGACACTCCACTCGACAATCCACTCCTCCGCAGTCTAATCCACTCTGACAATTTACTCTACTCTTTGCCATTCAACTTTACAACACTCTACACCACTCCATAATACTCTTCTCCACTGTATGCCCGCCACTCTACTTGACGCTGCAGCACTCTACTCTCTCAATGACACACTATGCCACTCCACTCTACAAATATCTACACCACTGTACGCAACTCCCTCTGTACCACTCCACACTACTTTACTCCACTCTACGAAACTCTACTCCAGTCAGTGCCACTCCACTCTTCAACACTTTATGCCACCCACTGCACTCTAAGACACTCTCCTCTACTCTATGCCACTGTAAACACCCTACTCTACTATATGCCCCTCCACTCTACTCCACTCCCTCCACAACATTCTGTGCCACTCCATTCTGTGATACAGTACTGCACTCTCTGCTACTCCACTCTGCGACAATCTACTCCACTCTGCGCCACGACACTCTATTTCACTCTACACAAATGCCACTTTACTACACTCTACAATACTCTACTCCACTCTACGCCATTCTATGCCACTCCACTGTACACCACTCTACTCCATTCCATGCCACTACACTATACCACACTCTACACCCTTCCACTCTACTCCATTCCACTCTACTTTACACTACTCCAGGACACTCTACGCCACTCCACAACACTCTAAGCCACTCCATTCCATGACACTCTACTCCACTCTATGACACTGCAGTCTACGACAATCTACTCCCCACGGCTCCACTGTATGCAACTCCCTCTACTCCCTTCATGTCACTTTACTACACTTCACGACACTCTATGATACTGTTCTCCACTGTACACCCCTTCACTCTATTCGACGCTACAACACTCTACTCCCTCAACAACACTCTATGCTATGCCACTCTACAATATTCTACACCACTATACACAACTCCCTCTGTGCCACTCCACACCACTTTACTACACTCGATGCTACTCCACTCTTCAAACCTCTCCTCCACTCTGTGCCACTCCACTCTACAACACTCCATGCTACTCCACTGTATACCACTCTACTCCATTCTATTCCACTACACTATACCACACTCTACACCCTCCCACTCTACTCCATTCCACTCCACTCTACTTTACTTCACTCTACACTACACCAGGACACTCTATGCTACTCCACAACACTCCATGCCACTCCATTCTATGGCACTCTACTCCACTCTATGCCACTGCAGTCTACAACAATCTACTCCTCACCGCTCTACTGTATTCAACTCCCTCTACCCCACTCCATGTCACTTTACTACACTCTACGACACTCACCTCTATAACATTCTACACCACTATATGCAACTCCCTCTGTGCCACTCCACACCACTTTACTCCACTCTATGCTCATCCACTCTACTCTCATCCACTCTACTCTACGAAACTCTACTCCATTCTGTGCCACTCCACTCTGTGCCAGCCACTCCACTCCACTCTACTCCCCTATGCTTGTTATCTTGTTACATTTGTTGCATGTTCAAAGACAGAGGTCAAATGTCAGGTTATGTCTTCTGATAAATTACTACTCATGTTTTTTGAACATGGAGATTGGTGTTTACTTTTTTTTTCTCTGACTGCAAAGTCATGGGATTTTGTAAATGAAATATGTGACAATCTTGCTGGTGTGAAACAAAAGGCTGTACAATTTGAATTCTTAGAAATGAATTATACAGATATTTCAAAATATAGCAGCAATTAAGAAAGCAAAAAAGAAGCACTTTTTTGTAATTCTCAGGTGTAATGGGTTTTATTATGGTTAAATCATATCAAGACATTTAACTTGGTGATGTGTAAACAACAAATATTCACTGAGTCCCAATTTCCACCCATTATCATTTGTGTGCTGTATAGTTTTATCAGTAAAACTATGTCTGTGGCAATTTAGTGGATATTTTCATGGAAAATGTACCGTCTGTAAAGAACAGTGTGCTACCACACCGTTCTTTAGCAATATATTTGCGGCAGTGTGCTGCAAATTGCAGCACCCGCTGCATACTACACCCGTACCACTCTCCTGCCGAATGGGCATGGCTATTCTGCTGCACTTGTTCTTGGTGTGATGTTTCTATTTTTCACAGTCCCTGTGAGCTCAGTGATGTAACATTGATAGCTGCACCCCCACTCTGAAAAGTGTCTTAGGACCACTGTCTCCATCAGCCCTTTCTTCATTTGCCCAAGTGCAGCCACGGCCTGTGTAGGTAAGAGCGGTGAGGCCGGGTAGGGGGGAATTCGACCGACGATGATGGGGGAAATTCATTATTTATTTAATTTTCCCTCGTCATCATCAGTCGAACCCACCTCCCCCCCAACCCTACCCAGGGACCCCACTGTTCTTACCTGCTCTGGCCCGGTTGCCCGAGAGGTCTCATATAGACCCAGGATTTGGAGGCATCTGGCATATGCACTGGTTGCCCCACTGACCAGCCCACAACTAGTTGAGGCGAGGGATTCCAGAGGCTACTGGGAAGGAGCGAGTTTTCTGTTGGGCTTGTTGCCACATCCAGTGATCGGTTTTCAGCTGCCACATCAAGTGCCAAAGTGAGTATATTGGGTGACCTCAACGCTGGTCCACGTCCTTGTGATCTGTAAGGTGTAACATTGAAGTGACTGATTAGTCCCTTCCTGTCTGGGTCATGCTACCTCACTTCCTGTCGGAGCCATGCTGCCTCCTCTACATAGGACTGCTAGTACAAAAATAAGGTGACATTTGTTGAGCCCCGTAAGCAATGATAAATGTGTGAAACTCCCTCCTTGGTGCCAGACTTGAAGGGAAGGCGGGTCTTCACCGCCCACCTCGAACTCGTCACCGAGACAATGAATGCCATTGTGCTTCACCCATTTATGCAGATCTTCTAAATATAGAAGTTAATTATGCCTTGCCAAGCTCTGTGCTGCTGCATTTCTCTCCAGGGCTTCTTCTGTCATGTCGACTGGTTTGAGTTTCACGCACAGGATGAAACCTTCCCTTGTATCGCACGAGAGAGGGAACACGCCGTGCTAGGAACCGTACAAAGTGTGACTTTATCTTGTTTCCCAGTCTCTAGAGCTGCTTCTCTGCTTTTGTTCACCTTCTGTCCTTCAGCTCGTCTGTCAGCTGGATTAATATAGAATAAAGAAAAAGGTACCTCCTGGAGTGCGCCTTTAGTCTTTCTTGCATAATTGGCAGCTTACATTTTGATTCTCTTCAAAATGATGCTGTGTTATTGGCACAATCTTGGAACACTGTCAGCCATAGGGAGGGCCTCATAGCATTATAGGCCGTTCTGTGATATCTTGCCCCAGAAGTCCACGGTTTCCATCGCAGACAGGGGCCTGAGTCGTCTTGAAATATATTGTGTGTTCCCAGGTCTTATTGGGTAGCAGCATCTAACTCAGTAAGCTGTTTGTTTGGGTTGTTGTAGTATTAGGAAGGTCTGAAGGACATTTGCCCTCCAATTTGAAAGCCTCTAGATGTTGCCCTGCTTACTGTGCGTCATGTTTGACAAATGATGATACATGTGCAATATTCTTTCTATTGTGTTCTGTTGGGATGTTTGTATGTGGCTTATCCTAGGGACTTGTGCTACTTTGTGCAGTGTGATTGCGAAGACAAATCTCCCAGATCGGTTAAACACTATATTTCGGCATACATGCCATAAAAAGTTCCACATCAAGAGTGATCATGCGAAATTAAACCACTCAGTCATAATAATATAAATTATTTCACAGTTAAAACCCACAATAAAAGGTATACTAAAAAGTTTAAAATCAAGGTAAAATCCATATAAAGCTGATACAAGAGTTAAGAAAGGGGGACTAGCTATCTAGAGAACATACAAGTGCAATTTCTGGAAGAATAGGGGGGTTAGTAAGTTAAAGAGTAGGCAGATATTGTTCAAAACCCAGTGGACACAGAATTATAATTAGGAACATGAAATAAAATCAACTTCGACTCACCCTCAGTGCTCTTTTCCTAATGCCCCACATATGGCCAAGGATTTTAGCAACCACACACGCAGACAATGGTCTAGCATCGGATCTTAGTATTCGTAGAGCTTCTGTGTGGTAGCCAGTTCCTAGCTGTTTACAAATGGGGCTTAAGTTTAGTTCTTGGAGTTGAATATTTTGGGCAAGCAAACATTATATGGGCAACGGATTATGTGGGGGCTTTACCTCCAGGACAGCACCTATAAAGTCATTCAGGGGAAAGGTGCCAAATCTAGACTGGATATATAATTTCCTATCCTTTGGTATTTGTATGACATGGTAGGTAGACCTCCAAGGATCTATCCAGTTTATCGGCCATACATTCTAAACTTAACTTACTCCAAGACATGCTGCTTAACTTAGCTTCTACTACCCATTCTCAGTGTCGTGCTTTAACTTGGCTTTTTCGGAGGAGCAGAGAGGAGTCTTTTCTTCCCAGATGTCCCCTAGCCCAATATTAGATAAAAGCCTCCTCACATTGGCTAACTAGCTGGCCTTATATGTGTTTGAGCTTCACCGGGTCAGTTGATTTCTACCCGGTTGGCGAGGTGACGTCTTGCTGAGGACTACCAGCATACTTGACGGGATATCAAACCCACGGCCCTTTGATTGGGCCATGTCCCTTTGAAGTTTGCCCTTTCTGGACGTGTAGGAGCGATCCATTGGGAACCAATAAATCTTTGTCTTCTCACATAAAGCATTTTGAGATTATCTGGACAATCGGGTGAAATAATACTGTAAAGCCCTGATGAAGTTTCTCCCCTCGGATTTCTCCTGTTCCCCCCGTTTGGCTCAACTTGCCTCCACTTGTATTTGCTCCTGCTCTCCCCCCGTTTTTATTCTTGTCTCCCCTCGTTTTTCCCACTGGTCTCCCCTTTTTCCTTCTGTACCCCTTCTGCTGCCCTTCTGCTGACCCCCCCCACCTGTGCGCTCCCTCGAGCCGCCGGACGACCCAGCCGCCGCTGAGCCGCACTTGGCCCTTCCCGCCACTGCCCACCGGCGTCTCCGCCCCCCTCCTGCCCATTGGCCGCCCCGCTCCCGCCACCCAGCTGACCCGCCCTCCCGGCTCCTCACTTATGAGGCCCCCAGAGCGACCGCGCAGCGGACGCGTGCAGCGGGAGCACCGAATGAGCGCCGAAGGTGCGCCAAAGGTAAGCCCGTCTGCGCCCGTCCGCGCCTGGACCGCGCCCAGTGCCAGGACCCCTGGCCCCCACCGACGGAAGCAGACCCGACGGACCTACAACGCCACCGAACTCAACGCACTCAACACCGGCCGAACCCCGGGCTGCTACCAAGCCACACCGAGACGCACCCACGGACCCTTCAGCTGCCACTCCTGCAAGTTCACCTGCAACCGGACCCACGCTACACCAGCACCCACCAAGCCGAACTCCAGCACCACCCACCTGAAGTGCATCCTGCTCAACACCCGCTCCGTCCACAGACACGCCGTCGAGCTCTGGAACCTGCTCGACACCACAGCCCCAGACGTCGCCTTCCTCACGGAAACCTGGATGAACGCCTCCTCAGCGCCCGACATCGCCATCGCCATCCCGGACGGCTACAAGATCATCCGGAGGGACCGCGTCAACCAGACAGGAGGAGGCATCGCCATCATCCACAGGAGCACCATCCGCATTACGACCGACACCGACGATACCCTCGCATCCACCGAACACCTGCACTTCCAGATCCACGTCAACCCCAAGACCACCCTCAGAGGCACCCTCATCTACAGACCCCCGGGACCACGCACACAATTCAGCGAAGACATCGCCGACCTCATCAGCCCACACGCCCTCCCCTCCGCCGACTACATCCTCCTCGGGGACCTCAACTTCCACCTGGAGAACAACAACGACCGCAACACCACCACCCTGCTGGACAACCTCGCCAACCTCGGACTCAAGCAGCTGGTCAACACCCCCACCCACTACGCCGGACACACACTCGACCCGGTCTTCTCTTCCAGCAAGGACATTGCCTTCAGCCACGCCACGGGACTCCACTGGACGGACCACAGCTGCGTCCACTTCAGCTTCAGAAGAACCACGTTCCACCATCACCAGCAACAGGTTCCCCGCAGAAGCTGGAACAAGATCACAGCCGACCAGCTCACGACTTCCCTGAGCAAGAACCCTCCCATCAGCACAACGAACCCCAGCCAAGCGGCCACCAACCTCACGAAATGGATCAGCGACTGCGCAGACGACCTCGCCCCTCTGAAGACCCCACCCAGCAGACCCGGCAGCAAGAAAGCCCCATGGTTTAACGACGAACTCAAGAGCTCTAAGAAGAACTGCAGAGCACTCGAGAAAACCTGGCGCAGAAACCCAACACCGGACAACATGACTGCCCTCAAGCTCGCCACCCGAAAACACCACCAACTGATCCACGCCACCAAGAAAACCGCATTCAAGGAACGACTGGACAACAACGCACACAACAGCAAGGAACTCTTCAACATCGTGAAAGAGCTCTCCAACCCCAACGCCGGAAACAACGACACCACCCCTTCGCAAGACCTCTGCAACTCCCTCGCCTCCTACTTCCACAACAAGATCGCGGACATACACAACAGCACCAGCACTCAACCGACACACGCCACGACCGAACCACCGCCCCCCACAACCACCCTCCACGCCTGGACCCCGATCAGCACCGAAGACACCGTCCACACGATGAACTCCATCCACTCCGGATCTCCGACAGACCCCTGACCTCACCACGTCTTCAACAAGGCCGACGCTGTCATCGCACCCCACCTGCGGGACATCATCAACACCTCCTTCGACACCGCGACCTTCCCGGAGAGCTGGAAGCACGCCGAACTCAGCGCTCTACTTAAGAAACCATCAGCCGACCCCACCGACCTCAAGAACTACCGCCCCATCTCGCTGCTCCCGTTTCCGGCAAAAGTCATCGAGAAGACCGTCAACAAGCAACTGGCCGCCTTCCTCGAGACGACCGGTTCCCTCGACCTCTCGCAGTCTGGCTTCCGGGCCAACCACAGCACCGAGACCGCCCTGATCGCAGCTACTGATGACATCCGAGCCCTGCTCGACAACGGAGAAACAGCGGCCCTCATCCTCCTGGACCTCTCCGCGGCCTTCGACACTGTCTGCCACCGTACCCTAGTACAGTGCCTCAGCAACGTCGGAATCCAGGAGAAGGCACTGGAGTGGATCATCTCCTTCCTCGCCGGAAGGACATAGAGAGTCCGCCTCCCCCCGTTCAGATCGGAGGCCACCGAAGTCATCTGCGGCGTTCCTCAAGGCTCCTCGCTCAGCCCAACACTCTTCAACGTCTACATGAGCCCCCTCGCAGCCATCGCACGCCAGCACAACCTCAACATCATCTCCTACGCCGATGACACCCAGCTGATCCTCTCCCTCACCAACGACCCCGCCACCGCCAGAACCAACCTGCACGAAGGGATGACAGACGTAGCCAAATGGATGTCGAACAGCCGCCTGAAACTGAACTCGGACAAGACGGAAGTCATCATCCTGGGATCATCACCCTCTGCCTGGGACGACTCCTGGTGGCCCTCCGCCCTGGGCAGCGCACCAACACCCACAGACCACGCACGCAACCTGGGCTTCATCCTGGACTCCTCCCTCTCCATGACCAGACAAGTCAACGCCGTCTACTCGTCGTGCTTCAACATCCTGCGCATGCTACGTAAGATCTTCCGATGGATTCCCACTGAGACCAGGAAGACGGTCACCCAGGCCCTCGTCACCAGCCGTCTGGACTACGGCAACTCCCTCTACGCCGGAACCACCGCCAAGCTCCAGAAGAAACTCCAGCAGATCCAGAACACCTCAGCTCGACTCATCCTGGACATCCCCCGCCGCAGCCACATCTCCGGACACCTGAGAGACCTGCACTGGCTCCCGGTCAACAAAAGAATCACCTTCCGGCTCCTCACCCACGCACACAAAGCCCTACACAACCAAGGCCCAGGATACCTCAACAGCCGCCTCAACTTCTACGCTCCCAAACGCCAGCTTCGATCGACCAGCCACGCCCTCGCCGCCGTCCCCCGCATCCGAAGAGCCAACAATGGAGGAAGGTCCTTCTCCTACCTGGCCGCCAAGACTTGGAACTCCCTTCCAACCCACCTCCGCCTGACCCAGGACCAACTAACCTTCAGGAAGCAGCTCAAGACCTGGCTGTTAGAGCAGTAGCGGACCCCCTCCCCCCAGCGCCTTGAGACCCTCCGGGTGAGTAGTGCGCTATATAAATGCTTTGATTGATTGATTGATTGATTGAAGTATTAACTGAACGAAACACGTTGGCTGGATGTTGTGTATGGATATAAAGAAACGGAACAGACCACTGCCTACTCTTAAAAAATGAAAAGAAGGGCCCAGTCCTCCAATTGTTTCATGAACTTCAAGTAGAATTCTCCATGCCTCACTCACAGTTTTAGAAGTACGTACAATTGAGACATGCTTTACACCCATACATTAGAGACGTAACCACCCTCCCAGAATTCTGCCCTTTGAAGGCAAAATCCTAACGGGCGACCTCTGCGACCATAAAATCTCCAAAATATACCAATCCCTGATCACAAATAATCCATGTTCCTTACAGGTCTTCGGGCTTCATGGGCATCAGATGTAGGTCCACTTGAAGACGATGACTGGACGGAGGCACTGGAATCTCACAGGGGTTGGCAATCTCCACCGCTTAAGACTCATACAATTTAAATTTCTTTATTGGGCATATTATATAAGTTACAGACTATGGAAAGCGGAGCTGCTTGCATCCCCTCCATGCCTTCGCTGTCTCAGTGATGAAGGCACATTACTGCACACGACATGGAGCTGTGCTGACCTGGACCGCTTCTGGCACGGAGTATTGCACTGCCTGTCAGAATTCGTGGCCTGGGACGTACTCTGGTGCTCCAAACTTGTTTTGCTGAATTGCAGAGGGAATAGGCGGGAATAGATATAAGCGCCACTTACTTTTCCTGGGTCTAACATTAGCCAAACGAGATATTGCAAGACTATGGAAGGCGGACACCCCACCTCAGTTGAAAGTTTGAAAGAAAGGGTTGGATTTCAATATGGGCCTTCAGCTCCCAATCTTTGAGGCACATGGCTGCCCACAGAAACAAGCTAAGATTTGGCACAGATGGGCCGACTACAGAGGTACCACTGGCACCACAAACCACGCGGGAACAAAGATCAGATGATGAGAGCAGATCATTCCACTTCACACATGCAAACACAACACATGACAGAGCTCCAGACTGAAGGGACAAGGAGAGGGACGCAGGATAAAGCACAATGTATCTCAACGCGAAATGTTTTATTTTGATTGATTGGTGTTTGCTCTAGTTTCTTTACAAGTTCTCTAGATCCAACTGAGCAAATGCCAGAACATGTAAGGTCTTAAGGTCTTACATCAAAGTCTTGTATGTCATAATGCTT
The DNA here is from genome assembly GCF_964261635.1 of Lissotriton helveticus. NCBI lineage: Eukaryota > Metazoa > Chordata > Amphibia > Caudata > Salamandridae > Lissotriton > Lissotriton helveticus. Next base: position 690,184,736 of record NC_136073.1, on the reverse strand, counting down.
CCGGTCAATGCCGGTTTATGCTAAACCCAATACAATTTGTTGTGAAAAAAACAACTCTTCCCACACTGCCACATTATAATCCTACCAGCCAGGCCTAAAACCGGAGTTTCTTGTGTACTGATCACCCAAAAGCACCGTGGGGCCTGGCCAGAGGTGTGAAGTGCTGTACGTATGGTACAGCACAGCACAAAGTGCCATTCACTGTTCGGCATGTGCAGTTGTCCCTCCTTTCGCTCTGTGTCCAGGCTGTCAAACTGTCCTCTCTCGCGCCTGGAAGGCTCAAAGCAGCAGGCACACAGCTACGGGCTAATGGCTGCTCTGCAGTACCAAGCACCACCGCAGGCCTCTGTTGCTATGGAAACCTCTCCTGCTTCTCTACCCCAGGTAGTACCGGGCAGTGTGGTGCTGAGTGATGGAGGTGCCTCCCATCCAGTCTCTTCCTTAGTCGCCAGCGCCCCCTTTCCCTCTTCCGTTGTGTTTCCGGTAGCAATGGCTGCCCGTTTCTTGGCCAGGGTGGGTTTGAGTAATGTTGCAGCGCGCTTTCCTAAACTCTGACGTAAATGAAACTGCATTTCTTCAGCGTAAACCGAAGCGAAGCGAAGGGCCGGTACAATTGATAATGTGCACCACGGACGAGAGCTCTGTCTGACTAGAAGATGCTGTATGTTTAGCTCTTTGTTTGCTATTTCAGTGTCTGTCCTGAAATGAAATAGGTAATTTTCAGTTAAAGTACTTTACTAGTTCTTGTATGTTTTGCCTCTTTGTTCAAAGTAAATAAAATGCGGTGGGGAAGAACCCCGAGGGTCCATCCATCACTTCCCCGTCGCTGCATTCCTTCATGAATTCACAAGCATCCCAGTGTCTGTCTCACTCTATCCCCTCATGTTATTCAATAATGTTAGTGGCAGCTATTCAGCATCCTAGGTACCCGAGGTTTCCATTGCTGGCCAGAGGCTGGAACATTCTGTAACTATGTGTTTCGGCTTTTGTTCCTGTCTGCCTCTGGCTTAGAGGCGCTACCTAATGGAATTATCTGTTCGGTAACTTAGATATGAGAGGTTGGACGCCTTCCCACTGCAGAGATATCGAAGTCTCCACCAGTGCTGCGGGCTGTGTTCCATTTCTGACGCCTTTACTCTCTTTGTACATAGTTATGTGCAAGGGAGGCTAGTTTGGGCCTCTGATGCCTACTCCAGAAGGCAGTAAAAGAATTAGAACTCGGGTACAGAGTGGCGCAGTGATCAGGCCATGAAACTCAAGGTCTTGTCAGAGCTGTTGGTCTTCTTTAAACAGTAGAGCTTTATTTGCAAATAGTAAAGAAAGTGCTGCTAACATAACAGACATGGAAGTTCTAGGACTTTCTATAGCCATGGTATTACCTCAACCCATTTCATGACGCTTGCACAGGAAGACAATACCATGTAAATAAAAGGGAGCACATGACTGTGTTATTCTTCTAAGACTGAGGACGCAAGTTCTCTGCCACCTCTGCAATCCTTAGGAACTCTGTTCTTTTACTACTGCTGTGTTCCTTGCAGAAAAACAGTTCCCAGACAGAATGCTGCAAACGTATCAAGCATGCTACAAAAGTCCGGCTTTCTCCTAGGTTTCTCAGCAAATTTAGTCCAGAAACCGAGAACTGCAAATTCTTCAAACCCTCAAAACACCACCGAAAAGTGACATGTGATTCCCCATCGCTATGAACTGCTGTTTTCATGGGGCCAGCTACCCGTTTTTAAGCCAAATCCACTCCATTTAAAGGGGGGGAGGGGTATAGCAGCTCCAGCCTGTCTGCTAGATGAATGTTCTGGTAGAGGGGATACTAGCGCTGGAATGGACATAGGAGCCCATGAAGCGCCGAGATAGCCAGACACTGTCAAAATGTTTGAGTGGCTGAGTCGTCCTCCATGCAGATCCAGACTGCTAGGCCTTGATGTTATCATTTAGGGTCAAAAGAAAAGAGTGTGTCCAGAAGGACTAGTTTGCACACTTTAAAGAAAATACCCTAGACCATCAATTTTAGGGTCTTATTGCTTTATTTAGCTTATATTAAATTATTTAGATTAGCGAAGCAAATAAATATTTTTTCATGTCTTAGAAAAGAAACTTTCCATTACAGAACACCACATTTACAAAAACACATGAATACACAATGTTATATTCCACTTAAAAACGAAAAATTCAAAGACAAAAATAACAAGTGAAACAAACTTAGACAATCGTGTGAAATAACATTTACATTGAAAGTACAACACCAGTCCTAGTTTTTACATAAGGCACCAAGCGGACATTAGATTTTTAACTAGACGTTGTTAAATGTCTTCAAACCAATGTTGCCTACACAAGAGGAAAAAATTATTACTACATTCCTTAAGGCACAATATATATACACAATCTCCCGAGCTCACGAGAGCCAACGCATTTCGAATCCACACAATTCACGGATTCTGCTGAATTGTAGCAGACATCGGGTGAGTGGAGAATGTTCTAAAATAATTTAATCCAGACTAAGTTTAAAGTAGTGTGGAAGCGGGATGGGCGTCGCCTAAGCAGCCTCATGGAGTGAAATTGATTCCCCTGGCAGTGAGGCGCCAATTACTGACTACAGTCAAGCCTTCAGTACAACTTTGTAAAGTCTCTGTTGCAACTGGGATTTCTAACTAAAGATTTTTCGTCACATCTCATGGCAAATTGAACCGTCAGGCACTTAGAAGAGGTTTCAACTATTCCTCTACACACAGGACGGACGCACATCGCGCCGCTTTTAAGATATCAACCTTGTCCAAGTCCTGAGGAGAATCCGTGAATTGTGTGGATTCGAAACGCGTTGCCAATCAACAAGTGTGCCATTTTGAAAATTCATTATTGGGACCAACAAGAGCCGGGCATATCTTGACACGCTTTTTCCATAAAGCAAACACAGTGAGTGGAGCACCAGATGACAGTATGCACATAGCCCTGCACAACTAATCAAAAGAAGACCATGCACGCTGCACACACCCATCCCTGTGTTCTGTTAGTGAAAAAAAGAGCATGTAAGTCTTCAGTGAGTTTACAGACGTCAAGTACATTGGGGAATGTAGTAAGTCGAAGAATGAGACCGAAGAAGTTATCATGTAAAGGTTTATTAACTACAGCCCCACACCTAGTGCGGTGCGTGGGTAAGGAAAGCAATCACTGGAATGACAGTTGGTGGTTGGAAAAAGAGACCAGAGGGAGAGTGGAATGTTGGGGGACCAATGAGAAGGGTGAGGGGACAAAGAGTGCTCTCGCGCAGGAGAGATGGGTTGACACTGTCTCGCGCTGAGGGCACGAGGGAGTTGCAGAACTGAGATACAACACATCTTCCTCTCTTGCGAGTTTTAACAAATAAACCACTAAAAGTGATATAACAGAACATTAATGAATATTTAACTATTTGCCTTTAGTCACAAACAAAGTCTTCATACCGTTTGGGTTTATGGATGGTTCTTCCAAACCTGCCAGTGACCAAGTGGGGATCAGGAACACTTTCAGTGTCAGAGTGGGGATCATTACTGGTTCTACCAAACCTACCGCTGAAGCTACGACCGTCAGACATGACTTCAGAGTCAGAGTGCGAGTCACCGTAGCAACTCCGATTGGGTGATGGAGTGCGAGGACTGACATCAACAGACTGGTCTGATGAGTGACAATCAGCAGAGTCAGTGTCAGGTGGGAGATCGTGTGATATCTCATTTCTGGGCGTGCTACCATGTTCTACATCGCTCCTATCAACATCAACCCACAAATCTTTGCAATAAGAATTATGATGCAGTTGATTGGGTACATTGACTCCATGATGATATCTGGCCAATCTACTCATGTGCCACACTTTCCCATCACTGAGTCTGGCCGCATTGTTAAAAAGTTCATCAATGTGAGTGAGTGAATCTGCTTTCTCCTTTTCTCACTTTCTTTTCTAAACAAACTTTAACAAGGTCGCCAACCTTGAATGAGTGCACTTTTGCCCCATGTTTGGAATCATACCATTCTTTGTAGTATTTTTGCGCCTTGATTATGTTTTTCCTGATTTTATCTGGTGACCATTCTAGTTGTTTGGAAGTAGGCATCCAGCCTAGGTCTATACTAAGGGGCTGTCTGCTTCTCATGAGAACGAATGGTGCATTGCGGGTGCTGGCACAAGGAGATATCCTGAAGGCCCAGATGAGTTTGAACACTTCTTCCTCCCAGTTAAGGTTAGCATTTCTTGACAGCTGTATGTGTCCTTTCAAGACACGGTTGAAGCGTTCAGTGAGGCCATTTCCTTCTGGATGGTGTAATGAGGTGGTGTGGTGGGTGATACAATTTCTCTCCAGGAATAACTTGAACGCTTCAGAGCAGAATTGTAGACCATTGTCAGTGAGCACAAATTTGGGTAATCCTTCACTTAAGAACAGCTTATCCAAGAAGGAAATGATTGTCGAGCTGTCAATTTCAGAGACAATTTCTATTTCAGGTCACTTGGAGAAATGATCAATGACCACTAAAATATACTTGATTTCTCCATCATGTCCTTCAATGGGTCCCGCGATGTCCAGGCCCAATTTCTCCCATGCCATTAAGGGGGGTTGGAGTGGAGAGAGAAACTTTAGATGTTTTAAGGGTTTTATCCGAATCACAGCATTCAATACAGTTTCTTATCTGGATTCCAATCTGCTTGTCTATACCAGGCCACCAGTAACTGGTTCTGACTCTCTGTTTTGTCTTTGAAATGCCAAGGTGACCAATATGGCAAAGTTTGAGAATTTTTTCTCCAAGTGTGCGCTTAGAGACCTGCAGGTGATTGGGCGCGTTATAAATCCAAATTAACAATAACAATAACAAGTGTGATGGGGGCTATAGCTTTTCCAATTCTGTACAACACTCCATTTTCCCAACTGAGTTCATTTCTTATTTCCCAATAAACTTTGACATTGTCGTGAAGATGGCGTTTCTCTGGCCAACTGGTTTTGGTGAATTTACATACGTCTTGGAGCGTGGAATCGCGAGACATGTGCTGTTCCCATTCTCCCGCCGAGATTCCATCAAGATCCGTGTTGAAAAGTAGAGCTACTTTTTCATCTTCCTCTCGAGTATCCGTATTCTCCTTGTGTGGTAGGGGCCTTCCTTTTTAGGTCGAGCGCGAAGCAGCGAAGCACCTATTGCCGGCGTGTTTGGGGGAATGTGAGACAGCGTTCAGGCACGAGCCTCGCTGTCTCAGATTCCTCCTCGAGGGCGCGCACGGCACCGTGCACCTCCCCTGCCTCGCATTCGCAGCCTCTCTCAATCACACAGTCACGCATGCGCACACACATTCCCACGCGCACACACTCACCCCCCTCCCCCCCAGGCATACACACACACACAGGCACACACACACACACACACACACACACACACACACCCCCCTCCCCCTCCACTCACGGGGCTCACGCGCACACACACGCGCGCACACACAGACAAACATATCCCCCCCTCCGCTCACTGTGCTCTTTTCTCGCCTCGCTGAGCTCCTTTTCTCCGGTGCATCTCCACACGCGTGGCACTTCTCTGGATCTTCACGCTTTCGTGGGGCTCTCCCTCCATGATGGGAGCCCCGCATCAACGACCAACACCGGCCTCTTCCGGCTGCGTCACAGGCCCCGCCCATGTCACGGGCAAGGATGCCTGACTTCCTGGTCTTGTAAAGCCTCCAAAACGTTCGGGTCGAGTTCGCGCTACATATATTTTTTTTAAAAAAGACATTTGATTACCGAGCGAAATAAATAAACTAGAGGGTACTGGAGAAATGTTAAATTTCAGCAAGGCAGACTGAGAGAGGCCAGCGCCTGCGAGAGAGACAGCGAGAGAAGAGGAAACAAGAGAAGAGACAGCAGATTCCACATCTGACATCAGTAGGAGGTAACTCGGTATTCTAGAAAGTCGAGTGGGTCTTTCCTTAGAAACATCAGTATTCACGCATCTCACAACGTGACTCTGTTTAACATAGTTGTACTGTAAAGAGCGCTGCTAGTTCGGCCCTCAGATTTGCCCTCGTTGTGTCCCTTTAAGCATCGAGACGCCCGCTCGATAAAGTCACCCAAGCTTGTCACCCCTGCCCCGCCCCCACAATCTGCAGGACCAAAAGCTGTTTACAAAACGCCACTTTTACTGGATTTTCAGATTCGAGAATAATTAATCCAGTCAAAAGCACCTGCACAAGTTGGAATCCTGGCTTATAAACAGAGCCAGGCTGAGCAAACAGCGCCGGGGCCCTGGGCAGCTGGTGGAAACGCACCCTAGATACACACATTCTCTCGGCGTCCCCTCGGGATCTGTGCAGTCACGTTTCTTCTCTCTCAACCGATGACCTTGCACCAAGGCTTTTCACGTTTTCTGCCACTCACCCCCCAGTGCCCGCCATTGCTATTCCTAAAAGGGACCTAAAAGGGAGAGGCTTGGGACAGGTAGGTCCATGAGCAGACCTGTCACTGACAGGACTCCAATCTTGCTGACGTCCCAGAGACATTGAACAGGAAATGAACAGGAAAAAAGCACAAGGCCTGGTTTTAACGGTTCTCTTAACCATCCTGTAGTACAGCCTGGTACATTCCTCCCGATTCCATCTAGTACAGCATGCATGCTTGCTTACAAGTGACGTAACGATGAAAGTGGCGTGTGGCTATGCAGCTGGGTTGTTGGAAAGCACAGGTGGAATGGTCAGTCAAGTCATGTAAAAAGGGACCCATATAAGCTGAGGACTTCCCTTTATATGTGCTATATGATCAGTTTTTGGGGGTTAATTTTCATTAAAGCCGGATGCACAAAGCCCCTGTGTGCACAGGCATATTTGCGTTTGGCTCCTATTGCTCATTTTCAATGGTATCTCTCAGTTTCTATGTACACGTTTACAGAAAGATAAATCTCTAGTTCGTTCTTATGTTAATGAAACGCGCCTCTCTTCAGCCCATACTCTCATCCCAGCTCTCAGGAGGACCCTCGTCGTAAGAACAGACTCGACAGGAGGCGGATGGAAATTGCCCAATCGTTGGCAAGTGCGAGGTGAAGCAGGCTTGTAGCTCTGATGGTCTCAGAAAGCCGGCCTAACAGGTTGATGTTTGCCAAGAGAACGAAAATAACGCCATGCATCAGAGAGCTATGTTAGCTACACAGCTCGAATCAGAAACGATCCAGCGCTTTCCAATGAAAACGGGGATACCAGAACATACGCTTCATTGTTTGTTCCTTCAAGTTGTCTAAGCCGTGCTGGAGGACGCGTTATAACTCTTGCAGAGACCATGCTTGAATCTGTGCAATCCCTTTACAAAAACAGAACAAATACCTTTCATAGCACAAGTGCTCTGTGGCATCAATGAAATAACACCGAATGTAAGTCTCCCCAGCTCAGCAGGATCAGCTTTAAATATATTTTCACACAAACTCACTTCCTCCAAACAAAAAAATGTAATTGTCTGAGAAACACAATCTGTGCCACAAAGTACAGTTTTCATATAGATAAATACTGTATATTTGACTTCCAAATCGCTTGCAATCTAATCAAGTACGCATATGTACTGCTCCCTCAATTGACACATTGTCTCCCACAAGCATAGGTATTATGAAATGCCAGAGGTGGCCACCGTAATGCCAAGGACACCACAATAGGTCAATAATGGATACCATTTAGCGAATGCGATCTTCTCAATACTGGTCGTTAATGAACTTACTGGGAATCAACTATTGGAACTGTATGTACATATTTTTTAAACCTGATATTTTTATTCTTGCCTTCTTAATTAAATTATGTGATTTTATTGTATTTTCCAAACCCCTACGACTGCTTGGAACTCCTTCCCATTTACCGCCATACCATAGTACCATGAATTGTTGTTTTAATGCATTATGTATTAGGTATCTTTTATGGGAACATATTGCCGAAATAAAGATTTGTTGAATTGAATTGATTGAATGCGATCTTTGTGGTAGGTCTGGTTTTAATGATCCTGTAAGCGCGTTCGGTTTCACTTTCACCACCGCTTGCACGGCGTCACATGCGTGCGAGCATTGCACGTTCAGTTTACTTTCACCGCTGCTAGCGAAGTTCCCCTGCATGCGAGCATTGAGTGAGCTGGTATCCTTGGGAGGATCCGGCTCTCCTGCCCCCACTTCCCCCACCCACAGAACTCTGCCTGGGCGAGCAGCTAAGACTGAAGTCCCTCTCATTCCTTTTCGCTTCACTAAATTGAAAGTTACTTCTATAGGGTAGATGAGTATTTAAAGACCTTTTTCGTCCCTGCTGTTTCCGTCTGTAAAATGACTTCAGCCTTCGTCCGATGGGTCCTGGCGTGATGATTGTAAGGTGAGCAGGAGGGGTGGGTCTGCGTGACTTCTGACGCCGGGGCATGTCTCTGCGTTATCGGGTCTGCCACCGCGCGACTGGCATGTTTAGTTCATGAAGCCGTACACATGCTCTGTGCTGTACACCGAAGCATTAAGTAAAGGCAGCAAACAGCACTTTAAGAAGTGCAGTTAACGTCAAAACAGGCAGTGAGACTCCCAGCACTTTGAGGCATAATATGTAGAGGAAATATGTTTAAGAGCAGTGGGTCTCCGTTTAACCCCGACTGGCAATCACTTTCTGGGCCCCAAAGGTGCCAAAAAATGCTCAGCTACACAGTGAAGTAACTCTTTTTTTAAATATATTTTTTATGTAATTAATTTTTAGCGTAGCGTAAAACCCTTTGGGATTGGTCCCCCTGGTCAGTACAAGTAGTGGCGGCTCTCCGGAGCTCCATGGATCACAGTTTGGCCCGTCCTTTGATTTTCGCTCATCTTTGACTCTAGCAGTGTTTATACCCATATTTATTGCTGCATTTACATAGCACTTTAAAGCTCTATTCCGGGCACTGAAGCACATTTCCTGCCCCATGAGGGGGTGCATGGTTGTCGCACAAGTGTTGTGATCCTTGGCCGTAAGTGCTTAGGTGTAGGGCCTGAATGACCAGAGAGTTGCTTTCATTTTGTCTTGGGGGCAGGGCCTAGCAGTGTAATGGAAGAGGTGTGAGAGAGGCACATATTATACACAGGGACGCCTATTCATTGCCCGCCTATTACTTTTAATTTATAGGATTTTTTAATATTCAACCTATGGGTGTCCTAGAGGTGGGAGGATGCCCACAGGTTAAGAAGGAGAAAGAATCGGAGTGTATGAGTGACAATATAAAGTCTGATCTCAGAAACGTCTGGCAGCGTCTGCGAATGTGACATTACACAGTTTCATCCCCGATCTGTCGGTGCTCCGAGGCCACTCTAGTAGCCTATGCTGGGATTCACATTTACGCGAGTTTAAGCTATTGGCATTGGAAATAACAATCCCTTTTATTTATTTGTTTTACAAACCAAAACATAAATAAAAGGCATTGTCATTTACAATGCCAATAGCTCAAACTCAAGTAAATGCGAGACCTATTGCATTGCAAATGCTTGTTTTTTCTTGAAGTCGACAGTAAATCTTACTGGAATACAATTAATCCGCGGTGAGGGGCTGTGATCCCATCCTTGTCGCCACTTGTAGTAAGTCGAAGAATGAGACCGAAGAATGAAATGAAAAATTCCACTTATATAGCGCTTAACCACCCGGAGGCCTCGCAGCGCTGTCGACTGATTACTGTGTCCGGCTACAGGGTAAAATTTGTACGCTTTTGAAAACAGGTAGGTTTTTAAATCTCTCCTAAATGACATCAGGTTGTCGTTTTGTCTGAGGGGTAAAGGCAGGGAGTTCCATGCCTTCGCCGCTGAGTGAGTGAAAGAACGGCCACCCCAACGGGCTTTCTTAATTTTTGCCTTAGTTGCCAAATGCAATGAAGCCGAACGAAGGGTTCTAGGCGGCGCATAAGGCAGCACTAAGGGGTACAGCACTGCCGGGCCGGTTCGATGAAAAGATTTGTGCAGAATGCACATGGCCTTAAATAGTGTTCTGGCAGCCACTGGGAGCCAATGAAGCTCTTTTAGGGCAGTTCTCGCTGACTGCCAGCGAGGGATGTTAAACAAAAGGCGTGCGGCACAATTTTGAGTGACTTGGAGTTTTTTTGTCACTGTTGCCGGGGCCCCTAGATATAAAACATTTCCATAATCCAGGCGAGAGAGTATCAGGGCCTGTACCATGACCCTTCTCGCCTGGAATGAAAGTAAGGGGAGCCCTTTCCGGAGCATTTTCATTAGCCCCACACATACGGAGGCAGTTTTAGTAGCTTGGACCGAGAAATCCAGTGCTCTATCCAGCCAGATTCCTAAGCTCTTTATCTGGTCTTTAGGGGGAGGGGGAGCGCCGAGACACGAAGGCCTGTTCAACACCAGGGAGGTAGGAGAAGAGTTACCTAGTAACATAATCTCGGTCTTCTCCCCGTTGAGTTTGAGGTGGGAGAGTTGCATCCACCCAGCAACAGCCTCTAAACACGGGCCCAAGGTGTTAGACGAGCCCTCCTCGTGGTCTAAAGAGACCACAAGTTGGGTGTCGTCTGCGTAGGTGACAATCCGCACACCAAAAGGGAGGACTATCTTCTCTAGAGGCTGCATATAAACATTGAATAATGTGGGGCTCAGGGAGGAGCCCTGCGGAACCCCACAGCTGAGCGGATGCTTTGATGATGCCACCTCGCCTTCAAATACCTGGAAAAAGCGTTCCTCTAAAAAAGAGGTCAGCCACATCAGGGCCGCGCCCGACACCTCCATGCCCTTCAAACGATGTAATAATGTGGCATGGTTAACAGTGTCGAACGCGGCACTGAGGTCCAGAAGTATAATAGCAGTTTTTCCACCTCGGTCCATTATAGCTCTGGCTGCCTCTGTGACTGCCAGGAGGGCGGTCTCAGTGCCATGCTGAGGACGAAACCCTGTTTGGGAGACCTGTAGAAGTTTGTTGGACTCCAAATAGTCCCCTAATGTTTTGTTAATATGTCTCTCCAACAACTTACTCATCCACGGAAGCAGCGAGATAGGGCGGAAATTGGATAGATTGCTAGAATCCAAGTTCGGCTTTTTCAGCAAAGCCCTTACCAACGCACACTTCCACGTGGATGGGACAGAGTTGGAGGTAATGGAGGTATTGAGAACCTCCAGCATAAATGGGCGAATAGCGTCAATTGCTTTTACTAAGGTCTGCGGCGGGGCTGGGTCATTTGGGGATCCTGAGGTGACCTTCTGGACCAAAGTATTTAAAGTATTGGAATCCAGGTGTGGAAAAGTGGCTAAAGAGCATGATACATGCGAGTCTGAGTCTAAAGTGGAGGGGGAGAATATGCCATTGCCATTTATCGCTAGTTGGGAGTAGATGGCCTGAATCTTCTGAGAGAAGAAAGTGGCAAGATCCTCACAGCGGGCCTGTGCACCCTCTGATGGTAGTCTCTCGGACGGAGGGGATATCAAAGATTTCGCAATTTTAAAAATTTCCCTAGGGGAGTTGGCTGCCATATTAATTTTGATTTCATAAAACTCAGCTTGGGCAAGTTTATAGTGCCTTATCGCCGATCTATACTCTGAACTCTTAAGTTGAGAGCGGTCTTTCCTCCATGCTCTCTCCGCTTTCCGGCAGGCTTGTTTCAACATCCTAAGGGCAGGAGAGTACCATGGAGCAACTTTAGGTCTTTTTATTGTTTGCAAAGAACACTTCGGGAGGACTAGATCAAGTGTGCTGGAAATCCAGTTGTGAAAGTTAAGAACTGCTAGGTCAGGATTCTTAGTTTTTCGGGGCGGCTGTTCAGAGAGAAGTTATCATGTAAAGGTTTATTAACTACAGCCCCACACCTAGTGCGGTGCGTGGGTAAGGAAAGCAATCACTGGAATGACAGTTGGTGGTTGGAAAAAGAGACCAGAGGGAGAGTGGAATGTTGGGGGACCAATGAGAAGGGTGAGGGGACAAAGAGTGCTCTCGCGCAGGAGAGATGGGTTGACACTGTCTCGCGCTGAGGGCACGAGAGAGTTGCAGAACTGAGATACAACAGGGAATACAATGATATCAGCCAGAAATGAAAAGGCACAATTGTACAGTTGTCCTCACACAAAAATACTTTAATCCCTAGTTCATTCATGTTTTCAGTGCCAGTGTAAAGGTGCGAGGTGTTAAAAAAAACAAAAAAGTATCCCTGTAGAATTACATGTATGCAATAATCAAACTTTGGGAACTGCAATACCTTTCTGCGTACTTTGGTAGAGAAAACGGTCATACCATCTTGGCTGAAACAAGTGGAAATGCTGTCACTATAATTCTGATATATTTTAGGCGCAATACATGACTCCTTCGATGGGTCAGAATGCATTTGTAAGCCTGTTGGGATATCTGGATCCTCCCACTTCTTTCACTGAATGAGATGATATGTTGCTTGAGTGCAGTTTACTGGTGCCTGTTGCTGTTGTTGTGAATTAGTTACCTATAGTTTCATGCACCTGTTTTTGTATCCATAGTGATTTCGGCATTTGTAAATGTGTGGCCTCTGTGATTTAAAAAAGACATGTTTTGTTTAGCTAAACTTTCTCCTGTCTGTTTTCTGTGGAGAACTGCATCTTGGAAATTGATGCAGCAGTCCATGGAAGTCACTGCAGGTCACGCTTAGTTCCGTCAAGAATCCTGCACCTGTGCATTTTTCTCCATAGAGTTATTGCTGCAAGGAATTCGCTGTATTGACTGGCCATCTCCATGGAGATCCCTGCAGCTGTGACTTGTCCACAAGGCACATACTACATTGACTGTCTACCTCCTCGGAGATCCCTGCAGCTGTGGCATGTCGACAAGGAGTTTGCTGCAGTGACTAGCCATCTCCATGAAGATCCCTGCATCTGTGGCTTATCGACGAGGAGCTCGCTGCATCGACTGGCCATCTCCATAGAGATCCCTGCAGATGTGGATTATTGACAAGGAGCTCGCTGCATTGACTTGGCATCTCCATGGAGATCCCAGGAGCTGTGGCTTGTCGACAAGGAGCTTGCTGCATTTACTGGCCATCTCCATGGAGATCTCTGCAGCCGTGGCTTGTCCACAACGGGCTCGCTGCAGTGACTGGCCATCTCCATGGAGATCCCTGCAGCTGTAGCTTGTCCACAAGGGGATCTCTGCAGTGACAGGCCATCTCCGTGGAGATCCCTGCATCTTTAGCTTGTCCACAACGGCTCGCTGAATTGACTGGCCATCTTCATGGAGATTCTTGCAAATGTAGCTTGTCTACAAGGAGCACGCTGCATTGACTGGTCATCTCCATGGAGATCCCTGCAGCTGTGGCTTGTCCACCACGGGCTCGCTGCATTGACTGGCCATCTCCATGGAGATCCCTGCAGCTGTGGCTTGTCCACCACGGGCTCGCTGCATTGACTGGCCATCTCCATGGAGATCCCTGCAGCTTTAGCTTGTCCACAACGGTTCGCTGAATTGACTGGCCATCTTCATGGAGATTCTTGCAACTGTGGCCTGTCTACAAGGAGCACGCTGTATTGCCTGGCCATCTCCATGGAGATCCATGGAGGTGTAGCTTATCCACAACTGGCTCGCTGCATTGACTAGCCATCTACAAGGAGTTCTCTTCCAGGGGATCCTCATCAATAGTCATAAGCATTAGAATATTCCCGCCCATGCGCGGGACCCCGGAAACAATATATTATATGTGCCCCACATATATATAGACATATATATATAAATATATATATATATATATATAAATAAGCAATTGCAGCCAAATAAACAATAGAGCTGGAATATGCAGTGAAGAATTTCCACAATACAGTGTATTTTGCATTAGAAACATGAGAAACAACACCAATGCTTGTTTAGAAACTGTTTTAATGCTTAGAAAACAGTAGAAATTCTCATAACACACTGTAAGCATATACAGCTCCCAGGCTGCATTGCAAAATCCCAGTCTAAAAAGACTGAAAAGCTAACCTGTAGCTGAATGTACTAAAACTGACGCTGTGCCTTTAAGGCACCCCAGCCCCTAGCTTCCCATCATGCCTCAGGGGTTACAGTTAGGTCAGTTGTTCTTTCCGGCTCCTTCAGGAAGGACCCTGGATACTCAGCTCCACATTTTTCTGCCTTTTTCAGTCAGAAAATCTTCAAAAGAACAATTTTTTGATTTACTTTGACTTTTCACATCATAGTCAAGTAAATAACTGCTTAGCAGTCAATTTTTTGTGAGGTTTTCCTTTCAGGATGCCCTCATTATTTGATGATTGCCCTTCTTGTGGCCACAAGAAGGCAAAAACAGACTCTCATGAGGTCTGTATTTTATGCTTGCCAGAGGATCATGATCCTAAAGACTGTTCTCATTGTAAAAAGCTGTCTGACAGAACACTTAAAGACAGAGAGAGGAACAGGCTCTATGGTCTGGCCCAGAGATCCATGAGAGGAAGATCTGCAGAGAGGAAGAGTTCAAAGAGACCCAGAACTCCCTCCAAAGGCAAGTCAGAGCGTCCATCAACCTCAGCACCGGGCTCGGCGCTGAAAAAACGACATCTGATGGACAGTTCGGGAGAAAAAGCTCCGTCGACGTCGAGATCGGCGTCGATGAGGAAATCGTCGTCGAAAAGAGGTTCGCCGTCGTCGAAGAAAGCTCCGCCGTCGTCAACTAGGCGACGATCGGCGTCGAGAGAAGCCACGAGATCGCCGTCGACGAGAGGTTCGGCGTCAAGGCATAAGTCAACTCCGCCGCCGTCAACCAGGCGACGGTCGGCGTCGAGAGACAGATCACACTCGCCGTCGTCTCGACGTCGACAGGCTTCGAAGAGTGTAACACCTCCGTCGACGTCTCCACGGAGGCGCTCGGCGTCGAGGAGCAAGAGCCCCCTCGGACGGTCGTCGTCGAGGAAGGGATCATCTAAGGCACGTCGGCGCTCGTCGTCGAGGATGTCCGATCCTCCGCCGTCGCCACATGCCAGGTCGATGACATCTCCGTCGCCGACAGATCAACGTCGGCCGACGTCGAGAGCTCCGTCGACGGTAGGACTAGACCGTTCGACGTCGAGACCTCCGTCGACGGAAGGACTAGGCCGTTCGACGTCGAGACCTCCGTCGACGGCAGGACAACGCCGCTCGACGTAGAGGGAGATGACTCCGCCGTCGGCGCATCATCGCCGATCGACGTCGAGGGACCACAGATCGTCGTCAAAGCATTCAACGCCGAAGGTTATCGCTCCGTCGACGCCGCAGAGGCGTTCGACGTCGAGGGAAAGGCTTTTGAGACGTCCTCCAACACCGGTGAGACGGAGATCGACTTCGGTGCCTTCGACAGTCCTAGTGACACAATCTGCTTCACTCCATTCCTCCTCAAGTGCCTCGGGTTCAACGGGGTCATCTTCTAGGAGTAGGAGTCCGGTTCAGAAGAATCCCCAGCGGGGTTACACTTCACATGTAAGACTCTCGCCAAGATGGTATGCTCCTCTGAGTAATTGGAAGAATTCTAAGGCACCAGAGAGACTTCAAAGGTACTTGAGTCCAGTCCACGGGTCTCCTCTTCAGCAAGCAGAAGAGGCAGAGGGACAGAGTCCTGCCATTCACCGATCACGCTCACGAGAGAGAAGAGCGGACAGGTCGCATGCCCCTAGGGTCTCCCGATCGCCAAGGAGGGAGCAACCCAAATCTCGAACACCGAGAAAGGAGGTACGGACTGAAAGATCGAGATCTCCAGTACATCAGAGGGTGTCACGTTCTCCTCGAAGGGAGGAACGACCTAGGAGATCACCGGTGAGGAAGGAGCATTTTCACCACAGGAGAAGAAGAACTCCTTCATCCTCCCCTCCATCTTCGCCTAGATCTTCTAAAGGGGACTACTCTCCGACGCTGGCAGACAGCCCTCGCTCAAGAGCTTCCCCTCTGGACGACGTCAACACGTATCTGGACGTTTTGCAAAGGGGTGCTCACAAGCTGAATATAGAAATGACCACTCCAGAGGTATCCACTACTGTGATTTTTGAGACTCTTCATCATAAATCATATACACGGCCGTTGCTCCCATTAGTCCCAGGTATAATGGACCCAATCAAAGAGGTTTTCCTCACGCCAGCAACGATCAGAGCAGTACCGGCACGTATCCAGAAAAAATATAGGCCGGCTGACTCAGATCCTATCTTTGTTAAAGGTGAGCCTGCAGCGGACTCAGTTATTGTAGCCTCAGCTAGGAAGAATCACACAGTCGCTCCTTCTTCGTCAGTTCCCCCTGACAAAGACAGCAAGACGCAAGATTCTTGGGGACGTAAGGTATGCAGCACAGCAGCTTCATCTCTAAAAGTCTCTAGTGCATCAGCCCTTCTGGGAAGGTACGATAGAGCCCTATGGGACTCCATGGAACGATTCAAAGGGAAATTGCCCAAGGAGGACCAGAAGGACTTTGAGGAGACCGTGACGGAGGGCTGTTTGGTGGCAAATCAAATGATTAGTTCATCAGCAGATAACGCCCTTCTAGCTGGACATAACTACTCACATGGGATATGTGCGAGGAGATCCTCTTGGCTGCGTTTAACTGGGCTCAAACCAGATGCCCAACAGCGCATCCTCAATCTGCCTTTTTCCGGATCTTCACTCTTCGGGGAGCATGCCGATCAGGAAATGGCTCGTATGAAGACTGAGTTAAACACAGTAAAGGCAGTAGGTCTGGAGAAGCAGAAAGCACCGTTCAAACGACGCTTCAAGACCAACAAGAACCGGGGAGGCCAACAGAGGGTTCAAACCCCTCAATGGTCTCAAAACAAGCCGCAAGGAAAGCCGCAATACAGAGGAGGAAGGTCAAGCAGAGGTAGAGGCGGACATCATCAGTCCTCTACCACACCTAGAGGAGGCAAGGCCTGAGCAGTGGCTTCCTCTGTCGCCGTTACCCACTCCAGTGGGAGGAAGTGCTGCACAACATCTGGCAGAGTGGGTCAGCATCACGAAAGATCGGTGGGTGCTGAATATACTGCTCAATGGATATGCGCTACGTTTCAGGAAGAAACCACAACCGACTCCTCCAAAAAAGTCTCGCTCGTACCAACTAGAGCTCCTCAAAAGGGAAGTGAGCGTCCTCTTACAGAAAAACGCAATCGAAGAGGTACCCCTATCCCAAAGGGGGAAAGGAGTGTACTCAAGATATTTCCTTGTCCCCAAAAAAGACCAAGAAGGAAAATTCAGACCGATTTTGGATCTTCGACTCCTCAACAAAGTGGTGGTCAAAGAGAAGTTTCGCATGTTGGCACTCCACCAAATATGTCCTCATCTACAAATCGGAGATTGGATGTGTTCGGTGGATTTACAAGACGCGTACTTCCACATTCCTATTACACCAGGTCATCGAAAGTACTTGAGGTTCCTGGTAGGGACCAAGCATTACCAGTTCAAAGTGCTTCCTTTCGGGCTCAAATCCGCACCAAGGGTTTTCACCAAGTGCATGGCAGTGGTAGCGGCGTGTCTACACAAAAAAGGTCTCTTTGTGTACCCATATCTAGACGACTGGCTCCTGAAGAGTCCGTCCCCTCGTCAAGCCACCAAAGACTGTCACCTGTGTCTCCAACAACTACACAGGCTCGGCCTCCACGTGAACACAGAAAAATCAGTCCTGCAGCCCACGCAAACTATCCACTATCTGGGTGCAGTTCTGGACACAAAGTTAGGAAGAGCGTTTCCTTCGCAGGAGAGACTGTCTTCCATGGGGCAAAAATGCAAAAAGTTACTTCAGTCTCCTCGTCCAAAGGTGCGAGAAGTAGCGTCTCTTTTGGGCTCCATGGCGTCCTGCATCTTCCTAATACCGAACGCCAGGTTGAGGATGCGGCCTCTACAAGAGTCTGTGGAGGATCAGTGGGACCAAGCGACTGGAGATTGGGAGGACCGAATCATCCTGTCTCAATCAGCACTGACCTCAATACAGTGGTGGACTCGCCCTCGGAATGTCCTGCAGGGAGTCCCTTTTCAGCAACCTCTTCCTTCGCTGTCTGTGGTAACGGACGCATCTCTTGAAGGCTGGGGTGCTCACATGGGTCATCTTCAGATTCAGGGTCGCTGGTCGACCAACCTTCAGACATACCACATCAACATGCTGGAACTTCGAGCAGTTCATCTGGCGCTCAAAGCGTTCTTTCCAGCAATATCAACGGACAAAATCCTAGTTCAGACGGACAACACTACAACTATGTTCTATCTGAACAAGCAGGGAGGAACTCGATCTCGCCCTCTGTCTCTGGAGGCCCAGGCAATCTGGCACTGGCTTCTGGCTCGGGGACTGTCGGTGGTGGCAGTGCACCTTCCAGGCGAGCTAAACACAAAAGCGGACGCACTCAGCAGGCACTTCGAAGATCAGCCAGACTGGGTGCTACACGACGAAGTAGTCGAAGAACTTTTCCGTTGCTGGGGTCGTCCAGACATAGACTTATTTGCGGACGACGAAAACGCCAAATGCCACGCCTTCGCGTCCAGGTTCCACCGGCCAGGGACGCAAGGGAACGCTCTCCTGCTGGAGTGGACAGGAATGTTCGCTTATGCTTTTCCCCCTCTGGCACTGATTCCGAAGGTGGTGGCCAAGCTCATCAGATCGAGCATGGACATGATCCTAATTGCTCCGGATTGGCCGCGACAATGGTGGTATCCAGACCTGTTACATCTGTCGCTGTGTCCACACAGACGTCTTCCGTGCAGGCCAGACCTGCTGAGCAAAATGAACGGGAGGATCCTGCATCCCAACCTCCCGTCGCTGAACCTGACTGCATGGCTCCTGAGGTCTTGCAATATGGACACTTAAATCTGCCTCCGGAATGTATGAATATTTTAAGAGAGGCAAAGAGACCTTCCACAAGGGCGTCTTATGCGTTCAAGTGGAAACGTTTTTTCATTTGTTGTAAGGACCATGGCTTTGATCCCACCAAAGGACAAGAAGAGGTAGTTCTTCCATACCTCCTATACTTAGCGACATCAGGGTTGAAATACGCTTCTATTAGGGTTCATCTATCCGCCATAGTAGCGTACAGAAAATCACCTGCACAAACATCGTTTTTTCAGGTCCCAGTGGTGAAAGATTTCCTTCAGGGATTAAAGAAGGTCTATCCCCCTGTGAGAAATCCTTCTCCTCCCTGGGAGTTGAACCTGGTTCTCTCCAGGCTGATGTCTACACCGTTTGAGCCTATACACAAGGCCTCCTTGCAGCATCTCACTTGGAAGGCGGCCTTCTTGGTGGCAATAACCTCTGCGCGCAGGGTTAGCGAGATACAAGCACTCTGCACCAAGGAACCTTACACTGTGTTTCACCACAACAGAGTAGTAATGAGGGCTCACCCATCTTTCCTTCCAAAGGTGGTATCGGATTTTCATATAAATCAAACGATTACCCTTCCTTCGTTCTTTCCTAACCCATCGACCCCAGCTGAGAGGTCGTTGCACTCGTTAGATCTTAAACGGGTGCTAAAGTTTTACCTAGAAAAAACTAAGGACACCAGAAAGACAGACCAACTCTTTGTCAATTATGGTGCGATGAGGACCGGGTTTGCAGCAGCCAAAAGATCCATCTCCAGATGGATAGTCTCTTGTATCAAACTAGCATACCAGCTGGCTGGCAAACCTTTGTTACAATCACCCAAAGCTCATTCCACTAGAGGGAAAGCAGCCACAATAGCTTTTTTGCATGACATTCCTATGTCAGAAATATGCAAGGCTGCGACATGGAAATCAGTCCATACCTTTACAAGGCATTATTGCCTAGAGTCTGATTCCAGAGCGGATTCTCAAGTAGGGCAAGCCTCCTTGAGAAACCTATTTGGGTAGAATAAGGCCTATTTTTGGGCCTACGGATATGAATGTTATCTGTTGATTCCTTTGCCCGCAGGGATGAGGTGAGGCTCGCTACTCTATTCTAATGCTTATGACTATTGATGAGGATCCCCTGGAAGAGAAGGATTAGTTACTTACCTGTAATCCTAGTTCTCTTCCAGGGGTATCCTCATCAAAGTCATAAGCAACCCTCCCGCCTCCCCGGGCAAAGGACTTTGTTTATTACATAGGAGATGGTTTTTAACCTGTTATTACCATGGTTTGGTTTTCAGTCTCCGAAAAGAACAACTGACCTAACTGTAACCCCTGAGGCATGATGGGAAGCTAGGGGCTGAGGTGCCTTAAAGGCACAGCGTCAGTTTTAGTACATTCAGCTACAGGTTAGCTTTTCAGTCTTTTTAGACTGGGATTTTGCAATGCAGCCTGGGAGCTGTATATGCTTACAGTGTGTTATGAGAATTTCTACTGTTTTCTAAGCATTAAAACAGTTTCTAAACAAGCATTGGTGTTGTTTCTCATGTTTCTAATGCAAAATACACTGTATTGTGGAAATTCTTCACTGCATATTCCAGCTCTATTGTTTATTTGGCTGCAATTGCTTATTTTTATATATATATATATTTATATATATATATGTCTATATATATGTGGGGCACATATAATATATTGTTTCCGGGGTCCCGCGCATGGGCGGGAATATTCTAATGCTTATGACTTTGATGAGGATACCCCTGGAAGAGAACTAGGATTACAGGTAAGTAACTAATCCATCCCTGCAGCTGTGGCTTGTCCACAAGGAAACTCTGCACCTCCTGTCTAGTTCCATTGAGATCCCTACACCTGTGGCTTCTCCCAAAGTGATTTCTGAAAGTGTGTACTTTCCCCATGGAGAGCGAAGCTCATCTGTCCGTTTCCATATCGTATACATCAAGTCACCTGTAGCTTGTTTCCATGGAGATCACTGCACTAGTGGTTTGTTTCCATAGCGATAATTGCACAATATAATGCATCACCCTGATGTTTGCTGCACCTGTGACTTGTCAATGTGCCTTAATTTCACAGAGGTGCCGCACTTCTATCCACAACAGGTGCAACTGATGTGCCTAGTGTTACTGATGATAGCTTCACATGTGGTGGGTTCAAAGAGGTTAATACACACGTGACTTGTTTTCATTTTGATTTCTACAGATGTGACATATATTCAGGGAGATTACTGCTGACATGTTGGTGTTAATTACTGTAGTAAAAGTGCCCCTTTTGCATGGTCACTGCCTACTTTTTGTCTGACATATGATGCAATCTGATTTGATGTGCCCTGGGTCCCTGCCAATCAGGTTCCCAGTGCCTGTGTCCTTTCCCAAGACTGTACCATTGTACCCACAATTGGCACATCTCTGCCCACAGGTAAGCCCCTTGTAAAAGGTACCATGGGTACCGAGGGCACTATGACCAGGGAAGGCCTCTAAGGGATGCAGCACATATTGTGCCTCCCTTAGAGCCCTGTACGATAACATCCACACACTGCCATTGCAGGCTGCGTATTTTGATGCAGAGAAAAGCGAAGAGTTGACATGGCACCCATCCTTGTGTGCCATGCCAGCAACCCACTGTTTGAGGCCTAGGTAAGTCACCAGTCTAGCAGGATGCACTAGCCCTAGGGAGAGGGTTCAGTGGCATGGGCCCTCTACCCCTACAGTGTCTAAGCCCATTCTTAGTCATTGTAAGTGTAGTAGCGCCATAAAGAGTATATGTTCTGGGAGTTGGTCATTTGAACTCCACAGCTCCTTAATGGCTTTACTAAAAACTGGGAAGTTTGGTAGTAAACTTCTCAGCACATTAAACCCACACTGATGTCAGTGTTGGATTTAATGTAAAATGCAATGAGAGGGCATCTTAGAGATGCCCCCTGAAAATTGATCAGCCCTGGTGTGGTTCCTGAAAGGCTGCCCACCATTTGCCACCACTAGACAGGTTTCTGGGCCCTTGGGTAGAGAGCCTCTGCTCTTTGGGTCCAGAAACAAAGCCCCTCCTGGGCAGAGGTGTCATGCCTCCTCCCCCAGGATGGGCTGGGTCCACAAAAGGGGAAGCTGCAAAGGCCTTTGGAAGCTATCCCTGCCTTTTGCTGCCCCCAGCAACTGGCTCCCACCGGTTCTGGCCCCTCAGGTGGAGGAGGCTAGGTGAAGCACACATCTCAGTCCCCTCCATCTTGAAGATGGAGGGACTCAGCCAATTAGGAAGAGGCTCATGTCCCCTCCTACTGGAGGGTGGCATAATAGGGGGGTGTAGGCACCCAGAGGAAGGGCCTCATTGGTCCCGACCTGCACACCTCTTTAATATCCCTAAATTTAGCATTTAGAAGCAACCCTGAACCTTGCCTCCTCCGATTTGCGAAAGAAAGAAGAAGGATCGAAGAGCCATGCTGACCCAGGAAGAAGAAGAGGACACCAACTGCTTTACTGCCAGCCATACAGGCCTATCCCATTTACGACTTGCCTACCGCAGGACCCCCAGCGAGTCCAACAGCCAACTACCCTCAGAGCCCGGAGAACCTGCGCTGCAACAATCTTACAGACTCTGTCTCCAGTAAGCACAAGATTTGCTAAAGAAAAGACTCGCCCCAGAATCCGGATTCCGACGACTCTGCGATTCTGCACCTGACGCCCACGGCCCGAGTGCAAGTGGCCGAACACCACAAGGAGGTCTCTCCGGCGATCCTGACCTGGAATCTGGTGATTCCTGACAACCCTCAAGCTTCGAGACGACGCCTGCAGCCTCAAACTGAAGGGTCTCCCCGACAACGAACTAAGCTGGTAAGAAAACCCAATGCCAGAAGACACCCCTGCACCCGACGCCCCACGGCCTTGAATGGCCCAACCAACAGTGTCCAGGCATCCCCCAAGAACCCAACTTACTTCTCCAGCTGGAAGTCGCCTTCAGGAGGTCTCCCTGCCCAAGCCTTCAGCAACTTTACAGAACCGAAATTCTCAGTTGAAAAGCACGGGGTCCCAGACTTCCTTTTTGCACCCTGCACCCGACCGCCCCAGCGCCGCTGGTGGTGCAGCTATTGTGCTGGTCATTGGCTCCTGCAGTGCTGACTTTAACCCCAGGAGATTTGCTCCCACACCCGACTGGACTACTCATAAGCAGTCCCTAACTGAAGGCCTCCTTAGCCCCTTTGGCTAACATTTGGCCCCTGCCCTCTGCACCCGGCCGCCCCAGTACCGCTGGTGGTGCAACTCGAGTGCCCCTATAGACCTTGGGTAACCTTTGTGCTAACCCCCAAAACTTCCACTGGTAAGTCGTGTACTTACCTGAGAAACCATAAACACTTTTTCTCCCCAAGGAACCCATGTTAAGAGATTTGGGGCCTAAAATGTTCTAAGTGCTGAACTGATGTTTGTATGGAGAAAAGAGAACTAAACTACAAAGTGTAAAAAGTCTTACTTACCTTGTATTGTTATATCTTAAGGTGCGGTATCTAGGCATATCACCCCCAGTACTCAAAGTAATCCAAAAATAACAAAAACGTTTCTGAAAGTAATTACTGTGTAACTCAAAACTGCATTTTAAAATGATACAAACCTGTAATAACTGCAAATCCATCCTCAATTTAATTTATATGCAAAAGTTTCTAATTTTACCTACCTGTACCAAGTTCTGCTTGGTTCTACAAATAAAATACAAGTGTACCTTTTTTATACTTACCCAATTGGTCTGGATTCTGTCTCTGACTGTGTGCATCAGTCTTGATTGAGTGAATACAATAAATACTTAACACACCCTCTGGATACGCCTAACTGCTCGCCCCCACCCTACCACAAAGGGAGCTGTTAGTACTTACCTAATTTAGCCTCTGCTATACCTCTGGGTACTCCCTGGACTCTGTGCACACTATACCCCATTTCGGTATAGTGTATACAGAGCCAGCTGCCTACAATTGCTACAAATGTGACTTTTGTTCAAGGCGATTAAAGATGTGATGGGTTTCATGGCTGTTGTTAAAAGTTGTAGCTCATTTTCATGGTTATTTCTACAGGTAACTACTTAGGCGTGGACTGTATTTAAGGGCAGGTATTACTATGTGGCATCTTTTAATGGAGAGTCTTGCAACTGTATGTTAGAGATTACTACTGATGTGGATTGTCTGCATGAGATGACCACACATCCTCATTGTGAGGACTGTTGTTGCTAGAGATGTGGCTTGCTCTCATTGTGGTTACTGCATATGTTGCTTGTGTTCGTATGAGCACTCCATGGGTATCTTTGAGCCATTGTGATTACTGCGTATGTGGGTTGAGTTCACCAAGACATTACTATTTCTGAGCTCCGTGTTAACGTGTTTTAACGAGATCTGGAGCCCGTAAAGGAGAGCTGTCCATGCACAATTCAAACCTCATTGCTTGTTTCACGCTGACTTCAGCAGCAGGCGGGTTTTACACTAATCCATTTTGCACGGTTGTGTATGAGAGAACTACATGTGTGGCTGGTTTCCATAAATTCTACTGCTGCTGAGTTTGCGTCCTTGTAATTTAAGGCAGATGTGGCTTGTGTTAAACAAGAGAATTATTCAAGTGAGGTGTGCATTTTGTCGTGGATGTTCTCATCTGTGACTTGTACCATAAAGTATGTACTGGTGTAACTTGTGTCCATAGATATTCCTGCGCCCATGGGCTGTGCCAGGGAGACTAGATTATAAAACTATATATTAATACTGACCAATACACAATCAATTTGATCTCTGATACCACGAAATATTAAACAACCGTGAGCAAGGGACCGCACCATTTCAGGCACCCATTCTGTTCATGACCTGGGTCCAGTTCCAGCACTCTTTTCCGCTGGAGCATGGCCACCTGTGGTGCCTTAAGCATTTATTCTACCAGTTAGATGCCCACTTCTGGTGACCTCTATCATTGATTTCTTCCAGGATGTGTCCTCTTTGTGCAATGTTAACATGCATTCACCAGGTGGGCACAGTTTATTTAACTTTTGACCAAAACCTATCAGGTTTTGGTCAAAAACCTCTGTTGCCCTATGGGCTTTCTGTGCAGCACCTTCTGCTTCTACTAGAAGCCTGTGTCGCCTATTTTCCTTCTATTGCATTGTAAGTGGTACCCTCCCTGAATGGTGGATGACACTGCAAGCCAGGACCTACCACCGCCTGCCTGTGGAAGATCCAGCGAAGAAAGATGAGAAGATTGTACCTGGACAATGAGGCGTTTCCTACACGTCTTGCTTTGCAGAGGGGGAACACCCCAATAAGAAAGGACTGCCCAAACCTCCGCCCCGACTAAAGGGAGTTGAAGATGCTGCATTTATTAGGATGTACCAGAGCGACATGCAGCAATACACATTCATTTCGTATCGTACTTAATAGTATACACTAGCACTAATTCTCCAAGGAGATCTCCATGCACATTACAACCCCCTGGATTAGAAGCAGATGCAGCAGTTTCAATGGTATCATCATATATACCATTCCATTAGATACAGTACAGACAATCTCTATGAAAGATTGGAATTTTGGGAGAATCGAATGTCGGTCAGAAGTGAGTTCCATAAGTTTGTTACTGCACCTCTCATTGATTTCACCCTCATGAGGTTTAGAATCTGGTTATTTTCAGTTGGAGCTAGTTAGCTTGTTGGAGCTGTATGTTGGCTTTTTTTGGTGAATCGCTTTACATGAGAGGCACATACTTAGAAATTGATCCTCGCCCCACTGAAGAGTCAGATTGTCCTCTTATCAAAACAATTGTGCGTAGAGCTAGGCCGGACCAGTGCGCAGCATTCTTAAGTTTCTCAGTCCCTGGTGTATTGGTTTACAACAGAGCACATGCAATTTTCTTCACTATTGCAGTCTCCAGTCCCACAGACACAAAGTCTGGCACTGGCTTAACAAAGGTCTTGGTGAACGGGTACTCAGAAGATATGACTCAAACAGCTTGCACATCATAACAACAAAAGATGACACCGGTGACGGAAAACTATAATTATTGGCTGTGTCAAATCAAGCCTAATCCCATATGTACAAAGATTTAAAAAATCAAAGGAGAGGAAGAATAGTAGAATTAGGTCAAATCTTATCATCCAACTAGGGAAAAATTGGAATAGACCTCATTGTGACAGCAACTATACTGCAGCTGTATAAGGATACCTCAGCTCAAGTCGGGACTGAATTGAATAGGGAGACACGAAGCTCCGTGAGATTTAATTGTGGCATCAAGCAAGGTTGCCCATTTGCACCAGCTCTATATAGCCTTTACAGTAATTACATATATGAGATAATCTTACAAGTAACAGAGGATTTTTCAAAGTTAGGATTGGAAAAAATTCTGACCCCAATACTGCTATTTGCAGATGACTTGATCTTAGCAAGAACCCCAGTGTTGTGGATCAAAAGCAAAGTCCTCCAGAGCTGTATGAGACTACATCGGGAGAGCTGAAAGAAAGTTGTAGAAAGAGATGTTGCACTCTTGTGAAAGCCTACCCTCGGCCATCCTGCTAACTAATACAGCATATACTTGTATTGAAAACAAAGCAGACACAGCAACTTTCCCCAAATCCATCGAGAGAGAAACCACCACAACTAACAATCTAATCGACAAATGCTGGAAAGAAAACCTGATGCCTAAAGGAGGCAAAATAATAAGAAGGAGATCTTCAATGAAGCTGTGAAATTGAGTATTGAGGAGATTTTCCACCCAGGGACAAACACCCTGCCCAACTCGGTAAAAATAATGGCCACTATCAAATCAAATATATAAAAGAATCTCATTGATAAAACCCACGAGGCTTTAGACACACCTAAAGGAGTTTTCTGTCACAAAATATGTTACTACAATGGATGTGCAAGAACATACATGGTAATATTAAGATCACAAGATGAACACCAACTGTTTTTAGAAGCAAAAATCAATCTACTACACACAGAAGAAAATATAGAAACAAATTGGACCAAGCCCAGAGCATCAAATGTGCTTGTGAAGTAGTGTCGAAAGACACACTCCTGCACATAATTTTCCTGTGCCCTCTGTGCAACGTATCCCAGAAAAATACGTTACAGCCACTACTGAGAGGTTCTGGCATTACCAGACGAGAGGAGAGGGTGACTTACCGACTGTCGGATCAAAACTGGCATCCTGGAGAGAGTCATAGCTTTTCCAATGTACTGGTGGAAAAAGACTCATAATAAAGCAGACAAATTAGCCACAAATAGAATAGCCTCAGCTCAAGGTGGACGGTTGCACCAGATGAAGATAACAAGACTGCTAAACCTAGCCTGTACATAAGGGGCCTTTGACGAAACAGCCTGCTTAATAACTTCAGGGAGGAGCTCCAAATAAGGAGACAAATCGCACACAAGGAGGAAGTTGTTCACTTTGCTATCAATCAGATCGGCCTTCTATACTAAACTTAAGTGTAAAACTTGAAGGTATCTTCTTCTTTTCAATTGCCACTCCTTCTCCTCTTTGCCATTTTAGGTTAAAGTCTGGTTTGCTAAAGACATCTTTGAGACATTATGAAATCTTTTTTGGGGATGCATTTCGCCCATTGCTTACCACTGGCTTTGTGTTTTGTAACTCATAGTTGCTTGCTTTCAATTTGCTGGTGTTATTTGTTTTAGGCTGTCCACCATGTCTTTGTCTTTCCTGTGGATCAAAATATGTTTACCCCTGCTCCTTGTATTCTTATATGAGATCAATTGTCAGGATGTCAGGACCTGACTTCTGAGGGAATTTGGTGTTTACTTTTATTTCTCTGATTTAAAAGTGAGAGCATATATGTGACAATTTTGCTGGCTACTTGGGGCGTGAAGCAAAGTCTTTTTCTAGCGCACAACAAAATGTAAATGTCTGTAAATGAAATGTGCAAATATTTCAGAATATATCATAGTTGGGAAAGAACAAACGAAGCACATTTGTTTGTAATTCTGAAGTGTGGTGGATGCAAATATTTTAATACAATCAAGCAATTCAATACACTATGTGATGCCATTTCCACACTTTATCGTTTGTGTTCTGTATGGTTTTATCAGTAAAACTATATGTCTGTGCAAATGTAATGGTCATTTCATGTGTTGTCTGAAATGTCAGTGTGCTACCATACCATGCATACTCCACTCCACTTTTTAACATTCTGCTCCACTCTGTGCAACTCTACACCCCTTTACTCTACTCCACGCCCCTCCGCTCTATGACCCTCCATGACATGCCACTGCACTGCTCTCTACGACATTCCGCTCAATGCCACTCCTCGCAATGCCACTTCACTCTACAATATGCCACTGCACCCTAAGCCACTGCCTTCTTTGCTACTCCACTGTTCTATCCTCCACTCTAAGGTCCCTTTACTCTATGATCCTCAACTCTATGCCCCTTTACGCCACAACAGTCCATGCCACAACACTCTACAATTGTCCACTCTGTGAGAACCTACTCTATGCCACTCCAATCTACTCCACACAACTCTAGAAACTTCAGTCTTCGCCAAGCTACCACACTACTGCACTCCACACTGCACCACTCCACTCTGCACCACTCCACTCTGCACCACTCTACTCCATTCTGTTCCACTCCACGCTACTACATTCTATTCTACACCACTCTACTCTACGACACTCTACCCAACCCAACTCCCTCTATGCCACTCCATGCCACTTTACTTTAAACCATCTCTTGGACACTCCACTCTACGCTACTCTATGGCAGTCCATTCTGCAGCACTCTTCCCTCTGTGCCACTCCACTCTATGACACTCTACTGTGTGAAACTCCACTCTGACACTCCAGTCTATGACACTACTCTGCGATACTCCACTCTATATGACAATCCACTCAATGACACACTACTCAACTCTATGCCACTCCACTCTACAAAAATTACTCCACTCTATGCAACTCTCTCTAGAACAATTTACTCTACTTTGCCATATACCACTCCACTTCATGACAATCTTTTACACTCTATGCCCTTCCACTCTAGAACAGTCCACTAAACGCCAAAACACTTAACGATAATCTACTTTACTGTATACAACTCCCTCAATTCCACTTCCCGCAACTTTACTCCACTCTATGCCATTCCAGTCTACTCCACTATCTACTTCTCTCTACTCTACGCCCATTTACTCTACTCTATGATATTGTACTTCCTCCACAATATTGTACTCCTTCCACAACACTGCACAACACTCTACGACACTCCTCAACATTCCACTCTAAGCAACTCCACAACACTCAATGCCCCTCCAGGACACTCCAATCTACTACTACTCCTCTATACCAGTAACGTTTAGCCATGGTGAGCAGCAGCCACGCTTGTGTACAATGTGGGTAAAACACATTGGCAAAGCCAATAGCTCTTGTGTGGCGAGACATATTGGCTTTGCCAATGCTTGTTTGTTTGTTCTTCCATTTTAGTTTCTACTTTTGCTGCAAAGTGCCTGCTTTTATAGCCACCAAATTTTTTAGGAACAAAATACTTTCATGATTTTTAATATTCACTTTTCACCCTTTTCTTCCCCCTCCCTTTTAATACAATTTTATTTTGGTTGTGTTAATGGCAACTATATAAAAAATGGAATCTAATAGCACATGCACAGAAAGGGTACCTATTGTATTTGTGTTTAGTTTATTTGGCACTGCACAAAGAGGATCTGACCGTTTCCGAGGAAGTAAGGCTCCACTATGCGCTTCCTCACGCCTTCCATTCTGAAGTAGCCGCTTCACCTTAGTTCAATCAATCACTGCATTTATAAAGCGCGCTACATACCCGTGAGGGTCTCAAGGCGCTGGGGGGGGAGGGGGGCCGCTACTGATCGACGAGCCAGGTCTTGAGGAGTCTTCTGAAGGCCAGCAGGTCCTGAGTCTGTCGTAGGCTGGTGGGGAGAGTCGGAGAAGGATCTTCCGCCGGCGGTGGCCCTTCGGATACGGGGAACTGTGGCGAGGGCGAGGTTGGCTGAGCAGAGGCTTCGGGTGGGGATGTGGATGCTGAGTCGGTTGTTGAGGTATGCAGGTCCGGTGTTGTGAAGGGCTTTGTGTGCGTGGATGAGGAGCTTGAAGGTGATCCTCTTGTTGACGGGGAGCCAGTGCAGGCCTCTCAGGTGGGGTGTGATGTGGCTGCGTCGGGGGACGTCGAGGATCAGTCATGCCGAGGCGTTCTGGATTCGTTGCAGTCGTCTCAGGAGCTTGGTTGTTGTTCCTGAGTAGAGGGCGTTCCCGAAAGTCAAGTCTGCTGGAGACGAGGGCCTGGGTGACGGTTTTCCTCGTGTCGGGAGGGATCCATTTGAAGATCCTGTGGAGCATGCGGAGGGTGTTGAAGCAGGACGCGGAGACGGCGTTGACTTGCCTGGTCATGGAGAGGGTGTAGTCGAGGACGACCCCCAGGTTGCGTGCGTGGTCTGTGGGTTCCGGGGCTGACCTAGTGATGTGGACCACCAGGAGTCGTCCCAGGCTGATGGGGTGGGTCCGAGAATGAGGACCTCCGTCTTGTCAGAGTTCAGCTTCAGTCTGCTGTCCTTCATCCAGTCAGCTACGGCCTTCATTCCTCTGTGGAGGTTGGCTTTGGCGGTGTGGGGGTCTTCGGTGAGGGATATGATCAGATGGGTGTCGTCGGCGTAGGAGATGATGTTGAGGTTATGTTGTCGTGCGACGTGGGCGAGCGGTGCCATGTAGATATTGAACAGCGTCGGGCTGAGGGAGGATCCCTGTGGGATGCCGCAGATGATCTCGGTGGATTTCGAGCGGAAGGGTGGGAGGTGGACGCTCTGGGTTCTGCCGGAGAGGAAGGATGTGGTCCAGGCCAGGGCCTTCTCTTGAATACCGGCGTCATGGAGGCGTGCTGATAGGGTGCGGTGGCAGACTGTGTCAAAGGCTGCTGATAGGTCCAGGAGGATGAGGGCGGCTGTTTCTCCTTTGTCCATCAGGATCCTGATGTCGTCAGTGGCGGCGATGAGGGCGGTCTCGGTGCTCTGGTTGCTGCGGAAACCGGATTGGGAAGGGTCCAGGATGTTGTTAACTTCGAGGTAGCGGGTTAGCTGTTTGTCGACAATCTTCTCTGTCACCTTTGCCGGGATCGGGAGCAGGGAGATGGGCCGGAAGTTCTTGAGGTCCTTGGGATCCGCCTTGGGCTTCTTCAGAAGGGCGTTTATCTCGGCGGGCTTCCAGCTGTCCGGGAAGCTTGCTGTCTCGAAGGAGCTGTTGATTGTTTTTCGGAGTTGGGGCGCGATGGTTGTGCTGGCTTTGTTGAAGATGTGGTGAGGGCAGGGGTCAGATGGGAATCCTGAGTGGATGGAGTTCATGGTTTTGATGGTGTCTTCATCGTTGATGTTGGACCAGGCGGTCAGGCGCCTGGTGCGGGTGGAGGTCGCGGGGGTGGTGGTCTCGGTCGTGGGTGCGGGGGTGTCGGAGTTGAAGCTGTCGTGGATGTCGGTGATCTTGCGGTGAAAGAAGGTGGCCAGGGAGTCGCACAGGTCTTGTGATGGTGGGATGTCGTTGGTGTTGGAGCTGGGGTTAGTTCAATCCTTTATTTATTTCTTGACTTGTGCCTGATCCTCTTGAGGACTTTTCTTCTATTAATAAGCATTTGAGAACCTGGCTGTTCCCGAAATAAGTCACAACTTGTCTGTTTCAGTATTGCTTGTAGCCTGCACTCTGGTAGGACTTTATATGTTAAATTATTACTTAGAAGCTAATTTACTCAATAAATAAATAAATATTATAACGTATCCAGATCGTTCTAACATTTCTGTCTGTGTTTTTCACTACCAGGCAGCTCTGTCTCCTCCTGAATGCAGAGAATATCTTCCACTCCATGGCAGACATCCTACTCCGAGAGGACGACCTAAAGTTTGCCTCCATCATGGTACAGACTCTGAATACCATCCTGCTGACCTCGTCGGAGCTCTTCCCGCTGAGGAACCAACTCAAGGACCTGAAGACACCGGTAGGTCCTACTGCACCCTTGGTGGGTGAGAAAAGTGAAGCTGCCATCAGAATGTCCAGAATGCAGCAGTCAAGGTGCAAGACGCACCGCTGCGCTCCATATGGCCAGGCCACCTCCATGCCTGTCCCCGTAGCCTAAATCCATGTTAAGTTCTCCTTGTGAACATCTTGGCCTGCACTGAGAGCGCAGGGGTAAAACGCTGCTGCTGTGCTGACCATTGTATGCAATCACCACTGGGCTCCTACATGTGGTCACTCTACTCCGCTGCTTGTGAGAAGGTGTCTATGGCTGTCCCAATGCCTACTGTGACGCTTCTCCTCAGTTTGACATATTGCTTCCCGCCTTTTCCCTTCCCCAATCAAGCAATGTGTCAGAACATTGGGCCCAATGTACTAAACTGTTTTGCAGTCGCAAAGCCTGCGATTCGCTAAAAACCGGAGTTCAACTGCAAAGCAGGCAATTCCAATGGACAAAGGACACATTGCGAGTGGGAAAGGGACTGTTCTGCAATGTAGGTTGTAAACCTTTGATCTGATAGACATCCTGAGGCCCAGTGCATGCTGCCCCAATGTGATTCAGAAAAGAGCAACTTTTTCTAAGCAAGAGTGCAGGGACTGTTTTTTGTATTTTTTAAAGTGTGCATTTAGTGAATGTGAACGCAGGGATGGCCGCCTTTATCCCTTGAAGTGCTCTATGCCTGAACTTGCTGCCATTCACACGGAGTCCCCAAAATACTCCTACTTTGTGCATATTCATGAGGCAGTTGTTTCTGCAGCTCTCTGCTACTTATTTCAACAGATAAAGTGCACAGCTCTGATCGGGTCCCAAACCCAGTCTGTGTGTAAAAAACATTGAGTAGTTTGAGATGCGACCTTTGTACAGGGGCCCTTTGTTACTGTGTTTGCTTGTAGTGCCTTTGTATTACTGATGCCTCACCTTTGTATTTTACTTGAGTGTAGCCACATCCAGCACCCATCATGCTGTCGGCCTCCACACACCTGTCACTTGATGTGCCGCTCGAGGCTACAGACACTGCGGGCAGTATTTGGAGTGCAAGGACATCGCCGCTTTTGTAAGCAGACTTGGGACCACAGAGCCAGGATTTCTTCACGGGCGTGTAGCGGGACTGCGAGGACCAGGGGGCCAAGTACCACCTAATCGGCCGCACCTGGGTTCTCTTCTCGCTCCGCCCCCACGCCCATATCAGCGCCTCGCGGCCCCCGCTCCGCGGGAGCCGCTCGAGGCTACAGACACCTCGGGCAGTATTTGGAGTGCAAGGACATCGCCGCTTTTGTAAGCAGACTTGGGACCACAGAGCCAGGATTTCTTCACAGGCGTGTAGCGGGACTGCGAGGACCAGGGGGCCAAGTACCACCTAATCGGCCGCACCTGGGTTCTCTTCTCGCTCCGCCCCTACGCCCCACCTCCTCCTGTGTTTCCTCCTTTATTAAGAGAAAACTTGACGCGCACGTGGGACGCGCGCGGGACTAAGCTCGGGGCTAAGCCCGGGCAAAGGGCGGGCCGTTAGAGGCCGGGAGAGACCGGACCGGGCCACCCCCCTAAGTGTTTGCTTAGCAGGACACCCTAATTCTACTATTTGCCTGGTTCCCGCAAAGTATGGTGTTGTTGAATATGGCAACTAGGGAAACAAGGAGCAAAGCGGCCACCCTGGTAACAGGTATCCTGGACAGTTTCCTTGTTAAGGCAAATACTGTGGTAAATAAGGGTCTTACAGCCCTAGAAAAACAATTATCAGAAGGGCTGGAAAGCTCGCAGCTTCCTCAGGGTCATCTATGAATGTTAGATCCCTAGAATTGCTGGATGCTACCCATCTATCTCTTATGGATAGCATTGATCAAACAATAGAGTCAGTGCTGCCGCAGTTAAGGACACCATCTAACCCACAAAGGGTCGAGACTCAGTCCATACCATCCATGAGTCGACGCCTCCCCTGTTATTTCATCCAGTTTCAACTCGGGAAGAGGGGGATGTCCCTACTGCATCACATCATAGGGGTCTTCGGGAGGGTGCGTTTCCGAAAAGGAAAAGACCTGGGCAGTCAAAAGGTGCTAAGAGGTCCAAAGTAGATTACATTCCAGACATCACTGGTAACAGCACGGATGTCTCAGGAACATCTTCTGCCATGATCGTCACCGAAACGGCAAGCCCTTTACACCCTGCCCACAACCACATACCTCCGCACACTGGCCCGTTCATTTTCAGAGGGGGACTCTCTAACTCCTCGGACGACATTATTTGCTCCCTCACTGACATCATTAAAAATCTGTTGGACCCCTTGTCGGCTAAACTCGACTGTATTGAGGCTAGACTTTTGGCCATAGAAAAATTAAGTGGGGGTAGGGCGGACCAGCAAGGGTTGCGATCAAGTACTAATGGAGTAAACGGGATAAATAGTGGGATTTCTCTTCCGCCTAGTGCTTCTACTGCTGTGATTTCAACTCTGCCCACTCCCTCCCTCATGGCGAACGTCCCCATAGTTACCCCATCCCAACCTGTCCCATTACCTCTCCCCAGGCAACTCCCTCCGGTGCCTCTCGTCAGGAAGTCGAGGTTGCCCACTCCGGCTACCACAACGAGGCAGGAGAGAGCGCCCAACGTAACGGTTGACCGCCCTAACTGGACTAGCAACAGCTATAACCGGCAAAAAGTAGTTAACTTGGCTCTAGAGGCGGCGGCTTATACCGTAATCCTGATTGGGGTACCTGAGCTCTCTAGTAACGTGGTGGAATCTTTTGACTCCCTACGTAACAAAGTTATTAGCTGGTTAAATGTCTACAGGCCCCTACCACCTAATCTGAGAGGAGAAGTATTGATGGTTAGGAGGGTCCCATGGGTTGGGTACACTGTTAAGAAAAAAGGGGGAGACTGTATCCTTGTAAGCTTTAGGAATTCCCAGATTGTGCCCCACATATGCAATTGGCTCGGGAGTTCAGGGAATACATCCATAGAATTGGTCCCGCTGTCGTTTTTTTATCCTAGTGGCGGAGATCCGACCTTGGGGGAAGACGACGGCTGGACCAGGGTGGGATTTGCTATTGATGGGTCAAGGTATAGGCCCCCCTGTCATGATACTCCTGCCTATAGCAACTATGTTCACTCCAATAGATACAGCTGCCTTGACCAGGTTGATTGACTCCCGATGGAGGCACGCGATGGGGTTATTGAAGGGGTATTTTCCGATACTGCTTTGTTGGGAACAGGGACAGTTGCTACTATTAACACCAATAATGACCCTGTCGTACCACTACTGGAGAGTACAACTACCACTAGCACCCAGGGCTATCCTGCCAATCTATCGCCGAGATTACTCCATTGTAACTTAACACCTCAAGCTCCAATCGATCTGGGAGTCCCTGTGGGGCAAGTACTACCGGATAGGTCTGTATTACCATCTATAGACAACGCTGCTGAGAGGACGAGGGGAATGGCATTTAAGACATCTGCAGGACCCGTGAAGGTCCTCTCCTGGAATGTTGCAGGCATCTCCAACAAATTAGATTCTAATGATTGGGACTCTTTAGTAGGCAGCAAGGATATCTGTCTCTTTCAGGAGACTTGGGCTAGGGAACCCTTTCCCAGGGCAGGTTACGCAACCTTCTACATCCATGCCAAGTGGAATGGTAAAGGGAGGCCTTCCGGTGGACTCGCTATCTGGGTGGCCAGTCATATTGGCTGTAGAGCAGAGATAATACCAACTTACTCGGAGGACATTCAATGTGTTCTTCTCAAATGGCCAAACGCCTTCAACCTGCCGATTGTCAATGTGTACTCGCGCCCAGTTAGTGCGTCCATGGAATCACCCACCTTGGATGATTTATCTTCATTTTTGGGGCAACTACCCGCCGATTGTAAGATACTGATGGGCGGAGACTTCAACTGCCACTTCGAACCACTGAAAGGTTTGAAGGAGGGTGCCCTAACTGCTAAAGACGACTATTGGGGGATTCCCCCGTGCTAATCCAAAATCATGGTTCCCTCTAGCGGTGCAGATTATGTCCTTAACCTTGAATTTCGCCCTGAGGGC
This sequence comes from Lissotriton helveticus, assembly GCF_964261635.1. Taxonomy (NCBI): domain Eukaryota; kingdom Metazoa; phylum Chordata; class Amphibia; order Caudata; family Salamandridae; genus Lissotriton; species Lissotriton helveticus. The sequence continues at coordinate 690,149,005 of NC_136073.1, read as the reverse complement.
CTGTAATGGGCGTACTCCATCTGATACCCCTTCGTCGTGTACCTTCAATAGGAAGGACCACGAATCGCGCCTGGACTACATTTTTGTAGATACGGGCATGTGGTCCAAGGTTCAGGACTTCAGGGTAATAGAACGATCAGATAGTGACCATAATGCCCTTTGCCTAGATATGGCTCACCCTGCCCCTGAAGCAGGGTCGTCACTTACAGACTCAAGTGAAGACACAGGGATTCTGGTTTTATGCAACAACAGACGTAGGGTAAGATGGGGGAAAATAGTAAGTTCAACAGAGCGCATTATAAAAATTTACGAACTGGCAATCCCAAAGTTAGCCGAAATGGACGGACTAATTAACAAACCTAGACCCACTGATTTCAATGAGAAATTAGCCCAAATCCATACAGATTTAGTGGGAATTTTAGGAGTGGTTTTTTACCCTGTGGTGGTGATCAGGAAGAAGAGGACTCCAACCTCAGCCTGGTGCAACTCCACTTGCAAAAAGATAAAAACCGAGCTGATTTTTATGATAAAGTCCGGTACCAACAAGGACAAGGTAGTTGAGCTGAGACGTAAATATAGGGAAGCCATTGCCCAGGCAAAGTCAGAATGGGATTGGGAAAGATGGCAGGACCTATCTCTGGCACTGGAAACCAGGGATTCTAGAAAATTCTGGTCTCTAGTTAATACAGGTACAGGCGAACCAAAATCAGCAGTGGAGCCAAACATCGCTGCCTCCGTATGGCAATCCCATTTTAGTAAATTGTATCAAGACATTCCTGAAACTACCAATGAGGTGGCCCTTGACACTACATCTGAGTCCGCAGACAAATTAGAATTCACACTGGGTGAGGTAGTAAACGCCATGGAGAGATTGGCGCCGGGGAAGGCCCCAGGACTTGACAGACTCCCTGGAGATTTGTTTAGATACCATCCAGAGATCTGGGGCCCATACTTCTTAATCATATTTAATTCTATCTTGGGAGGGATGGAGATCCCCTGTACTTGGCTGGGGGCAGAGATAGTACCGATTTTCAAAAAGGGCTCTCCTCTGCTCCCAGCCAACTACAGGCCGATCAGCCTTATAGATGTACCCCAAAAACCTTTTGCCCGCCTTCTCCTGGACCATCTTCTTGACTGGATGGAGGACAATGCGATCCTTAGTCCCCTCCAGGCGGGCTTCAGGAAAAACACGTCCACCATGGATCAGATTTTCCGCCTCGTCCTTCTCTACTGGAAAACGGTGAGGATTGAGGGGGGGAGTCTGTACATGGTGTTTGTGGACCTGAGGTCCGCATTTGACTTGGTTCCCCGTAAGAAATTATGGGAGGTTCTTAAGGAGTTGGGCGTTCCTCCACAATTGCTACAGGCCATAATCAGGCTCCATGAAGGTAATTTTGCCCAGGTTAGGTGTGGGAGGGATGGAGCGTTGTCCTCTAGGTTTCCAGTTCTCAGGGGGTAAGACAGGGTTGCGTTCTTGCGCCGACCCTGTTTTGCCTCTTCGTTAACAATGTCATATTCCATCTTGACAATGTCAGGGACAACGACGCACCTTGGTTGGCAGGCAGGAGGGTTCCGGCTATTATGTTTGCCGATGATAACCTCCTGCTCTCCAAATCACCGATGGGGATCCAACGGATACTGGATGGGTTTGGGGATTTCTGCAGGGCGCATGGCCTGGAGATCAACGCAGAAAAAAACAAATTCATGGTATTCAAGCCCTCCACTACAACTAGGCCCAATCCAACCCTGGGATCTGAAAGGCTGGAAAGGGTCAGAACGTTCCAGTATTTGGGGGTAACTTTACACGAAAGCTTATCATGGGGTCCACAGATAGCTAGATCTCGTTTAAAGTTATCCCAAATGGCGGGGGCAATTCTGAAGGTCGCGAATTCATCGACCTTTAAACCCATTAGTCCAGCCCTGGAGATGTACAAAACCCAAGCCAAAGCAGCCTCATCCTATGGTGGTGAGCTGTGGGGTCATAAAGCTGGGATAGAACTTTTCAAGGTTGAAAATAATTTCCTTAGACGCCTCTTGGCTCTTCCCCAAGGCACACCCTTGCTACCTTTGAGATTAGACCTGGGGCTCCCTTCAATAGGGGATGAATTGGCACTAAAACCATTGAGGTTTTGGCACAGGCTCTGGCCTACTGGTGAACTTGCCCATTATAGGGAAGATCTCAAGCATGTCTTGAACCTTAACCATCGTGACAGAATTCCGTGGCTGGCTTATATCAAACGAGAATTCTATCGCTTGGGACTTTCTGAGTTGTGGGGAGTCCTGAAAGAGGTTGTCAAGGGGTGACACGCAAAAGGCTCGTTGAGATCTTTAAGGACAAAAGCCTAGTTTCGCTTGTGTGTGCGCCCAGAGTCGGCACTCTAACTGAACAATTTCTGGACACCAAAAATTCTTTTTACTTTGAAGGTTTTATGGACATTATATTTCCTATTTTAGCAAGGAAACTGTTCATTCAATGGGTGCTAGGCACCCTGCCCCTTAAAACTTTTACTAGCAAATGGACATCGTTGGACGATAAAATCTGTCCTGGGTGCAGTGAGAATGAGGAGGACGAACCACACATGTTGTTTTTTTGCCCTGCCTACACTAGACCGAGGAAATATTGGCTAGTTTTGTGAGTCTATTCCCTACCAGGAAGAGAATCGAGGAGGAACAGGGAGACGCCGATCTGAACCAGGAAGAAGACGCCAGTCGAATCCAGGACGACACCGGAGAAGCTGAAGGATCAGAGGACCACTGGAGCGAAGAGTGGTGGTGTCCCTCGGAGGAGGCTGTCAAGCGGCCGTAACTCAGGAGAGTTACGGCAGGCCAAGTGAGTGACCGGATTCGGGGGAAAGTCGGTACGGGAGGAAGGGGGGGGAGCGAGAGCGGGCGGATGTGGGTGGGTTGTTGAGGAAACGGGCATTACTGCAAATACCCCGGCTCCTGCTAAAACAGTCCCTACCCGAGCGCACTGACCTAATTCCCTAGCCACCCCTCCGCTGCATGTTCTGCACTTCCAGAAACCCGAGTGTGACCTAAAACCAAGTGGCCATATCGTTTTGGAAAAGACTACGGAACCTAGTATCTTCGGTTTTTTTTGTTACTTTTTCCCTTTTTGTGCACATTGGTGTGGTGAAGGGTAGCCTAGCCTAACTACAGTCACAACCAGAAGCACTCCTTACTCATGGCCTTTCTTTTCCTCTCTTTTTGAGCCTCCGGGAGGAACCAACCACGGCGGAGGACTCCAGACTAACCCCTTTGAGCACCAGCTCAGAAGAAGACGAGGAATCCCAGGTCTTACTTCTGTTTCTTGGGGCTCGAGAGACTCTTTCTGTGGTTTTCCCCTCTGACAGCGGAGCACTGCCTGCCCTAATCAGCGTTACCGCTCCTGATCCAGTTCCACCACCGCAGCAGTCCTCCCGCCGCCGCTACTTCCATCAGCGGCCGCCGAGCGGAGGACTGCATCACCCAGGGGGCCGAGCGGCAGGAGGAGCCGCCAACGTCATCTCCCGGCACCCGCGGCGCTATTAATACAGCGCAATCTCGGCGGAGCGGGTGTCTTACTTCTGTTTCTTGGGGCTCGAGAGACTCTTTCTGTGGTTTTCCCCTCTGACAGCGGAGCACTGCCTGCCCTAATCAGCGTTACCGCTCCTGACCCAGTTCCACCACCGCAGCAGTCCTTCCGCCGCCGCTACTTCCATCAGCGGCCGCCGAGCGGAGGACTGCATCACCCAGGGGGCCGAGTGGCAGGAGGAGCCGCCAACGTCATCTCCCGGCACCCGCGGCGCTATTAATACAGCGCAACCCCAGCTCCGCGGGACGGCGGGCCCGTTTAAGCCCGTTAAAGACCGGGTAAGACTGGACTGGGCCACCTCCCTAACGTTTTCGTTCATATTTACACACTTTGTCTACGCCTTTATTTTGCACACCTGTGCTTTTATTTATGTGCCAGCACAACACTACTTCTCCAGGACAAATTTTATTTATGTGCATTTGTACTAACGGGGCTACTGTATACTGCGAACCATGTCAACCAGAGGTACCAGGAGTAAAACTGCACAAAGTCTGGCACAGGTTACTGGCCCGATTGATCAATTCATTACCAGGGCTAATGAAGCTATCGACCAAGGCATATTGCTCCTGGACCGACGTGTTTCCCATGACTTGGACCAAGCAAGACGACGAGTTTCACATGACTTGGCCCATGCAAAACGGTCCTCTCTAGGCCCTTTGGCTCAAGCGCAAACTCCCATTCGTCAACAGGAGAGGGTCCCTGTTACAGAAATACGAGCAGAAATCCATGGCATGCCCAACTTGGTTAATTTGTTGGCATCCCCATCGTTGCTGGACTCACAGATAAGTCAGACTCTTGATGCAACGCCTGACATCTTTGCGAGTCCGGTTCGGGTGGACCCTGTACAGGCTCATCTAAGGGGGATAAGGGAGGGAGCTATTCCAAAGTGGAGTAAATTAAAGAAAAGAAAACATAATAAAGCAGCTAAACCACTGTCCAACACCCAGGGGGTGGGAAGTTCTATATCAAAGTCAACAGGACTTAACATCCAGCCGAATGAACGGATCACTGAAAATAACACAACTAACCCCCCCTCAAGTATCGAGGACCCCAATGATATTGTTAATATTACAGATGTTGAAATCATGGGCGAAGGCAGCAACCAATTATTGGCCAGGATTGAAGAATTTATTACGATCCAATTGCAGCCAATCCAAACGAGCCTTGCCATTATTGAGAAACAATTAGCAGCTGTGACTTCAACCCTGAAAACTCTAAACAATCCAAAGGGGCCGAGGGGTGGTCACTGTAGGGGGCACAAAAAACAAGATTGCCACTATCACGACAGGGCAAGGTACTAAAAACACACCTGTCGGATTGACAGACCCAAAATCAAAGCCCTCCCAAGATACGACTAATAAGGTCCCTGATCCGCAAAAAACCCCAGCCCCTAAAAATTTTCCTACTAAAGTTGTCCCTAAAACTGTTGCCCCAAGCAATCAACCCTCGAGATTCCATCATATAGGAGAACGGGTTAAGGGTGGGGGAAGTCAGTCCACAATTCCCCCAATAAACCTCCCTCCTGAAGCAAGCCCATTTGTGGTCATTATGACGGGGGTTCCTGAGTTGAGTTACAACACTGAGGAGCCCATCTGGTCTTTAAAAATAAAGTACAGCAGTGGCTGAACATCAACAGACCATTGCCACAAAACTGTGTCAGCAGGATCAACATGGTGCGCAGGGTTCCTTGGATTGGCCACAAACTTAAAAAAAACTCTGGGTGACTGTATCATAGTCAATTTTGAGGATCCCCGTGCTGTTGATCATATCTGCTCATGGGGCTCCTTGGCCAAGGAGGACGGAATATGCACCAAACATTTATCGTTCTTTTACCCACCAGTAGCCCGTAACATCGAAGGCCCGGATTGGTCCTGGAACCAAGCGGGCAATTGGGACAGGGGTTGGAACCAAGTAGGCAACAGGCAGGGGAGAAGAGATTGGGCGGATTGGCTGGGCAACGATAGGAGAGACACTGTGTTTAGAGAAGGATGGGGGGGTATACCAACCTCTAACAGATACAATTGCCTAGAGATGGTCGATTGACCATCATCGTGTATTGAGCAGGTTAGCGCAGGACCATTAAATTTAGATGTTAAACTTGCGCAATCAGCCATAAGCTCTATTAACGACCGATCTCCTGAGACCACAAATAGACCAACTGTAATTTCAATCCCACCTAACAAACCGTCCATTATTAAATCCCCAGATAGCCTAGGGTCTCTAGCGACCAAGGCGGATGGCCCCACCACCGCCGAGGGGGAAATTGAACCCATTCAACCAGTGGAGATTCAGAACGACAGGGAAGTTTCTGGAGGGTCTGATAGACCAACGTTTAGAAGGAATTTACGAGTGGGAAAAAATAGTCCACCTACAAAAAGATACAGTTTGTCCCTACTACCTTGGAACATCGCGGGTCTTTCAAAAAATCCAAGGACCCCACTTTCCTAAGCTTTGTGGCCCAGTTTGATGTGATCTGTTTACAGGAGACCTGGGATAAGGGTGAGACTCATTTGGAGGGTTTTAGCACATACGCCACACCGGCGTATAATTCGGGCAGAGGAAGATGCTCTGGCGGCCTTTCCACTTATTTTTCCAACTTGGCTAATCTGACAGTAACGAACCTGGACACCATAAGCTGTTCAGACAAACATAGGCATTTTTTTCAAACTTTCCACATTAAGGGGAGAGGGTCTCAGAGTTTGCTCTTAATCAATTTATACAACAACATCCCAAAAGAGGAGCAAAAGCTGGTTTTAGAAGAACTTAATGGAGTTATTAGTAAGAGGCTGGGAACAGAGCAAACGGACATATGTTGCATAATAACAGGCGACTTCAATTGTCATTTGTGCGACCAAATTGGGACAGAGTTATGTGGCATAGTTGATCTAAAGGGTGATCCTTGCACGCATTTTGAACACTCTACCTTTGGTCATTTACTAAACACTATGATGCACGACCTGAATCTCGGATTTGCAAACGAGTTAAGCGATCCACAGGTAAACTTTGAACCTACATTTACTGGCCGGGGCCTAGTTTCCCTCATCGATTATATGCTGGTCTCCACCAATTACCATCACAGCATTCGGTCTTTTAATACCGAAAAAATCGCACTGAGTGATCATTATCCGATCAGTGCTACTTTTGACATGGGCCCCAGAGATAGTCAAGCTATGGACCTGGCAGAGGTGCTATACTGCCATGGGGTTTCTCTGGCATGGTTTAACGGTTATGTAATTAAGTGGTGCAAAGTTAACCCTGAGAAGTTTATGCATGATCTAGTGTCTGACGACCCCAATCCCTTTATGATATGCCTTGAAGATAATCCCAATCCTTCAATGGTTGTAACAGCTTTTGGGGAAATTACATCTAAAATAAGCAGCTATCTAGTTAGAAAGAGGAAGAATTGTGACAGGGATAGAACAGTGGGCTGGTTCAGTTCTGGTTGCACCAAAGCACATCATCATCTAAAGGAAGTACTGAAGAAGGTACCAAGAGACGAAATTGAGGTCAGGGGGGCAAGAGCAGCCTATAAACTTGCGTTACACAAACGCAAATCGGAACTTAAGGAAGCGGCTTGGGAGGCCTTGCGAAAGGCTAGTGAACTAAGAGACAATACTATGTTCTGGAGAGAGGTTAATGCCCCTTTTTTTAATGACAGAGAAACAGACTCAATCGAGATCGCTATCGAAGAATCTGTCTGGGTCAATTATTTTACAGATTTGTTTAAGAAAGATGACCTGGGCAGCTTAGAAAATTCCATTCGAGCGGACTCATCCACACAGGGTCCTACACCAGTTGGTGCTCCTGTAAATGCCTTCCCACTAGAGATAGTTTTTACACTAGCAGAGGTTGAGCTGGCACTATAGGAAAGCTCTAAATCTAAAGCCCCAGGTCCAGACGGGGTTCCTATTGACATATATAAAGATAACATAGATCTCTGGGCACCGCTACTGACCAACGTTTTCAACAGCTATAACATCATTGGTTTCCCAACCACATGGCAGGAGGCAATTGTAGTGCCCATTTTTAAAAAGGGAAACCGTCAGGACCCCAAATGTTACAGGCCGATTTCCCTGTTAGATTCAATGATGAAAGTAGCCGGCCAAATCATGCTGAATAGACTGCAATCTTGGGCCAAGGATGTGGGTATCCTTTCCAGGTTTCAGTACGGATTCAGAGCAGGGTTGGGGACCATTGAGCAAGGTCTCAATTTGGCACTAATCATAGGGGAATATATGGCAGCTAAGAAAGGCGACCTCTTTATGACATTTGTCGACCTAAGCTCAGCCTTCGACTGCCTTAGTCACAATGTTATGTGGAATACATTGACTGAACTGGGGATTGATAAGTCCATTCTTGATTTTTTTTAAAGGAGCTTTACAGGGGGGCAGGCGCGAGGGTGCGACATGGGAGAAATGGGGAATGCACGGCAAAATTCCCCATTAAACAAGCATTAGAAATGCAATAGGTCTCGCAGCATTAGAGTTAGTGCTTTTAGAATTGTTTATGGGTTTTTTTGTAAATCTTTAGCATTTTTGTTTCCTGTAGCCAATGCTAAAGAATTAAAAAAAAAAAGCCATAAACATTTCTAAAAGCTCTAACTCAAATTCCTTGAGACCTATTGCATTGGAAATGCAATAGGTCTCGCAGTAGGAAAGTTTGAGCTATAGGTGTTATTTATTTTTTTGTTTTTTATTTATGTGTTGTTTTTTCTAAAAAGCTAAATTAATAGCTTTCTTCTTTACAAAGCCAATAGTTATAATTTTTGTAAATGTGACACCTCTAGCATTTGTAAAGCAACATGTTTTGTATTAACGGGACTTATATGTGACTTATATGTATTGATATTAAAAAAATCAATGGCTTTAAAAAACAATTAATAATTAATACGTAAATAAAATGGATTTTATTTTATATTGCCAATAGCTTAAAGTTTATTAAATATATTTAGTGAAGATGCTGTGGTTGCGCTGAGTGAGGGTGAGTGAGGGTGAGGGTGAGTGAGGGTGAGGGTGAGTGAGGGTGAGTGAGGGTGAGTGAGTGAGGGTGAGTGAGGGTGAGTGAGTGAGGGTGAGTGAGTGAGGGTGAGTGAGTGAGGGTGAGTGAGTGAGGGTGAGTGAGTGAGGGAGGGTGAGGGGGTGAGGGGGTGAGGGGGTGAGGGGTTGAGGGTGAGTGAGGGTGAGGGTGAGGGGGTGAGGGGTTGAGTGAGAGTGAGGGTGAGTGAGGGGTTGAGGGTGAGTGAGGGTGAGGGGTTGAGGGTGGGTGAGGGGTTGAGGGTGAGTGAGGGTGAGGGGTTGAGGGTGAGTGAGGGTGAGGGTGAGTGAGGGTGAGTGAGGGTGAGTGAGGGTGAAGGTGGGTGAGGGTGGGTGAGGGTGAGTGAGGGTGAGTGTGGGTGAGTGTGGGTGAGTGTGGGTGAGTGTGGGTGAGTGTGGGTGAGTGAGGGTGAGTGAGGGTGAGGGATTGAGGGTGAGGGGTTGAGGGTGAGTGAGGGTGAGGGGTTGAGGGTGAGTGAGGGTGAGGGGTTGAGGGTGAGTGAGGGTGAGGGGTTGAGGGTGAGTGAGGGTGAGGGGTTGAGGGTGAGTGAGGGTGAGTGAGGGTGAGTGAGGGTGAGGGGTTGAGGGTGAGGGGTTGAGGGTGAGTGGGGGTGAGTGAGGGTGAGGGGTTGAGGGTGAGTGAGGGTGAGGGGTTGAGGGTGAGTGAGGGTGAGGGGTTGAGGGTGAGTGAGGGTGAGGGGTTGAGGGTGAGTGAGGGTGAGGGGTTGAGGGTGAGTGAGGGTGAGGGTGAGTGAGGGTGGGTGAAGGTGAGTGAGGGTGGGTGAAGGTGAGTGAGGGTGGGTGAAGGTGAGTGAGGGTGAGTGTGGGTGAGTGTGGGTGAGTGAGGGTGAGTGAGGGTGAGGGATTGAGGGTGAGGGGTTGAGGGTGAGTGAGGGTGAGGGGTTGAGCGTGAGTGAGGGTGAGGGTGAGTGAGGGTGAGTGAGGGTGAGGGGTTGAGGGTGAGTGAGGGTGAGGGTGAGTGAGGGTGAGGGTGAGTGAGCTACATCTAATGACTTCAGAGGACTGCTTATAGACTGTTTAAATTACAACCACTGTCGGTAGTAAGTACTATTGACCCTGATAACACCCTAATATATGTCCAAAGTCACAGTTTGGTAGGACTGGGCCAGACCAATGTATATGTTTCTATAAGTGTAGTCAGGACCATACAAGGGTTAGTTGAATAGCCTTGGCGGAAAACCCTGCTTCATTTTTTCGTATGAAACGATCCAGAGCGCCGCCTCAAATTGACAGGCGAAAGTATGATCTAAACATTACTGACATCTCCATCCTGAGGCGTGGGGTCTATAGCGTGACAGCTCGGTCTACACTTCATGCCCTTGGACGAACGCGGATTGGCTGTTCCGTTCTATGTGTCAGGAGCTCAAGGCTGACAAAACTGATGCCGAACTCCTAAAGGAAGTTTTAGAAAAAATGCGCTTGAGATGAGTAGCAACCAAATCGAAGGCAGGCAGATTTCGCTTCATTTATATCCAGTATCGTTGTTGTCCTGAGCGGCACCCTCGGGGCAACAGAAGCCGCTGCCATTGCTAAATAAAACAATGCAAACAATAGTTTAAAATATGGCGCGCTGAAGGATCTTAAATACAGCCTTTAACCCCTTAATCCTCGCTAATTGTACAAAACACCCACTGTAACGCAAGAGTCGAAGAGCGTTCTGACGTACCTTGCCTCGTAGTTTTTGCAGATGCGTAAGAAGTAGACAGAGGACTAACGCTTCCCCAGGGTAGGGTAACGGGGCGGCCATTTCAGAAGAGAGCGTTTCCGGTCGAGAGGAATGGCAGCTTCTCGGATGGCCACCATACCCTGAAGATTTGCCGTTTGATGGAGAAAGTAAACACAAATTGAGACAGAACACTTTATTGGTCTAAATGGAGGGAGTCTCCCTTCCAATTAGAAAGCCTGCTTGTGCGTGAGCTTGAGGTCCTTTCTAAGCAAGTCTGGTGAAGATATAAAACACTTTATTGCATTTCGGGTTACGTTATTAAGTGGAGAGGTCATTGAGTCGGTACTTGTTTTTCTAGCCTCTCCAGTGCATGTTTTGTTTGCTTCTTTACTTTTGTAGCAGGTAGTAAGATCTGATAATGTACCCCGAAGGACGGCAATAAGAGACTATACAAAAATGCAAATTCAAAGAAATCGCCCAGCAAAACGTGTGCTCAAAGTCCTGAAACGCAAATAGATTTTCTGCTTGTGACAGGCCAGCTGTTTCTGTAATTCTTACACTATTACGTGATTATGCATGGAGTAAAAGTTTTGAACGCGACATGGCAGGCAGGGGAGGGGGCGGAGCGGGGGTGTGGGAGGAGTGCGGGAACAGACGGGGAGGAGAGTAGGAGGAGGAGAGTAGAGAAGGCACGGCCTAGCGGCCGTGCAATCAAGAAGTGAGGGGGTGGAGCTGGGGGAGGCAGGAGAGTAGGAGGAGGAGAGTAGAGGAGGCACGGCCTAGCGGCCGTGCAATCAAGAAGTGAGGGGGTGGAGCTGGGGGAGGCTGTGTGAGAGAGTAGGCAAGGCAGGCGGCTGGGGGCATGTGCACGCGCATTTAAGCTCAATGCGCATGCGCATTGAGCTTAAATTTCTCGTGCACTGCAAGGAATCGCCACGATTCCTTGCAAGTTGGGGATAAAGAGTGGATAAGCCACCATAGACTCGCAAGCTCGATGCGCATGCGCATCGACAGGCGAGACCTAAAAAGGGGTGCGCCAAGGCTGTATATTGGCGCCACTTCTTTTTAATCTATATATCAATGGCGTGGCTGACCATATAATGAAACTTGATGTAGATTACGCCCAAATAGATGGTAGTGCTGTTCCAATTCTACTTTATGCAGACGATGCAGTCATCATGGTTAGAACACAGTTAGGCCTACAGAAAGCACTGTCTAGTTTTTCCGATTTTATGAGGCTAAGAGGCCTAAAGATAAATGTGGGAAAGACCTTCACCATGTGCTGCTCGTCGAAATCTAGTATCCAATGTAAAACTTTTTTAAATCAATCAAAGGTTAGCCAAACAAAAAACATTTTCATATTTAGGCATTATGTTTAACTGTAGGGGTACATAGACGTCTGCCATATCTACCCGCAACCTGGCTTTTTCTCGAGCCATCGGTGCATTGAAGCAATTCACAAACAAATTGGGTGGCAAACCAGTCCAAACCCTTCTTGATATTTATGCTGCAAAATGTGTATCTACAGCAACCTATGGCGCTGGGGGATGGCGAACTGCCAGGAGATACAGACAAAGGAAAATGTTTTTTTTCCGATATCTCTTGCCTGTTCCGAGGTCAACCCCTAGCACCATTTGTCATAAGGAGCTTGATAGGGTCTATATATCTGATCTAATCCAAATTAGCCCAATTATGCTGTGGCACCAGATACGGACCTCAGAAGACACCATTTTTAACAGACTTATTATTGGTGACTGCATGAAATTAGAGGGGGTCAAGAATATTATGTGGTTGTCCTACATCAGAAATTTCCTAACCACTTTAGGTCATCCAGAACTATTTGATTCCCCTATTTCGTGTGAATCAATCTCTAAAAAGTCTCTCAAGAGAAGCTGCCTGGCCCTACTGGAAGACAGACGTGATCTGTCCGAGAGAGGCAAACCTAGTATCACACAACATCATCTTGTGTTACATGGACAGGGCCTAAACCAATATTGATCCCCAGATCACTCGAGCTACACTAGATCGTTGCTATCTAGGATGAGAACAGACAGCTTTTTCAGATTGATAACTTTTCCGAATATAAATGATTGGTCTCGCAATTTAATTAATTGCCCATGTGATGACGTCTCAGTACAGTCCAATATACACTCTGTTTTCTTTTGTAAATACTTTACTTGGGGAAGAAAAAGATATCTACTACCCCTTTTAAAATCATGGGGTTGAGGCAGTGTAGACCTGCTCTGATTAAGTTGTATATGTTATAAGATGACCTGACTATTTTAGCAGCAGCAAAGTTTTTAAAATATTCAATTAGATGCAGGTTGTTGATGCAATAGGGAGCGGCAGCTGTAAACCGTAACTAATTGTATATGATGTATTTTTAACTTACTGACCGCATTGTTTTGCATTTTAGGCCTGTGATGGCTTTTTATAACACCTGTATACTTTGTATAGTTTACAGCCTCTAGTATTTATTACAGTGCGGCTTTTATGCTAAATTAGCCTGTTTTTATCGCCCTCTATGAAATGAATTGATTTTATATTTGTGTGTAACTGAAATGTTTAAATATGCTTATATGACTTGCCTTGTAAAGTCGAATAAAGCTACCTTTGAATTGAATTGAATTGAATTGGCTAGTGCCACTGTGCAGGAACTTGGGCATTAGAAACTACTTACAGTCATACAGAATTCTGAAGACAAGTACCCTGCACTATATGGTTTTCGCAGTTGCAAAGTATCTAATGGCCATGTGGCAGATAAGGGGAAAAATACTAAAAGATTGATCTTCTGCTAAATGTGTTATGAAATGCAATGAAATAGAGTTAATTGCCTCCTCATGCCTAGATCCTACAGGGAATTGAACTAGCTGTGTAATGCACCCTGCCTTGTTTTTATTGCATGTTTGATGTGTTTTAAATGTTTTCTAATGAATCTTTTATGGTCTCAAATGGCCGAAATAAAGAATTTTTGGATTGGTTTGGATATGCCCCACAGTGGTACCTGGAGCCTCTGGGACCAGCTGGAGACATGTCAGGTCGTAGTTGTGAGAGTCCCATCTCTTTGGCCTGTGATTTTGAAGGGTGTGGTAAGAGGGTAGGCCGTCTCCTTGTAAACGTGGGCTCACCGTTGCAGCCCTCCCACTCTATCAGGCTAGCATGGCCTTACACTTGGGTTCTGTGGAAATCCAACATCGTTCTTGTGTCTCCTCCCACAGGAGAGTCGTAACCTGTTCTGCTGCCTGTACCGCTCCTGGTGCCACAATCCTGTGGCCACTGTCTCCCTCTGCTTCCTCACCCAGAACTACAAGCACGCCTACGACCTCATCCAGAAGTTGTATCCTTTTGGTCATGGACACACTTGCCCACTTCTTCCCAAGTGTCATCTCTCACTGTGCCAACTTTTGTGTTGCTGTCTCCCTGTCTCAAGTATTTAGGTATCTTTTACTAGTTCAATATTTTCTGTGTACTCCATTCCTTACACTTTGCTGCCAGCTCTTCAGTTGTGTTTCGTCCTCTTTTAGTCTTTCGTTCCTTTTTTCTTAAACTGAAAAAGGATCTCTCATTCATAAATTACATTTTTCTAGACTTGCTTTCGCTCATTCACTTTAAATTCACGTTTTGTTCCCACTGCCTCTTTCATCTGTTTTTTGTCTCTATCGTGAAGAGTGGTTTCCCTCGCATCTTCTTTTTCTCACTCTCTTTTCTGAGTCTGTTAATCTCTTGATTCTCCCTTCTGCTTTTCTATATTTTGATTTCTCTTCCTTCATTTGTTGCACACCTAGTCTTTGTGTTTTCCCCGGTCATTCTATCATTCTCACTTACGTTTGGCTTTGTAATTCACTCCTCATCCACTCCTTTTGCTATGAATGAGGTACCGAATTGTGAGGTTTGACAGAGGGGGAAAGCACCAACAGGCAGCCACTCTGGATTTGCATTGTCGCAGTCGGGGGTGGCTGGAGTAGAAATAAGATGTGCACACCTTCAGAAATGGAAGGTGATTTGACTAATCCATACTGAAAACATTTGTGCTGCGGGATTCATCGTTCCTAGCAGCAATGGTGGGGTGGCGAGAGCAGAGCTAGAGGCTGAGGGATGTGGAGAGAATGCCTGTGTCAGAAGGATCCCAGCTAGAAATGCTTAGAGACTAGGGAAGAATAATGCAGGAAGAGACATGCCTTGGAGGGGAGGAGTGCAGAGAGATGCTGTGCGACAGCAGGTGACGCAAAGTAACTACAGAGGGACGTTTGGGCTGGAGAGTTCAGTGAGCTGAGAGGGAGTGCAGAAGTGAGAATGAACTTCTTACGATGGATAAGAGTTGTAGTGTACAATCCTACAGCCACATCAGAGCTGGTGACCGGTGAGACTACTTGTGGAGGCCGAGGCTTGAAGATGGAATAAACCAAAACAAGTGCCAGTACTGAAAATTATTAAGCAATTATTACATCACTGGTACCAATGTCAGTCTGTCAAAAGGTACCAAGAAACATTAATAATTTTCAGTACTGGCACTTGTTTTGGTTTATTCTATTTTGACTCAGCCTTACTGAGTAGAGTCAAGGCCCTTGGTTGTTCCTTGCTTGAGGCGTGAAGATGGAGCACCTCCAGAGAACTGGAGAAGAGGAAGAGCTAAAAGTGACTGTGGAGGACCATACTGACTCAGGGTGACGGGGGGTGGTGTCACGGACAAGAGTGTGTGCTGGATTGAGATGCCCTGAGACTAAAAAGAAGTGGACCAGGGAAGGCCGCATATATCCCATTCTCCTCAGGTTCGCATCCTTGACAGACTGCTGCAGTGGGGACCTGGAGGTCACCGTGGATTTCCTCACCGAGGTGGACAAGTTGGTGCAGCTCATCGAATGCCCGATTTTCACATGTAAGAAGCCACTTAACTGCTTGTCTTTTTCTTGTCTTTAATGGTGTGCCTGCGTGCGCCTGCTATCCTGTATTCTGCATTAGGCCGTTCATGTGTGTGGAGGTCACAAGTGTGTGTGTATATATATATATATATATGTATGTATGTGTGTGTTGGTATAATCGTGCATCGGTGCATGTCTGCGTGCTCTCATGCGTGCTGCTGGCGTGCATTCGGAGGCCTGCATGCATGCCCTGCTGATAGGATCGCCCTCGTTGTAGCAGTAAGTAGAGCAGAAGTGATGCTAGTTGGCGAGCACGCTTTCAGAGAGAAGGTCCATCGGGGACTGTAGCGTGCTGTAGCCCTGAAGGCAGATGGCCTCGCTGT
Organism: Lissotriton helveticus; assembly: GCF_964261635.1. Classification (NCBI taxonomy): domain Eukaryota; kingdom Metazoa; phylum Chordata; class Amphibia; order Caudata; family Salamandridae; genus Lissotriton; species Lissotriton helveticus. The sequence continues at coordinate 690,133,469 of NC_136073.1, read as the reverse complement.
GAACTGAGGCTAACAGAACGTGCTTGCAGCAAAGGCAAGGCTAGCGGACCCAGGCAGCGTGCCCCACTGTGAGCACAGATGCATTGCATCTCTGCGCCTCAGAACATCAGAATTCAGCTAGGATCACTGTCAGCACGAAGCAGTTCACCTCAAAACACCAGGTGCTGGCCAGGATGCACCGCGAACACCTAGGAGCGCAGCCTGTTTGCAACGAACCTCAACCTTTATGCAGCATAAAGCTGTGTGGGTGATAGGTGTGCTCTGATCTCGCAAGACTGGGCACTGTGAAGACAACAAATGTCACTCAACCGCGAAAAGACACAGGCTGCAGTTAATATCGCATATTATGGCCCCGTTGACTCTAAAAAGCACTGGGAGATCTAATCATCAAAAACACTTGCTTCCGCACATATAGGTGAAGTTGTCTCACAAGTAGTGAAATAAAAAAGCTGAAATGACCATAGAGCGCCTTTTACTGCTGGTTGGTTGAGTTGTGTAGTTGTTGTTATGTCATATGCATTCACAGAGGGCTTGAGGTACTCCAGGAGTATGGAAGTGCTCTAAGCTGGCCAGATATTAAACAAGCCCAAGCACAGCTCAGAGTTGAGACCTCAGGTGGTGGCCTGACACACAAGCTGTTGTCCAGCAATATACCTAAAGAGACTCTAGAGAAATTGAGTGCCAAGAATCAGGATGTGTAAAATTATTTGTTATGAGACAGAGGGGGGCAGGCTTTTGGCCAATGTGTGTTAATGGGGAGGTGGGCTACCGTCAGACCTAGTTCTTTTTAATGGGGAAATGCTGCACTATTTAGAACTTCTTAGCGACGTCGTCCACGGGATGTGACGTCAACAGAGTCCATATAAGCCCTCCCCTGACGCACTGACGTCAGTTTCTTCTGTGATCACATTCCGTGCTAAAACGCAGAGAAACTTATAGAAACTGCTAGGAAACAGTGTGCCCAAAAATAATTTTCTTTTTGTAAAACATTTATTCTATTTTATTTCAATATTTATTTATTTTAAACTGAAAGGCACGAGAATGCCAGAACGGATCTGGAAAAGGAAAGCCCAGTTCTCCATCATTGTTTCATATTTTCATTTTTTTGTGTTAAGGTCCAGCGTTGGCCAAGACCTTTTCATTTTATTACAATTATATTTGTTGGTCTGCTATTGTGTCATTCATATTTTAGTTCTGCCCACTACAGCATGCATCATGATCCAATGAGTGAGCCCACTTCAGCTATTGCAAACTTCACTTGCATTCTGCTCTTTCCCTAGAGCACAACTGCACCCAAAGTAGTTCCCTTCATTGACAGGGACTACTATTGCAAACAGTGCTTTTTGAAGATAAAATAAATATTTTTGGGTTAGCCAATTTTTTTAAATACATATTGGTTAGGGTGCGGCAGGTCCTCCACTAATACATTAAAAAAAAAAAAAACGAGACAGGCATTGAAAAACCCAAAATGCATTTGTTAGCTTTCCGAATGTTCATGTTTTTTTGCCAATACTGAACAGCATCGGCAAAAAGAAAAACTAATAGGTCACAAAGGTAGAACCTATTAGTTTTGTCACTACTTGTTTTTTGTTAGAACGCTAGAACATGGCTATGTTACTTTTATTTAAATTGGCAGCTGAAGAAAGACTGTGTCTAGTTCTTTTTAGAAGGGAACTGGCACGTGTCTGTGCCCAGTGCATTTCATTAGGGAACTGGAGCATAGCTGTATTGATTTCATGTAAATGAGGCACTGGAGCAATCTAACAAACGTGTGCCCATGCATTTGATTCAGTATCAATGCAGGTCTTTGCCCGGTGCATTTCAAAGGAAAGCCTGGGTAGTGGTAAGCAAGCCCACAGTTATAACGAACAGTGTATTGTTGGTGCCACCTGGGCATAGCTGTGCCTCTTGTATTAAAGTCAATCGTGATATCCGTCAATGTACCTATCTGGTAAGTTAATTTAGTTTTGTGGGTTGCTCTGATCTTTGACTCTCACTTTCTTGTCACCAAGGGGTGTCTTTGTGTAGCTAGCTGTAAACGGGTCAATCCTCATATTTGGTTCCAAATGCAGGTGGCAGGTGATAATTTCTAACAGTCCACTATAATTTTACGATTAATGGGCTCCACATTGGGATTTGAAATTGGCATGTTATCCTTGGAAAGAGCAGGAGTTGTTTGCAATGAACTAGGTTGATAGTTGAAGGCCTGCTTGACCAGGTTGTTTATGGAACACTATTTCACTGCATTCTAACCAGTTATCTAAGTACTAGTCTAGCTCCTCAACGCCTCCAGTCAGTGTATTGATATATGCTTTTAGAAGACCCTGAGAGATTTATTTCCCATTCTGCTTCTGCTGCGATAAACACTAGAGAGTCTGTTTTATTGACTACTTAAATTTCAGACTCCCAGAATAAGACTGAGACCTTAACGTACAGCTTCTGTCAGGTACCACGATTTACTGTATGTCCTCAAGGTTTCCATCCTGATGGTGACTCCCGCATAAAGATTTTAGTGTTGAAACGCATCAATACACATTTGTGGATTTGTCTGACAAATATTTTTAATCCATAATTACATACACCAGTATGCATGCTAATTCTGCGTCTGTTTTCGGCGTGCAGAAAATTACCACTATGCTAACTTGGAATAGTGCATATTTTAATATGTTTACACTTTTTTTTTTTTGAAAACCTTTATTGACATCAAAGGAAAGACAAGTCGAGGCCTACAACCAAGCCGGCCGGCCGCAATGTGCAAAATAGTCAGGAGTCACCAGGCAAATATTACATAATCAATCAACACAAAGTAGAGGCCGTACAATCGTAGAAGTGGAAAATTACAGAAACCAAAGGGCTAAAACACAGGAGTAGTAAGGTTTAATTTTATAATATGGGGAGAAGACATATGACAGGCTCACTTTCAATATGGAGGCATCCGATATCCCAAACCAACCTCAACATTAATAAGGGGGCATGGAAGCAAAAGATCGGGGGGACAATACAATGCATTCAAGAAAATCAGGATACGTGAGACACAATCAGCCCCTGAGCATTATCATCGTAACATGCCCGCCACCCAAGACACTACCAAGCCCGAACAGCGGGATCGGAAAAACAATGCATCAAAACCAGCCCGTCATAATAACCTCTGGGGCACAGGAAGGAAAAAAAAAAAAGGGGGGGGGAACGAAGTGGGGAAGGGGAAGAGGAAGGATGAGATAAATGGAGGGAAGACAAAATAAAACAATAAAAGGAAAATAAAAAAATATGAAAAAACGAAAGGAAGAAGACACGCCGACACAGGCCCCCCGTGGCGGGAAGACAGGAGACAAAAGGAGTAGCGGCCCAAGTGGGGGTATGGCGATCGGGGAGAAAGATAGCCGAAACATAGCAGGAGGATGATCGACGCCACACCCCCCACCCGAAACACACCACAGGAGGTCGGGACAGACGCGACCTCACGAAAAAGAGATACAAAAGGGCCATAGAACCAGAAGACAAACAAAAATAGAGCCCAACCCACCCGTCCCACCCTGCACCCCTGTAGAAGGCTATGGCCCACCCTTCAAACAGCGTGCCTGTCGCCCTAAACCAGAACCCGAAATATAGCGAGAAGTAAGAGAGAAGAAAGAGACAAAAAGGCAACAAAAGCGGAAAAAAGAAGACAGGAGGGAGGAGCAGAATAACCATAATCCGAACGGGCGGCCGCAGCCCTCCGCCCAACCAGACAAGCACAATCAAAAACAGACCAGGACGACACCCCATCACGTGCCACAAAACATTAGGAGAAGGGGACCTCCCATCTTTCCACGATTAAAAACAATTATGCTACTAAATCGTATACCGGGAATCAAACGGAAGTCGTACATTTCACCCCCAACCCTTTCGAGCGACAAACCCCACCCACCACATGGCAATGTAAAACCACATACTAAGTACTGAATCAGCATGTAATTGAGTGGAATGGTGACTAGCATAGTTACGTGGGGGGTAGATAGATCCACAAGGGAGCAATAGTCCAAACAGAAAGTATCGATGCATCAAATATCGCAGCATGAGCAATGAAAAACAGGAGTTCAGTTGCGCCACTGGAGCAGGAGAGGTGGCCCCAAGTATAGACACAGGCAAAGTCATCGAAGCAGGCACAGTCGGTAGTCCACCAATAGTTTCAGGCAACAATGTCGAACAGGGTCGTAGTACAGCATCCAAGTCCCCGGGGTCCGAACCTTGAAAAGCAGGGCGCCCCAAAGTCACCGACACACTAGACGATCTTCGATCAGTGGCGGAGACACTCAAGTCAATCGAGGGGGGCGAGGCAATGAAGTCTTCGAAACAAGAGGGCGATAAGAAGAAATGGCCGCCCAAAATGGCGGCAGATCGTGGCGTACCCACCGAGACGCCCAGGGCCAGGGAAGCGTGTAGGGATCTCAGGGCGTCCAGGATATCTCTGACCGTCGGTTCACGTCCACCAGATCCGCTCCCCACACCAATAGGCAACACGGGCCCGCCGCCACAGGGTGATTCTCGTTGCAGAGGGTCGGCCGCCATTTCGTGAATCAGCCCAATCGCCGCTCACCAAGACCCCCGGAAAGAACAGTTCTCAAATGTAGGACTTTACAAGCTCCGGGGGTCCCAGCAAGGGCGGCCTCGATGCCAAATGGATATCCTCCCGAGACGGGTCTCCGCCAGCACCAGCACCGGTGCCCCAATCAAGCGGAGTCCGGGCCCCGAGGACCAGGGTCGCCGGACAAAGCAGCGGCGGGGAGAGACCCCCTCTCAGACTCAGGTCCCCGGCCCTCTCACCCACGTCGGCCACGCGGCCACCAGGGCAGGCCCGGGTCAGGATCGCCGGGATCTTCGCACATCGGCTCCCAACGCTGGTTCTCGCTCTCGGCCGGGGCCGAGAGCCGTCGGATCCCACCGGCCAGGTCCCGGTCCAAGTTTCGCAGAGGCCCCGATCTCTCAGAGGCCACAACTCCGGAGCCACTGCACACCGAGACCCCGGGGTCGGATGGTAAGTACAAACAAGCCGTTATGTTTCCGATGCCCCAAAAATGTGTCGTCCCCGGACAGGATGGAAGACAGGATCTATGTTTACACTTTTGAAGCAGTTTCAAAATGTTGTGTGGGTTGCCTTCAAACTATCTCCAGGTAGGGATGCTTGATCCCGGGAAGCCGGTCCTCTCAATGTAATGACCCAGGAGATCACTTCCAGTGTCAGACTATCTGGGCTGCTCTTCAGCCTGAGAGCGTGTTGTGGCCTCTGTGACTGCATGCTGGATTTTCAGTGTGTGCTCAGCCCTGAGTAAAACTATCATGCAGTGTGTCGTGTAGATGTAATGGTGTCTCAGCATGCTTGTTTGTCTCCTCAGATCTGCGCTTGCAGCTGCTGGATGTGGAGAACAATCCATACCTAATTAAGGCCCTGTACGGGCTCTTGATGCTCCTACCTCAGAGCAGCGCCTTCCAGCTTCTGTCGCACCGACTACAGTGCGTCCCTCATCCGGATCTCATGCACTGCACGTGAGTAGGCGGCAATTCTCCAGCTCTGGGATTTGGCACAAGGAGGGAACTTTCAGCCACATTGCGCTTCTTTGACATTGGTCACATTTCCATTGATCGTGATTGGGTGGAGCACTTAAAATTAGTTTATCGACTTTCTAACTGACATAACAATATGCCACTTTTTTCCAAATCCTGCACGAGGAAGCAGATGTAAGGTTCTTGATTTAAATATAGTAATGGACTTCGCAGTTTCACTTGGTGATAATTCCTTACCAAGATTGTGATTTTGTTATCAAACTCCCTTTATTATTCCCTCCTACTCATCATTTCTCTTGAATTCTGTCGACTGCAAGTGAGTAGGATTTATCAGCTTGACTACTTTGGTGACCGAAAGCAGTAGATGACCAGACACAATGTTTGTTGACTGAGTTCTTTACTTAGGATGAACTGAATCTCTTTGGGCAATAGCAGCCTGTAGGAAAATTCCCTTTTTATGTGGTCACCCCTTTTTTTGTTTGTTAATTTTATTGCTGGTGTTTGATTGTGAACCCTAGGACACTGCTGTCTAGTGCCCAGGACACCTGATTGGTTTATATAACTTCCTATTTGTCCCTAGTATATGGTCTGATTTTTCCTTAGCATCAAGAGGGTCTTGTTCTCCAAAGAGGCAGGGGGTTTTGGGTGGTGGTTGTTGCTGTCGTTGTGATAGCGAGAAAGGTTGAAAATACTGCGCTGCCTCCGCCCACAGGTTTTTGATGTTGCACTTGGGGCAGAATTGGGAAGGCGTAGGTTCCACTCCACCCTCCGCTAGGCACTTTCTGACAATACAACCTGTATTTTGTCGAAGGCTGTTAACTTCTGATCAGTGCTGGAGTTAAGGTCGCAGATCACCAAGGAAGAGGTTGCACAGAAAGGTTTGCCCGTTGTCTTTAGAGTCATTGATCTTTAAGTGTCAAACAGCTGGCCACGAAAATCAGTAAGAATATGTAGGTTTTTGAGCTCACACTCGAAATGTCTGAATGCAATAGCAGAAGAAAACAATCGGAGGTGGAGCCTGTGTCCTTGTCCACTCTGGACTATGGTAGGAATCAACATTCTTGAGACTACAACTTCTTCGAACAAAAACAAGCTTCAAATGCGAGCCCAACACTAGATGATAGAAATTGCAAACCATGTGTATCTTCAGCCGCACATGCTATAAATATGAATTTACCCTAGGCTACTAGTTCCTGGGGATATTAAAAGATGACTCAGTGAGGTAGCTGATCAACTCCTCCATTTCCTAGCTGTTCAACTTCTCAATTTCCTCCCAACAGGGCGGTCGCATTAGGACAGCAAGTCAACAGAAATGACAATCCTCCACTGTGTGGCAGCCCTCACCACACACGTATCAGCAGCATCTTTCTTTTCCTCTCTTTTTCCAGTGGAGGAGCATCTCATATCACCTGTGCTGAGGCACGTTTTCTCGCAACATGCACCCCTACAAGTCCGGTGGGACATGGCCTCTGATGCAGACAGGGCCATCTGGAGATGCTTTCAGCTTTTTTCCAACCAGGGGTGCCAACTGTCACCTTCACTGGGTCTTCGCAATTTTCCATATCTGTCTTAAGCATACCACTAAGCATTGTGAGTTCCTTTAACTGACCTCTGTCTTGGAGAGGGTTTCTATGAAAATGTCATCCTCCTTCTGAACTACAAATGGAGCTGTGCAGCCCTCTGCATTATCATGTGAGACTTGGTAGTATCATAAAAAGTGAAGGCCTTATCCGAATAGGGTGTCCAGGTCTGGGTTGTTTTGAAGGTGGATGTGGTAGTCTTCCCAGGGATCCTTCCCATCCTAAGCGCTGAGGGTTCATAGTAAAGGCCCCCACGATGGTACAGATTGCCTGTTCAGAATCTGTATGATCTAAACTTGGAGGGGACTGTGGAGGTTCGGCTGTGCGAGGGTGTGGGTGTGCTGGGTGAAGTGTAGTAACCCATAGGGCAGTAGGTAGTGGTGTTGGGCTGGTGGCTCTGTCCCTAATCCTATTTGTAACAGGTCGAATGATTGGCTCATACTGGACCTGCTCTTCAAAAGTAAGCCTCCACCTTTTGACATATGGAATGCAGAATGTTGGTGCTTTTATGAAGGGGGCCTGGTGAGTATTTTCCCCACGGATGTGTGTATGAAAATTTCTGTTTAGGGAACTACAACATGATGGTCCCCGCGCGTGAATCAAAACTTTGAGTTGAGGGTTCTATGGGGCTAGCCTGGTTGGTGGTCTCAGTGTCTACTTTTGATCCAAAGGAGGTTTATCGGTGCCTCTGGTTCAGTGTGGCAGTTGGTGCGGCTCTGCACCCCTTATGATGGCTTGCTCAGAGTTGAGGCAGTCTATTGGTGTTGAGCAATGTCTGCCGTCAGAGCCAGACCCAAAGATCAGTGCCTTTTAAGAATTGAGTCATGACTCAACACCTTCTGAAGCTGTGCTCTAGGACCCCCTGGCAAACCTTTTGGGGTTGCACTTGTGTGTGAGGAGGAATAGAGGTCCTGTGTGTGGTTTTCATGTTAGGTCCTGTGGGCGTAAGGCACAAAGCTCTTCTCTCTTGTGCTCTTCCTCAGAGGACAGCACCTCCAGGCTCTCGAGTCATTGCGCCAGTGGCAGCTCAAGGAACCTGCATCCTCTGCCTTCTTGCTAAAAATATCAAGGAGATTGGGCAACTCATTGTGCCACATCTTATGGTGTGCTCAGCACCGAGGACTTTGGTATTGAAGAGTATTTTTTGCAACAAAAGGCCTTGTCATCTTCCTCGTGGTCGAGGACCAAGCACATACTTCATAACCGTTATTGGTCCAACCAGGGAAATATTGTATTACAACTGGGAGAAATCTGGAAGGGTGTTCACTCCATAATATCTGCCCCACAGTCATTCTCTGCATACGACCAAAATCCTCAAGAGAGTTCACAGTCCAGTGAGTTATTGGTCGCAGGGTGTCAGAGGAGGTCTGTTCCTGGAATGGCGTTCTAGGCAGCTGACACTCAAGAAAGTTGCTGGGGTTCTCTTATCTTTGGGATCAAAGTTTCAAGGCTAACACCCGGTAGAAGCTGCCACCAAGTAGCATAGGTGGGGCTGGGAAGGGTAGAAAAATAAATGTACAAAAATTACTTACCTTGCCACTGTACTGCCGCCTCGCCTCGCGTCGTCCTCTTCTGTTCCTTTTTGAAGCAGGAAGCACAAACAGGCTCCCCTAGCCAATCGCAACGCTGCAATACAGTGTTGTGATTGGTCTGAGTACCAGATAGGCAGTAGGAACCTGTGCATGATCCTCACTAGGCTGTGTATTACAGCCTGATGGGAACATGCAAAGTACGCATGACTTGTTTCACCGTGTTTCACCGCTTTAGACGCCGGATAACGGAGGCTCCTCCCAAACACTTTCGACCTTGCAGCCTGCATTGCAGTGCCAGGCATTGGGTGGATTCTCCCCTGTCTAGAGGACTGCACTTACTGATACTTGGATATACACACCTGGAAGATCTCTGATTAATTAATTATTCTGAACTGCATTCTAGCATCACTGTAAATACAGATGCCATACCTGTATGGCTGATGCGCTAGGAATCAATCTCACATTACCATTGGAATGATTGGAATCATTTGATTACAAGAAATAGACCTTGCCCTGAAGAAGTCCTTTGTTTATTGGACGAAACGCGTTGGCTGATTTTGATGAATAATCATATGAAGCAACAATAAATAAAGAAACACTACTGGAGTGTTCGGGAATTATTGATAGGGAGCTACGAAACATCTATGTGTTAATATGTTCTTTTCTGTTCTTATGTGGTGCAGCTCTGGTTTGTATGTATAAAAGTGTGCATGACTGTTTGACCAACCCAAGACCGCTGGCCAAACATTGATGTGCACTCAAGTGCCCACCACTCTTCCCCTTGCTGGCTGTGCCACAGCCAAGCCCTCCCCATAAAACATAAAAATAAAATGATAATAACATACTGTTATTATCATTTTACTGCAGTGGGGCGATGTTCCTCCGCCGTTGCGGAAGAGCCGCCGCTGCTGGCACTCAAGTTCCCAGTGAGGAAGTGACATTGATCCTGAAGCTGTAACTGCAAACACAACAATGATGGACAGAATGTGGATCAATGTCACACATTCACCCCAGTCCAAAGATCTGGGCCCAAATCCATCGTTTTTCCACTCCACACCACCCTGGGTTAGACAATGGCGATATGCAAATCAGCGCTGACGCTGTGCCCCATGGGAACAGTCCAGTCCGAACTACAAAAGCCATGTCCTTCCCAGAACGGAAACAAGCATCCGAGGACCGGCCCGGTTTCGAGGTAACACCTCTCTTCAGCCCGGCTAGCTTGATTCCAGTGGTGTGGAGTGCCTGGGACTCACGTCTGAGCATCCCCAGTACACTTAGAGCGGTAACTGCAAACACAACAATGATGGACAGAATGTGGATCAATGTTACACATTCACCCCAGTCCAAAGATCTGGGCCCAAATCCATCGTTTTTCCACTCCACACCACCCTGGGTTAGACAATGGCGATATGCAAATCAGCGCTGACCCTGTGCCCCATGGGAACAGTCCAGTCCGAACTACAAAAGCCATGTCCTTCCCAGAACGGAAACAAGCATCCGAGGACCGGCCCGGTTTCGAGGTAACACCTCTCTTCAGCCCGGCTAGCTTGATTCCAGTGGTGTGGAGTGCCTGGAACTCACGTCTGAGCATCCCCAGTACACTTAGAGCGGTAACTGCAAACACAACAATGATGGACAGAATGTGGATCAATGTCACACATTCACCCCAGTCCAAAGATCTGGGCCCAAATCCATCGTTTTTCCACTCCACACCACCCTGGGTTAGACAATGGCGATATGCAAATCAGCGCTGACCCTGTGCCCCATGGGAACAGTCCAGTCCGAACTACAAAAGCCATGTCCTTCCCAGAACGGAAACAAGCATCCGAGGACCGGCCCGGTTTCGAGGTAACACCTCTCTTCAGCCCGGCTAGCTTGATTCCAGTGGTGTGGAGTGCCTGGGACTCACGTCTGAGCATCCCCAGTACACTTAGAGCGGTAACTGCAAACACAACAATGATGGACAGAATGTGGATCAATGTCACACATTCACCCCAGTCCAAAGATCTGGGCCCGAATCCATCGTTTTTCCACTCCACACCACCCTGGGTTAGACAATGGCGATATGCAAATCAGCGCTGACGCTGTGCCCCATGGGAACAGTCCAGTCCGAACTACAAAAGCCATGTCCTTCCCAGAACGGAAACAAGCATCCGAGGACCGGCCCGGTTTCGAGGTAACACCTCTCTTCAGCCCGGCTAGTTTGATTCCAGTGGTGTGGAGTGCCTGGGACTCACGTCTGAGCATCCCCAGTACACTTAGAGCAGTAACTGCAAACACAACAATGATGGACAGAATGTGGATCAATGTCACACATTCACCCCAGTCCAAAGATCTGGGCCCAAATCCATCGTTTTTCCACTCCACACCACCCTGGGTTAGACAATGGCGATATGCAAATCAGCGCTGACCCTGTGCCCCATGGGAACAGTCCAGTCCGAACTACAAAAGCCATGTCCTTCCCAGAACGGAAACAAGCATCCGAGGACCGGCCCGGTTTCGAGGTAACACCTCTCTTCAGCCCGGCTAGCTTGATTCCAGTGGTGTGGAGTGCCTGGGACTCACGTCTGAGCACCCCCAGTACACTTAGAGCGGTAACTGCAAACACAACAATGATGGACAGAATGTGGATCAATGTCACACATTCACCCCAGTCCAAAGATCTGGGCCCAAATCCATCGTTTTTCCACTCCACACCACCCTGGGTTAGACAATGGCGATATGCAAATCAGCGCTGACGCTGTGCCCCATGGGAACAGTCCAGTCCGAACTACAAAAGCCATGTCCTTCCCAGAACGGAAACAAGCATCCGAGGACCGGCCCGGTTTCGAGGTAACACCTCTCTTCAGCCCGGCTAGTTTGATTCCAGTGGTGTGGAGTGCCTGGGACTCACGTCTGAGCATCCCCAGTACACTTAGAGCAGTAACTGCAAACACAACAATGATGGACAGAATGTGGATCAATGTCACACATTCACCCCAGTCCAAAGATCTGGGCCCAAATCCATCGTTTTTCCACTCCACACCACCCTGGGTTAGACAATGGCGATATGCAAATCAGCGCTGACCCTGTGCCCCATGGGAACAGTCCAGTCCGAACTACAAAAGCCATGTCCTTCCCAGAACGGAAACAAGCATCCGAGGACCGGCCCGGTTTCGAGGTAACACCTCTCTTCAGCCCGGCTAGCTTGATTCCAGTGGTGTGGAGTGCCTGGGACTCACGTCTGAGCACCCCCAGTACACTTAGAGCGGTAACTGCAAACACAACAATGATGGACAGAATGTGGATCAATGTCACACATTCACCCCAGTCCAAAGATCTGGGCCCAAATCCATCGTTTTTCCACTCCACACCACCCTGGGTTAGACAATGGCGATATGCAAATCAGCGCTGACCCTGTGCCCCATGGGAACAGTCCAGTCCGAACTACAAAAGCCATGTCCTTCCCAGAACGGAAACAAGCATCCGAGGACCGGCCCGGTTTCGAGGTAACACCTCTCTTCAGCCCGGCTAGCTTGATTCCAGTGGTGTGGAGTGCCTGGGACTCACGTCTGAGCTGATTTGCATATTGCCAGTGTCTAACCCAGGGTGGTGTGGAGTTAAAAAAAAAACGATGGATTTAGGCCCAGATCCTTGTACTGGGGTGAATGTATGACATTGTTCTACATTCTGTCCATCAACTGTGTTTTTTGCATTGATCCTGGAGCTGGCACCCGAATGTCTAAACCTGATGGTGAAAGAAATCAATTCTGAGGTGGAGTCTTTGTCGTGGTGCACTGTGGCCTTACAGAGTTGCAACAGATTTTCAGGCTCGAAAAAAACTTCAAAGAGAAAAAAAACCTGCAAACATCTACCCCCAACACTAGATTGAAGGAGTATGCAGAGAGCATGTGCATCTACGGACATACATGCTTACTCAACTCGAATTCCACTTCCACTGCATATTTTTGACAAGGCAATCCTGCTGTGAGTGTCCATGAATCTCAGTATCATGACACTTATAGCACTGTTCGAAGTGCATTTCACTCATTACATTTCAGTATTTTTTTTAATAAAACCCATCTTTCTGATAAATAATTAAAGGGGTTAATGTGTAAAGTAGTGATATGTTTAACCTAAATATACTGAATTCAAATCCCCAAAGGGTCAAGTCTTTTGAGGTTGGTAACCTTTCTTTTCTTGGTAGTGCCCTTTTTGCAGGATGACCCCCAACTTTTTGCTAGATTTAGTACTGGTACTGACTCTGAACACTGGGGTGCTGCCGTCCAATGCCCTATGTATGTATTTGTCCCTAATATATGGTACTTGAGTAATCCAGGGTCTGGATGTTAAGTGTTATTAGTGGACTTCAGCACCTACTGTGCCACCACTAAAATGACAATGCAAAATGTATCTCCACCATGTCCTTGCAGCCTAGGTATGCAGTATTAAAACTGCTAGTTCAAAAGGCAAAATAAACCTTTTGCCAAGTCTAAATCTTTCTTTTTGATACTTATAAGTCACCCATACGGTAAGTCCTAAGTGCCCATTGTGTAGAGTGCAAGGTACATAAAAAGTAGGACAAGTACATTTTATGTTTCACATGTCCTGGCAGTGATCAACCTCCAAAGTTGTTTTTCACTGTGGCTAGGCTGGTTCTCCGATAGAAAAACACTGGCTTATAGTATAACACCTAATAGTGCTTAACTTCAGGTTGGAAGTAACTATAAAAAGGATTCAAGCACTCATTTTAATATTAATTTCAAATCCAACTTAATGGTCAAGTTGGATTTTAAATAACTATTTTGAAAATGACACTTTTACAATACTGACATTTTCATGCCTCCGACGGGTGTGCCTTTCTGCCAGTGTTCATTGTCACGAAGAAACTGAATGGCTCCTTGATTAAGTGTGAAGTGTTTCCCAGAGCTGAGACATAGGGAGAGGGGGTTGTCCTTGCCCTGACAAGATGGCCATCTGGACTGTGCCAAGGATCTTAATTAACTTCAACGGTTGTCTACCCGTTCACGGTCAGATGTAGCTCTCACCTGGGCATGTCCTTGTTTTTGTTCTGCTAACCAGCTAGACCCCAATCTCAGTGGGAGAGGTAAAGCCCCCAGAACTGGTTTGGAGTGACCACAGAGGACAGTTTGACCATTATCATAGCTGCACGTCTGGGTTGACAGAGGGAGCTCTGAACAGAGGAAGAAAGGTTTTGCCATACTGGATTTATGTAGAAAGGGACACTGTAGGATAGTTTACAGTAAAACACACAGGAAGTGTGGGAAAAGCATGTAGGGTCACCCCTGGAAATGTATACCCTTTATTGGTTAGGGAGCGGCCAGCAGTTTCTCCCACCCACAGGCTGGCACTGGGCATAAATGTGGCACCCCAGTACCCTCTTCAGATCGCCTCTTCGACTGTGGAAGATAGAAGAAACACTCTCACCTCCTGTTGTAACATGTGAGGAGAAGCCATGGGGCTGGAATTGCTCCTACTTGTACCCAGGAATAAAAAGGGGACTCCAAGGGCCCAACTTTTCTAAAAGGCTCAGCTGACCAGTTCTAACTGGACCTGCCATGAACTCCACTGATGGCTTCTCCTGGAGTGAGTCCTGACTTCTAAGTGGGATCCATAAGATCCTGGGGTCCTTAGATAAGTGTCAGATTGTACTCCTCCTGCCTAACCCTAAGAGCTGAGACTTCCAAGCGTTTTCAAGACTTTTTGTCTGTAGAATCGACAGAGAAACGGGACAACCCTGCCAAGTCAATCTGATGGAAGTCTGTTGCCGCTGGGTCAAAGATTCAGGTTCCTCCCGCTCGCAGCTTTTCTACAGTAGCAAATTTGTTTCAGAGAAGGTACATTTGCTACCTTTGTCCGGTAAAGATTTCTGCCTTCGGACGTAGTCATTTTTTTTTAGCTTGGATTCCTCCAAAGAGGCAAGGCTGCAAGCTGTAGCCAAACATGGCTCTATAATCTCACTTACAGATGGATTGCTTCGTAATCGATGCCAGTGTTTTTTGAGAACTTTTTTAATATGGTGGTGGCCTTGATTAAAGTTTTTTTTATAAATCTGACCTATTCCTTGTCTTTTTGGGGCTCCTTAACGGTAATGATAAAAAGTGGATTTATACATGTTTCCAATTTTAGCCCCCATATGCAATATGCAATGTGAACTATGTGAATTTTTTATCCGAAAGCCAGTGTTTTCTGCTTTGCCCCTAAAGATGCAGGCAGAAGGGCGAATAGTGCACCCTTTAGAGCGGAAGAAATTGTTCTTGATTGAATGTGAAGAAGTTATTGTAAAGACAGAATTCTAGCATCTCCAGAATAATTTTGTTCAGAATCCAATGATGGGCGGATCTGGGTGATAATACCTTTTTGTGGCCCGAAGACCATATTGTTTTCAGCCGGAGGTGTATTGACTGGTAAGTTCTATGGTGGTAAAATGAAAGTCTTGTTGTCATTGGATATTATTGAGTTGATCCACTGTGTCCTTAGTGTTTCTCATAAAGGATGGTAGAGCTTTTATGCATGGCTGATAATCCTCTACCCTTGATCAGATTGAATCAATGCCTGATATTGTAAGGTCGACTGGCGGCAGGAAGCCACCCTTGTGTATTTAGGGAGCATGTAGAATGTGGCTATTTTGGGATGTGCCACAAATAAGAGGGTTTTCTTTTCCAGAGTTAGAAGACCTTCTTTATGTGAACTGTTAATTTGGAAAGTAGTTCCTTTTGAATTCTTGGGGTTGGATTTTCAATCCTTCTCCGATAACTTGTAGTAGCTGATAGTTATCTTTGTGCTTCTATGATACAGTCATCAGGGTGTAGAAACACTACATTGCCTACCTTCTCAGCTTCTTGTATTATGATATGCAGAGTATTGTGACGTTTTTGGATTTCTTATTTGTTCAGAGTTAGGAATGGATGGTAAGTATTTATTTTTCTTGTTCGGGCCAAAGTGGTGTTCTAAGTCGTTAATGGCAGCTGTGCAAAACATAAAATAAGACAATGCTGCATTGCTGAGTGCTTCATTTGAGCCGGTTGTTTCCGGTGCTCGGCACCGGCACTTAGTTGTCAACGCCTGCACTTATAAGCGCCACCACATGATGGCGCTGTTTATGCAATTAAAAGACGAGCAGACCAACTGTTGTTTATTAATTCAATATACATTAAATCAACTAATACCAGCTGCTAAAGCCATTCTTTTATCTTTGGGGGCCTCCAACCATCTGAAATGTCACACATGTAGCAGTGTGATGGTTAGTAGTTGTGTAGGTATTGTCATTGGCAGCGGCAATGGGTGGTGCAAGCTATGGTGGCCTCCTGACGCGGGGCCTGGCACTTTTTTTTGTTATTTTTTTTGTTTACAAATAAAGCACTGCAAAGCCATACCCTCACATGTCACCACATCAACCTCCACTGCACTGCATATTAAAATTCCAAACCATTCCATAATATAGCCCATCACTCAACACGCTACCACAGGGTGCCCTTTTGTAGCACTATTAACAAAATAACACCATTCAGCAACATACCTAACCAGACCATTCTTCACCCTAACATAAAATACCATGGAGACCTGCAACAGACTGCGCCAAGAGACACAGTGTGTACCATGCAAATGTTTGCCATCACCCACCCAGGGAATCATAATTGCCACATACAACTTACCTTAACTGGCATAGGTGGAATGCTTTAAGGCTTGGACACAACCTCGACCTCCATGGCACATTCTGCAATGAAAACTGAAGCACAGTTCCGAAGGGTTTGGTTGAAGAATCCAAGATCTGCTTCCATCAGTGGCGGACCTAAGAAAACCACTGACAGTACAACTCACATCAAACAAACTTCTTCAAACCAGAGGGAGTTCAGGTGACACTCTCCATCCTCTCAAAGAACCATGTTTATAATGAACCCACAAAGCGCAGACCTTAAGTTGGCCCGTGAACCTACTGCAGGAACAGAAGTTGGCACACTTTGAGCTTCAGAAACTGAATAGCATAACATGCGGTTTGACATAACCAAGCCTTCAATAGAGCTCCTGTCCCCGGATCTTTTCAGGTCTGGCTTGACTGCTCATGTGTCTGCAGGACGTGTTACACATTATTTTGTAAAAAAAAATAGTGGGCTTACGCTCCACAAAGAGGAGTACTCTCTCCCCACACGCTTTTGCTATTCGGTGATTATTACCGGTTTCCAGGAAGTGTTTACAAGGGAATGTATGACGGTGTTGTACTCGTTATCTATCCTGGGGGGTTGTTAGACGTATGCCTCAGTATGTCTTCTGTTTCTATTAGGTAGCGTCACTTGGAATGTTCATATGTTATTTATATGACGTCACTGTCATCTGCGTGACAGATGACAGCTGACTCCCGATGAGATTAATGTTATTCCCGCTCTCTGCGGGCCCTTGTGTTTATACAATAAATCTACAAATGACAACACATCTGCTTCTGTCGTGTTGTCACACTACAATTGGCGACGAGGGCTGGTGTACAAGGGCCTGCGAAATTAATTGATGGAAGCGAGCTCGATTGAAGGAACTTGCGATCGGAAAAAAAAATAAGGAGCACTTTAAAAAGAAGTGAGTTCTCAGCGGGATACAGCGAGCGCTGCTTGAATTGATATCTTGAACATTTTTGAAGCTCGTAAGCGCGATTGTAAGCGGAATGAGAGAATCCGAGGATATTGTTTAAAGCGAAAAATCAAATGGTTACCTGTATGTAACGTGACTGTGCAGTTCGATTGAAGAATTGGCAGGTTGAGATAAAGTAAAACCCGCTTTTCCTGGAAAAAAAAAAAACTATTGTGTGAGACTTCGGCGCTTCGCTGACAGGGCAACAGCTGAGGCGTCAGTCAATTACCTCAGCTGTGCCGCGTGAAGCATGCCGGGTGTGTAACCGTATTGGTTAGCAGTGGCACACGTCACTGAACGTGTATGGCGTGCGGCCATTTTGGAAAAAAAAATACTGAAACTGACAGAAATAAAACGAGCGCAGAGGAGTCAATGCTCGTGAAATAAACATCGCGCATGAGGAGAATTAAATGAGCATTATTCACGCAGCAAAACGCAAGTAAGCACTGAGCAATAAAGCTACAGGAAAATAAAACACATAAGCTAAGTAAAGAGGAAAAGTACTGTGGAAAGTAAATAAAAGGTTCATGATAATATTAAGCATAACATGGCTGAGTTTAACAACATATGTGCTCCTCCTCGTTTTTTGGATGAACCTGGCAAGCCCACAATGAAATGGAAAAAGTGGGTGAGAGCTTTTGAGAATTACATCATATCAATAGATGGTAAGGCTTTTGATGCTGAAAGAAAATGCTCTTTGTTGTTTGGGCTTTTGGGAAAAGCAGGTCAAGATATTTTTGACAGCCTGCCTGAGTATGAGAGTCCACCGGGAGTATTTGTGCCTTTAAATGAATATCAGGAAGCGTTGAAAAGGTTAGAAAGGCAATTTGATGAGGAGAACAATATCATGGTGGCCAGACATAAATTTGCCCAAAGGAAACAACAAGAAGGAGAAAGTGTGGAGGACTATGTGGCATGTCTAAGGGTTTTGGCAGTGGAATGTGAATATGATGAAATGACGGATGTGTACATAAGGGACCAGATAGTTTTCTACTGCTACACCAAAAAGGTGCAAGAAAGACTGTTGGCATGCAAAAGACCAACTTTACAAGAAGTCATAGACATTGCTAGGGGTATCGAAAGATCTTTAATTTCCACTAAAGAATTGTCATCAACAACAAGTAATACTAATGTGTTTTATTTACAGGATAAACGGAAATTTGATGGTAGAGCTAGTGAAAAGAATGTAAGTGAAAGAAAGATGGGAGGTAAGCAGTTAAGCTGTTTTAGGTGCGGATCAAATGAGCACTTAGCTGATTTTAAAAACTGTCCTGCAGTAGGGAAAAAGTGCTTAAAATGTAAGAGATATGGTCATTATACCACCTTTTGTAAAACAAAAAGAATAAATAGTAACATGAGTATAAACGCAGTAGGAAGTTTTGATGAAGAAATGTGTGAGAATATTGTTCTGTATGTGGAAATGGAGGAAGGTAAGATAAAGGGCCCAATAAGTGATGTGAAAATTGGAAAGGTTGAACTAAAGTTCACAGCAGATTCAGGTGCACCCATAACAACAATATCTGATACCCTGTTTGAAGAAAAGTGGGAAGGTGTACAATTAATAGAATCCGATGTAAACCCAAAAGCGTTTGGGGAGAAGGAAATAAATATGCTTGGGTATTTCTTTGACACGGTGAGTTTCAGGGGAAGAGTAATTGAAACAAAGATTTATGTAGCAGAAAAGGGGAGGATATTGGTAGGATGGAGAGATTTAGCCCAACTAGGGGTGGTATTGGTTCCAGGGGCGAAAGACCCGGTGATGCTAAGAGAAGAATGGATGAATAGCATATGTATAGAAAAATGTGAGGATGACTTAGAATCTGTTTTTGAAAAACATAAAGAGGTGTTTAAAAATGAAATTGGTTGTGTAATAGGGTTCAGTCACGAGATCAAATTGAAGGAGAATGCCATGCCGTGTAAGCACAAAGTGAGGTCAATACCATTGTCAATAAGAAATGAATTGAGGGAAGCCCTTGAGAAACTGAAAGGGGAAGGTGTAATAGAAGAAGCAGAAGAATCAGAATGGGTTTCTGCTATTGTGGTGTCGAAGAAAAAAAAGACAGGTGACCTCAGGTTATGTGTAGATTTGAGGTCGCTCAATAAAAACATTATTGTAAATTGCCATCCCCTACCCAGAATACAAGACATTCTTCAGTCGACGTCAGGTTCAAAATACTTTTCACTGATTGATTTAAGGGCCGCATATCATCAAGTGTGCCTGTCAGAAGGATCAAAGAAACTAACAACTTTCATTACACCCTTCGGTGCATTCAGATATGTTAGGCTTCCATTTGGCCTAGCATCATCATCAGGAGTTTTCCAGAAACTCATGGATATTCTATTTGGAAAAATGAAAGGGGTGGAAGCCTTTCAAGATGACATTCTTTTGCATTCTAAAACAGAACAAGAGCACATAAAATTGATTGAGACGGTTCTAGATGTACTTGAAAAGAAAGGGATGACAGTCTCGAAAGACAAATGCAAATTTATGGCCAAGGACATTGAGTATTTAGGGCACGTCCTGTCGGCAAATGGTATATTGCCAAAAGAGGATTTAATACAAGCAATAAAAGAGGCCCCAGAACCAAGAAACAAGGAAACACTAAAATCGTTCCTAGGTCTCAGCGAATATTATGCTAAATTCATTGAAAAATATGCGGAAAAAGTAGAACCACTCAGGAAACTTTTGAAAAAGAATGTGGCATATAACTGGAACAGTGAACAAGTTGAAGCGTTCAAAAATGTAAAAAAAGAAATAGCAAAGGCACCGGCACTGAAACCTTATGATCCACAACTGGACAATGTAGTGACTGTGGATGCTAGTAATGAGGGTATTGGTGCTGTTTTTTGTCAGAAAAAGGGAACTGAGGAGAACACAATAGCATTTATTTCTAGAAAGCTAAATGAAACAGAGGTCCACTACAGCACCATTGAGCGTGAAACGTTGGCTTGTGTATGGGCTGTGCATAAACTCAAAGACTACCTATGGGGAAAAAGTTTCACCTTAGTGACAGACCACAAACCATTAGTTTATATGATGGATGGCAAAGGTCGAGGAAACGGAAACGCAAGCTCAAGATTGATTAGATTGATGTCAAAGCTCCAGGAGTTTAATTTCAAGATTGAACATATTAAAGGAGGAAAAAACAGTCGAGCTGACTGTTTATCCAGATTACCGATAAAGGGGCAAACAGATGAAGAACAAGATGACAATGAGTGTGTGGTTGCACACATTGATGCCACATATATGTGTGAAGGATCCATAACTGAAAAGGAATGGGAGGAAACTATGGAAAGGGATAATGTCATGTCTAAAGTAAAAATGTATACACAAACTGCATGGCCACATATCAGGAACCTTCCTAGTGAACTGAGATCTTACCAACAGGTAAACGATGAGCTCACTATAGAGAACGGCTACTTAAAAAGGGGCGAAGTCTTTGTTCCACCATTTGACCTCAGAAAAAGAATCATCAAGATGGCTCACAGGGGGCATCCTGGCACCACGGCAACAAAAATGACACTGAGGATGCATTACTGGTGGCCAGGTGTAGACAGCGAAATCAGGAGCTATGTAGACAAGTGTGAAAAATGCTTAAAATCTGATAAGCATTGGAGAGTTGAGAAGAATGAATTACAAAAGGTGGAAATTCCGGATGAGCCTTGGGCCAAAGTAGCAATAGACTTTGCTGGACCGTTCAACATCTTGCACGATGAGTGCAAGTACCTGATAGTTCTGACAGACTATTATACCAAATGGGTTTGTTATAAGTTTGTAAAGATGGTGACAACAGAAATAGTCATTAAATTCCTTGAAAAAGTGTTTGAAAGTGAGGGACAACCCAAGATCTTGGTGTCAGATAATGGATCACAACTGATATCAAGAGTAATGGTGGAGTTTTTGGAAAAGAGAGGAATTGTTCAGGAAAAAACACCCTTATACAGTCCAAAGAGCAATGGTCAAGTAGAAAGGATAAATAGATTCTTCAAGGAGGGAATCCAAATGGCAATTGCAAACAACATGGATGTAAAAGAATTCATTAAAGTAAAAATCAATGCATACAATAACACACCAAAGGAAGCCACAGGATATACTCCATTTTTCTTGATGAGAGGAAGAGTATGTAACACCATCTTGACACCGAAACTGAGTGGATGGAAAGGAACAGGTGTGGAAATGAGAAAGGTGTGTGATGCGGAACTTAAAGTGAAGGAGAACATAGAGAATAAACAGGAGAAGAACAGTGTTTATTCTGATATGGTGAATAAGGCTAAAGACAAGAACATAGCGCCTGGAGACTGGGTGCTAGTAAGGAAGCCTGGATTGATAAGTAAAGGGGAATCTAAGCTCAGCAAACCCTTGAAAGTTGACAGAGCGTCAGGAGGTGCTGTTTACATTGTTGGAGAAGGGTGGCGCAGTAAGGATGATGTAGTAAGGCTCAAACAAGGGCAAGAAAAAATCATAATGAAGAATAGGGAAGAAGGAGATACTAGTCTTAATGAAAGTGTGTTGGAATGGGATAATATGTCTGGAGGCACAGAACTGTTGGAATCCAGCGTCAGTCCTGGGAGTTCATTAGCATTGAGAGACAGTCGAGGAAGTCGTTCTGTTGGCAGTGGGGATGTTATTCTGGCCCAGGAGGACTATGCCCCAGAAAACAATGCAGAGGTGTTTGGACCCACTGCAACAGGAGCGAGAGACACAGAAATCAATCTCACTGAGGAAATGCCTTCCAGGTTGGGCAGGGTTATCAAGCTGCCGACAAGGTTTAAGGACTATGTTATGGAGTAGTCTTTTGTTATTGTCTTTCATGATGGAAGGGAGATGTTGTACTCGTTATCTATCCTGGGGGGTTGTTAGACGTATGCCTCAGTATGTCTTCTGTTTCTATTAGGTAGCGTCACTTGGAATGTTCATATGTTATTTATATGACGTCACTGTCATCTGCGTGACAGATGACAGCTGACTCCCGATGAGATTAATGTTATTCCCGCTCTCTGCGGGCCCTTGTGTTTATACAATAAATCTACAAATGACAACACATCTGCTTCTGTCGTGTTGTCACACTACAGACGGACTATTGCAAATCTGAGTGTAATCACACTGTATGTCACATCTAATTTCTTGTTTCCTGTATATTCTACGCAATGAGCATTCTTTTTGTGCTTCTTTTTTAACACAGTCAAAACAAATAGAGCAGGTTGTATTGTGATAACAGTATTTAGGCACTTTTGAATATATGTGTTCGCATGGTTTGAAACATTAAAGCACTGTCTATCTACCGGCGGCTTTGCCAGTGCTTGTTTGAATCTGGAGTACATCCCTGCACATCTGTCCATTTGCACTGCTGCATACAGTGCATCTTTCGATGGGGAGGTCTGTAGATGATAAGCCCTGCTTGGGAGTATGGCACGTGCTGAGGGTGTGCTTACACTAGTCTTCTCTTCAAACAGGGTGCGTGCCCCCGCCCACGCCAGACCCCCTTGCCTGGAAAGCATCCCCTATATTTGGAAACCCTCGTAGGGATCTGCCTCTCCCAGAAGCACTTGGCATCCTAGGTGGGAACCTCACTGGTGCTGTCGCCATGGTAACGCTGTCGAGTCGGAGGCTGGGGGGGTGAGATTTATCGTAGAATGGGTGAAAAGGCCTGTGTGATGGCGGCTGTGAGAGAGGCTGACACCCGCGGGAGCCGTTGGGCGCGCGCTGCGTGGCTTACGGCCTGGAGGTGGGCGGGGCCTGGGCGCGCGCGGGGCCCTGACGCTCGACGGATCTCGAGAAACCTGACTGACCTCATATGGCGTTGCGACGAGTCACCACAGCTCTTGTCGAGGGTGCGTTGACGTGGTTTGCACCGTTGTGCAGCTGCACCGCTTGCCTTACTCCATCTATGTACCGAGCATGGCGCGCTCGTGATAGTGGAGATGGTGCGTCTCGCGCTGTGGGGGCACGAAGCTCGGTGTGTTTTCCTGCAGCCCTTCCCTAAAGAAATGTAATTGTCCCCTTACAAGCAGCTTCCCTGGCGGGGCGCTCACCTCATTTGTGAGGCTTGCTGTATGTAGCCTGTGTTCGTGAAGACCCTCGTTACATAAATGGCCGCATTCATCCCTACGCACGAAACGTGTCCAACTAGCGTGCGTCATCTATATCACAGTGTACACACAGGCCGAAGCGTTAGTCCGATGTACCATGGCCGCGCACACCCTTGTTGTGTTGCTTGTCGTACCTGGTGCACACACATGCTGGAGAGTTTGTCGAACCTCGTTCATACATGGATGAGAGGGGTTGTGCTCGTTTGGTGGCTGGCATGACTGACGCACGCACACGCTGGAGGCTTCGTCCTGTCCACTGCATACATGTCTGAGGGGTTGTTATACTCCGTGCATACACTTGCAGGAACTGTAACAGGAACGCATGTCGGAGGGCTCCTCTTGTCTGAGGGAGCAGCCCCAGGCGGACGGGGACGCCATACCCGGAGTGTAAAGTGTTCTGTTGGGTATCGGCGCCCTCAATTGCGTAGGCCACTTGCGTAATCTGGGGTCTTAGAGACGGGATAAAGAAATGAACATGCGGGCACACAGGTCAGGATCGGAAGTGCCGCCCACTTGCGGACGGCCTCCTTTTATTACTTCCCCGCAGGCCACTCCTGCGGATGTCAGGATGAGTGAGGGGTGCTGTGTGATAACAACTAGAACGGGACATTACATCCCTATCCAACTTCAACTTTTTTTTTGAAAATAGTCCATAACAAAACAAGTTCACAACGTGCAGTGTCTGCTAGGGTACTGGCTTGGTGAAGATTATCTGGTCAGTTCCGACTTGGGGAATCAGCGTCTCAGCACACAGGCATAGTCTCTGAGTTTTTGACTTGGCCTCGGGATGGGCCGCAGCCCATACTTCTGTGACCAGGATCCTTCGCTTGAGGCGCCCTGGCTCGGACTGCTTCCCCTGGCCGCAGATATTTTCGTGCTTTCGATTCCTTCCGTGTTCCCCTGTTGCTCAGTTTCTGTGGACTCGTTGCCGCCCTCAGACGTCTTGTCTCCTTAGGCCTCGCTTTGATCTGGGGCAACGCCATCGCTTCCCTTGGGAGTGATCCTTTTGAAACAGGAGGTATTCCTGGACACTTCTTCTTCTCCTTTTCGCGCTGTTACCATGGTTCCTGAGGTCGAGGTTACAGTCCAGGTGCCTGGTTCGAAACAGGTTTGGAACTTTCCTCCTGGCAGCCTGTTTTTGATGATTACAGGTGTTCCCGGCTCCATCCTATTGGGTCTCGCTCTCCGGGTGTGACTGGCTCGCTGGTTGCCCCGTCTCCTCCTTTCCTGGGTGTCTTCCGCAGGAGTCCGTGTTGAGGTCCACTCCTGGTTGCAGGGAAGGAGGTCCCTCCGGGGTCCCTGAAACATGAGACTCCATGGGCTCCTCTGGGTGGTGCAGTGAGGGTGCTCCTGTAATCACGCAGGAACTCGTGTAACCTGTGTTCAGGGTCGGCTTGTTCCACCAGGGCAATGCGGAAGGTCTTGTTAAGTGTGCGCATAAACCTTTCCACGTCACCGTTGGCTTGGGGCCATTGTGGGGTGATGCGATGGTGATGGATTCCTCTCTGCTGTAGAAATGCGGCAAACTCCGCACCTTGAAACGGGGGTCCATTATCACTGCGCACTTCCTGGGGGTACCCAAACATTGCGAAGATCTTCTCAAGTGCTGGGCCCACGTGACCAAGCGCCGTAGATGGTACTACCTCAACCACCGGGTACTTAGAATAGGCATCGATAAGTACTAGGGTGTGCCCTCCTCCGGGGAAGCTTCCAAAATCGACACTTACTTTGGTCCATGGCTCTACACACGCCTCTTCGGTGATGACAGGCTGGGGCCTGTCTGGGGCGCTAGTCAGTTGGCATGGCATACAGCTCCGCACGTGTTCTTCAACCAATTTGTCTAAATCCAGGAACCACATTTTCTCTCTTATTCTCGTTTTCATTTTGGTGATCCCTAGGTGTCCTCCATGGGCCAGTTGTATCGCCCGTTGTCGCAGGGCTTGGGGGATGACTAGTCGGGATCCCCTTAGTAGTATGTTGTCTTCGGTGGCACTTAGCTCATGTCGGATCCTCCACATTGTTGTGAGCGCTTCCTTGTCTTCCGCCGTCCAGGAGTTGGTGTGACGGAGGTATTCCGCCCAGGATCCCTCCTGCACCGCTCTCAGTGTCCGAGCATACACGGCATCGGTGGTGGCGGCTTCTTTGATGTCTTCGAGGGTCATGTTCTGAGGGCATGACGTTAGGGCTACCCACTGGGCAAATTCGTCACAGTCACCATCTTCCCCCGCCTGGCCTTGTTGTCCTGGGTGTCTGGACAGAAAATCCGCTGAATTTTTAGCGCCGGGTCTATATACCACCTCCATTTTATATGGTTGTAGCTGGATCGCCCACCTCTCAATACGCAGAGGGGGGTGTGGTGCGGTCCCCTTGAATAGTGATACCAGTGGCTGATGGTCGGTGACCATGACAAATGGGTGTCCCGCAGATACAGGTGAAAATGGCTGCGCGCCCATTTGATGGCGAGCACTTCTCTCTTAATTTGCGCATATCGTGCCTCCGTTGGGGTGAGGGCTTTGCTCGCAAACGCCAATGCGACCCAATGTCCTGGCTCATGTTCTTGTGTGAGTACTGCTCCCAGACCGACGGGGCTGGCGTCAACTAATACTTCAGTTCGCTTGTCTGTATCAAAGTATGCCAGGGTGGCCTTCTCAAGCAGGGCATCTTTGATTCCCTGGAACGCCGCTTCTTCCTGTGTTCCCCACCGCCACGCTGTTTCCGCTTTGGTCAGTGCCCGTAGTGGTTCGCTCCAGGTAGCCAAACCGGGTATAAACCGGCCACAATAAGTGGCCATGCCTAGGAAGCTTCGGATTTCCGTCGGGATTTTGGCGCTGGTGTATCTTTAATGGCTCTCGACTTTCTGGGGTCCACTTGTATACCCTCCTGACTGAATACATATCCGAAGAATTCGATTGTGGGCTGGAAGAATTGACACTTCTCCTTGTTGAGTGTCGCCCCGTGGGCGCTCAGTCGCTTCAAGGTGTCTCGGATGTGCTTGTAGTGTTCTGCAGCTGTCTTGGAATGTATAAGGATATCATCGCTGACATTGATGACGTCCGGTAGGCCAGATAGCAATTCCCTTATAGTGTTCTGAAACACCTCGGCCGCAGATGAGATGCCGAAATTGAGTCTCTTGTGGCACCGCAGTCCCAGATGTGTACTGAATGTGGTAATGAAACGACTCTCCTCTGCCAGGGGAAGTTGGTGGTACCCTGCATTTAAGTCGATTTTAGAGAACCATTTTGAGCCATTTACGTCTGCGATGATGTCGTCCATGGTGGGTGTTAAATGACGTTCTCTTCTGATGGCCTGATTGGGGAGGCGCATATCGATACACAAGCGGATTGCTCCGGGTTGTCGCGGTTTCTCGACTATTACCATTGGGGACACCCACGGGGTAGGTCCCGACACCTTTTCAATGACGCCCTGGCTTTCTAGTTTCTCCAGTTCTTTCTCCACTACTGACCTGAGGTGGAAAGGGATACGACGGTGTCGTAGTGCAACGGGGGTAATTGTCTTGTCAATATGCATTCTCACAGGCTCGCACTTGATGCAGCCCAGCCCCTTGAAGAGCTCGGGGAATTGATCCAGCAGTTCATCAACCTGGTGGGATCTGATTCGATTGGCAAAAGCTATGAGGTTCAAATCTTCAGCCGTGTGGCTGCTTAACAGTGTGTCAGCTTCCCTATCGATTATGTGGATGGTTGCCATCACTTCTAGGTCATCTGCTTTGATTGGTACCGTGATTTTTCCCTTGAGGGGAAGTGGACTGTCTGCCCCATATGCGAAGATGCGAGTCTTTGAGGGGACCACCGGTGGGCGAGGACGTAGTTGTTTGAATTGGGGTAGGCCCATGACATTTACCGTGGCCCCGGTGTCAATCACCGCCTTGACTTCATTTCCTCCTAGCTGAACGATGCACGTAGGTTGCGGTCGTCGGCGTCGCTTCAGTTCCCGTGCGAATGAGATCACGTGCACCTCTTCGTCTTCTGAATCTGATGATTCGTCTACGGTCGGTAGGTATGGCCCTGGACGGCAGTGTGCTCCTCCCGGGGAGGGGGGGTAGCTCACAGATAGTTGTCGCACCCGCCTTGGACATTGACTGGGGTTTCTTTGGGGTCTTGGCTCGGTTGCGTCTTCGACACACTGAAGCGAAGTGGTTTGGGATCCCGCAGTGTGCGCATGCCTTCCCTTGGGCTGGGCAGTCTTTGGCAGCGTGTGGCTCATGCCCGCAGTATCCACACTTTGTTCGGGGGTCTTCTCTCCGAGTCTCCTTGTGGTGGCGACCTCGTGTCCAGGGTTTTACCGCGTCTACTCGTTCTGTCTTCACAGTGTCAAGTTTTCCTGGGGGCTTGCTCAGTGCTTGTTCCATCGCCGTGGCCCTGATGGCTGAGAGGTCATGCGACCTAGCTAGGATCAAGATATCTTCCAGTGTAATTCCTGGCTTCCTCAGGATAAGGCCTCGTAATGTCTTGTCTCTGCACCCTTGGATTATCTGTCTCCGTATGGCCTTGGGTTGGTCTTCGTCAGTACAAGTGCTGGCGAGTTCCCGCACTCGGGCGTAGAAATCATCCATGGATTCGCCCTCCCTTTGCCGTGCTTGGCAGATTTAGTTGTGGGTCAAAATGACCATTGAGTGCCCTTACCGCCGCATCGTAGTCTCCTGCAGCTCCGGTGTCAGGCAGGTGTTTGAATAGCTTGAAGATTTCGTCCCCTGCGTAGTGGAGGAGCAGTGACCTCTTGATGGTGTTGTCGGTTTCTCTTGATACTACAAAGTAATTTTCTAACCGTTCTAACCATGTCTTCCATCGGGGGGACGCAGTGGATGGGTCTGCCAATTCACTGAATGGGGGTAAAACCCCCGATGCGGCGTGCTGGAATGGAATGTGGATCTGAGCCGCGGGTGCATCATTGTCTCCCATGGCCGGTGACGGTGCTTTTTTTGTTTGCGGTTAGCAGTGTGTGGTATTCTTTACCTCTCTAACATACCTTGCTATTTACCTTCTGTGTATTACTTCTGTTCTATATTGGAATGTTCCTTATTCAAGATATTCTACCTTCTCTGAATCAGTTGCCTGCTGGTCTCTGGAGGATGAGGTCCCTAGTTTATGCATTACATTAAACTTCATCTAACTCTTCTCTGCCTGCCTGGACTTCATTTATTGGCTATCACCACACAGTGCTTATTTGTCGAGGTGCCCCTCTTCCCGCTGTCCTGACAGCATTTGCCGGTGTGTTGGATCACTGTCCCTGCTGGTGGGAGTCCCTTATGGGTGTCGCCGTAGGCGTGACGTGGGGTATTCACTGTTGGTTGCCTGGGTGCAGCTGCCAATGCTTGTTGCTGGCTATGTATTTCAGCACCCCCCAGGCTTGCTGTGTCTTCCCTCACTCGCCGCGAAAAACCGCTTGGTTTACCTGTTCTTTGATTTCTTTTCACTGCGCGCACGTGTTGCGAGTGATCGCGCTGCCTGCCACGTGTTCCCAGCCTCAGTGCCGTCCTGGTGCTTCCACACGCGGTTTGCGTGTCAATATTAGGCCTCCGTGCCTAGTGCGCATGCGCGCCTGACCTTGCCGGTGGCAATGGCGTCGGAGCTGCTTCTCGCTCCTTTCCCCTGTGCGCGCCTCTTCCCGTTCGTTTCTCCGCCGGTTCCCCTTCGCAGCTCGTGGTGTTGGCGCTGCTTACCGGCAGAGTTGCTAGCGCAGGCGGACTTCCTCCGGCTTTCCTGATGGTGGCCTCGTCTTTGCGCCGCTCTCCCACAGCCGTCCCAGCCAGGCCCAGGTGAGTTCAGGTTCGAGTTTTGTTGTTGGGGATGGCAGAACACAGGTTCTGGGGATCCCACCCTCGTCGCCAGTGTTCTGTTGGGTATCGGCGCCCTCAATTGCGTAGGCCACTTGCGTAATCTGGGGTCTTAGAGACAGGGGATGAAGAAATGATCATGCGGGCACACAGGTCAGGGTCGGAAGTGCCGCCCACTTGCGGACGGCCTCCTTTTATTACTTCCCCGCAGGCCACGCCTGGCCTGCGGATGTCAGGATGAGTGAGGGGTGCTGTGTGATAACAACTAGAACAGGACATTACATAAAGGCTGGACTATTTGTCGTTCCCAGTGCACAATACGACCGGACAGCGTGCCTTACCTTGTGCGCACTCAGGTGGTGGGTTTGTCATAGGTCAGAGGCGCAACTAGAGCCAAATTTCGGGGGGGGGGCTAAGAAAAAATTTCGGGGGGGGGGGGCTGAACCTTTAATCAGTAGGCTGAGTGGAGCTGCAGGGGCTCTTAGAAGGGGTAAAACAACTGCAAGGCCTAATTAACATTCGAATGGTCTTTTAAAGACCTGTGAAATGTTCGGGTGTGGCTCTGTGTGTGCCCGGGATCTGTCTCATCCCGGGCTGCCACACACGACGGGGGGGGGGGGCTGAAGCCCGGTGAGTTCAATGGGTGTTGCGCGCCTGTCATAGGTACACATGATATCTTTTCGTATCTACACGCAACATGCAGGATATCTTACTTTGAGTGTCTTCCCATATGTCCATAGGCCCCCTTTATGTATTTTCTTTCAGACACAGCTTTTAGGATGGCATTCAGTTAGTGCAGGCAGCTTGCTGTATGTCTTTACAGATTCACACACAACCTGTAGGATGCCCTAGGGTTTTGAGTTCGTACTGCATGCGTTATACCTTGACCCAGATGTAGACACAGCTATTGGCATAACCAGGGTATAAATAGATTGCAGGACACTTGGCACTTCATGCACACACCTTGAAGAAGCTTGTACACTGTACATATATGTAGCACACATGCTTTGTCTGATCCTGCGTGCACACGGCTTGCAGAATGACTTACCTTGAGTACATAGATGGCAAGGCTTGCTACCTTGCAAACATGCAGCTTGTAGGCTGTCATACCTTGGGTGCCACTAGCTGGCTTGACGCCTATTCTGTACACACAAGATAGAGGCTGTGCATTACCCTGTTATCCCACAGCTTGCGGGTTATGTTGCCATGTATGCACCCAGCTTCCAAGTTTCTATTACCAAGTGTAGATAGAACTCCTGTGCTTTACCTCTTGTGCAAAGAAAAAAATCCTTTTCGCTTTGCATCTCTGGAGTCCTAGACCAAGCAGCTGCTACGAGACATCCCACGCGTTCAGAGATTTCCTCCTCGAAACACCCTTACAGCCTTAAATCCAGGCGTAGGTTGTTTCCTGCTGAGAGGTCTAGGACCATTCCATGCTAGTCAGTCCAAAGGAGACCCAATGCTTTTAGTGACTCCTATTTTCTTCCTTCCACACTAGATTTACTATTTCCTAATCTTTCGCCTCCGGGAGCTGCCCTTCTGTCTCCTGCTCCTTGTTGTTATGGCCACACCGTAATCTATGCTTAGCCGTAATGTTGTAGATCTTCCTACCCAGGTTCGTCCTTTCCTCCATGACACATATCTTATGCACAAGAGAGGCGCTGCTGAGTCATGATATGCCTGTGGCAATAGGCCTCCCTCGATATCTGTTTCTTTCAGTTGTGTACCCCATACTAAATACAATCTATCTGCTTGGGGTCACTGCCTGAGTCCCAGAATGCCTGTTTGGTCTCTCCGTGCTTGTTCTGTGTTTATTAGGTCGAGGCTGGGCAGTGCACGCGCTGCTCTGTGAGCCATGCTGTATTCGAGTATAGACTTGAAGCCTCGCCCACTCTCCACCCATATTTTTCATTGGCTTGTGTCATTGTCCTTTGCAAATGCTGGCTCCTGATTCGTTAATAGGCTTGTTAGTCCCTCCTTAGTACCACCATGTCTTCATTTGTAACCTCCCATGAGGACTGGTCCTTTTACTTCAGTTGTTATACAGTACGTCTTATTTAGTCTGTAAGCATTCTTTTCTTTAATGAGTTTCTCTTACTGGAGGAGGGCCTCCCGTGCGCAGTTGTGACCAATGGCTTGTTTACGTACATTGTGCATGGGTTCTGTACATGGCGAGGCCAGGGGGACAGTACATGTCTGTTTTCTTGCTGTGTCCTACTTTACATTTTCTGGGGGCGTGCAGCGCCTAGAGGCAGCAGGAGTGGGCACTGCATTGCACCGCCCCTTCTTCCGCCGCCAGTCTTGTTAACCGTGTCCCAAGCTTGGATTAACATTAGCTTATTTGATTTCGAGTTTCTTTTGCCTAGTTAGCCAGAAAACAACCTCGAGGCCCTGTAGGAAAGGCAACAAGCTAAAGTTCTTTAATGCGCTCCGCAGTGCTTCCCTAGACACAGATCCGGTGTCAGCGCTGTACTCGAAGCCTGTGGCTAACAAGTCCAGCATTTCTGTACACAGGAAACAAGACTGAGAAATGCTGTCACTGGTTCGGCTGGGACAATCCATGCGCCTCAACCGTGGCTCTGGGCTAGGAAACCACACCCCGCTCACGTGCTGATAGAATGCTGACTTTCCTCAGGCTGATACTGTAGCCATGCTTTCACAATAAACAAAGAAAAAAGAAACCTCTACTTGGCAAATTCGAGTTTTAAGCGGTGTATATTCCATACTAAAATAGCC
This sequence comes from Lissotriton helveticus, assembly GCF_964261635.1. NCBI lineage: Eukaryota > Metazoa > Chordata > Amphibia > Caudata > Salamandridae > Lissotriton > Lissotriton helveticus. Next base: position 690,101,577 of record NC_136073.1, on the reverse strand, counting down.
GACCGCCTGTTTCTGCTTTCATCCTATCTCCCCAACCTGGTGGTACTGAGATAGCTTTTGCAGCAGGTTTATACCGACTTTTTCCCTGTATAATCTTAAATCCTACTCATAGATCACCCAGAATCGTATAGGCAGACAAGCATTTGCAATGTTTTTTTTAATATATATATATATTATATAAATAAAAAAAAATAAAAAAATTAATCAGTCGGGGGGGGGGGGGGCAAGTTCTGAGGAGCGATAACAGGATGGAGGGAGTTCGGGTTTCCGATGACTGGTGGGACAATCCGTTTATTTATTTTATATATATATATATATATATTCACTGAAAAAACCATAGGTTATAGACCATATATAGTTAGGAATTAGCATTTAAAAAACCTTTTTTTACTGACACAAAACCATTGAAATTCCATATATAGTTAGTTGTACTAACTATATATCGCGCACCCGCAATCCACTGCTGATCATGTCACATATTACATCATTCATGACATGGTCAGTGACATCACTGATGACATCACTGATGACATCTCAAATGACATCACTGATGACAACATCCAGTGACTGTATGTTTCTTTAAAGTTAAAATATGTCTTACATATTGAAGAATGAGTGGATTTATAAGTGTCTGGATGAAGGATTTATTAGGTGCATGACTGACTGTATGAGTGACTGATTAAATGTGTCTCACTGAGTGCATGGGTTAGTGACTAAACTGTCTTAATTTGTGCATCATTATGTCTTGTTCTGAAAACTGCTGCATGTGTTGATCAGTAGCTATATGAGTAACTATATGGGTTATTGGTTGATTGCCTAAGTATTTGTATGGGAGACTGAGTGTGTGTGTGGGTGGCTGGGAGGTATATAACTCTGTGCATAGATGTGTGAGCAGTTGATTCACTAGATGTATGGGTTCAAAAGTGCATGTGGAAACACCTGTATGGGCGATTGACTGTGTGCATGAGTGTATTGGTGAGTGAATGGATATCTAAGTGCTACATGTCAAAGTAAGTACATATGTAAAACACAGTACATGTGAGAGTTGACATATATAAATAACTGTGCATAAGAGCCAGTGAATGTGTGAGTGGCTGTATGGATCATTGTGAACTTGTATCAGGGATTGTATAAGAGAGTAAATATGTGTTAGTATATGTTTGAATAAGTAAGGTGTGTATAACTGTATAGTTGAGGAAATGGAGGTGTGATTGATTCTTTGCATGACTGACTAGGTGTGTGAGTAACTCCATGGATGAGTGACAGTCTGTGAGTGTCTGTTTACACTGAGTGTATCTAAGGTTATATTAGAGTCTGAAGAGGTTCATCGTATTATCACATGAATGATGTCATCAGTGATGTGATCAGTAATGTCAAATGAGATGTCATCAGTGATGTCATCAGTGATGTCATCAGTGATGTCACTGACCATGTCATGAATGATGTAATATGTGACATGATCAGCAGTGGATTGCGGGTGCGCGATATATAGTTAGTACAACTAACTATATATGGAATTTCAATGGTTTTGTGTCAGTAAAAAAAGGTTTTTTAAATGCTAATTCCTAACTATATATGGTCTATAACCTATGGTTTTTTCAGTGAATTTTCAAGGTTTTGTAAATGCTAATTCCTAACTATATATGGTCTCTAACCTATGGTTTTTTCAGTGAATTTCAATGTTTTTTTAATAGCAAATATCATAAGCTGTCGAATGTCAAGTATGTGGTAAGTAAAAACATTTTCGTGTTTATGCACACTGATCTGCTTTGAATGCTGCCCCCCCCCCTCATTTCTGTTAGGAGTACTCTCTCTTTGCAGATAGTGAAGGGTAGTTAACGCAGGCCTTTGCCCCCGTTGTAATCCGTCGTGCCTGCTTCTCTCTCCATTTGATTGATTGTTATCCAAGCATTTACTGTTTTAGAATTGGTTCTCTTTGGTTCATTCTCTATTTACAAACAAGCACAGAGTCGCAATACTCTGTTTAGTCTTTGCAGATAGTGAAAAATCGTGTAAAAAAACAAAAGGAATCGAGCAAAATCAGTAGGCCACTAATGGGATCTCTTTTTGACCTCGCTAAAATAGAAACATTAGGAACAACCCCTCATGAGAAATACGAAACTAGTGAGATGAACTGAGCTCCACACCATGATGGCTGCAAGACAGCTCGGCTCCGCCACCCACCCCGCCCAAAATAACGATAAACTCTATGCAAATATTACAAATATATACAACACACCAGCAAAGTAACAGGGTAAAACATTTTATTAAATAACTATTTACATAACTATTTTATACTTTTTGTTGCCCGATCCGGCTAGCTCAATCGATCGAGCATGAAACTCATGCACTCTGATAGTTCAAAGTTTTGAGGAGTGCTTGTTAGACTGTCTGAAGCTTATTTGCACCTGCTACAGCTTCACTATTCTCAATGTAAGTGGGGGCTGTTTGAGGACGGGACTGCATTTGAAAACAATGTGATGCGGTACCTCCCTGAACCGCTTCACGGAGGCCCCCGAGGGACGGTGTGATGGCGTGGACTCGGAGGGGGCGCTTGGCTCCGGCCCCCTCCCCAAGTCGTGTTGCCCTGGTGTGGCCTGAGATCGCCCCCGACATAGGTGGCCGGCTCCCGGGGTCAAGCGGAACTTTTTGCCTTTTGGTGACTCTTCCATTCTTGACCTTGTCCCACAATCGGTTTGACCTAAAGACACGCTGTAGTGGGGCGCCCCTTTACCGTTTCAGTTGCCATTCCGCCCGCTTTTGCTACACTGTGCCTCTTCCGCTATTCAGCTGTTTACCGCCCGCTCTTGCGACTACAGTGTCTCGCTCACCATGTAGTTGAGTTGCTCCCGCTCTTGCGGTGCAGCGATAGGCGGCTGCCACAGGACTCTCAAAATGGCGGCCGGCTCTTCAGATTTGGGCGTGGTCCACTAAAATGGCCCTGCGACACCTTGGAACTCGGACGCTTGTCTGCTAGGGCTTGGCCTCCATTCTCGAAAGCGTCCCCTCAGCCTTGAAGATTCTACAAAAGTCTTGGGGGCCCCCGACTCCCGCAGGCTTCTGGTGGGGAGCGGCTGCCATGATTGCTCGTGGAATGGCCACGACGGAGCTACGAGATGGTGGTGCTCTCATGCTGACGCCAGCTTCAGTCTGAAACATCCAGAAACACTGTAGACTACCAATTCGATCAGTTCCGGTAGCGCCCCAATGTGACCCGGTACAGAAGAACTTGCCCTCCCCTCTTTGACTGATGGTTCTTGTTGCCTGTCCCTTCTTTGTCATTTAACAGAACTATTTAGCCTGCTGAAAGGGGTTGTGTTCCGACCGCTGGTTGGTGGAGACATTTTGACTATATTCTGGACCTGCGTTGTCGCGTAATGCGTCATATGACGCGCCGCGTTAGCGCATCCGGAAGTGCTCCGGTGCGCGAAGCGCAGCTTCCCGGAAGCGATCCGGGGCGCGGCGCGCAGCGCGTAACGTAAGCATAACAGGTCATGTGACTTGTTAATAAAACGTTTCATTGGTTCATTTTACTTTTCTTATTCTAATGATGAAAGGCTTGGTCATATGACCTAAAAATTACACTTTTTATTACTTTCGAACATTATTTTTTCTTAAACATATATGCTATAATGTTCCAGGCTAATGTACTTTCCCGGAAAATTTACAACTGTCCTGCAAGTAAAATATATTCCTTTTTCGAGAAAAAGGGCGTTTCTTCGTCCCATGACGGAGCCGTTGAGCAAAAGAGGCTCGGCCTGCTGTCTTAGTCGCCGATACGCCTGAATATCAGATTCTTATCGATCACTTTATGTTGCAGGAGTAGAAAACACAACAGCCCTTGACCATTTATCTTTACTGCGTTCCTGCGTATTATACCTTTTACCCTTCATGTAATTGGACTGCTTTATTTCACTTGCCTTTTACTGATTCGAAAACAGTGACTATTATTAAAAACTTTACCAATGTAAATACTACTACCATGTTTTCTTTTAAAAACCTTTATTGTGAAAATGTCATTATACAAATACGGGCCTATAACCACGTGGGCCGGCCACGGAGCAAACTGTAATCGTATATGATGAGGAGACATTTACACTGTAGAGGAACGTAACGGGCGGGCCATTAGGTTGCAAGAACTAAGGTGTCTAACAGTTGCGGAATCGGTGGACGTACATTTTATAATTAAAATACGACAGGGCCAGTTACAATAAAATAATCTAGATATACATTTGCGGGCAAGTACCATGGGTGACGTTAATTCGAACTTTCAATAGTACAGTAATCAATAACACATCAGAACTTAATATCAATAGGGATGTCGAAATATTCAATCAATTCTCGTCCCCGCCCGCCATGTGCTTCAAAACTGCATACGTATCTCGTGATATCAAGGTTGTGCAACCAGTACACAACAAGGAGTTACGAGTCCCATTTATTCCGGCGCCATTTTGGGCGAGGACGGGCAGGTCCAGGATATAGTCAAAATGTCTCCACCAACCATCGACTATGATGATGTTCATATGCTGTATTTATTAGAGTAACACTCATCTGTCCACATGAAATTAATTTGCCACAATCTAAACATGTCATTTTAATCTTTCCAAAGTTCTTCTGAATATTTGGGACCGTTTCCCTTGCCTCTGATGCTGTCAGTGCCACTTCTTTGGTGAATGTACTGGCAGGTCGGGGGTTGTCCTCCAAATCTCTCTTTTGTGCAGCACTATAATTAATCGGTGCCACCTCTCCATATGACGATGCATGGTATAATTACCATAACTATATTTTTTTTCGGTTCCTCTGGAGAGTACATCGTGGCAGATGAGGCAGGTAACGTACCGGGCATTTACCTTTTTTGCATGTAGAGGAAAGGAAAAAAAATTTGAGCGTCCGAGTTCTAAGGTGTCCCAGGGCCATTTTAGTGAACCAGGCCCAAATCCAAAGAACAGGCCGCCATTTTGAGAGTCCTGTTGCAGCCGCCTGTCGCTGTAGCAGCAAGAGCGGGCGAAACTCAACTAGACGGCGCTCCACTGCAGATGAAGTGCCTCAACCTGGAGAGGCGGGAGAGGCTCGTTTGCGCCGCCTCCCCCCCCCCCCTTCGGGCACCCCCGCCGTCTTTCGGCGCAGCATTGTAGGATGGCCACACCAGTGCGGCAACTTGCTAGACACCACCTCGGTGCCATCCGGATCTCGGCGCCCCACTGCAGATGAAGTGCCTCCACATGGAGAAGCGGGAGAGGCTCGTTTGCGCCGCCTCCCCCCCCCCCCCCCCCCCCTTCGGGCACCCCACGCCGACTTTCGGCGCAGCATTGTAGGATGGCCACACCAGTGCGGCAACTTGCTGGACACCACCTCGGTGCCAACCGAATCTCAGCGCCTTGTGGTGTCTTCCATTCCGAAAATATTGTTGGCAGCATTTTGAAAGGAAAGATAAACAGCCGTTTGTGGCCCTCGCTACACCGTTCTCCTAGTGAGTCTCACATTGTTACATTTAGGAAGAATGTTGAAGAGTAGTATGTTGAAAATCTGAAGCCATTGTTCTACAAACTCTCAACCAGCCTTGTATGGAAAAATCCTGAAGAATGTACAAACTGAAAACCAGTTTTTGTCTGTATAGCATCAGCAGCAACGCTTGAGTCATCTTTGTGTGAAGCCGCCATTTTGATTCAATCAATAGCGTCCCCCTGCACACATTCAGGGACCTGGTCGTGTCTTCAGGTCAAACGGATTGTGGGACAAGATGCACAAAGGAAAAGGAAAAAAGTTCCGCCGGACCCCGGGAGGCGGCCGCCTATGTCATGGGCGATCTTAGGCCACACCAGGGCAATAGTGAAGCTGCAGCAGGTGCAAATAAGCTTCAGACAGTGTTACAAGCGCTGCTCAGAACTCTCAACTATGACACCACCTCGGTGCCATCCGGATCTTGGCGCCTTGGGCTGGTTCCGGCCTATTCACACATCGGTCCGCTACTGACGCCACCTCACAGGCCAACGGGGCACCCCACGCCGACTTTCGGCGCAGCATTGTAGGATGGCCACACCAGTGCGGCAACTTGCTGGACACCACCTCGGTGCCATCCAGATCTCGGCGCGTTGTGCTGCCTTCGGCCTATTCGCCACAATTGCGCACGCAACTCAGCTGCATAGCGAGTGAAACACCAAGGGGCGCCCCACTGCAGCCGAGGAACCTCCATCTTGGGGGCGACGCACAGCATCACATTGCTTTCCAATGCAGTCAGATCCTCAAACAGCCCCCACTGACTGACGCGAACTCACAGGCCAACGGGGCGCCCCACGCCGACTTTCGGCGCAGCATTGTAGGATGGCCACACCAGTGCGGCAACTTGCTGGACACCACCTCGGTGCCATCCGGATCTTGGCGCGTTGTGCTGCCTTCGGCCTATTCGCACATCGGTCCGCTACTAACGCCGCCTCACCTGCAACTCAGCTGCATAGCGAGTGAAACACCAAGGGGCGCCCCACTGCAGCCGAGGAACCTCCATCTTGAGGGCGACGCACAGCATCACATTGCTTTCCAATGCAGTCAGATCCTCAAACAGCCCCCACTGACTGACGCAAACTCACAGGCCAACGGGGCGCCCCACGCCGACTTTCGGCGCAGCATTGTAGGATGGCCACACCAGTGCGGCAACTTGCTGGACACCACCTCGGTGCCATCCGGATCTTGGCGCGTGGTGCTGCCTTCGGCCTATTCGCACATCGGTCCGCTACTGACGCCGCCTCACGTGCCAACGGATTTTCTACGCTTTTTATAGCCCTATGCCGCATAACAGGTCATGTGACTTGTTTATAAAACTTTTCATTGGTTCATTTTACTTTTGGTTTCCTAATGATGGAAGGCTTGATCATATGACCTAAAAATAACACTTTTCATTGGATTAGAACATTTTTTTTCCCCAAAGGATGAAAGCCCCACCTTGTTTCTGGATGTTTCAGACTGAAGCTGGCGTCAGCATGAAAGCACCACCATCTCGTGGCTCCGTCGTGGTCATTCCGCGAGCAATCATGGCAGCCGCTCCCCACCGGAAGCCTGCAGGAGTCGGGGGCCCCCAAGACTTTTGTAGAATCTTCAAGGCTGAGGGGACGCTTTCGAGAATGGGGTCCAAGACCTAGCAGACAAGCGTCCGAGTTCCAAGGTGTCCCAGGGCCATTTCAGTGGACCAGGCCCAAAAAGGAAAGAGCCTGCCGCCATTTTGAGAGTCCTGTGGCAGCCGCCTATCGCTGCACCGCAAGAGTGGGCACAACTCAGCTGAATGGCGGATTTTGGCACAGTGTACCAAAAGCGGGCGGAATGGCAACTGAAACGGTAAAGGGGCGCCCCACTACAGCAGACGAGCCTCCACCTGGGGAGGCCCGTTCACGCCGCCTCACCCCCCCCCCCCCCCCGGGGCGCCCCACGCCGTTATTCGGAGCAGCATTGTAGGATACCAAAACCAGTGCGGCAACTTACTGGACATCACCTGGGTGCCATCCACATCTCAGCGCGTTCTGCTGCCTTGGGACTATTCGCACAACAGACCGCTACTGACGAGGCCTCCCCCCGCCCCCCCGGGACGCCCCACGCCGTTTTTCGGAGCTGCATTGTAGGATACCAAAAACCAGTGCGGCACCCAGGTAACATCACCTGGGTGCCGTTCAGAACTCAGCACGTTGTGCTGCCTTGGGACTATTCACACAAAACACAGCTACTGACCATTGTTGCTTCTTTTTTCAAAAAAATGTTTAAATGTATTTACTGTTTTTGTTGCGTTGTATATATTTATAAGTTATTAAAGTTTTATAATCCTACTACTTTGTTGGAGTGCTATATATTTTTAATGTGACACATAATTGTAAAAACTTTGATGTACAAAGAGGCATCCCTGGAATCTTCCGCTTCAGGCTCGGTCCCCTCCCCAATCACAATACAGGATGGTTTTCAGATAGTAGGAACGCGTGTGGTGTGACGGATCTCATCGGGTGGGGGCCTTGATCTACTGTAACTCCTTTGAAGAGGGATGATTCTTTACAGCTGGGGCCATAAACTACATCTGCAGGGCTAGGTGATAGCCTGGGACCGGCCTGGACAATCGGACACAGAGGAAGAGGAGTGTCAGAGGGTGCGGTAGTGAATAGGGCGAAAGGGAGGTGTCGGGCGGGCCCAGGGTGTGATTCTCAAGGAAGAGCAGCGCAGATGGGGGGAGGTTTATTGCCCATGCATATACAGAGAGCGGAGGTGACCAGTGCCTGGGGGAGATGCTTGCGAGGGTGAGGAGCCATGCTAAGGATCGACAGCGTGCAGAGAGTGGGTCTGGTCAAGGCATCTAAAATGGCTGCCGTGCACGACAAAAGTGTGGCATTTGAAAAAAGGCAAGATGGCGCAGACAATGTTTATCAACACTTCCTGATTTCCTTCGAATCGAACGTTAACAGACGTTATCTCTCCCACACTACCGGTCCCCCTGGGCTTAAACGCCGAGATGGTAGGGACTGCATCCCGTGGAGATAGGCCGAGACGTCACTCAGCATAAAAAAAAAAAAAAAGTCTATAAACATACAATAAGTTAAAAGTCAATCATTCTTGTTTCCTTGCAGTACGCTCCCCAGTCCGCTTTCCGTTACGCGTACCGGGCGCACCCCACGAAAAAAAACGATTTTTTTTTTTTTTTTTTTTGCCCCGCGGGGCCCTTTTAAAGCCTCCACATCAAACCTAGGGGGTCAGGGAGGATCTACTATACCCCTTATGGTCATTTCCCCCTTTGTTTTGGCCTCCTCTTGTCTCTCGATCCTACCGAGAGACAAGATGGCGGCCGCTCCGGACTGTTTAGAATGTTGACAGACACCGGAGAGCCAATCAGCTTCGCTTCGCGAAGTTCCGTTACGCGTCAAGTACGCGAACCGGAGCGCTGTCACAGATATATATCTTTTTTTGAACGTTAATTTCTCAAAATCCACTGGAGCACATATATTGAGACCTAGCAAAGGCACATCGGGCTAACAGTCCCTACAATTTTGCCAAGTTTCGTGCAAATCCATTCAGCCGTTTGGGCTAAAAGTGAGGCCAACCGCCCTATGGAAATTAACATGGGAAAAACGCGTTTTGGGACCCCCCTTTTTTCTCGGCCCCCCCTTGACGAACCCCCCCCCCCCAAATTTTCAGTGGCTGCTCAGAAACAAAATGTTCCATTTTCCTGAAAATTTCAGCCAATTCCGTCCACAAACGCCAAAGTTATTAGACATAGAATTTTCAAAAATCCCATAGAGAAAAAATCCTAACTATATATACCTACTGGCGACCGCCAGTAGGTAATATATATATATATATATATATATATATATATATATATATAATTAATTATATAAAAAATATATATTTTATATTATATTATATTATATGTTAGACCTGTCTGCCCTTTAGGTGGTCCCTCCTGTCATTTATTTATTTATGTCCCCTTTTTGCCCCTCATATCCTTTCATTTTTATGTCCACTGAAACTTTTTGGTGTTGTCCTAGGGGGTCAGGTGCTCCTTGACCCTAAAGTCCACATAGGCCTAGAAATCCCTCTTTTTCTGAGGGCGAATTTAGTTTCACAAAATGGTGGCTTATAACTGCCATAGCTGTTACCTCAAGGAATAGACCCATAGAACAACATAGGAGAACTCCAGAACCTTCCAGCTGGTTCTGGAAGCCTGAGGTTAGCCTATAAAAGGGTCAGTACTAGGGCGGCCATTTTAGAATCGGTGTCGGAGTGGGAGTGCAGTGAGGAGTTTAGGCTACTGGGCAGGGAGGTTAGAGCCTTGTGGGAGGATTTTGACTACCCCTTGGGGCTGCTGATTCCTCATGACGGACATTACCCCCTGTATGTGGATCTAGCCCTACTGACCTCGACTGGGAGTAAATCCATCTAGACCCCGTTAATGCCCCCCTGAGAGGAAATCAGGTGTCAGGGTGTCAGGGCATACCAGCCGACAGGAGGAGTGGTGTGAACTAACTTTCCCTGAAGGGAACTGAGGCTAACCTTCGTTCCTCACCCACTTGATCTTGACGGATTGCCACAGGAGTTATCGGAAACCCGAACTCCCTCCATCCTGTCATCGCTCCTCAGAACTTGCCCCCCCCTCCCCCCGACTGCCACAGCAATGGCTAGCGTAGCGTGTACCTGGTAGTGCTGCCGCGGGCTTGCTTTCGGCCCCTGTGGTGGAGTTGGTGCTGCCGGGTGCTGGACTTGCTGTGGTCCTGTTGCCAGATCTGGTAGAAGTGGAGGAAGAGGGGAGGGGGCCGCCAACCACCGGAACGTCTTTCCCGCTGTGGGTGATCGGCGCGGAGAGGGAGGTTGCCGCGCTCGCTGTCAGGAAGGCAGTGGCGAGAACGAGTGAAGTCCCGCCCAGCGCTGTCAGGAAAGAGCGCAGGGAGGCGGGACGAACTCGTAGGAGGCCGACCCCGGGGAGGTTCCCTATTTCTTGGCAAACGGAAGGGAGGGGACACCAGGAGTCGGCTTTGCCAATAGAAGACCGCAGAGATCCCCTTCCGTGTGCCAGCCGCAAAGGGCCCTCTCAGCCGAGGAGAATGACGAACGCGGGAGCTCGGAAACACCGCCCACGGAGCTCACTGGACCTTAATTGCTGCCTGTAACTTCAAGTAAGGTGGGGAATTGGGCTTGTAAGAGGCCCGACAGCGCTCTGGGGTCTCCGATTGAACCGAGTGTGGATCAGCCTGTTTCCTTCCCCTTTCCCGGCTGAAATCGGGAAATCTAACTGAACTGAGCGCTCAGGAGCCATACCAAGGGGTTCTCGGCTATCTTGAGTCTAATGCTCCAAACGACCCTCGAGGGGAGTTGAGGCATACGCTGAAAGACACAAGAAGTCATTTTTACACTGACTAGACAAACTTCTCCTCCTAGTGATTGACTGAATTGAGAGTTGCCTCTTTAAAAGGGGGGTGAATCCCTTTAGAATTTCAAAATCCTGAGTGGAAGGGGAAACTGATCATTGACCTCAAACGAAGGAGTAGAGAATGTATTGAGGAAATGTAATGATGTTCTTTCTTGACTCACAGTTAGCATGCTAGGCAGTTCACTGATAAAATCCTTTCTTTTCAGAGTGTTACTGTAACTTAAGAACCTCAGAATCTAACTGTGAGGAAATGTCATGGTTTTAGGAATATACCCAATTCACCACTTCATAATTTAAATATAAAGGGGGAATTGTTTTTGAAACTTGTTCCTATGCTTTCTCATTTGATCTCAGAGACAAGTGTAATCGGAAAGTAGACTAAATGCTGATTGAATTAAATACATGCAGCAGCTAAACTAATTGAAGAAAAGATAAACTTTTCTACTTTTATAAAATCACGGTGTAGTGTCATTTTTGAGTGGATGGACGCTGAGTTATTGTAAGGGTGCGACGCAAGCTTAACACTGTTGCCTTGGGATTGACTTTCCCCCCCTCTGTGCCAAGTTACCCTATGTGGACTGGAGACCCCACGTCCAACACATTTGCAATGCAATAGGTCTCACATTTGCGAGATTTTTAGCTGTTGGCATTGTAAATGACAATGACTTTTATTTATGTGTTTAAAAAACCTGGAATAATAAAAGGCATTGTCATTTACAATGCCAATAGCTCGAAATCTCGCACATGCGAGACCTATTGCATTGCATATGCTTGCCTGACAAGTGTGCTACTTTCATTTCATCTCTGCCCACTTTTACCCTGCAATCCTGAGCACTATTTGCAAATTTGTAGTGGCCCCCGGTAGATGGCCCAGGAAGCCTGTGCTTGCTCTTCCCTTACCAAAAGTCCTATTATTTTCCCTTAAAAAAATAACATAAGCACACACAGAGCCGTGAGAGTGGGTCTTCTGCTGTGTTTATCAGCGTACCAGGTGTGCTACCTCATGTGCACAGACCTTTGAGTTGATCTGTTGATGTGTATCCGAGTAGCTTGGATGAACCATGACTCACTGTGCACATGCTATTTGGAGGGATTATCTGATGTCTTTGGGTGTAGCTTTGTCTTGGAGACTTTGTCACTTACTGTGTCAACAGATTGCCTGAAGGGTTACCTATCCATGTGGCCTTGCAGCTAAATAAATACCATGGGCCGTAGGTTGCAGGAACTGTCAAAGGTCTCCTTTACACACACTCAAAGCATTGGTACTCTGCTCCTGATTTTTGAGTTGTTAATTGTTCTACCCCCAGAGTACTCACAGGTGTATTTATACGCCCAGCATGACATCTTACTGTTATCCACATCCTAATACATATTCCCACTGCCTGTTTTACATCCGGTTAATTGTACGCATTGTTGGCCCAAAAACAAGTGGGGATCTCAGGGACCAGTAGTTCTGAAAAGTGTGTTTGATTCCTGGATCTGGTAGAGTGGACATTTAATCCAGGGGTTTTCTGGGCATTATTGAATCCCTAAAAGGTTAGTGAGGGTGCTACACAATACTGACTGGTTAGGAACAGTTGTGTCTTCTTGTGTAATGCAGTTGATTAGTGTAGGAGAGTAGGGTCTGCTGCCTATGGTCACCCCCACTTTTTGCTGCGATTCTCTGGTTTTTCGACTTTAGTATGATTCTGGGCCTGCTAATCAGACCCACAGCCCAGCTGTTCTCTCTCTAAATTGATACCATGTACTTTAGGTACATACCTGATTGGGTATTGGGTCACCTTTGTGAGCCCCTGTATAGTGTACCATAGGTACCCAGGGCATAGGTGCATCCAAGGCCTACCAGGGGCTGCAGTATGTATTATGCCACCCCTGGCTGGCCATCCAAACTGACACCACAGGCTGATTACTCAGCTTAGGTAAGGTGGTGTAATCACCCCTTACTTAGATATAGTATCTCTATATCTGCCTTATATATAGACACATAGTAACCTATAAGTCACTTCTATGGCAGGCCTTAACAATCCTGGAGGCAGAGTGCTTGGTTTTATGTGAGAGGGTGCCCTAGCATGAGCTGAGCCCCTCTGCAGCTTTCGGAACCATGTCCTTATAGCTGTTCTATGATATAGGCATACCATATACTCTTAAGTGCATTATAATCCTCACTGTTAATGCTAACTTTGGTTTGGCTTTATCAAAACATGTCGTGTAAGGTGTCAAACACTTTGGAATACTACCCCTCCCCCCCGCAAATTCTGGCGGCGTGGGTAGCATTCCACCCTTCTAGAGGGAAAAGACATTTATGTTACTGCTTTACCCGGTTAAAGTTAAACAGAGCCTCAGCATTACAAAATGGATGCTGCTGCCACAGACACGAGTCTGACCTCCTGCAGCTGGGGTAAACTCCAGCAAGGGAGGCCTGGACAATAGGTTTCCTGTCGAGGGAGGTGCTAGCTATATTGTAAAAAGAGGTAAGCACTGGGCAAGAGTGCTACTTGTACATATGTGCTGCATCTATATCATAGATACCCATACAATGACTGTAATTCACACATGTATATTACCAAAAATATATCTTTTTTATTATTATTTTTTTCACAAAATCTATGGTTAACGTCAAAATATATTAAAAAGACTCGTGTATATATACAAAGTTGATGTTGTATGTCCGCAAACACCTTCATAAAACATTTATCATATAAATATGACTACTCTGAGAAATTGACAAAGATAACATCATTTTGTAAAGTGCAATGAAAAAGTTAATACAACACTACAATTGAATGTCTATTCTTAATATTTTGAGAGAAACACTGGTATATGACAAGATTGTCACCAATGCGTTTCGGTGTTTAACCTTCCTCAGGGTGTTTCTACCAGTCGCATACTAAAACGAAAGAAAGAAGCAACTTAGACATATATCTATGATACAAATGCAATAGCACTATAGCCATACCATATACACTTAAGTGCATTATAATCCTCACGGTTAATGCTAACTTTGGTTTGGATTTATCAAAACATGTCGTGTAAGGTGTCAAACACTTTGGAATACTATCCCCCCACCAATTCTGGCGGTGGGGATATCATTCCACCCTTCTAGAGGGAAAAGACATATGTGTTACTGCTTTACCCAGTTAAAGTTAAACAGAGCCTCAGCATCACAAAATGGATGCTGCTGCCAGAGACACGAGTCTGACCTGCAGGTGCCTGGCAAGGGCTATGATCGGTCCTTAAGTTGGGTAGTCACCTACCCCAGATAATAATCCACTTTCTTACAGATATCATGCAACAAGTTGTGTGTAAATGATCGTCAGTCCCCGGGTTCTGAACATACTAAGTCCTATAAGTACTATGTGGAAGAATTTGCATGGCAAAACAATGTGTAAATATCTGCTGGTGTTACAGATGAGAAAGACTGGTACTGTATGTTATTCCCCATTCTTGGCTCGCAATTAGGTTTTTATAGCATACAACTCTTTGGGAATATCATTATTTAGTGGTAACAGTACTATACCAAGTATCTTTTGTACCCAGTTTTACAAGCCACTACAGAATGAGAAGCATGGTGTGTTAAATGTCACCTAAGTTACCATTGAGAGCCACTTCAAGGTACTTGAGGTGCCAGAAGTAGACACAGTGTGAGACTGGAGTGGACAATTCTGCCCTCTGAAGCCCAGAAAGCATGTACTTCAGAAGGCCTAACTAGGCTCTGATGTCTTAATCAAGACCCTGGTTGACCAAGTGCCACAAGACTGATGCATATACTTAAAATCATTTAAGTTTCAGCAGATGGAACTTTCAAGAATGAACCATGGAAGTAATTTGTAGAAGAACCAATAGAGCCTTGCCTAAAAACATCCTTAGATATTGTGCTGATGGCAGCAGGGTGTCAGGAGCACATGTCTAAAAGATGGAAGTCAAGAGGTGACGTTTGAGTCCAACTTCAAGTACCTCAGTCTTTGATGGCTCAAGGTGGTCAAATGATGATCTGTCTTAGGCATGAAGCTTGCAGATGTGCCAAGAGAGGTGTCTTTAGGTCCCTGCACTCTCACCATGACCTGGCATCATCCACATATGAGCTTGCGACCAAAGTTAATGTTCTTAACAATAGCATTGTTTAGAGACTCTCAGATTCAGACCTACAGACTGAGTTTACAAATTAGTTGCCAGTCCTTTTAGGTTTGGACTTTTACCTCTTGCTTGCAGGATACATAGATTGAACTTTGGGTTCACCCTTCGCAACTATTGGTTTACTTCAGCCAGGCACCTGCTTTAGACGTTTTCAATCAAGTCTTGGCTCAGTCACTGGCGTTTACACGGTTCACCTTCTGCAATTGGCTGTTTTGGGGGTATCATTTCACCCCCACTCCAGTGCTTGCATTGAACTGCAAGGGGGAATACTTTACAAGCACAGCCCTCTCTGTGTTCTCTCCTGCGGACTCCATCTTGTGTGTCTCGCTGTAATGTGCTAACGCTGTACGTGTTCGCTCATTACACCCAGACCTATTGGCCTTCCCAATACTTGTTTAAGTATTGCTACGCACGTGTACAACATATAATGACCATGAATAGCCCTGAAACGGTATTAAGATAGTAACGCGACTCCGAAAATAACTCTTAATTCGAGGGGGCCATTCAACAGAGGGCTACAAGGCCCCATTTAGAAGGAACTGTGGGCGCTGTGTGTTTTCCGTTTCTTTTGTCGGTCATTGTTGTCTGGACTCCTGTCTGTCACCAGGGTTTGTTAGGTGCCCTGTCTCGCATTTCCAGCGTTCCTTAGGGGCCTGCCTGTTGGTGCTAATCTGGTGTTGGTAACGCTGGAAACGCACGCCTTCAACAACCGAAGGGGTATGCCTACATGAAAGGAAACAAGAAAGTAACGGAAAAGAAATCAGTCAACGGGGAAACAAGGGAAAAAGACAGAATGGGAGACAAGGAAATGGTGAGAACATAGTAACGAAGAAAGTGCACAAGAAAAAAACGAATGGGTGAATGCAGTGTATTAAATCGAATACTGGCATCTTTTTGCTTTTAAAAATGTAACACGACCGTCAAATCAGCCTTTAAAACACATTCATTGCACAGCAGTCATGATAAATGGGGTGAGTGACAGCCCGATACTTCTAGCGATGACTCTGAAAAGGACTCCTGAAAATCATCGCAGACAGTTCATTCCTTCCTTGTTGAATATATTTGAATCCATTTTAACATGCAGTTGCCACAGCTGTTTCCTCTGGATCAGTATTGATCCACTTTCCCCCGGAAAAACATCCCATCCACCCACTCCATCCTGGTCCCCTGTGTGTCTCATATATTCTCTCCCTGTGACCGATTCACCACAAAATTGGAAATTAAATCCAATTAGGTTAATTAGGCCTGCCTTTTGTATAAATATCCGGATTTTTGTTTAACCCACAAAGTATTTAAGGGATACTTCTTAGCCTTCTTTCTATAGGTAAACCGGGAACATCATATTGGTATTCGTGTACCAGAAATTACCTAAGTGTACAATAGGCAATCTCAGCATGCAGGAACGCGGCAAGATTTCGAGTTTGCGCCTAAGGGTCTTATGAGGAATTGCAAATCTTCCTTGTAACCGTGAACACTGCACACTGTTGCCAAATATATCTGCATTCACAAGGATATGGCGCGGCGTAACGACCAGAGCCGCCAACTTTGGAGCTGGTGAACCAGGTTCGAGCGTCTGTGTCGGCTCAACATCCTGTGATCCTGGGCAAATCACTTCAACTCCCCGTGACTAAAAAAAAAAAAGGAAATTAATGTGTCCTCGTATAATGAAATTGCTGCTCATGTAAAGCAGCCCTCAAATACCTTCCGTTCGAGTTCACCTTATATCAAAGTGCAAAAGAACAAAAACCCTCGGACCATTCACATCAGTGATTTCACCTTCTGGTGAATTTGTGTCGGGGAGGTGTGTGGTACTTCCTCATTCTTTGTAATTCTCGATTTGGCTAAAAAGCAAGAGTTAGGGAGAACTTGTAATGTGGGTCCTAGAGTCCACGTTTTTATTTTTTCTTCTTTTTATCCATAAGTTGCAACAGACGCAGGGTGCTCCGGTAGGAGCCGTTTGCATTAGTCAGTCAACAGGTTCTCGGTAGGCCTGGGTGTAGTCCGCATTGTGCTACACAGAACTCTGCGAAGTTACAAACAACTCTGCGAAGTTCCGCAAGTGGCGGAGTGCAGTGCAAACTGCAGTTTGTGCTGGTATTTCTGGTGCTCGGGTAGAAGTTCTACCCGAGCAGCAGCTCGCGCTCGCACTTACCTTTTGCGATCGCAAGCGGTGAAAAAACTCCGCTGCACATCGTAAATCGGAGTTTTCTGCACTCCGCGAGCTCCGCGGAGTGCAGAAAACTCTTCAAACTCCGCAAACTGAGCGAAGTTCACCGCCCAGGCCTAGTTCTTGGTTAACTTGTAAGCAGCCTACGTAACCTCCGGCTTCTTTTTTACCCTACACAGCTCCCTTGCTGTTGGGGCGCAGGCGTGTGCACACACATGGGTGACTATCGGAGAGCTGCAGATCATTCCTTGTGGGCCTCTGGAGTTAGCACTTCAGTGCTTGTTTTCATGGCTCAATAGAAATATATCCAAGTCCACAGGTTGGCTGAACTTTTATTGTGTGTGACGCGCTCAGTTTGATGGAAGTTCTGCAGTGTGATCATTTTCTGCCGGTGAACAGAGAAGTATCTGAGGAAGGGTTGCTTTTCTGTGCTGCTACCTGATCTTGGGAGGAGGCTACACAGAGTGGCACAGTGCCCACCAGGCCGGAGGCGTCTCCACCAGCAGTGTCCCGCCACATGCCACTCTGAGCAAGAGGCTCAGACAAACCCTTCCTAAGGACTTGCCGATTATCGAATTACAGGGCAATTTAGAACACCTAAGCAGTGATAAATATATGGCTTGCAAACTGACTTAATTTGTGGGCTAATTCTTTTCGAAAAGTATACTTCTGGACATGGCACTTTTCAAGCAGAACTCTCACCGCAATGGGGTGCAGGTGGGTCCAGCATGTCGTGTGGTGGTTGAAGTGCGACGCACCCTTTTGTCCTGGCAAGGACATGGCCTTTAATCAACACCCTAGAGCAGAGGAGTGGTAGACTTTCTTCTTTCGCAGCTTAAACGGACAATCGCTGATCACACGCGAGTGTGGCAAAGGAGGGAAGCAATGAGATCACAGCTAGGCGAGAGTGGGGAGATAGAAGGGCACAGTGTGACACGGTCCTATGAATAAGATGAGAGAAGAGCTGTATAAAAATCTAATTACTTATCAGAGGATATCCAGGCACAATCAGAAAAGAATACGCGAATGGCTGCTTCAAATCGTCTCCCTTTCTTCAGGAGACCTCCCTTTGATACATAAATAATTGGCGTCTGCATCCTAATCTCACTTGTGATGCATCTTGCAGCCCCTCCCTCTTGCATGGTTGTGTGTGTGTAAAGAGCTGCCAAGCCAGTGAGAAGCGGCATGCATGATAAAAATAACATAAAGCCCCCCGCCTGACAGTCACATCCAGTTCAGATATAGGCCAGCAGGTACTTGCACCCATTCTTCCAACCCCCCCCAACATGCTAACCCCAAATTAAGGGAGGAACTAGGGGCCTCTATGGTAGACTTACTTAGATGTAGGTGCTATGACA
This sequence comes from Lissotriton helveticus, assembly GCF_964261635.1. NCBI lineage: Eukaryota > Metazoa > Chordata > Amphibia > Caudata > Salamandridae > Lissotriton > Lissotriton helveticus. The sequence goes on along the minus strand of NC_136073.1, from coordinate 690,083,027 downwards.
TACCCGTTAGGGCAATGGAGCCTCAGCCCATAGAAATGGCACAGCCTGAAGTCCAATCTGGGGTGAGGACCCAAGTGGTGGGTTATTGGTAGGGAGGACCCTTAGTTTAGCATCTCAAGCACAAAGCAAGGACTGAAATGCTATTACAATTTTGTCTTGGAATGTGGTGGGTTTGAAATCCACGCTTGGTGATCCTCATGGGGTGCGTTTGTAGACCAGTTTGACATCTGTCTTTTCCAGGAAACATGGTGTCTTGATCCTGCATATATGGCAGGCTATGTGAATTTCTCCATCCCAGCCCGTCCTTGATGGGAAAGGCCGCCCTTCTGGTGGCCTAACTACATGTATATGAACATCAATGAATGTCTGACTGAGCTCACTTGACATTGCATCGCCTGATATACAGGGTGTAACCCTCACTATCAAGGATGGCTGCACGCTTCATATGAATAATGTTTACAATTGAGGAGTTGGAGGAAGTGGAGAAACACCCACCTTGAAACATCTTATGGCCCACAGGGAGAACTTTGACACTCATGATTCCCTGACTATAGTAGGAGATTTTAATACAACTTTTTAACCCCTTGATAACCATGGTCACTCTCTTACCAAGGCTGAAAATGAAGAATAGGGCTTCCCTGCGACCGAGGCATTGCCAGTTAAACGGTAGACTGAGGTTGCCTACCAATTAATGTTACTAACATTGACCTACGGTTTGAGGGCTTGTAATGGTCGAACTAAGTTCGATTTGCAAGCACTCCACACCTATAATCACCCAGGGTAAACCAGCAGGATTGATTATATATTGGTTGCCCTGTCCCTTTGGAAATTTGTATTGCACATGAAGGTAGTTACGAGAAGGGATGGTGACTGCAATGGCATTCACTGTACATTGACGGGCATAATAAACCATCTTGCGAATGTCTTAATGTCACTAGTTAGAGCCATAAGGCCAGCTAATACCAGACGAACTATAAAATGGTCAAAAGTGTTGGTGCCGCCCGAAACTAGGGTAGCACTAAAGAAGGCTCTGTTGGCCGCTCTAGTGGATCTGGATAGACCCATGACTCCTAGCTTAAAGGTTCTAAAATCCTGGCCATTCATGGGAAACTCTTTGCTGCTGTGGGAGAATGCTTCCACGAGCACCATTCTGGGGGGCCACCGGTTATGACACCAGCTAAGACATGTTACAATAAAGACTGTAGAGTTCCAAAAGCGAGTTAGGCAGGGGCTGGGCTACCCAGCTCTGAGAAGATCTATATAAAGCGTCGAAGATCAAGGATGTTCAGAAATTTTGGAACTATGGCATAGATGCATCAAGGTAAAATCCGCTCGCAAAGGGGCAGATTCTCAGAATCTGCCCCTTTGCGACCGGTATTTTTGCATTTGGGATGTATCATCCCAAATACAAAAATCGCAAATTAAGAAATCGCATAATTGCGATTACTTGTATTTAAGGAATCTCAAATTGAGATTCCTTAAATGCAATGCATTAAAGTTTAAAAATTGGCAAAAACTTTGAAAAAAATGTACTACAGCGCATTTTTCAAAGTTTCATGTTGCGCACACACATGCCCTAAGGTGTGTGCGCAACATATGTGCACAGATCAATTTCAGGGGTGCAACAGGGTGTCCTTTGAACATCCCTACACCCTTGAAATCGCTTTCTCAATTTGCGATTCGCTAATTGCGATTCGCAAATTGAGAATGTCTTCCCATTCATTCCTATGGGCCTCTAGGCCCATAGGAATGAATGGGAAGGTATTCTTTAATTGCGAGTCGCAATTTGCGAGTCGCAATTAAGGAATTTTAAGAAATCACTATTTTTTTAGTGATTTCTTCATGCATTGCATTTTGCAATTCCTTAATAGCGAATCGTTATTTTCACTATTAAGGAATAGCAAAATGGGTTCTTGATGCATCTGGGGGATAGTGACCAATGGGGGTCGAAGTGAGAAGAGTCCCTTAGCAAACACCTTCCAGCAGCAGGTTTGGCACAGCACTTTGACATATATGGTCTAGGCATAGAAACTGTGCTGGATGGTATGGTGCCACTAGAGCTAGGGAAAAATGGCAACGCAACTCATTGCCACTGAACCTAAAGAGCCATAAGAGCTAGGGAGAAATGCGAACTCAACCCCATTGGTCATAGAACTTAAGAAAACTTTGTGTGCTGTTTAGTGCAGAGTCCCTGGCAAACGCAGTACTAGAAGGAGTTGAAATTCCTAAATCTTGGAAAGCTTCGGAATTGTTCCAATCTATAGGAAGGGCACCAGAGATACGCCATTGAAATACAGACATATTAGCCTTGTTGATGATATCCAGAAGGTGTTTTGCCGGCAGATTTTGAATAGACCTGATCTGTGGATAGAAGATCATAACTTCCTGTCATTTCTAAGGGCAGGTTTTAGGAAACATTTGCACCATAGATCAGAGGTTTAGATTTCTAACAATCTATTGGAAGACAGTTATGCTACAAAAATCTTGTTTGTATGTCATTTTTGTGGACTTAAAATCTCCATTTGACCTGGTCCCTCGTCGCAAATTATGGGTGGCATCGAAACAAAATGGGGTGCCCCCAGACCTGTGAAGACATTTTAATTTGATTACATCAAGACACTTGTGCTCAAGTACGTCGGGGGCTTCAAGATGACCTAACAGACTGCGTAAGGGTCTAAAAGGGAGTATGGACAGGATGCGTGCTCACCATCTTTTCCCTTTACCTATATGACCTGGTAGCATAACTGGAGGACTGCAAGAAAAACACACTAAAAATTGCAAGCCAAAAGATTCTTTTGCTTTTATTCGCAGACAACACCTTGCTGGTGTCAAAAACTCAAGCCGGCCTCCATGTATTGGAGGACTGTTTTTTAGTTTTATGCATTGATGGGGCTAGAGGAAAACTGAGCCAAAACCAAATTCATGTCTATCAACCCCCATAAATTATTTAGAGGATAAATTAATTTGGTCGGCTACAGTCTGGACAGGGTTTTAGAATTTGATTACCTGGGAATTAGAATAGCAAACATTTCCTGGTCTTCCCAAGTTAAGAAAAGTATCTTGAGCCTGTGTCAACTAGCTTTAGGGATACTGAGACTAATTAGTTCCACAAAAGCAGTGAAAATATTATTATGAATCTGTCAAAAGCCAGTATAAAATGGCACTTGGCTCCTACTACTCTAACCTAAAGTTTGCATGTTGCACCTTTTATACCAATGTAATCGAGAAAGCAAATTATAATGCAAAATAATTCTTTTTAATAGTCTCTGACTTCACTAACCCTAAAAACACTGTGCCTCCCTATGAAGCTAGGTCTACCCTATGTGCGCAATTAAGCACTTTCTTTGAAGTTAAAATTCCAAAGATTCTGGACAACGTTACAAAAATGCAAGACAGTGAACCCACAAGTAACATATGTCCTCAAATGCCCCCGCTTTCTAAACTAATGCAGTTTACCCTTCCAACAGTCGAAGACGTGGAATAATCTCCTCACCAAAAGTAAATCAGGCTCACCCCTAGATCTTCTCCCCACAAATTATGAGGCTCATAGGGGATAGCTTGTGTCCCATTTTCCACAATCTTTTCAATACTTCTCTGTACTCAGGAGTAGTACTTCCCTCTTGGAAAAAGGCAAACGTCGCTCCCCTCTTAAAAAACCCAAATGCTGACCTCAAAATACTCTCTAACTTTAGACCCATCTCTCTCCTCCTCTGGTTTTCTAAGATGAGTGAAAGAGTTGTCAACACCCAATTAACACTATTCTTGGAAAGCTGCAACCTCCTATTTCCATCCCAATCAGGTTTCAGGGCCCTCCATAGCACGGAGACACCACTCATGGAAATTGCAGATTCCCTTAAATTCATGCTGGATGCTGGCCATAATCCCACATTGGTTTTATTGGACCTCTCAGCATCATTTGACACGATCTTGCACAAGATCACATTACACTGACTCACCCACATTGGGGTAGAAGGGAAGGCCTCTCTGAGTTCCTTTCTAGAGGACAGGGAAGAGCAGTATGACTCAAACCCTACTTCCCCAAAGCTAAAACCCTTACATGTGGAGTACCTCACAGAAGGTTGGTGGCAGCAACTTTGCTCTCTGGGGAACCGATTGCTTGTACAATCTCACGCACAGTTACCTGTTGTGATTGCTGCAGCACTGGCATGACCGAGATGTCAGCGCTGTGTATTTTTTATGCCTGAATTTTAACTTAAAAAAGTTAATTGCACTCACTAATCTTGCGCACTGTGTTGTCCATTACATCTGTACCCCGCCCCGTTCCACCACGGCTGGTGCCGTTTGTGTGGAGGGCCAGGCGAGGCGCCATTTTGGGTGGGGCTGGACCGGAGTTAGCGGTCTAGTTCTTCCGTGAGGCAGGGCTTAAAACGATCTAACGCCCAGGGCCCCTCGAGAACAGAAGGTTGGTGGCAGCAACTTTGCTCTCTGGGGAACCGATTGCTTGTACAATCTCACGCACAGTTACCTGTTGTGATTGCTGCAGCACTGGCATGACCGAGATGTCAGCGCTGTGTATTTTTTATGCCTGAATTTTAATTTAAAAAAGTTAATTGCACTCACTAATCTTGCGCACTGTGTTGTCCATTACATCTGTACCCCGCCCCGTTCCACCGCGGCTGGTGCCGTTTGTGTGGAGGGCGAGGCGAGGCGCCATTTTGGGTGGGGCTGGACCGGAGTTAGCGGTCTAGTTCTTCCGTGAGGCAGGGCTTAAAACGATCTAACGCCCAGGGCCCCTCGAGAACAGAAGGTTGGTGGCAGCAACTTTGCTCTCTGGGGAACCGATTGCTTGTACAATCTCACGCACAGTTACCTGTTGTGATTGCTGCAGCACTGGCATGACCGAGATGTCAGCGCTGTGTATTTTTTATGCCTGAATTTTAATTAAAAAAAGTTAATTGCACTCACTAATCTTGCGCACTGTGTTGTCCATTACATCTGTACCCCGCCCCGTTCCACCGCGGCTGGTGCCGTTTGTGTGGAGGGCGAGGCGCCATTTTGGGTGGGGCTGGACCGGAGTTAGCGGTCTAGTTCTTCCGTGAGGCAGGGCTTAAAACTAAATGTGTATCCGGACGTGCGCAGCGGGCGCGACGAAGTCGCGCTTAAGTCGAGCCCGTCTGCGCCCGTCCGCGGCCGACTGGGGCCGGGGGCCAAAACCCCTGGTCAAACTTACACATACTCCTCCCAGGATCTGCTGCTGTTAAGACCTCTAGACAACTTATGTCCACCTTTATTACCGCATGTACTAAAACGCACTGCTACTTACGGTATTTCAAATATATATATAGTCGGTAATGTTAAGTATTCCAGCCCTCGCATTCCTCTTCAACCCTTATTAGAATTAGACACTAAGCTTAAATGCTTTTACTTGAATACTAGGTCGATGGCCAAACACCATATGGATATATTTTTTATGCTGCGATTTGAGCAGCCCGACATTCTGCTCCTTACGGAGACTTGGCTCAACGCAGATTCACTACCACACATTTTGGCGGCTGTTCCCTCTGATTATTATATCTTAAATGTTAACAGGTCTGCCGACAAAAGGGGTGGAGGAGTTGCAGCCATTATTCGCAATACTCACAAGTTCTCTTTATTATCATCTCTTGACCTCACAGGGTCAGAGAATATTGTTTTTAAAATGGACACTGACAGTGGATCACTGTTAATTGCCCTCATTTATCGCCCCCCCCCAACTTATGCCTATGTTTGCTGCGTCATTGGCAGAACAACTAGCCTCCCTTGTAATTAACTACACGAAAATCGTTTTGTTGGGTGATCTTAACCTTTGGTTCGATGCTACTGCCTTAGATACTCAGGCAGCAGAACTTAAAGATTTACTTTTAGATCTGAATTTAACTCAACAGATCCATCTGCCAACCCATGAAAAAGGGCACAGCCTTGATCAAATATGGTCCCAGAATATTCCTCTTTCTATTCTTTCTATAACCCCTTGCATCTGGTCGGACCCTTTTTTGATACACTTTACACTTACCATTGAGAAGAGCAAAAAGCAGTCTTTCCAAACAGGCAGGAAAGTCAGAAAATGGAAGGACATTGATATTCCAGTTTTCTTGGACACCTTGGCTCTGTCTCTTCCCCCTATGGCCAAGGACATTGATGCCATTGAAGAAGCCTATTCTAACTGGCTACGTCAGGCAGCTGACGTACATGTACCTTGTATAAATATTCCCCGCTCCCGCCCTAATGACGCACATAAGTGGTTTACGCCACACTTGAAGTCTCAAAAACTGGAAGTACGTCAAAAAGAGAGGAAATGTAGAACTGGGTATTCGGTACAAGATAAAACCAATTACTGTAAGGCCCGTAAGGACTATCAAAAACTTGTCCTAAAACAAAAAACTATTTTTCAGAGAAAATATTGAACTCTCGTAATAAATCAAAAGACCTGTTCAATATCGTGAAGGATCTCAGTGGTAGTGACAGAACTACTCCATCGGTCACGCCTACTCAGGATCTTTGCAATTCATTGAACTCTTTTTTCTTTAATAAAATCTGTACTATAAAACAGAGTATCTCTAGTGCTTTGTCCCCCCCTCCTCTGGATGACGCTAATTATAACCCTCTTACGTTGGAAACTTTTCCCCTTATTGATGGTAAGTCCTTGTCCAATCTTTTTACAAGGGTTAAATCGGGCTCGCCTGATGATATCTGCCCCCGCATATCTTGAGAGAGGTGGGGACAGCTATTCCAGGGGGCGTGCTTCCCTTGTTAAATGGATCACTTTTACAGGGTAAAGTTCCTAACAGCCTTAAGAAGGCCCTGCTTATTCCTCTGATCAAGAAAGTTGGAGCAGATTCGCTTGATCCGTTAAATTACAGGCCCATATCACTGCTGCCTTATAGCTCTAAGTTACTGGAAGCCCACGTCTGTGCAAACGTGTCTAATTTTATAGAACAAACAGAATACCTTGAACCCAACCAGGCTGGCTTCCGTTCGTGCCATTCAACCGAAGCAGTCATATTGGCTGTACAAAATACTTTGAGGCGGAACGCGGATAAGGGAATCCACCAGGCCCTGGTCTTACTTGATCTTTCGGCAGCATTCGACACGGTTGACTATACCATCTTGGTCAACCGTGTCGAACAAGCTGGCCTTAGGGGGCCTGCGTTGAGTTGGATCCGCTCCTTTATCACTGGCCGCACTCAATCAGTAAGACTGGGCCCTTTTACCGCTCCTACATTTCCACCACATGTGGGGTACCTCAGGGCTCATCTTTGTCACCTTTACTTTTCAATTTGTACCTGCGCCCACTACTGTACTCCCTAAGACATGCTAAAGTTACCATCTTTAACTATGCAGATGATCTGCAACTCATCTTCCCTTTGAACACCAAGGACTCGGTAGAGGAATTTCAAAACACCATGTCACACATTCAGGGTTGGATGAGCCGTAACCATCTGAAACTTAACCCAGGCAAGACTGAATTGGTCTTGCCTGGGCAGAGTGAATTAAGCTGAAACCCATGCTTTTGGCCATCTAGCATGGGGGTCCCACCTATTAGATCGTCCTCAGTTAAAAGCTTGGGAGTATTAATTAGTGAGGATCTTTCTTTGAAAAGACAGGTAGGCACAGTAGTGTCGTCCAGTTTTTTTCAACTAAAAAAAATAAGGAAAATTGCTCGCTTTCTCACGCAGGCCGCCCTTATCCAGGTCATAATTGCCCTTGTTTTGTCTCGACTGGACTTTTCCAACAGTCTTTACTTGGGGCTCCAAGCGGGAGAGTTAAAGCGACTTCAGTTGTCCCAGAATCAGGCCGCTAGACTTATTCTGGGACTCTCTAAATGGCAATCTATCAGACCTGGTCTGAAACAACTACACTGGCTGCCTGTTGCGCAGCGAATTGCATTTAAAACTGGGTGTATTCTTTTTAAATCTTTACAAGACTCAGGCCCGAAGTTTATAAAAGAATTGTTCTTTAGATATAACCCATCTTTAAATCTCCGCTCTGCTCAAAAATCTTTATTGATTGTTCCATCTTACAAAAGGAAGCGCCTTGGTGGCAGCTGCTTCGACCACCTTGCAGCCACCTTTTGGAATTCGCTTCCCTTACAATTGAAACTGAGTGGAGATCTTCTTAGCTTCAGACATTCTCTCAAAACCTGGCTGTTCTCGCAGGCCTATTGCTGAGTTGTATCTCACTTTTAACTGTTGTGTTGTGTTCTCTCTATAGCGCCATGAAGCCCCTGGGCGTACGTGCGCTCAATAAATACATATTAACATAACATAACATAACCTCAGGGCTCGACCTTGAGCCCCTCAATTTTTAACATACATATGGCCGCACTGGCATACCTTATTGAGACATTCAGTATACAGGTGGCCTCCTATGCAGATGACACACAATTTCTACTGATGTATAACAACCTTGAGTCAGAGGCCAAAGTCAATTTTGTGGCCTGTATGACAGCTGTGATGGGGTGGCTGATGGGCAACTCCCTGCAATGGAACCCTGAAAAAACAGAGGTCCTACTCTTCGGGAATAACCCTCATCCCTGTTCATCAGGGTACTGGCTGGCCAGTTGTACTGCACCCCCCCAGCGGAAGTGGCTAGAAACCTAGGGGTTCTCGTTGACACAAATCTTTCTCTTAAACCCCAAATCTCAACAGTGGTTAGAACAGTATGCTGGATTCTGTGGATGCTATGAACATTTCTAAAATTTCTGCTACGGGAAGCCAAGAAAACAGTGTTTCAGTCACTGATCCTATCTAGACTTAACTATGTCCACATATTGTACATTTGGTATCCGATATTACATCAGGCAGAGACTGCAAAAGGTTCAAAACCTGGTAGTCCGCCTTCTATTCAACCTCCCGAAACATTCCTCAATCTCCAGGTATCGCAGCCAGCTTCACTGGCTCCCTGTTGAGTAAAGAGTTATTTTAAAGCACTTACAATGGCACACTCAGCATTCTATAAAACAGGGCCAAAATATTTACATGCCAGGATGACCCCATACTGCCATAAAAGACCCCTTAGATCAGAGTCAGCCCGTCTACTGTCCATCCCTGGTTCCAAACGAAAGAAATGGGACGGATCTGCCTGCTCGGTTCTGGCAGCCAAACATTGGAACAAACTCCCCATGTCCCTTAGATGTATCCGAGATAAAAAAAGCTGTTCTGCAAACAACTGAAAACGTTTCTGTTTAAGGATTAAAGCGGTTGGGATCCCCCAGTGGGCTTTTGCCTTAGGGCTGGGACACTCTAGTAGTAACTGAAACCTTTACAAATCCCATCATTCATTCAATATGGGGCTCAGCTGCAGGGTTATTCAGGGCTGACTATGTTGGCAGTTGCTGAAAACACCTTTTCAATATCTATGAGTCTGCCTGAAAGCACTCCCTTGCTCCCACTGTGGTGGGATATGGGCGTGAAGTCTATTATACATATATTGGGGGAGACTGAAATACATCGCAGCTCTTGAAGATTACTACAGTGCTTTTAAGGAAATAGTAGACCTGAACCGGGATAAGAAAATAAAGTGGCTGCACAACATCAAGGAAACGCTGTCGTAGCTAGGTCTTCATGACCCCTGGGAAAGCAGGGCGCACCAGAACCACTTACTAGAGTTTATGTCAAGAATGCATTCTGGGCATACAAGTGGGGGCTGGCAGTGCGTACTGAGAGCCAATGATCTCTCATCTCAGACTTTATAGATCTTAAAAATCATAGCAGTCTTCAACTGCCAAACAATTATATATTAAGTTCCGGCATGCACTCTTCCTGTTAACTCCTTTTGTTCTAAATGGAAAGCTGCTGCTGGCATGAGCAATGTATGCCCAGTCTGTTTGTAGCCAGATGAAACCATATTACATTTCTGATTCTTCTGCCCAGGTTATGAGTACCTGAGGAAGCACAGGATTTTATCTATTTGTAGGCTGCTTGGAACCAGACAGTGCTATGTGCCTCCTCTAAGGCTGCTGTGTGCTGAAACAAAAGTCTAGACTGTCAGTGGTGTTGGCAAATGTTTGCACTGGAGTTGGTCCATAAGGGCTAAAAAGCTTGAATACCCTTAAACTTTAATGGGGTGCCCTTCCCTTCTGTGGCAAGTAGTAGAGAGCCTCTTCTCTGCCGCTTGCAGACTGAGGATATGACACTTCATACTCTAGCTTCGAATGCTGGAATTTAAATGTATGTATTCTATAACCCAGAACGATGATTGACCTGTAATCCATTTTTTTTGTAGGATAATTTCTGGGTCTAATTAGTTTTGAAAGTTTCAATGGTCATTGCTATGGTTTTAACTGGTATTTTTAAGTATATGCACGCTTTGTACTATATCTGTTTGAACATTGTCTTCACACCTATAACGTTTTTGCTAATTTGTACATCATTTAAATGCACTTCTGATTCTATTCACGTCGTAGGATCAATTCTAGGTCCAATTAATCTTGTAGCCCTCAAACGTTGTCGCCATAGTCTGAACTTCTCTATCTAATACAGATTTCTAGCCACATATTCCTTATGTCTTCGAATTATCCCCAGACTGGATCCAGAAATATTTCATGAGTAGTACCCCTGCATGCCAGTAGATGGCGTTGTTTAGCCCCACATGGCATCATTGGGGTTGCCCACGCTGGAAGTGACATTCATATTGCCTATATAGGCACCACACAGGCCAGCTGACGTAAATTCTTTCCTTTCCGTGCCAGTAAGCGCATATCCGGGAAGAGCTACCCCGTAGCCTTTATTTGACTAGGTTTTTTCGATGTTTTGTTGAAGTTTTTTTTTAGGTCTTGACAGGGATGCCCTCCAAGAAGGCCGACTTCAAGACCTATGACGCCTGTCACCGACAGATGTCAGTGATGTACTCGCACCCTGTGGTTCTCTGGTGCCTCAAGCGGGACTATGACCTGAAGGTCTGGCCCGACTGCCCGCACCATGCACTCAAAGGACTTGAGGGAGCAACCCCTCAAGCTTCTGGCCGCTCGACATGCAACACTGTGATAATCAAGGTCCCTGTCGAGAGGATGGTCCCGGGAACCGTCATGGAGCCTCAGCTCATCATCGCAGACCAAGTCATCAAGCTATTCGAATAAGTTGAAGTCCCACAAAAAGAAGTCAAAGCGCGCTTCGACTTCACGTCAACTGATGAGACAAGGGAGCATCACCACTCGAGGCCTGGGACCGCAGTTGAGCCAGCACCTGGGCCATATATGCGCCTCCTCGATTTTCCGGGGACCAGAGCAACCCCACCCAACTGAGAGAGATTTATGAGGCAAGACACCTCAAGTTTGGGTGGCTGTGCCAGTTGGCACGCCTTTGGGCCCACGGGTTCAGGAGGAGCCACTTCTGGATTCACGCCCACAACACCGGCCCTGGTGCCATTTGGGACCCAGGAATCCATAGATGGGTCCAGACCAGTGCTGGTCGTACCATCCCAACCTTTCCCGACGCCAATCTTGAGGCCAACGCTCCTGGCACCCCATCCTCATATCCAACACGGAGCTGGAGGGGTATCGTCCTACGCCGGTATCAACTAGAGCCATGCCTTCCATGCCTGAGCTCTATTCTTACGGGCTAGGACTCTGGGAGGAATAAGAGGGGTGCCTGGCCCCTGAGGAATACCAGACTTTTGAGGAAGCAATTTTAGACTGGTGTGAGGATCTGGGTGAAGCCCCTGGACTGGACATTTCTCCAGATACTGGCATGCTTTCTCCCTCTACTGTGGCTAGAGGAGGGAGCGTCCTTCTCTGTGGTGGTGAAGGTCTTAGTCTACCCTCAGTGGCAGTCAAGACAAATGTCTTGACGGAGGTGCTGCAACAAGAAGTGTCCCCCCTCAGAACTGCTACGCCCATTCAGCAAAACCCTCATGGATGTCCAATTTGGGACCTGGTCCAAACTCAACACAGGGGCTGCTGAGAATAGTATGATTGCCCGCCAGCTCCGTCCCGCTCGAGGGAACCCAAACTTCCTCATCCAACACCCCACCCCAGAGAGTTTGGTGGTCCAATCCTAAACTTCCCCTGTCAATTCCGGTGCATTCCCTACTGCACTCCTGAACAGGGAATCCAAGAGGCTGGACGCTTTGGGGAAGACGTTTTCTTCCGCCAGCCTGGCACTGTGTTCTGTGAACACTGCATGCCTTTTGGGCCGGTATTCCCACACTCTGTGGGATACAGTTGTGCAGGTGCTGCCAACGGTTCTGGAGGAGGCCTGTGCAGTACTTTGTCACGCTGTTGCTGATGAGAGAGATGCAGCAATGTTCACAATATGATCTGGACTGGATACCACCGACTCACTGGGCAGAGCGGTTTTGTCTATGATGGCCATGCGGTGCCACACCTGGTTGTGCACAACAGTTTTTTTCTGGGGATGAGCAAGCTGGTTGCTATTCCCGCTACGTCTTGGTGCCGAAAAAGGAAGGAGGCCTTCTTCCTATTCTAGCCCTATGCCCTCTCAATTACTTCCTCAAGAAGGAGAAGTTCAAAATGCTCATCTTAGGTGTGGTCCTGTCTGCCCTCGACCCAGCAGTCTGTTTGATAGCCTTGGACTTACAGGATGCATACTTTCATATCCCCGTCCTACGATTCACAGACCTTACCTGCAGTTCATAGTTTGCCACGGACACTTTCAGTTCATCCTGCTTCCTTATGGGCTTACTAGTGCCCCTCGAGTGTTCGCCAAAGTAATGGTGGTGGTTGCAACTCATCTGTGAAGATCAGGGGTGCCAGTCTTCCCTTATCTTGACGACTGGCTGTTGAAGGCAGGATAACCCCAGGCTGTTGTCTTCCACCTCCAGAGTACAGTAGACCTCCTGCATTCGCTGGGGTTCACTATCAAAGTCACACCTGACTCTCTCTCAGATGCTATCTTTCATTAGAGGTGTTCTGGATATGGTGCAGTTTCGGACCTATCCTCCCAAATGGCGAGTCCAGGATATTTGGGATATGATACCGATGCTTCAGCCCTTCTCCTGGATTTCACTGAGAATAACCCTGAGGTTGATGGGCCTCCTGCTACCTGCTTGTAACATATGCCCACTGGACTGTCACGAGCTCTGCAGTGGGACCTGAAGTCCCTGTAGACGCAGCATCAGGGGACTCTTTCCAACATGGCCCAGATCTCAGAAGGACCTGCAAAAAATCTGTAGTGTTGGCTAACGAACCACGATTATGTCAGTGGGTCACTGGGCTGAACTCAATCAAGGAAACTAACAGCAAACGTGTTCCTGATATCGCTAGATATCACCAAGTCAATGTGCGGAGGAAGAATTGTTGCGCAGACAAGGAGCAGCTGTGTCCTGTGAGACGATAGATCCACACAGGCAGTCTATGCTGTGGCACCATGGAGGGTCAGGCAGAAAGTGGAGCACTGCTACATCAACAGACTGTGCTGTGAAAGCAAATGCTGAGCAAGCAGACATGGCAGATGATTTAGAAGCACTGACAAAGTGAATCAGGAGCTTTAGGCACAGGAAGGTAGAGGCTAAGCAGGCACTTTGATACCCTTCATGGGTCTGTAAAACTAGTACAGTACATTAAAGGACACAAGCTGCGAACAGGAATGGATGATTTTGTAAGTCTTGGTCTCCTAAAGCTGTGCCTAGGAATTAGCCGGTACACCAGATCAGAAGGGGTATCCATGAAGAAACAATAGGATTTTCTAGTGCTGGGAAGAGCAGACACAGGCTGCATGGGCCACACCAAATCTGCAGACGGTGCTCATGACTGTAGGGGTCAAGCAGGCAGAGATGAAATACAAGTCATACAATTCTCAGGAAAACAGAGCAAGCAAGGGGAGACTGAACAGGCATTCTGGGATTCAGGAGATGAACCCAAGCAGATAGATTGTATTTAGTATGGGTTACACTTCTCAAAGACACAGCTATCGAGGCAGGCCTATTGGAAGAGGCATACCATGACTCAGCAGCGTCTCTCTTCTGTAAAAGATATGTGTCATGGAGGAAAGGATGAACCTGGGTAGGAAGATCTACAACATTACGGATGAGCATAGATTACGGTGTGGCCAGAACACCATGGCACAGGAGACAGCAGGGCAGCTGCCGGAGGCGAAAGATCATGAGATAGTGAATCTAGTGTGGAAGGAAGAAAATAGGAGATTCTAACAGCATAAGTCTGCTTTGGAAAGACTAGCATGGAATAGTCCAAAGCCTCATTGCAGAAAACAACCTACGCCTGGAATTAAGTCTGTTAGGGTGTTTCGAGGAATAAATCTCTGAACGCGTGGGATGTCTCGTAGCAGCTGCTTGGTCTAGCGACTCCAGAGATAAAGCGAAAAGAAATCAGGATAAATGAGGACACGCAGTGCTAAACCATATCTGCTGTAGTAGAGCTATTTCAGTACTTCTAATGAAGACGCGGAGAGGTGTGAGATCCTACATCTGGCAGGGGCTTATTAATCTACTATACTGTGAAGAAGGTCCCCGCTTTGCACTTCCTACGCAGTAATTTTGTCTTTGTTGCCTTGAGGAGCACAGATGAAATGGGTGCCTTTGAAGGAAGGTTCCACCCCTTGCCCTCTGATTTCCATTCAAAGGCTAGGAAGATGTCTCAAACATTTCCAGCCAGAGGATTTCTCGCTCTCTCGTTTCCCCTTCCCTCAGATGCTCCTGATGAAAGCCTGATTGATTTAAAGAATGAAAAGCATAAGGCGGCTGTCGGGCAGCCAGCGACTCCCACTCCTGCCTAGAATACCCTTCTGCCAGGGAAAGCGCATCTTCATGCCAGATGCTCTTATTTTTAGTTCCTTGCTCTCCCCGCTTCCTGCTGTTCTTCCTTTGATGCCATGTGCACTTTACAGGAGCGGGAAGCCATGGTGACGGCAGCTGGGCAAAAGCCGCAGCATTGAGGAGCAGGGAGCCATCTGAGCTGCTGAGAAGTCTCCAGTTTGTTTCAGATTCAGAAGTAGGCAGTCATCTTTAGGGCCTGGTGGCAGTGGGCTTACCAGGGCTTGTGCAAGCCTAACAGCACCACCCGCATACACGGTTAGCATGTAAATGTTGGTGCTCAGTAGAGTATTTAACCTCAGTATATATTAGCACTTTTATGGTTCTGTTGCATGAGTGTTCTGCAACCATTGCGGAAGTGAGGTACATTTTTAAACCTAGTCTAGCTATCAAAAATGTACGACGACTAAGTTCAATTTTGGGGGGGGGGGATTGCAGTTCCACTATCAATCTGCATTTAATGTAGTGTAATGCTTCAGGGACTGGAAGTTTTGCAGGGTATGATTGTGCGGATATGTGAAGTCATGGACAAGATGAGGTGGTAAGCTCAGGCCTTGCTTGGCTGGGTCTTTAATGCCCTCAAGTGTGGACTGACCTTTAACCTCTTGAGGGGCTGGACGTGTATGTCCACACTTGGTTTCAGGTGGGACTCGCCTACATTAAGCGTGACTCAGTGGCTTTTCCTTCACTGCTCCACAAACATCTAGCCAGACGCGGGCTGGCGCCTTCCATTCATTGCCTCCCTGTCTGTCTTCCTGTTATTGTCCCTTGTTTCTGCTTTGGTAACACTGCAGCATGCCTCTGTTCCTTCTGTCTCTCTTTGCTTTCTTGCCCTGGTGTCTTTAGAACGGTATGCTTCTGCTCTGCTGTTTCTTATAAAGCACAGGAGTAGTTATTCTCACTCTGTTCATTGCTGTTCTTCACCGTGGGTGAAGCTGTTTGCTTTTGCCGCTCTCGTGGTTCGCTCTCCCTATTCTGAAGGATGTGTCTGTGAGGGGTCAGGTAGGGTGTTCTCTCGTCATCGCCTACTGTCTAACTGGCAATCCTGCAGTGACCGCGTGGCTGAAGCGAAGGCAAACGTGTATGTTGCCCTGAATTGTCCATCACACGTGCTATGCTGCAAGGATGCTTTGCCACAGCCATCAACGTCACCTCTGGGAACGAGGACTTCTTTGGCTGCGTCCTACAGTGTGGGCAGGGCCGGCTCTAGGGCAGTGCGGCCGCACTGGGCGCTGTGTCCTGTGTTCAGCAATAACTTATGATTAAAGAGATGAGGGGCCCTTTTTCACCGGTGGTAGTGAGAGAATCCAGGGATGCGGTCATGGGTTGTGGGGCAGTGGGGGCGCCACAAAATGTTTGTTGCACTGGGCGCCACCAGCGCTAAAGCCGGCCCTGAGTGTGGGTACACCGTCCCTTAAAAGCTGGCTTCAGTCACAGCCTGCCAGTGACCTCCCGTCCCATTCCTGAATGACCCGGTGCCTGCTTTCTCCAGCGGTTGTGGCCAAAGCATCCGACGGACTTGTTCACTTTGAAGGTAAGGTCTGAATCTCACTTGCACCTTCATGTGAATATTTCAAATGAGTTGCACTAAATTCTTTTTTTATGTTTCGCACCAGTGAGTTACTCTTCTTTTCTGCATGGCATCATCCTACGGCATGAATATAGGTAGCTTTAAGCAGCCTGCGTATCCTCTTGTACTAGACGAGGATTGCTACCAGGAGGTCGGTTTGGAGGCGCATTGCACATTTAATATTGAGAATGTTAGTGAGGTGGCTCTAATTTACAGAAGTGCTGCTGACATCAGTTGTGACACACGGATGGCCATTTTGTATCCCATTGAGGCACACTTCAGCCAGTGATCCCCCTGAGGACAATACAGAGTACTATTGACCATGTTGCTAATAATACTGTTACAAAGTGCAAAAACTGCTGTGGAAATAGAAAGTGCCGTCTAAAATGACAAAATACTGTTCAAATGAATCCTCCATACACTGTGAATTTCAAACAGGCCACTATCTTGTAGCCTCTGATCTGATCTCAGGGAAGTTTTGTGGCTTTAGAGCACTAACACGCAGCCGGGCCATCACAGTTCGCACCTGTAGCACTTGCAATCAGCGATGATGTGTCTTTATAGACAAGCTCTTACAATTAGGGGTACACAACCTTTTTGCTACATTGAATACAGTTTCTTAAAATTATGTGACCTTTTTTATGCATGTGCACACGTCACAGTTTCTCAACATACTTGCAGGAGATTGGTTTGATCAGAAAATATACTCTAGCAAGACATGTTCTGTTCAAACACGTCTATCCCATGCAAAAATTACAGGAAATTGAGTAATGTGAAATTCTGAATTATGTGAATTTTACTCAGGCCTATTTAAAATGCCAATACAGACTATGCTCAGTTTACTCACCATATTCCGTGCCCCCACACACATTAACTTTTCAAATAGCAAGGGTAGAGTGTGCTCTCAGTGGAACTTTTATTCTCTGGTTTCCTGGTAGCAATCTTGTGTTGTTGGCTAGAGAAAGCTGGCGACTGTGGTTTCCGCCTTGACGGAATGTCTACTCAGGGCTGGCCAATTGTTAGCAAGACCCAGACTGAGAGGATCTTTTTCCTACTATTTCTATTTTGAGATTTCTGATTAGAGAGGGCTTGTGGTGTGAAGTTTGATGCCAAGAAGATTTATGCAGAGCCCGTGTCTGCACTGTCAGCAGGTCCTATCTAGAGCACCCCCATGACTCATTTTAGAATTCCTCACTGCCTTTTAAGATTTAGGGATGATTGAAGTTATAGTAATCTTCAGCCTAGTAATGTGAAACAGTAAACATTTAAACTTTTGAAGTATGACTCCGGCCTCAGGCACCTTTGCACCCGGGCAGGTGGGAAAATTATTTATTCCGGATGTGCACACCCCCAGAGGGCCAGCCACACCTCTCGGTGGGCTACCTGGTCCATACAGCTGAGGAAGACTTCTGCCATTTATGGCAGAATAGAGGGTTCTGGGTAGAGAAGGTGATAACCCCCTCCCCCCCGGATGTGGTCACCTCAGGAGAGATTAGCCAGTGGGGATAGTAGCCCATTGGCCACTTGCCCCCACACGCCTAATGCCTAATGTTAAAGGTTGAACAAATAGATATGGGATGGACGGTTAGTTGAGTGTGCCTTGCGTTTGTAGCTCATTTTTATATATTGCTATTGGATTTCTTTCTAGTCGTGTTAATTACTTATCGTCCCGATTGGTACTCTGAAAGGCTTAACACATGTTTCTCTAGTAAAGCCTGACTGCTGTTTGCCACTCTAACTGGACTGAACTATGGATTTATTATTGTTAATCCAAGGGCCATCTTTGGGATACTGTGGGAGTATTGCATGGTGAAGCCTAACCAGCATCCCCACATAATACTTCACCTTCCTACACTAGGGCCACAGGAATTATGCGGCAGGGGACAACCACATTAAACAGCAGGTTGACTAAATTACGCGGCAAAAAAGCCCAATTTATATGTCATAATACAAAATATTTAATGTTAGTCTTACTTCATTATTTGGGAATTTTTACACATTAAAACTGTCTGGGCAAATTTTTTACCTCTTTGGTACCACCTTGACACCCAAATACAGAAATAAGCAATAGAAAGGTGTCCAATCAACATTTGTTAGGGTCTTTCACTGCACACACTTCGACCTCTTTCATACCATTCTGATATGTTTCTTTTGCCACATAGATTTTCAGACCCAGAGCCACAGGACAAGTACAGTGGTGATGATGAATCACAACTATATGAGAATAAGAATCTATTCTGGACCTCCAAGAAGCCAGTGGACTTGACACCGCCCCATATATTGCACTAAATTCTTCACCTGACCCTTCTACAGAGAAATCTGACTCTTTCCCCATGGTAATTAAAAGGACAGCAGAAGTTCTTGACTTCCACCTTCCCTCAGTGGAGTTTAAAACAAATGTGCCTAAGGGGGTACTACAGCCAGGGCAGACTTCATCACAAGTGGTTACAAATACCAGCCTCACCATATATCGCTGACTGGTTGGCGGGCTCGCTTCAAATATTCATGAACCACTTCCAGGCGATAGCCAGCCTGTTTTCATCCCTGAGATTTTCATCAACATGCTGAAGTCACACCTGAGCCCTTCACAGAGACTCCCTTTCATTGTAGGCATCCTGGATACGGTGCTGTTTCAAGCCTTTCCTACGCCCGAGCCCAGGATATTTGGGTTTTGGTCAAGATGTTTGAACCTTTGACCTGTGTCTCAGTGGGAGCAGCTCGCAGGATTCTTTGTCTCATGCATCTTGTTAGTGGAGCACCCCAGATGGCACATGTAGTCTCTGCAGTGGGATCTGAAGTCTCAGTGGGCTCTGCACTGGAGAATCCTCTCAGATTCCATCCAGGTGTCACAGGAGACTGTGAAAGACACGCAGTGCTGGTTACCGGACTGCAATTAGACCGAGGCAATTACTTTTCCCTACCACATCCAGAACTGACGTGTCCGGTGCGTTGTTGCTGGGGTGGGGAGGCCACCTGGAAGAGGTGAAGATCAGAGGACATTGATTTCCGGTGGAAACCCGTCTTCACATCACTCTGCTGGAGTTGAGGGCTATTCAGTTGGCACTAAAGGCTTTCCTGCCAACCATCAAGAGGGAACGGGCGTAGGTTCCCACAGACAACACTAATTTACTGCAAAAAGCAAGGCGGGATGGGGCCGTCGGTCCTGTGCCAGGACGATTACGTCTTTGGAGCTGGATAAGTCGTTTTCCTCTGGACACTGGTCTGTGTGTGACAAACAAACATTTGCCTTGAAATTACCACATGTCTGGTGTTTCAGACAGTGAGACATTCTAGTGTTGAAGGGTTCATCTTTGTAAGTGAAATACACTGGCGTATAATCTGTGACTTAAAAATGGAAAGGGACTACAAGCCTTATGCATTCTTTTTTCAGATAGCCACAGACCAAGAGAAACAATTTTCTACTTAAATATTGAAAACTCCTGAAATCCGAACGCAATTAAATAGGAAACTAAATTTGTCAGTGTCCAAGACAGTGTATCTGCACCACTCCCGGTTCATTCACTAAACGCTATAAAATGTTTGACCGGTTTGATGAGTAATGCAAAGGCATGGAGGCAGAGCTGATTATTGCAATTCGGTATGTGAGCTGCCTTTTTAGGTCAAGCCTGCAGGCAGCGCGCATACGCTGTCGAAATGGAGATGGTCTGTTTTATCTAGGAAAAAAACTCTCCAAAAAGCGGCTTTGAGCCCGCCCATTACTTACCATTCATTGGCACCATTATCACTCAGCTACACTTCCTTCTAACCCGGCAGCCCGTACAATGCCATCACTTCCTTTTCTTCATCTGGAGCATAGACTAATGACAGATTAATTTAACTCCGCCCTTCACGTTGCAACTGAGGTATTATTTTTTTTTGTTTTGAATTTTTAAATAGGTGAACTCGACCCGACGATCTGGAAGTACTGTGTAGCAGTTTTTTTTACGTTCCATATATTCGATCAGGAACTCCAAAACAGATTAAGAATTTGTTTTAAAAAAAACAGACCAAATCAGACACCACATGATAACTGTACACCATACATGTCACTACACATGTGTAACGATTAGGGTGGTATACATGTAGATGATGTTGTACCATAAAATTGCTGCCAACCATGCGTACTAAGGGCCCTATTAGGATGGCGGAGGGACCTGCGTCCGTCCGCCACCCCAGAGGTGGAGGGACCATCCGCAGGGGCAGCGGCTGTCCCTCCGTGCAAATTAGAATGTGACCGCCACCCTGGCGGTCACATCCTGTATGTTTAACATTGCGGTGGGTGCTGCTTGAAGCAAGCAGTGAATTTGCATGCACCACGCGGTGCTTGCCGCTTCGTGCATGCAAATGCAGGGGGGTACCATAGGTACCCCCCATGTGCACCCCCACCCCCCTACCCTGGGGGCCCGCAACGGGCCCTCAAAGAAAAGACCGAATGCCTTTTCGTGGTGGCATTGCATATCAAAATGCAAATCCTAATATGGCTGGCGGTGTCTGATAGAAACCGCCACCATATTAGAGCTTTTCCGCCGCGGTCTCGCAGCGGAAAAGCGGTAGACGGTCTCCCCATCTGCAGACGACCCCCCTGCCATCCTAATCTGGCGGGGGGGTCATTTCTCACAAAGCAGCGGTGAATCCGCATCCTCCAGGCCGGCGGTGGCTTCCACCGGCCCGGAGGATGCGGATTCACCGCAATCGTAATCGGGCCCTTAGTTGGCAAAATCATGGCTAAACCGGCATTTCTAATTAAATAACGACTGTGTGACTTTGGCACAAAACTATTTATTGTAGTTTTTGTGGAATGTTACACGTCATTTTGCATACGTTTAGTGTGCTTTCATTAGTTTCAGCTGTACCAATATGGAACATGCACAAATAGTAATTTTCTGCTGTGTTGAGAAGCATTTTTTCTTTTCCAGAATTACAGCTGGGTGTGTGTTTTCCTGCGCTTATTACCCTTCGCCGTGGTGACAGCAACATTAGCCAGTCAACTGTGTGGCATAGAAGAGATTAGAGCAATGCTATTGATTTTTTTTTTTTGTTCTGCCTCACCAGTCATTTACGTGCCACAGAGAAAGTTTGTTTAAGTGTACAATGAAAATCGGTACGGGAGAAATCAAACGTTGCAAAATAATTAAAGCACAAAGGTACCGAGTTACATCACTCCCAGGAGAAGTTAAAGGTCCAGTTTTTCAGGTTTTGTAAAGCAGCGCCTTCTTTCCCTACTATACATCTTTAGCATGAGTTTATCGAAGATGTCCTTCCAATCTCTTCACTACCAAAGATCGTGGGGACAAGCCAGGGTACACGACAAGGTATTCATGAGTGTCGCAGGCAGGATACAAGACAGGCACACTTGGACTGACCAACCTAGTAGCTCGTCCATAGTCAAGACCTATTGGTTTTGCCAGTGCTTGTTTTAGTATACATGTATTCTTGGCGGGAAGTCTTAAACAAAAGCGAAAGGAAAGCTGTATATGAAAGAGTCGCAAAGAACTTTCATAAGTCAGGTGTGAAAAAAGTCTTGATCTTAATTGGGCACTAGATGCCCTTGGGAATTTGAGAAAATGTGCCCTTGTCCTCGATGCTTCCCCCTGGACCAGGTAGTTATGGAAGAGACAGATGTTTGGGTTGGACATTATACATCCCTTCTCTCTTCAGCAAAGTTATTGAATTACCCTTTAAATTGGCATTAGCCCAGATTCCATCATTTGATAGCAAGAAATATGCAAGCACTAAAAAGTGGGAAGGCGCTTTCCTGCTGGGATAATATTATAAAGAATGATGTCGTTTTATTGCATTTTTTTCATTTGCCAGGGAAAATGACATCCTTGCGTTGAGGTGACATTTTGGCATACTGAGGTTAACCTATCAATACACTGATGCACAAGAAGGGAGGTAATCGTTTATTTTTCAACTAGGAGCTGACGTTTTACTTGGAACACATGTGTACACCGTTTTTTTTTTGCATGATTGTCAGCTTTCCTGACCAATGAGCAGGCTGGTTTTAGAACCATCATAGATGCCAACAAGCAGGGTTTCTGATTTATTGCAGTAATTGTTGAATCTTACCATTGTGCCAGTGATTTCTTCTTTACGGCTTTTAATGCTAGGAGGCCGCGTTGATGAGAGGGGTCCCTACAACCTCATCACCTTTCTTACCCAAACAGGACTGCGATTGCATGAGCGGCGGGTAGGGACGGGGGTCAGGGGTCACGATATGGCTCCACTAGAGCTGTGTGCTCGCCCTTGTGTGCCTCAGCTCCAGACTTCGCTGGGATGTTATCTGATTCAGTGCTAGCACTGAGACGTGCCGGCACTCTCCCATTGAATGTATTTAAGCAGTGCTGAGACGTGCCGGCACTCTCCCATTGAATGTATTTAAGCAGTGCTGAGACGTGCCGGCACTCTCCCATTGAATGTATTTAAGCAGTGCTGAGACGTGCCGGCACTCTCCCATTGAATGTATTTAAGCAGTGCTGAGACGTGCCGGCACTCTCCCATTGAATGTATTTAAGCAGTGCTGAGACGTGCCAGCACTCTCCCATTGAATGTATTTAAACAGTGCTGAGAAGTGCAGGCACTCTCCCAATGAATGTATTTAAGCAGTGCTGAGACGTGCCGGCACTCTCCCATTGAATGTATTTAAGCAGTGCTGAGACGTGCCGGCACTCTCCCATTGAATGTATTTAAGCAGTGCTGAGAAGTGCAGGCACTCTCCCATTGAATGTATTTAAGCAGTGCTGAGAAGTGCAGGCACTCTCCCAATGAATGTATTTAAGCAGTGCTGAGACGTGCCGGCACTCTCCCATTGAATGTATTTAAGCAGTGCTGAGACGTGCCGGCACTCTCCCATTGAATGTATTTAAGCAGTGCTGAGACGTGCCGGCACTCTCCCATTGAATGTATTTAAGCAGTGCTGAAAAGTGCAGGCACTCTCCCATTGAATGTATTTAAGCAGTGCTGAGACGTGCAGGCACTCTCCCAATGAATGTATTTAAGCAGTGCTGAGATGTGCCGGCACTCTCCCATTGAATGTATTGAAGCAGTGCTGAGACGTGCCGGCACACTCCCATTGAATGTATTTAAGCAGTGCTGAGAAGTTCAGGCACTCTCCCAATGAATGTATTTAAGCAGTGCTGAGAAGTGCAGGCACTCTCCCATTGAATGTATTTAAGCAGTGCTGAGAAGTGCAGGCACTCTCCCAATGAATGTATTTAAGCAGTGCTGAGACGTGCCGGCACTCTCCCATTGAATGTATTTAAGCAGTGCTGAGACGTGCCGGCACTCTCCCATTGAATGTATTTAAGCAGTGCTGAGAAGTGCAGGCACTCTCCCATTGAATGTATTTAAGCAGTGCTGAGAAGTGCAGGCACTCTCCCAATGAATGTATTTAAGCAGTGCTGAGACGTGCCGGCACTCTCCCATTGAATGTATTTAAGCAGTGCTGAGACGTGCCGGCACTCTCCCATTGAATGTATTTAAGCAGTGCTGAGACGTGCCGGCACTCTCCCATTGAATGTATTTAAGCAGTGCTGAAAAGTGCAGGCACTCTCCCATTGAATGTATTTAAGCAGTGCTGAGACGTGCAGGCACTCTCCCAATGAATGTATTTAAGCAGTGCTGAGATGTGCCGGCACTCTCCCATTGAATGTATTGAAGCAGTGCTGAGACGTGCCGGCACACTCCCATTGAATGTATTTAAGCAGTGCTGAGAAGTTCAGGCACTCTCCCAATGAATGTATTTAAGCAGTGCTGAGACGTGCAGGCACTCTCCCATTGAATGTATTTAAGAAGTGCTGAGACGTGCAGGCACTCTCCCATTGAATGTATTTAAGCAGTGCTGAGAAGTGACGGCACTCTCCCATTGAATGTATTTAAGCAGTGCTGAAAAGTACAGGCACTCTCCCATTGAATGTATTTAAGCAGTGCTGAGACGTGCCGGCACTCTCCCATTGAATCTATTTAAGCAGTGCTGAGAAGTGCAGGCACTCTCCCATTGAATGTATTTAAGCAGTGCTGAGCAGTGCAGGCACTCTCCCAATGAATGTATTTAAGCAGTGCTGAGACATGCCGGCACTCTCCCATTGAATGTATTTAAGCAGTGCTGAGAAGTGCAGGCACTCTCCCAATAAATGTATTTAAGCAGTGCTGAGACGTGCAGGCACTCTCCCATTGAATGTATTTAAGCATTGCTGAGAAGTGCAGGCCCTCTGCTATTGAATGTAGTTAAGCAGTGCTGAGACGTGCCCGCACTCTCCCATTGACTGTATTTAAGCAGTGCTGAGAAGTGCAGGCACTCTCCTATTGAATGTATTTAAGCAGTGCTGAGAAGTGCAGGCACTCTCCCTTTCAAGCTAAAGTGCAGGAACGTTTAAAGCACTGCCCTTATCACGAGTAGCTTATTTGAACTCTTGTTCTATACAGATGATGCCGCTGTGAGAGCAAGAAGAGTAAACACCGCACCCCATTCAATATGCTTTCCTGGATCGTAGAAGGTTCACTGAAAAGCCAAATGTTAAAGTGATGATCTGGTTTAGTGAAAATGTCAGTTTAAATGTAGAAATGTTAACTAAAAAAACTTCACATTTTGCCGTTGTAGTTATTTCAAGTAACTATAATCCGCTCCCCCGCCATGCACAGTGGTGTGGTAAATGATGTCAGCTCAGTTGTTATCAGTACTGTTATCAATGATGTCACAGAACATGTCATGGGTGTAATTTGTGTGGTCATAAACAGTGCATGACAAGGGTGCTAGTTATAGTTACTTAAATGACTATAACTGTTGAATTTCAGTGTCTTTTATTATCCTTTTTTTGGTTTAAAATGCTCCTTTTAACTGATATTTTCACCTAGCTATAGCGTCACTTTAATCTTTGTTTTTTTCAGTGAATTTCTGAGGTTTTTTCTAATGCAAAGTATGATATTATTATCATACCTAACTATAATGTTACTTTAACGTTTGTGTTTCTTCAGTGAATTTCTAGTCTTTTAAAAAAGCAAGGTAATATTTTTTCACCATTGTTACCATTACGACCTTCAGCTGTGCGCCGTGTGGGATTGGCCACAGAACCTGGCTTTTTTAATCAACGACAAGCTGAAAAAAAATGACAAAAGCCTTTTACCACGCCAGGCACAATATTGTAGCTTTAGATTGGTAACATACCATTCTAGCCAGCCCGGAGTTAATAAAAGCAGTCCCTGGCATATGCTTCACTCTTATTACAGCTTGTTAGAAAGACATAGCTTTGTCAAAACATAAGGGAGCATGCAGTATAAGTCAAAGCAATACCTTTCCAGAATAAGAGTGGCGCATAAATTATATACACAGAGGAAAGTAGGGAACTCTGGGTATTTCCCAAGTTTTAAGTGCAGAACATCTCTTTTATATAGAGCACTCTACAACACTACCCACAATAAAATGCTCATCCTCAAATGTCTGTTTTCCTAGATATGTTTTCAGTGACATCCACATTGACAACTAGTGAAGGGTTGACATGACGCAGCTTGTTGGTTGCAAAGCCTGGCTAGAAGCTGGGTCCTCTGACCAGCCCCGGCTGAGTGCGGCCAAAGGCCGGGTGCAACGGAGGATGTGTACTCCTGGCAGGTTAGGTGCTGAACCAGGAAGAAAGCAAGACCCTGCAGTCAACCCCTGCTATGGCATGCACAGCAGGTGTTAGCATCCTGCTGTGGGTTGGTTGCAGGACTTGGCCATAGGCCAGCCACCCTGGCGAAAGGCGGTCCGCAGCAGAGATTGACTGTAATTTGAATTAATAAAAAGAAAACTCCAAATTCACTGAAAAGATAACAATTAAAAAACTGAGTTATGCTTCAGGCTTAGATGCACAAAACCTCTGAAATTCTCTACATTACCCCTTAATAGCACATATATATTTATATATATTATTTATATATATATATATATATATATATTATTAATTTTTTCGCTGAAAAAATCAAAGGTTACAGGGAGGTTATAGTCAGGCTCAGGTTTCACTTGTACAAAACGAGTGAAATTCAGCAATTATAGTTAGTGAGCTAACTAGAACTCGTGCCCCCGCAATGCACTGCTCATGACCTCACATATTACATCCCTCATGATATGGTCAGCGACATCATTCATTACATCATCCAGTGACTGTGAGTGTTTAAAAAAGTGTATGACTGATATATATATATATATCTCCTACTGGCGGTCGCCAGTAGGTAATTATACTTATGACCTATGTTCCATAGGAAATCCACAACATTCTATTTAGAATAACTTTGGCGCCGGTTGACGGATCTTCGCGAAATTTTGAACTCTGGTGAGGCGCTCCGGTCCGGTCCTATCCTGAAAGTCATTCGTGAAGCAGGGACTGAGAAAAAAGGGGGGCCCCAAAACGTGTTTTCTTCATGCAATTTTCCATAGGTTCCGTTCATTGCGGCTACAGCCCGAACGGCTGAACGGAATTACACCAAATTTGGCAAAGTTGTAGTCCTTGGTTAAGACTTGTGCCTTTTGCTTATATGGTGTAAATGTGTTCAGTAGTTCCTGAGAAAATGACAATTAAAAGTACATATATATCTATGGCCTCGGTGGATCCGCTCATCTTTCGCGGATTATAAGCGCACCGTCCCGATCATGCACTGAATGCTGATTGGCTGTCAAGTGGTTGTCAACATTCGAAACCAGGAAGTGTTGGCAGCCATTTTGTGCCTCGGTAGAAGCGAGGTTCTAGAAATTAGTGGAACAAGTGTTGAAACTGTATAAAGGGGGCAGGTAAGAAATATTTTTACCCTCTAGACCTGCTCAGGGGTTTCCACAAGGATCCCTAGGACCCCAAAAAATTGTTGTTTTTAAAAAAAAGGGAGAAATGTGCGCTGGGTGCATGGATCCTTCCTAAAAATAAATTAAAATGAAGCGCAAGCTTCTGTGCTTGTTTAAAAATTAGCTACCTGGGAAGGACCAATCCCGTGGTCTAAAATATTGCAATTGAAGCGGGGGCATCGTAAAAAGGGGGGTCACAAAATGTGTTTTCCCCCATGCAATTTTCCATAGGAACCGTTCATTGCGGCTACAGCCCTAACGGTTGAACGGAACTATACCAAATTTGGCAAAGAGGTAGTCCTCGGTTCAGACTCGTGCCTTTTGCTTAAATGGTGTAAATACGTTCAGTAGTTTCTGAGAAAATTACAAGTAAAAGTACATATACATATCTATGGCCTTGGTGGATGCGCGTATCTTGCGCGCACACGAAGCGCACCATCCCTATCACACGCTGAATGCTAATTGGCTGTCAAGTGGCTGTCAACATTCAAAACCAGGAAGTGTTGGCAGCCATTCCTAGTTCCTGAGAAAATGACAATTAAAAGTACATATATATCTATGGCCTCGGTGGATCCGCTCATCTTTCGCGGATTATAAGCGCACCGTCCCGATCATGCACTGAATGCTGATTGGCTGTCAAGTGGTTGTCAACATTCGAAACCAGGAAGTGTTGGCAGCCATTTTGTGCCTCGGTAGAAGCGAGGTTCTAGAAATTAGTGGAACAAGTGTTGAAACTGTATAAAGGGGGCAGGTAAGAAATATTTTTACCCTCTAGACCTGCTCAGGGGTTTCCACAAGGATCCCTAGGACCCCAAAAAATTGTTGTTTTTAAAAAAAAGGGAGAAATGTGCGCTGGGTGCATGGATCCTTCCTAAAAATAAATTAAAATGAAGCGCAAGCTTCTGTGCTTGTTTAAAAATTAGCTACCTGGGAAGGACCAATCCCGTGGTCTAAAATATTGCAATTGAAGCGGGGGCATCGTAAAAAGGGGGGTCACAAAATGTGTTTTCCCCCATGCAATTTTCCATAGGAACCGTTCATTGCGGCTACAGCCCTAACGGTTGAACGGAACTATACCAAATTTGGCAAAGAGGTAGTCCTCGGTTCAGACTCGTGCCTTTTGCTTAAATGGTGTAAATACGTTCAGTAGTTTCTGAGAAAATTACAAGTAAAAGTACATATACATATCTATGGCCTTGGTGGATGCGCGTATCTTGCGCGCACACGAAGCGCACCATCCCTATCACACGCTGAATGCTAATTGGCTGTCAAGTGGCTGTCAACATTCAAAACCAGGAAGTGTTGGCAGCCATTTTGTGCCTCGGTAGAAGCGAGGATCTAGAAATTAGTGGAACAAGTGTTCAAAATGTATAAAGGGGGCAGGTAAGAAATATTTTGACCCTCTAGACCTGCTCAGGGGGTCCCACAGGGATCCTAAGGCCCCCCCCAAAAAAAATTTTTGTTGTTGAAAAAACAGAGAAATGTGCGCTGGGTGCATGGATCCGTCGTAAAAAAAATACAAACGAAGCGCGGGCTCCTGTGCTTGTTTAAAAATTAGCTACCTAGGATGGTCAAATCTCGGGGTCTAAAATATTACATTTGATGGTGGTCCAGAGGGGCCCTGTAGCCCAGGGACCGTCATTCCTCGGTGCTACAAAATAACTGGGTGAGGGAGCTCAAAGGTCCGTCTAAGCCCCGGGGATTACCACCCTCCGGGGCTTTTTATATTTTGGGAGGGGGGGGGCCGCGTGGTCAACATTTTGGAGCAGTGGAAAGCCTTGGGGAACACCATTCCCTGGGAGCGGCTGCTGCTTTGCGGGAGTCCAGGTTCCCGCTGTGTCATAGCAAACTTGAGGGCATATTAACAAGTGCCATTTCGCAGCAATTTAAAAAAAAAGCCAAAAACGCGGTGGAAATTATATCACCCTATTTACTTGGTGACGCTAAGATGCATTAATGCATGTTAGCAGCCGGTTTGCTAAGGGGTTGCCTTGTATCTCCAATGAATTGAAATGTAGGTGTTCTCAGTGGGAAGGTAGGTGTTTCTATGACAATATAAAAAGGAAGAGGGAGGTATGACAACAGCGTTGTATTTACAAGGCGGCCCTGGATTTGAGGACCGAAAGGAAAACTCTCGCTAATTGCAGTTTGTCAGATCCTAACATCTGTTCTGATGTAGACTTAAAGATGTTTAATATGCAAGGTGGATTGATATGTTAAGTGCACAGTCTTATATTAACAAGGTTTTCACTTGTGAACATGAATTTTTGCTGTATTTCTCGCAATATTGGGGGCATATTTACAAGGACAGCGTTAAAATTATCGTCGCTTTAGTGTTAGGAAAGTGTTGTTAAATTTGTTGTGGTTTCCTGGAAGCCTAAGCGGAGTGGGCTGGACTGACGTATGCCAGTGCTGCGCGAGGCTGTGAACCATGATCCCGGAGCTATGGGCGAGATTCCGTCGTGAGCTATATGAGAAATCAACAGATTTGGGTGTCCGTGTTGTAGTGCTGACGTCACCTGGGTCTTAAACGCAAATGTGTCATTATATCTGTAAAGTACCACAGCATGGCCAACATGGAAGGTACGGGGTATCACTGACCCTATATTCATCCATAGTTGCACACATAAAAGATGGTGGACATGATGTATTTTTTGCGAGTATGAATATTTGTTGTACATTCAGTGGAGTGTTGTAGCTGTAGTAATACAGGGCTATGAAAGCTTTAGGATGCAGTTTTTGGCACATGAAGGGCAGCTAATATATATACGTATATGGTCATTCAGGTACACTGTCGAACTTGGTGCTGGAAATCAGTGTTCGAGCCTCTGAGTCGCGTCCACATCCTGTTTTGAAGAGAAATGACATAATCTACGCCTGCCTGAAAATGTACTGTAAATACGGTGCTCATGTAAATTGCTGATATAGTTTTGGGTCGACTACGTGCTATATAAATATGCACACACTCCCTTTTTTTCTCCTCAAACACTATTTTCTATTCAAATCTTTTTTAAAGTGTTGCCCCAAATTCTTACTAATATAAGAGGGCATGATTTACTTTCAGATAAAGTAGAATAGAAGTGCCTCTACAAACACTCCCTCACTACTTCATCTTTCTTTTTTGTTTTTTGTACATTTCTTTTCAATTACTCTTTATGAAAGAAGTGTGACTGTTAAAAAGGATTATTTGTTAATTGACATTAATATTTTTTTCATGTTTACTGCTTGCAACGATAAACCTCCAGTTCTTCATGAGTGAAAATACGTCACAGCACTACACAATATACATACTGATAAACCCATTTTCACTCTAGAAGAAAAAGAGAATTACTTGATCATTTTTTTTCATTTGTACATATTTCAAAACTTTTTTCTCCATCTACGTAGTATTTTCAATTTGCGACGATAATACATGAACTGTTCTTACATCATTTCGTTTCTAAAGTACAATTATACTTTTACACACTACATTTAAAATCATAATAATATACTTGCATTAGAAAAATATATAAAGCATAAACTTATGCTATTAATTTACCTCTCTTTAAAATTCTTTCCTCCTTCCGTCGACAACCATCCAACTCCTCTGGAGGGGACATCATGTTTTATATATTACAATATATAGATTAACTTTATGTTCCCTATGAGGAAATGGACGATAAACTAAAGATGAACCCGACGATCGTAAACTTTATCTTGCTCGTAGTTTGGTCACCCGTAATTGAATAACAGAAACTAAAGTAATCATCCTACGGGTGTGGTTTATATACGTTTTGGTTATTGAAGTCACTATGGAACCAATTTAGTGCTCCCCCCCGTTTTTTTGTCACGTTTTTCATTAGACACTTGCTCACATTTCCACTGTTTAACTTGCGCACGTGTTTTTGTAAAAGTGAAACTTGTTGAACAGTTTTTGTTTTGTTTTATATCCTCATACGTATTCGCTCATTCTTTTTCTTTTAATTCTTTCTCTCTATTATTATCTGAGTATTAAAATAAATACCTTAGTATTTATTTTTTAAAACAAGTATATTTATTGGATACTGTGTATAGTTTCTGTCTACAATTTTAATACACTTCCCCATCCAAAACCCCTATTATCCTTATTTTTTTAAAAAGGTGCTATTCGTTTTTTTAAATTTATTAGTATTAAAATAAATACATTATTGTTGATGTGCGAGTTCCTTCCCTTATACACAGTTGATTGCCACATCTCTGAACATCTGGTGGTACCTGGTGGGCTAGTTGGCCCCCAGGGACCCACAGGATTGAGGAAGAATTAATTCTCTAACTTAAAACGCGCCACAGGGCGTGTTTGCAGACATGTCACCTCATACCACATCCCCTTCCTTCACCACTGTGCCCCGTTGTGGGTTTTAAGTTGGGGAGTTAATTCTCTTTCAATACTGAGGGTTCCTTAGGGCCAAGTAGCCCAACAGGTATCTCCAGTATGCGCCTTTTTACACCTCTCTGCAACACAGCTCTGTGTCGCTTATTGGAGGTACCTAGTAGTCTAGTTTGACCCTAGGGACCCTTTAAAATCAGCCAAACTACGAATTCCGATTTACTCACCTGTTATCAGGAGATACCTCAGTGCTGCATCTTTGAGCCCAGTACTGATCCTGAAAAGTAATTCTAACCGTACTTACCAGTAACTTGAATTACCTTCCATAGGCTAACATTGACTGGTTTCACTTGGAAATTCTTCTAAGTGTGGAGTTTTCGAACTTTAAAATATTCACCTAAAATCATTCGAACAACGAATTCCGATCTACTCACCTATTATCCGGAGAGAACCCAGTGCTGCATCTTTTAGCCCAGCACTGACCCTGAAAAGTAATTCTAAGTGGACTTACCAGTAACTTGTATTTCTTTTCACAGGAATCCATTGTCTGGTTTTCACAAGAAAAGTTTCTAAGCGTCGATTTTCACAAACAACAAATATTCCTTAAAAATCGCCTGTATAACTTAAACACATTCTTTAACTGTTTACAGAAGATGCACCAGTGCTAGATCCAGGATCCAATATTGAGTAAGAAAAAGTAACAATAACACTACCTACTTGCTAAGTAAATTTCCTCCCATAGGATAACATTGGTGATTCTATGTGAAAAAGTTTCGAAGTGTCAACTTTTAAAAAACAATATTATTCCTGAAAAATCACTACTGTAACCAAAACGATTTTACTCAACTGTTTACAGGAGATGTCCCAGGACTGAATCTAGGATCCAGTCCTGTGGTTAGAAAAGTAATCCATAAAGTAACTAATTGCATTTAACTAGAAATTCCTATTGAGCTCAATGTTGCAATGTGTTTGAAATTGTGTTGCCCATTACAACTGTAACTACTGTACTTAAAAGTCTATTGCCTATTTGCAAAGTATTTAAACTAAAATAATTCATTCTGAGAAAGTATATTTTGTAATGTAATGTATAATGTAATTTAAAATGAAATATCTAAACATAAATAGTTTAAAGAAGTGTAGTAAATCAGTATAAAAATAAATAAATATAACAATTAATACATTTAAAAATTGTCTTTTACAAAACCTTTGAAATTCACTGAAAAAACATGTTTCAGACATTTTATAGTTAGGAAATAGCATTTAAAAAACCTTAGAAATTCACCAAAAAAAAACATAGGTTTTAGGGGTGTTATAGTTAGCTGGACATTTCACTCGTTCAAAAACATTGAAATTCTTGTTATAGTTAGTTCTGCTAACTATAACTCGCGCGGCCGCAATCCACTGCTGATGATCTCACATATTACATCATTCATGACATGGTCAGTGACATCACTGATGACATCACAAATGTCCTGCTAACTATAACACCCCGAAAGGGGGGTACCATAAGTAACCCCCATGTGCACCCCCCAACTTCCTGGGGGCCCGCTACGGACCCCTAAAGGCAAAAAACGCATGCATTTCATGGCCGCCAGCCAGGGAAGGACACATCTCCGCCTGCATGCTAATATGGATGGCGGTGTCTGGCAGACACCGCCACCATGTTCAACCCCTTTTCCGCCTGTCGACGAGTCAACCGGGCAGAAAAGCGACGGACGGTGTTCCTGTCCGCCGCGGACCCCCCAGCCATCATAATATGGCGGGGGGTCATTCATGCGTGGATGGCGGGCGGCTCGCCCCTGCCGGGCCGGTGGTGCCTACCGCCGGCTCGGCGGGGCGATCCGCCCGCCATCTTAATGGACCCCTTTGTGTGTGAAAGGGTGTATGATTGTATATGTTAGGGGCTGTTTTAGTGAGTGAGTGGCTGTATGAGTGAGCGTGGATGTGTGTTGATCTATGAATCAGTGAGTAGCTGTGTAAGTACTGGTATGGGTGTGAGAATGGTAGTGTGGAAGTTGGACTGGGTGTATGAAAGGTTATATGGCGGTGTGAGTGGCCGCAATCCACTGCTGATGATCTCACATATTACATAATTCATGACATGGTCAGTGACATCACTGGTGACATCACAAATGTCCTGCTAACTATAACACCCCGAAAGGGGAGTACCATAAGTAACCCCCATGTGCACCCCCCAACTTCCTGGGGGCCCGCTACGGACCCCTAAAGGCAAAAAACGCATGCATTTCATGGCCGCCAGCCAGGGAAGGACACATCTCCGCCTGCATGCTAATATGGATGGCGGTGTCTTGCAGACACCGCCACCATGTTCAACCCCTTTTCCGCCTGTCGACGAGTCAACCGGGCAGAAAAGCGACGGACGGTGTTCCTGTCCGCCGCGGACCCCCCAGCCATCATAATATGGCGGGGCGTCATTCATGCGTGGATGGCGGGCGGCTCGCCCCTGCCAGGCCGGCGGTGGCTACCGCCGGCTCGGCGGGGCGATCCGCCCGCCATCTTAATGGACCCCTTTGTGTGTGAATGGGTGTATGATTGTATATGTTAGGGGCTGTTTTAGTGAGTGAGTGGCTGTATGAGTGAGCGTGGATGTGTGTTGATCTATGAATCAGTGAGTAGCTGTGTAAGTACTGGTATGGGTGTGAGAATGGTAGTGTGGAAGTTGGACTGGGTGTATGAAAGGTTATATGGCAGTGTGAGTGGGTGCATCAGAGAATCTGTGGATGATGTCATCAGTGATGTAATCTGAGATGTCATCAGTGATGTCACTGACCATGTCATGAGTGATGTAATATGTGAGGTCATAAGCAGTGCATTGCGGGGTGCAAGTTAAAGTTAGCTCACTAACTATAACAGCTGAATTTATCTGCTGAATTTTACTGGTTTTGAACGAGTGAAACTTGAGCCTAATTATAATGTCCCTATAACCCTTGTTTTTTTTCAGTGAATTTCTAAGTTCTTAAAACAAAAATGCCAATTCCTTACTATAACGTCCCTGTAACCCTGTTTTTTCCAGTGAGTATTTGTATTTTTAAGTAGTACTTGCGTTTGCAGAGTGGTGGGAAAAGGGGGTGGGGCTTCCGACCAGCTCTTAGCAATCGCGCTGTGTGGGACTTTATTTTTGTTTTAAAATGTAAAAAAAACTAGGGAAGGGGGCCACGGGCCCCCCTCCTCGGCCAATTCCATCCCTGGGGTCCCAATCCCACAAGACCTGGTCTCTAGGCTGGGTGCCATGGTCCCACCCAGGACACCCATGGGGACCACGAGGGGGATCCAGAAGACCCCCTCGGTCCCTGCCTGCTCAACGCATCCTGCGGGAACCGGCATTGCTGACATGCAGCTCCCTTTGTCCAAAAGCAATTCTGCTCTGCTTTCAGCAAGCGAGAGCATTTTGTCTGCTTATGCTTGCTGAAAGCGGAGAAGTGCCTGCTATGGCTTGGCGGGAGCGCCCATATCAAACTGCAATGTCCCAGGGGTACGCACCCCGGTACCTTGTTGTAGCCTGGGGGTGGCAGTCCCCTTGGCCGTCTAGGGCTCCAGGAGTGGGGCCAGGCGGCACCCCTCTTTCAAGTATTTAGCCCCATGAAGGAGGTGGTCCCCGGGGCCAGGGGTCCACAACAGACCCACTTAAGTATCCAGTTTGTACCCTGGGGGTGGTGGTCCTCAGAGCCATCTAGGGCTCCAGGAGGGGAGCCGCGGGGCCCCCCTCTTTCAAGTATTTAGCCCTGGGAAGGTTGTGGTCCCCGGGGTTCCGCAACTGACCCCTTAAGTATTCAGTTTGTGCCTTGGGGGGGTGGCCGTCACCAGAGCCATCTAGGGCTTCAGGAGGGGGTATGGCCATACGACCCCCTCTTTCAAGCATTTAACCCCAGGAAGGTGGTTTTCCCCGGGCCCGAGGGTCAGCAAAGGGCCCCCTTACGTATTCAGTTTGTACCCTGAGGAAGTGGAAATCTCAGGGGCAGCGGGGGAGCAAAAAATATGTTATTTCAGCCCCAGGGAGGTGGTGGTCCCCGGGGCTGCGGCATTCTACATAATAAAATGTTCATGTGCCCCAGGGAAGTAGCGGCCCCCGGGCAGTGGGGGGAGGCGAGCGCCCCCCCCTTGCATTTGTATACTAAAGTGCCCCGGGGAGGTGGTGTCCCCACATATTATTACTGCCCTGAGGAAGTGGCGGTCCACTGGGCTTTAGAAAAGCCTAGGATTACACTCATGCCCCCAGGATTTTGCCCACTTGGAGGCTTTAGAAAAAAGATGCGACCGCCAGTAGGTAATATATATGTGTGTGTGTATGTGTATGTATATATAGATGTAGTTACAAAAAATACAAAGGTTAGACGGCAGATATAGTTGGGGACACTTAATTTAGGTTTGTTTAGAAACTCAAATTAAGCTCCACAAACATTAGAAATTCTAAAGTTATAGTTCTCTCTTAATTCTTTTTATTTATGCACCACTTACTCACTTATTTGTAATGTACTTCTGCCAAAAACACCTTACACTGCACAACTAGAGCAAATTCATAACTTAGACTAATCTGTTGAAATGATCATTCAAGCACCTCTTTCGTATTACTGTAGGTCATACTTATCACTCACATTTATACTTACGCAGCACCTTTCAGCTAATATCACTCACGCACTTCTGTACTCAGCCTTGCCACTTCACTGGCCACTTTAACTTTGGTTTTTTTTCAGTGAATTTTTAGGGGCTTTTGATGTAAAGTAATTTTTATAACCATATAAAAAGCCAACCCCGCCGAAGGCCATAGGCGGCACGCCCTGCATTCAACATTCGGAGGCAGCCAACCTCCCTGCTGTAGTTGTGTGCAGTGGGGGAGCGGTTGCATCTGAAAGAAACAGGTTAGTGTTAGATTCCTTACCTTAGAATATCCCCAGGCGTCAGACTGGATCCGGAAAGTTTTGCGTAGCAGTACCCCTGCGCGTCGGTAGACGTCGTCTGCGGCTCCGCGTCCGTCGTCGGCGGGATGACGTCGTCGGAGTACTTAGACGCCGCCCTCGCGCGCTGACGTCAGTTCTACTTTTTTCCGCGCCAGCAAGCGCAGATCCGGGAAGAGCAGAGCAGTACTCCTTAGTCACTTTTTGACTAACTTTTTTCGATCTATTTTGGATCTTCTCGAGTCGTTTGTCGACTCCGGTGCCGGTAGGGATGCCCGGGTCCAAGACCTGTGATGACTGTACCCGACTATTGTCGGTTACCGACCCCCACCGTCTGTGCCTTTATTGCCTCGGGGCCGACCATGATGACAAGTTGTGCCCCCGACTGCCGGGCCTTGACGTCGAAAGCTAGGTGGGAGCAGTCCCGTAAGCGACTCGAGATCCGTCAGTCGGCCCGCGCCTCTCGAAGTCCCGGTCCAGGAGGTGGTCGAGGGACGGGTCGCGGGGCCACAGTCATCACAGCTCGGCGAGTCGACACCACTCGTTGGGTTCAAAGTCCTCAGGTAATTCGAGGCACAAGAATTTGAAGAAGCGACACCACTCTTCGGACCCTCCCCCCACCCCGACGCTTGCGTGACGCGGCCGGGGGTTCGGGCGACACCGCCCACGCGGCTCCGCCGAATCCGCAAGCGCCGCGTCCAGCTCCACACCCGCCGGTCCCTGGGCTGAACGCGACGCCGGAGGAGATCAGTGCCTTCCTCACGGCCATGAGGTCGCGCTTCCCTCCGTCGGGGTCCCGTCGAGGTGCCTTCGGGCCCCGTGGACCCGTCTGGGAGCCCAAGTGGGCCGGCGACTTCGGCCCTGGTGCCGTCGGGTGCTTCGGCTCCGGCGCCGTCGGCGACTTCGGTCCCGAGGCCGCAGGGCTCCTCAGGATCCAGACCTGGATCCGTGTCGGCGCCGGTCGACATTACGACCCCTCCGCCGGCGGCGTCACCAAGGGTGTCGCCCCCAGCGCCGTCCTCGGGCGTCGTCGTCCCCGATCCCCACCCAGGTCCGGATCCGGCGTCGGACCGGCGCCGTCTTCGACGCCGATAGGTGAGCTCTTCACCGACGATCCGGCTCCATCATTTCTTCCTGACCTTCAGGAGATGGAGGCCGAGGAGGATTGGGAGGGGTCTGAGGACCCTCTGGCACAGCAGTGCCAGTTGACTCAGGACTGGACGGACGAACTTGGGGAGGCCAGTGGTCTGGACACTTCACCCAACACTGGTTTTGTGATGTTGACTCGGACGGTCAAGGCCTTGGCTCTTGAGCTCCCAGTCGCGACCGTGAGGACTAACCTCCTCACTGAGATACTCAAACCGCAGGCAAGCTCCTCTGAGCCTCTCCTGCCGTTCAACGAGGCCCTCACTGACGTTCTGTAGGGCACCTGGTCCAAGCCCTCCACAGGCCTCCCTGTGGATCGGAACATGGCCCGACGCCACCACCCGGCTCTGGGCAACCCCATTTTCCTGTCCGTTCACCCCACCCCTGAGAGCCTGGTGATCCAGGCCTCAACTTCCCAGACCGCATTCCCGACCGCCCCTCCGAATCGTGAATCCAAAAGGTACGACCAGTTCGGTAAGAAGCTGTTCTCCTCACTGAGTTTGGGTTGCGGGCTGTTTACAGCGCCTGCCTTTTGGGCCATTACTCTCACTCTTTGTGGGATACGGTTGCGGAAGTACTGCTGCAGTGCCCGGCGGAGGTCCAGGCAAAGCTAACCCAGGCCCTCGCGGAGGGAAGGGACGCAGCACGATATTCCATTCGGTGTGGACTGGATACCACGGACTCCCTAGGCAGGGCGATTGCAACGACGATGGCGGTTCGCCGCCATGCCTGGCTTAGGTCCGCCAACTTTTCGGGCGATGTCCAAGCATCCCTTATGGACATGCCGTTTGATGGCCGTCGCCTTTTTGGCGACAAGGCGGACAGCGCGCTGGAACGTTTTCAGGACTCCAGGGCTACGGCCAAGTCCTTGGGCCTCGGCCA
The DNA here is from genome assembly GCF_964261635.1 of Lissotriton helveticus. NCBI lineage: Eukaryota > Metazoa > Chordata > Amphibia > Caudata > Salamandridae > Lissotriton > Lissotriton helveticus. The sequence goes on along the minus strand of NC_136073.1, from coordinate 690,044,637 downwards.
ACGCCAGCAGACTTCTGCCTTTCGTCCCTTTCGTGGCCAAGGAAGCGGCGCCTCCTTACGTCCAGCTAGACACAGGCCGGCAGAACCCACTTCAACGCGGACGTGATAACCGCCGTGGCGGTGCCGAAGGACACAGGCAAGGCCAGTCCACACCCGCCCCCGCAGCATCTGCCTCAAAATCCTCCTAGTTCGAGTTTTCAGGCCCATTTGACGCCAGTGGGGGACAGGGTTCGCCATCACCTCCTCCACTGGCGCTCCATCACATCGGACAGGTGGGTGCTGCAAATCGTCCGAAGGGGCTGCTCCCTCCCCTTCGAGGCGACCCCTCCAGCCATGCCACGCAGTACCAGCGCATGTCGGGGGATCACTTGCAACTTCTGCAGGAGGAAGTTACGGCCCTCTTGGCCAAGGGGGCCGTCGAGCGCATTTCTGGGCCAGAAGTAGGACGTGGTTGCTATTCCCACTACTTTCTGGTACCCAAGAAGGGCAAAGGTGATCTACGCCCTATCTTGGATCTATCTAAGGAGCGTCAACGGCTTCCTCCGGAAGGAGAAGTTCAAGATGCTGACCTTGGCTCAGGTCCTAGCTGCCCTGGACCCAGAAGACTGGATGGTACCGTTAGACTTGCAGGACGCGTATTTCCACATCCCCGTCCTGCCGGCCCACTGGCGATACCTGCGGTTCACGGTAGGCCACTAGCACTTTCAGTTTACCGTGCTCCCCTTCGGCTTTACCAGTGCCCCAGGGGGGTTCACGAAAGTGATGGCGGTGGTCACAGCTCATCTGCGCAGATTAGAGGTTTCAGTCTTTCCCTATCTTGACGATTGGTTGTTGAAGGCGGGCTCACCCCAAACAGTCGTCTCCCACCTCCAGACCATGGCCGACCTCCTGCACTCGCTGGGGTTCTCTATCAACGTGCCAAAGTCACACCTGTGTCCCTCTCAGAAGCTCCTCTTCATCGGAGCTGTTCAAGACTCGGCGCAGTTTCGGGTTTATCCTCCCGAACAGCGGGTTCGGGATATTCAGGCTCTGATTCCGGTCTTTCAGCCTTTATCCCGGGTCTCGGTCAGGTTGACGCTGCGGCTCCTGGGGCTGATGGCCTCCTGCATCCTTCTGGTGCATTACGCCTGATGGCGGATGCGGGCTCTGCAGTGGGATCTGAACTTTCAGTTGGCACAGCATCAGGGCAACCTGTCCGACCACGTCCGGATCTCGGAGGGCACTGCGAAACAGTTGCAGTGGTGGCTCATGAACCGCGATTGGGTCAGCGGCAGATCCCTCTCCCTTCCCCAACCGGAGCACGTAGTGGTGACAGATGCGTCCCTCCTGGGATGGGGGGCCACATGAGAGAGAAGGAGATCAGAGGCCTCTGGTCTCCGGCGGAGTCCCGGCTCCACATCAACCTTCTGGAGCTGCGGGCGATCCGGCTTGCACTGAAAGCATTCCTTCCCTCTGTCCGGGGAAGTGTAGTGCAGGTGTTCACGGACAACACCAGCGCCATATGGTACTGCAACAAACGGGGCGGGGTGGGGTAGTGGACCCTTTGTCAGGAGGCTCTGCGCCTCTGGACATGGCTGGAACACCAGGGCGTCACCCTGGTGGTTCAACACCTGGCAGGTTCCTTGAACGCCAGGGCGGACGAACTCAGCTGCCGGTGCATGATGGATCACGAATGGCGTCAGAACTCGGTCGTGGCGCAAGACCTCTTTCGGCAATGGGGAGAGCCTTTGTTTGGATCTATTCGCCACCAAAGAGAACGCGCAATGTCATCAGTTCTGCATGTTGGAATTTCCAAGGCGCTTGGAGACGCTTTTCGTCGCGAGTGGAGCTGCGGTCTGTTGTACGCCTTTCCGCCTATACCACTTCTGCCCAGAGTGCTGAAGAAGATCAGGCGCGACCGGGCCCAAGTCATCCTTGTGGCTCCGGACTGGGCACGAAGATACTTGTATCCCGAGCTACTCGGCATGTCAGTCGATCCTCCGATTCGTCTGTCTCTTCAGGAGGACCTTCTGTCGCAGCAGCAGGGGACAGTCCTCCACCTGAACCTGTCCAGCCTCCACCTCCATGCGTGGAGATTGAGCGGCGGCAGTTGAGGCCATTTGACTTGCCTCCTGAAGTATGTGATGTGATTCTGGCAGCCAGGCGTCCCTCCACAAAATCGGTATAAGCCTGTAGGTGGAACGAATTTGTGGCTTGGTGCACAGCAAAGGCTGTGGATCCTCTCTCTGCCCCCCTTTCAGAGGTTTTCCTCTTCCTTCTTTCTCTTGCACAGCAGGGATCTCTCTGGACACTCTTAAGGGCGACCTCTCTGCCATTTCTGCCTTCTTGAGGCTTCCTGATCGGCCTTCTCTTTTCAAGTCCCCTATTGGTAATAGATTCTTGAAGGGCATCACGCACATGTTCCCTCCTGTTCCTTTCGTGATGCCTCAGTGGGACTTGAACCTTGTTCTTACATTTCTGATGTGCGCTCCTTTCGAGCCACTTCACAAGTGTCCTCTTTGTCTTCTTACTCTTAAGACTGCATTCCTGGTAGCCATCACCTCTGCCAGGAGAGTGAGTGAGCTCTAGGCTCTTTCTTCTAAGCCTCCTTTCCTTTCCGTCCATCCGGACAAAGTTGTGTTGAAAACATGTCCTTCTTTCCTGCCCAAGGTGGTTACAGCCTTTCACATCGGGCAGTCCATCACCTTGCTCACCTTCTTTCAACCTCCGCATCCTTCCAAGCAGGAAGAGAGGCTCCACCGTCTGGACCCAAAACATGCGCTCTCCTTCTGCCTTGATCGCACACGCGAGTTCCGGGTGGACGACCAACTCTTTGTTGGTTACGTGGGCGCGAAGAAGGGACGGGCGGTGTACAATGGACCATCTCTCGGTGGGTCGTGTTGTGCATTAAGGTCTGTTACTCCTTGGCTAAAAAGGAGCCCCCTGTTGGGCTGAGGGCCCATTCCACTCGGGCCACGGTTTTACTACTGCCCTGGGTCGGGGAATCCCCTTGCAGGACATCTGTCAGGCAGCTACGTGGGCCTCGCTGCACACGTTTGCTAGACACTACTGCCTGGACAGCCAAGTCCGGAGAGATGGCTTTTTCGGCCGTTCCGTTCTCCAGGACTTTCTGGTGTGATCCTGGTCCGCAGACCCACCACCGGAGTTGGTATTGCTGGGGTATCTATTCTAAGGTAAGGAATCTAACACTAACCTGTTTCTTTCAGATGCACAAGTTACTTACCTTCGGTAACGATATGTCTGTGAGAAACAGTAGTTAGTGTTAGATTCCTTACTGCCCCACCCATCCTCCCCGTTCTGCCGACCGATATCTAGGGTTAAGGTATTTCCCTTTGAGGGCCCTAGTTTTATGGCACCAGTGTCGGTCTCTGGCATGGCTCTGCGTTCCTTGCGCGGAAAGCTATGTACAAGAACTGACGTCAGTGCGCGAGGGCGGCGTCTAAGTACTCTGACGACGTCATCTCGGCGACGCCGACGACGGACGCGGAGCCGCAGACGACACCTACCGACGCGCAGGTGTACTGCTACGCAATACTTTCCGGATCCAGTACGACACCTGGGGATATTCTAAATTAAGGAATCTAACACGAACTACTGTTTCTCACAGATATATCGTTACCGAAGGTAAATAACTTGTGCAACAAGGTCTACAGCCAAATTCCCCTGCTGGCAGTCTGCATGGCTTTTTAAAAAAAAACTAAATATAAAACGTGAGCCTATTGGCTTCATCCAAGGGGTGAGCATATTAATTTATATAAAAATCCGGTTTATCATCTTCCTCCACAAATTCATCAGTATTTGTAATTAAATGTATATTTTAGTAATACACACAATGCAATAATATTCTAAAAGTTTTTAATAAACTTCAAATCGAAAAATGTCTGTGACTCTATTTACGTGTTTTTTATTACATTTTGTGGGTGAAAAATAATGGGAGACAAATTGTTTGGAAAACTTTTTTTAAACATGTCTCTGAGTTTTCCTTTTAACATTTTTCAACCCAGAAAAAGCAATCTAAAAAAAACATGGCCTTGCACTCCAGCTGAAGAGCATAGATCTCCAGATAGGAGTTAAAAAAAAGTATGGTAATTTCTCCTGGACCGATAGTTTTAATGACCCGGAGACTTACTGTTTTTTAAAAAGTGTTTTTTTAATGCGACTGGTGTACTCCTTGCAGCCCAAAACAGCATTAAAAAAACGGGCTTGGTGGTGCCCATCCCTATTATATGGGCACCACCAAGCTAAAAATAAATATTAAAAATTAAGACTCTGCAAGGCATTATGGGGCTTCAGGGGAGCAGTGAATAATAAATGAGCATCTCCTGACGCTCATTTATTATTCTTTTTTTTTTTTTTACTATAGTGCATATTTTAGTTTTATAAGGGGAGGAGGGTGTGTGCTCCTCCTCCGAGACTGTGAACAGCCTGGGGGGCCCATCCCCAGGCCATATTTCTCTTATTAAGGGGAGGGGGTCATGCTGCCCCCTCCCTGAGCCACTAGTGACCCTGGGGCCCCATCCCTCTGGCCTTCTGTTTTAAATAAGGGGAAGGGGTGCACAGCCTCCTCCCTGAGAAGCCAAGGGTACAAATCCCCCGGGGTCTCATTTATTGAATTGAGGATTGTCGTGGGCCGCTACCCTAGCCTTAACTACCCTGGGGACCCCATTCCCTGGGCCTCTAGTGGGGTCACCCACAACCTAGTAAGTTGGGGCAGTGGGGGTTCCCCAGGACCAGCGCATCCCCAGCCAGCATCATACTCAGTGCTGTCAGGAGCCGGCACGTTGTCTTTGCTCCCGCCCAGCGGAAACAGCTCTTTTTATCTGCTCCCACTAGGTGGGAGCAAAGTGGAGTTCCCTGTCTGGGAGAGTGTGGGCAGGGTGCGCCTGCACTCTAATGGGCAGGGAACCACAGTGTCCTGGGATTGACTCCCTGGTACACTCTTAAGACACCACCATGGGGGAAGGGGGCCTCCCTTTTTTAGTTTTGTGGCCCCAGGAATGGGGTCCTCAGGCCCAATGAGGCTTAGGGAGGGGCACCTGCACCCTCCTCTGCTTTGAATCACTTTGGCCAAGGGGCCTATTTGATTTGTGACATGAAGGGGGGCGCATACTCCCCCCTCCCCTATATGTACCAGTTGGCCCCAGGGGATGTGTTTGGGCCCAGGTGTGGCTTCTTGCCAAGTTTAGTGTAATTCTGTTCAGTAGTTATTGCGGTAATGCTTATTAAAAAAGCCTAAGAAAAATGCATGGGAATTTTGCATTTTGGCCCCACTCCCCTCTTTCTCAGCCCCCTTTTAACGGATCACCCCAGAACTTTTCATTCACAAACTAGACATGAAAGAGAAACGTTTTAGAATGTTTCGAGGAGATTTGTTAAAAGGTGCTAAAGTTCTTAGCAAAACAAAAAAGGCATTTCCTATGGAAATACGATTCTACTATAATTACTCTGAGGCAATCGCCACTGGGTAATATAATTTAGTTTTAAAAATGCCAAAGTAATCTGAACAAATAGGAAATTAGCAGAACCAAAAGAACCTTTCCAGTAAAAATGTTTTTTGAGCCTTATTATTTTAAAAACTACTGAATGGGTTTACACCAAATCACAGAGGGCACACTTTCTAGGCCAAGGTCTAGCTTCTTGCCAAATTTAGTATGATTCTGTTCAGCAGTTACTGCGGTAATGCTTCTTTAAAAAGGCTAAGGAAAATGCATGGGGATTTTGCATTTTGGCCCCTCCCCTTTTTTGCTCTGCCCCCTTTTGCCGGATCTACCCCAAAACTTTCCATGCACAAACTAGACATAAAAGAGAAATATTTTAAAACGTTTCGTGGAGATTTGTCAAAAGGCGCTAAAGTTATTAGCAAAACGAAAAACACATGTATCCAGTATTAGGGTATCTTTCATAGATTCACATGCCTGAATCATTCCCTGTCGTCGGGATGGGAGTCCCCGGTACATAAATAAAGTGTTGCCCCATTAGACATATAGAGTAATCTGGCAGAAGAAAGAAACTAGCTTTACGAGGAGTATTATTGCCGATTGTCTCCGCCTAGATAAAAGCTCACTGATCCCATGGATAAATTATGTTGTGACAACTGCAAGGGATTTATTTAATCTCAATCTCCTGGATGATCAGGAGAGCTTCTCTGATATTTCAAAGAAAGAGCTTAAGTCCTCTTATCTGCATAAGAAAGCTCAAGTGCGTAGAGACTCTACTAAGTTGTTAACTATTTCTCTGTACTACTACTCCAATAGGGACTCATCTGGCTTTTCCAAATATTTAAAGTTTGTCACCAGACCATCTCATCGTTTTGTCCTTATTAGATTAAGACTTGGAATTGTCCACCATTTGGTCGCGTTCCCAGTTATGAAAAAGTATCCCTCTATACCATGTCCATGCGACGGGGTCACCAAACAGAGTACTGTGCATTTTCTGTTTTTGTGTGACCTTTATAAACATCTTCGCGTTGCCTATTTAAAACCATTACCTATAAAACGGGCAACTACAACGGTAAATTTGGCAATGAGGTTACTGTTTTCCTTAGATGATCCCGATATTTGTTTTCGCACAGCCACGTTTATTCTGAAATCTGTGGCCGCAAGGAATAGTATGGTCTTTTAATTATTCTGTTTTATTGTATCACTGAGTTGTACCAAATCTGTCTTCTTAAACCCCTAATGATTTATTCCATGAATCATTTTTATGGGGCATTCCCATTAGAGTTTTATAATATGAATGTATATGTATTGTATGCTTTTATGATTGTTTTTAATAATCGAATAAAGCTTTGAAACTTGAACTTGACATATAGAGTAATACGCCAAAGGCCTTACATTAGTAATATATCCATGTCCTTTTGTAAAAAGGACCAAACTCTAGAGAAGAGCCAATCGGCTATCACCACCCTCTGGAACCTTCCTGGAAGGAGCTCTATTCAATCAGATTTTCTACCGCACGTCATACTAAGGGAGTCTCCTCTGAGCTCTGCTCAGTTTTCCTCATCTCTGGATTTCCAGCATTTCTTCTTGCATATTTCCATCCTCTGGGAGAAGTTCTTCAGTTCTTCATGGCAGATACACCTAAGAAAGGCCTTTTTAGGCCCTGTGCTTCCTGTGGTAAAAAGAGGCTTCATGTGGATGATCAACACAAAGATTGTCTCTACTGCCTTTACCTGGATCATTCTTCAAAGGACTGCAAGGTATGTTGTACCTTTTCTTCAAAGACCCTCAAAAATCAGGATTGATTTGGCTGCAGAGGCTTAAAGTCAAAGACCAACTAGAGTCTTGTGAGGGCTCTTCCATATCCTCCAAGTCCTCTCAAAAGACCAAGGGTAGCTTCACCAGGCCCTTCGTCACAGCCACCTCAAAAGAAGACGCATAAAAAGTCTTCAGAGGTACATCCCAAGGCTCTACCACCAAAGGTTTCTCCTCAGAGATTGTTTAAAAAGCCTTCTTCCACTCCGTCGACAACGGCTTCAACGACGAGGAAATCTACGTCTACGGCCTTGTGTGTCACCTCGTCGACGACGACTGTTTCTACTTCTGTCGCCTCTTCTTCACGATCTACGTCGACGACAACGACTCCATCGTCGACGGCCAGTAGGTCTGTTTCATCAACGATAAAGATAAAGAAGTCATTGTCGACGTCCAAACAACCGTCGACGCTACGATCACTGACGACAGTGTCGACGACGGCTTCGTCAATGAAGACTGTCCCGTCGACATCCATTCCATCGTCAACAAAAGCTCAGTCGACAACGACAACACCGTTGACGAGATCTCCATCGACGACGACGACGGCTCCGTTGACGGGAACTCCATAGACCATGGTGCCCGTCGACGACTACACCGTCGACGACGACTGATTCCAATCTGAACAGTACGTACGTCCATCTCAAAATCACGAAACGTACGTTGACGCCGGCCCTGATTTCCCCTAGTAGGGTCCAGCCATTGCCTCCAGCTCACCTCTTAAACGAAGAGGATTCTGACGAGGGTAGTATATTTAGAACAGCGACAAGCCTATCAGAACTTAACGTGAAGTATCAGGACAGTTTGGATTATGAGGAACAAGATCAAGAGGATCAGACGGTTTATCCTGAAGAATACCATCCGCCTCCACCTCCCATGATTTGCCTACCAACATCTTTGGTTTCTGACTTGCAATTCCTTATTACGGACTATAAGCAGAGATTCCCTACTTCTGTCAAGTCTCCACCTCAGCTGTATCTCCACCGCCAAGACCACAGCTTCCACCTTTAAATCTACAACCGGAGCCTGTCATTTCACCACCTCCGCCTTCCTCAGACGATGAGGAGGAGGATCCACATGAAGAAGGGGAACTTCATGATACCCAGTCTACTCATGATGAGTGGGACGACTATGTCATACCCTGTCCTGCTTCTCCCGTGCCTACGCAGGCTGACTCGCCTCCTGAAGACATTGGGGGATTTCACAACATAGTGGAAAGAGCAGCGCAACGTTTCAAAATACCTATGCCATCACACCAGCAAGATTGCTTCCTATACGATTTTAAGGAACCTTTTAAGAAATCGGTCAGATCTATACCCATTATAGAATACATATGGGATCGGGGTGTGAAAATAATGCATAACCCTTCCTCGGTCCCCCCAGTATTGTCTCGTCTGGATAAGAAATACAGAGCTCCAGATACTGCTCCAGCTTGCCTGACAGGGCATCCCAAACCAGACTCTGTCATCACGCAGGCGGCTCAACTAAAATCACTATGGGCCATAACTATCAAGCCTTTTTCCCGTTTGTAAATTCTCAGAATCGGCCCGTTTGCAAATTGGAAAAAGCCTTTTGGGATGTATCATCCCAAAAGGCCATCGCAAAATAGAGAATTGTAAAATTTGCGATTCTCTATTTTGCGAATGCAATTAAGGGATTGCAAATTGCGATTCCTTAAATGCAATTCTGGAAGCACCAGAAATTAGCTATTTGGCCTTAAGGAATTGCAAATTACCATCAACTTCAAGTTGGTGGTAATTTGCGATTTTCTTTAAAAAAGCACTTTTTGGATTTTTTTAAAGAGCCATGTGATGCACATGTGTGCAAAATGAGCACCCATGCATATTTGAGGGGTGCAACAGGGTGTCTGGCACCCTTGCAACCTTGAAATTGCATTCTCAATTTGCGATTCTCTAATTGGTAATCTGAAATTGAGAATGTCTTCCCATTCATTCCTAGGGAACTCCTAGCCCATAGGAATGAATGGGAAGGTATTCCTTAATTGTGAATCTCAATTTGCAAATTGCAAATAAGGAATATGTAAGATTCTCAAAATTTTTAGCAAATCCTACATACTATGCAATTGCGATTCTCTAATTGCGATTCTCTAAAAATCGCAATTTCAGAATTGCAAAACTCTTTGTTGATACATATGGCCCAAAATCCTTCTGCCCCACTAGCCGCTCCTCCGGACAAGGAAGGTCGAAAGCTTGATAACATTGGGAAACGTTTCTCATCAATGTCGGCTTTAACAGTGTGAGCATCCAATTCCTTGGCACTGTTAGGGCGTTATAACAGACAGTTGTGGGCAGACATCGCTCCATATCTTTCTGACTTGCCGGATGATTCGAAAGAGGAAGCAAAAAAGATCCTGCTTGAAGGAGAACGTTCTGCATCAGAGATAATAGATTGCGCGATGGATATCGCTTCTACGGGATTTCGCCAACTAGCTGGCGCAGCAGTATTACGATGCCAGGGTAGGTTGAAGTAAACTTCATTCCGACCGGAAGTGCAAACAAAAGTCTTGGACATGCCCTACGATGGCCAGCTTCTTTTCAGATCACACATTGACGAAGCTCTTCAAGGTATAAAAAAGGATACTGACACGGCCAGAGCTTTGGGTACCCTGCAATTCAAGAATCCACCTTTTCGTGGCTCAAGAGGAAGAGGGCAATCCTCTACAAGAGGTAACTACCAAAACCGATCTTCCTACTCTTCTGGTCAGCAATATCGACCACAATACCAGCAGCGTCAGCAGCATCAGTCATCCTATACTAAATTGTCCTTTCGTGGCAAAGGTGATCAACAGAAGGGCGCTGCTCGTCGACAATGACCTTTCACTACCGCAAGTCTCCATTTCATCTCCGCCCTCAACAGTTGGAGGAAGAATTTCTCATTTCCTAAAAAATTGGAAACCAATCACAACGGACCATTGGGTTCTGCAATTAGTTCAATCCGGTCATTCACTGGAGTTCACCCAAATTCCTCCCCAAACCCCTCCCCGACCTATGCTTCACAAGAATCTACATATTCTACTTCGGTAGATTTCACTTATGCTCCACAAAGGAGCTATAGAAAGGGTTCCTCTTTGTCAACAGGGGAAAGGATTTTACTCCTGCTGTATCCTAGTATGCAAAAAGGAGAAAAAATGGAGACCAATCTTGGACCTGAAAAACCTCAACAAATTGTTTAAAAAGCAGTTGTTTCATGTGGTTACCATCCAGGTAGTACTACAACTTCTCAATGCGGAGGACTACATGGTATCTCTGGATCGTCAGGATGCCTATTTTCACATCCCTATCCACCGGACTCCCAAGAAATTCTTGAGGTTTGCAGTAGCGGGCAGACACTTCCAATTCCGGACTCGAATCGGCGCCACACATTTTTACAAAATGCCTCTCTCCAGTAGCCGCATATCTCAGGCAACAACACCATCAGGTCTTTCCATATTTGGACGACTGGCTGGTCATAGCACCATCTCTAGAAGGCGCATCCAGGTCTTCCGACGCCTGTCTACAGCTTTTCGATCGCTTGGGGCTCACTCCTAATCGGGACAAGTCTGTCCTCCAGACTTCCCAGTGTATAACTTTCCTGGGTGCTGCTCTCGACACGACCCAGAAGAAAGCATTTCCGTCCCAGGAGCGAAAAGACACGCTTCTGTCATTGGCAATTCGCATACGTTCCGAAAAGTCTTTAACAGTGCGCCTTTTCAAATCCCTGCTCGGGATGTTGTCTTCATGCATTCTACTAGTGCCACATTGTCGTCTTCACATGCGCCCTCTTCAAGAGGCTCTATCGGCTCAATGGGTCCAATGTACAGGTTCATTCGCCGATCTCATCCGAGTGACCCCTCAAATGGTCAAGGCTCTAAGGTGGTGGATTTGCCCTCAGAACCTTTCTCAAGGCTTGCCTTTCTTGCTTCCAGCTTCGCCGCATATCATCACAACAGATGCGTCCCTGGAAGGTTGGGGAGCTTTCCTCCAAGAACTACAGATCAGCGGAAAGTGGTCCCATTCCGCAAGACAACTCCACATAAATCTCCTCGAACTGCGAGCTGTCTATCTCGCTCTTCTGGCATTCCTACCAAGAATCAGAAATTCTCTAGTGCTCGTGCGTACAGACAATACCACGACAATGCACTATCTAAACAAGCAAGGGGGAACTCGCTCTCTAACATTCTCTCACGAGTCACAAAAGATCTGGAACTGGTTGCTCCTTCACAACATTTTGCTTCGGGCGGAGTACGTCCCAGGAATGGACAATGTTCTGGCCGATTCTCTGAGCAGACAACAGGAGGCGTGCCACAAATGGGAATTGAATCAGCAGACTCTCAACCGCATATTCTCTCAATGGGGCACCCCTCTCCTAGACCTGTTCGCTACAAGGCAGAATGCCAAATGCCAACACTTTGCAAGCTGGCGTCCCCAGAAGGGATCTCTAGGGAATGCATTTTCGATCGCATGGTGCAAGGTCTTTGCATACGCTTTTCCACCGTTTCCCCTGATTCCCAGAGTTCTCAGGAAATTGAAAGCGGAGCCTTGCCGCTCATTCTTATAGCCCCAGCTTGGCCACGCCAGCATTGGTTCACGGAGCTTCACCTTCTCTCCCTGGAACCGCCGATCCAGTTGAAACCGTTTCCCTCTCTTCTCACAATGAACCACCAACAAGTCCAGCATCCGGATCCGGCATCTCTCAGAATATCCGCTTGGCTCTTGAGTTCAGGGAATTCCAGGGCCTAGACATTCCGCCGCATTGTAGAGCAGTTCTGGCTCGGGCTCGAGCAGACATTAATAACAAAAGATACTCCTTAAAATGGAAGAGGTTCTGCATCTGGTGCAAGTCCAAGAAGATAGACCCTCTTTCATCTTCTCCAGTACAAATATTGCCTTACCTTCTCCATCTGGCGAATTCAGGTCTCGCTCACGCTTCCATTAAAGTTCACTTGGCAGCAATATCCCGTTTCAGAAGATCTTCTGCTGGCCCTTCTCTCTGGTCTAACAGGTTGATCAAGCAGTTTCTTAAAAGCCTGTTCAGGAATGTTCCTCCTGTAAAGACTTTACCTCCCACTTGGCAACTCAGCACAGTTCTTGCTCAGCTCATGAAGCATCCTTTTGAGCCGATACACAGAGCTGATCTTAAGTATCTTTCTTGGAAAACGGTGCTCCTTCTAACCCTTACCTCAGCGAGGCGAGTAAGTGAGCTCCAGGCATTTTCAATTCAAGACCCTTTTCTTCAGTTCAAACACGACAGGGTTATTCTACGAACAAATCCTAAGTTTATGCCTAAGGTTCCGTCAGACTTCCATCTCAATGAACCTATAGTCTTACGTTCCTTTTTTCCAAATCTTCACACAATGGCAGAACAAACTCTGCATTCTCTGGATCTTAAACGCTGCCTAAAGTTTTACATTGACAAGACGAAGGCCTTCCGCCAGTCCAACCAACTCTTTGTGGCTTACAGTCAACCTAGAAAAGGTCTTCCGCTCACTAAACAAAGTCTCTCTCGCTGGATCTCTGCAGCTATTACGTTCTGTCACCAGCAAGCGGGGCAACACCTACGTTCCAAGGTCCGAGCCCACTCCACTAGGGCGATGTCTACTTCCATGGCACTCTTTGCAGGTTTGCCTATCACAGACATTTGCAGAGCGGCAACTTGGAATGCTTTCTGTGATTGCAATGTGGTACTTTCTATGTTTCACATTGATATGTTATTATCTAGTGAATTTGTATATGCTGTACCATCCGAAATGTGTTTATCATTGCTTACTACTCTGATTCAGGAAGGTGAATCTATGAAAGATACCCTAATACTGGATAAAAAATGTGTTACTTACCTGTAGCTGCAGTTATCCAGTATTGGTATCTTTCATAGATTCACATGCAACCCACCCACCTCCCCTGGAAGGGCTCATCTAGTTCTCCCAGTGATACACCTACTTAGCACTGTGCTTATGAAAATCTGAGGGACTAGAGGTCCTTCCAGGAAGGTTCGAGAGGGTGGTGATAGCTGATTGGCTCTTCTCTAGAGTTTGGTCTTTTTTACAAAAGGACATGGATATGTTACTAATGTAAGGCCTTTGGCCTATTACTCTATATTTCTAATGGGACATTACTTTATTTATGTACCGGGGACTCCCATCCCGACGACGGGGAATGATTCAGGCATGTGAATCTATGAAAGATCTCAATACTAGATAACTGCAGTTACAGGCAAGTAACGCATTTCTTCCTATGGAAATACGATTCTAACTATAATTACCCTGAGGCGATCGCCACTGTGTAATATAATTTACTTTTAAAAAGGCAAAGCAATCTAAACAAATAGGAAATTAGCAGAACCAAAATAACCTTTCCTTAAAAAAATCAGGAAAAGTGGTTGAGGGAAAAAGGCAATGTAGATATAGAGGCTGCAGCTATGCTAGCATGAAAACTGACACTGCACTTTTAAGTGCTCATAGCCACCAGTATCCCATCATGTTCAGCACACCTCAGTTCTTTTTTCCTGCTCATGGTGACAGGCTCCTGGTCACTGAGCTTAAGTTTTTTTTCACCCAAAATCACTACAGATTGGAATTTAAACAATTTCACTCTACGTATTTGGATGCCTAGAGAGGAAAATTTGCTTTTGAAACAAATAAAATGGCATCTTTATTTCCCAAGTGTCCAACCAGTTGTAGCAAAAAGACAAAATCAGATTCCCATGATGTGTGTATACTTTGCCTTCCTGACAGTCACATCCGAAATAAATGTCATCACTTTAAGACCTCTTCTAGGTGAACCCTGAAGGGCAGGAAGAAGAGTTGCCTTAATGGAAGAGAGTAGCTAGTCAAACAGCATGACTTGCTGTCTGGAGGTGGGACATCACATGAGTGGGGAGAGGGTGAGTTGTCTATCAGGCATCTCCCTTCCCCTTTTGAGGACTCTATGAGACATACGTCTAAAAGGAAGAGAAATCCAGAAAAATGACCACTTTCCTATTCACAGTCGAGAACTTTGACGTTGAGGTGAGGTACAGTGGCAACCTGCTCACCGTCGAGGACTGGGTTAAAATTCAAAAGGAGTTCACATTTAACGTCGAGATGCACAGAATCTTCATTTTCCATAGCTAAATCTGACCATTGGGTCAGAAAAATGAAGGCGAGAATACTTCCTACAACTTCTGATTCAGAATACTTAAGAGAATATTCTCTATCATCGTCAGTAGTCATTCCAGTTTCTCCTGAACACCATACTTGTCGACAACCTCCAGAATCACAACATCCAGTTTCTCCAGCAACTCCTCCATTTCCTTCAACACCTCCCGTACCTCCTCCTCCTCTAACTACAATTCCTTTGGGGGCTCCCTCTCCATCAAGTCCACCTGTAGCACCAAGGAGATCCTAGTCTCCACCACCGAGGTCCAGATCTTGTTGCAGATCAAGACCAAGTTCAAGACGATACTCACAACATTTTAGATAAAAATCTTCTTCAAGGTATTCATCTATATGCATGTCCAGGACATGTTTCTTCTCCACAACGACATTCTTGGACACAAGGAGGTTTTCCCATCCATTGACTGCCTATCCTCCAATAAGAGTTTCACCGATCAATGACATTAACACTTTTCAAGAAGCTGAACATTTCCTTGCCAGCTTCAACAATGACATTGGTGATTTTGGAAATTCTCTACCTACGTTCATCATCAAGACTGCTCCTACAACTGGTTCCAGGCCACACGCAGCTATGGAATTAGTTCTTATACCTGCTTCAACAAAATCTCCGCCATCTAGGATACAGAAAAAATACAGACTTCCTGAACCAGATCCCTTTTTCCTATTTTCACATCCTCCTACTTACTCTGTGGTGGTCGTGGCGTAAAAGTCCACACTATCAATCCTTCATCTACAGTCCCACCTGACAAGGAGAGTAGGAAACTTGACTCTGTGGGGAATAAAGTATGTGGAACAGCTCCAACTATGAAATCTGCAAGTGTGACTGCCCTGTTAGGCAGCTATAACCAATCATTATCCTCCAGTAATTCATGGGCGATCTGCCACCAGATCGCAGATCGAAGTCCTGAATGAAGGCATGATAGTGTCTAATTAAGTGATCAGTGCTACTGCTGACTCATCTGTAAACGGGAGTCTTAGCAGAGACTAATCAATGTGCCTCTCTCTGGTACGACTTTATCTGTATGTCATAGGGACAGTGAGATGGCTCGGCTTAAACAGAGATAAAGACCTTGAAAGCTGTTGGTCTGGAAAAATGCAAAGAGCAAAAGAAACATTCTTACCAACCAAAACTCCTGTGGGAACAAAACAATGAGACTCTACTTCCCCTTGTTCCGTTACCCACTCCAGTCCTGGAAAGCATTTCCCATTACCTGGAAGAGTGAAGTTCCATCACAAAAGAAGCAAAGCATGGGTACTGAATATTGTACAAATTGTCTACTGTCTCACCTTCATCCATCCTCCACCAACTATACCACCAAAATCAACATCTAGAAATGCTTCAGCAAGATGTAAATGTTTTTCAGCAAAAGCTAGTGGTGGAGCCTGTACCGCTTTCCCAAAAAGGAATAAGAAGGTATTACCGTTCTTGTTTGATAAATAAAATAAGTGTCCAAAGAATGAGTTCAGGCCCATCCTAGTTCTGAAACTCACAAACAAATGGATATGGAGAGATAAATTCTGAATCCTAGTGTTACACTAAATTTGACCTCCGATTACTCAAGGAGACTGGCTGTGCTCCATAGATTTTCAAGATGCCTACTTTCATATACCAATAGATAGAAAGCACTGCAAATTCCAGAAAATTGTGGTTGGAAACAACCACTACCAATACAAAGTACTTCCTTTCTGCCTCAAATCAGATAACTTTTTCGAAAGTACAGGGCTTTTATCATTTCACATCTCAGGAAAGGCAAGCTTTGAATAGTCTATCCAAATCTAGGCAACTGGCTCATCAAGGCCTCAACATGCCAACAGTCTTGACAATATGTTCAAATAACTGTCTCTTCACTCAATTGCGTACGACTGCAAGTGAATCGCAAAAAATCAAAAATATCTTCGGTGCAGTCTCTTCATTATTAAGGAGCGATTCTCAATACCATAAAAAGTCTGTGTATCCTTTGTAGGAGAGCCTGTTATTCATACATCTGAAATATCAATCTCTAATGAAAGCCTCCCAACCCACACAAGACAAGTGCCGTCTCTGCTGCATCTTTCTGACTCCAACACCCGCCTCTACATGAGATCGCTATAACAATGTCTGAAAGACCGTGGAGCCAACATTCTGACAATTGGGAAGACAAAAGCAACCTTTCCCTCAAGGAAAGTCAATCTCTCAAATGGTGGTGTCAACCGAAAAATCTCCTTGGAATGGCTTTTCACCCAGAGGTCCCATCACAAATAGTTTTGGAGATGCATCCTTTTGAGGTTGGGTTGCACCCATGGATTACCTTTGGATTCAAGGAATGTGCTCCACAAAAGAAATGACATACCACATCAACCTTCTGGAACTAGGAGCTGTTTACTTGGCTCTGAAATCTTTCCAACCCTCTTTCAAAACGCATTCACTCTTTGTACAGATGGACAACACAACAATGATGTACTATCTGAACAAACAGGGAGGAAAGAGGTCCAGAGCCTTATTACTAGAAATTCAATTCTAAAAGAAGCTAAACGTCCATCTACAGCAGCCTCTTTCTTACTCATTCAAATGGAAGAGATTTTGTATTTGGTGTTCTGACATGAACTTTGATCCACCACCTGCCAAGAGGAAGCTTTACCTCCCTATTTGCTTCACTGGTTCAGATCTGTTCTAATCTATTAAGGTTCATTTGCCAGCTATTACTACCTACAGAAAATGTCCTCCACAAACCTCTTTTTTCGAGATACAAATAGTTAAAGGCTCCTTAAAAAGGCACTTGAAAATTGTATCTCCCAATAGGTATGTCCATCTCCCTCCTGAAATGTAACCATCATTCTTTCACTTCTCATTGGTTTTGCTTTGGAACCTATCCATGAGGCCTCCTTACAATTCCTTTCCTGAAAAGCTGCTTTCCTTGTTGCTATCACATTAGCATGCAGGATTAGCAAAATTCAAGCTTTTTGCTCCCATGAACCATGATGAAAGCATTTCAGATAAAGCAATGTCACCCGACAAGTCATTTGTCATATGGTCTTTCTTTAAATCTAAATCTCACTTCCTTTCATTCATCAGAGCTCTCATAACTTGTTGACTCATATAGCAGTCTTCTCTCAGGTTACACAATCTTTAAAGGATTGACCAGCAGACAGGTTACATAAAACGCAATCGAAAGGGTTTCAGCTCAAAGTACACCGGTGGTTTTAACTCTGATTTCAATTAGATATGTATTTAGAAATGTAGTTATTTTAGCTTCAAAATCAAGCTTGTCGGTTTACAAAAATAAACACATTTTGCTATCAAATATACAAGTTTCTTTTTTGGAAGCACAAACTCCTTTCCCTGATGAAAAGGTGTATGTTTTGTTATTATGAATAAAAACTTTTTCTCCTACTTGTCATTTGTAATTATTGCTGGTTTGGTGCCCAAACATCAGTTTGGCATTTCTATCAATTAGTCAAATGTGCTACTGCCACATGTGAATACACTGTGCTTTGTATGCCTTTGTATCATCATCATCTCATGCCATGAATAAATATGAAATTACCACAGTAATACCAGGGCCAGAATTATTTCCAGGGGCAGGGATTATCCTGCTATGTAGTAACTATATCCCCATGATGAGAAAGGCATTCTATTAGGGATGGGCAACTTTATGCTCACATGTGTCCAAAATATTACAAAAAGTTCCACCATGATGCAAGGGCAAACTTTGTAGTAGGAGCGAACACAGTTGTGCGACTGATGCCTACAATATGCCAATAATTACCTCCATTGTGCTGGGATCAGCTTAATATTCGGCATGGGTAACATCATGCCCTGGATGCCACAACATGTCAAAAAGCTACCACTAATAAAGCTAGAAGTAGCATTATACCAGCGCTGGCCAAAGTATCCGCCCCCCACTGTTCAGTGACATCCCCCAAAGATCATCCCGCAGCCCCAACCTCTTCAACATGTACATGACCTCCCTGGCCAACACCATCAGATCAGTCGGACTCAACATCATCTCCTACGCCGACAACACCCAGCTCATCCTCTCCCTGTCAGAAGACCCCTCCGCTGCCAGAGCCAACTTCCACAGATGTATGATGAACGTCGCCGACTAAATGAAGTAGAACTGTGTCAAGTCCTCACCTTAGGTAACAACAGCTCGCCATGGAACAACGCATGGTGGCCTGCAAAACTTGCCTCATCCCCCGCCCGACAGATCACACACACAACCTCGGCAGCATCTTGGACAGCAAGCTATCTATGAAGAAACTGGTAAACTCTGTCTCATCCACCTGCTTCTACACCCTACGCAAGTTCTTCAGGTGGCTCCCAGTCAACACCAGGACCCTTACGCTAGATTATGGGAACACACTAGGTAAAAATCTCTTCAAGCCTCCTAAAGAGACTACAGACAATACGAAACTCAGCAGCATGACTCATCCTCAACCTCCCCAGAGGGGCCCACATCACACCCTACCTCAAGAAGCTACACTGGCTCCCAATCCAGAAGAGATTCCAGTTCAAGATGTTGACCCACACATTCAAAGCCCTGGACAACGAAGAAGGCGCATAGATCAACAAACACATGACCTTCCACCAACCGACCAGATACCTATGATCCGCCTACTGCTTCTTCGCAGACAACCCCCAGATCCAGCAAAGTAACAGCTGAGGATGCCCCTACTCACACTTGGCGGCCAAAGCTTGGCACAACCTTCCCATGCACCTCAGAACCATTTCATTGCTGTGGTAATTCAGAAAAGGACTCAAGACCTGGCTGTTTGATTGAACAGATCACCATGAAGCAGTTAGCAACTCCAGTGCCTTGAGACCCTCACAGGTGATTTGCCGTGCTCTATAAATCCTTGATTGATTGGCCTCATCACACCCTTTCACTCGTTTACTCACTTACCCGCTTGCACTCACCCTCGCAACAACCTGGCTTTTATTGTTTTACTCAACAGTGACATGTCCTGTTGTGGCTGCTTTACCAAATCACCCGGATCAGCCTCTTGATTCAGATCCCATCTTTTGTCACATGACAAGCGCTTCACATACACTAACAGAGTGATTGACTGTGCAGAGATTGTAATACAGGCAGACCTCAGAGGCTTAAGTCAACTAGTGAGTGACTTCTCCAGGCCTCCTATTGGCTTGGGAGCATAGCTGGAGAGATGCGGGATACAATTTTAGTCCCCAGCTATGTAACCGAGAACTTGTGCATCCATGCTACAAACCACACAAACTGTTCATGTGTCTATGGTTGAGGTTGTACTACCAACCGTTCATACATGATCAGTTTATTTTCTCCTGTTAGTGTACTAACCACTGTAAGGCAGCACTGCACCACACCAGACTCTTCTAGGGGTGACAGGAAAATTATGTAAGACAGTGCTAGAACCCTCACATGAATTAGAGCATCTGCACTTTTGAAACGTCATCCCTTTATTCAAGTTAACAGCATTTGTTCTGGGTTCCCTGCACCAACACTCTTTTCAGCCAGGCCTAAAATCGTAGAAGATTTAATAGTCATCTGATCCTGGTTAACTGTACCTCATGCTCCTGAGTTACTGTATGAAGTGGCCCTTGTTCCGGGTGGGGGGTGGGGGGGGGGGGGGGGGTTATAAAATGCCCAGTTGCTAGGTAAGGAGTAGACCTGGCAGCCAGATCCTGCTGAGAGAGAAATGACTGGCTGAGTTTCTTCATTCCCTAGACAGAATGCAAAATACCAAAACTGGGCTGAAAGAGAGCCCAGGCTTGTAAGCAAATGTGAAAAACAGATATCCGACATAGTGTACTCTGGAAGAGCGAAAAAAACAATTCTGCATTCCAATTTGTGTTGAAGTTCACAGCTGTCTCCTTTGAGAAGCAGCGGTGAAGCACAGATGGGGGGGGGGGCTATAGGTTTTGATCTTAGAGACTGAAAAGGGGTCACAAATTATTTGTGTTGGATGTGTTCACTAAACGCCCACATCAGCCCCATCCCGTCAGGCTGAATTAATGATCATAATGACAAAACTATGACCATAAGTATATCCCTGTAGGAAGGGAATAGAATTTAGGCTCTGATAACAGATGTTATCACTCTCAGCTCAGGGGTACTCTCTTTACTCTCCTGAGAAGGACGAGTGCCTGAGTGCACCTCTCTGGATTTGAAGTTGTGAGATTGCCGTTTGATCTTTGGCGCCTAATATTCATCAGAAGTCACCTCCCTAATGAAAGACAGCAGCTAAATTGTGTGAGAAACTGGGAGTCTGTTTCAGTACCCACCACTTTTTGCCTGGTTTTTGATGCAACTTTGACTGAGGTGTACTGGGTCCCTGCCAACCAGGCTCCCAGTGCTGGTGTTCTTTCCCCTAAAAATGTAGCACAATTGGCACAACTCGAGCAACCCCTATAAGTCCCTAGTAAATGGTACCCCTGGTATCTACGGCCTGGGTACTGAAGAGGGTCCACTGGCACTGCAGCACAAATTGTGCCACCCCAAGGACCCCACACCGAGACTATGCAGACTGACATTGCAAGTTGTGTGTCTTGGTGCAGAAAAAACCGAAGGGTTGACATGGCATACAGCACCCTCATACACTGCATGAGATATAGGTACGTCACCCCTACTACAGGACTTACAGTCCTAAGGCAGGGTGCACTGTACACCATGTGTGGGCATATCTGCAAGAGCAGATATGACCCTGCAGTATCTGAGCCATTCTTAGATCTTGTAAATGCACAGGGAAGCTACAGAGATTACATTGCCTGGTTACTTGTCATTACTTGTTTCCTAGCTCCATGATTGCACTGTACCCTAACATGTTTGGTGCCAAACATCTTGTCTTAATACATCTTCAATTATGCCAGTGTTGGATTTATGAATAAATGCACACAGGAGACCTTTTAGAGGGTCTCCTGAAAACCTAGTAAGCACTGTTGTGGTCTCTGACTAGTCATAGCCAACCTGCCACCACCAGACATGTTTCTGACCTCATGGGGTGAGAGCCCACACTCTCAGAGGCCTGAAACAAAGCCTGCACTATGCTTAAGTGCTTCACACCTCCTCCATGCCAGAATGGTCTTCCAGAGTGGGAAGCTTCAAAGGTGGTGCTGTCTGTGAAGTGCAACACAGGCTTCCCCAGATAGTAGAGGATACTAACCCCCTGTTCGGCTCCACATTTGCCAGGAAGACAGGTGGGAAAAATAGTTAAACAAGGAGGAGTGTCCACATTCAGCCAGCACCTAAGGTGTGGCAGGCGATGTAGAGACTACTTTTGAATATCCACCATCATGAGATAGTGGGCAAATAACTTATCAGGGCTAGAGTAGTGCCCCTTCTCACAGGAAGTGATCATTCAGAGGGTGTAGAAACCCTCAAGGTAAGTAGCCTATTGGCTACTACCTACCTTCATCTCCAACGCACCTAAATGTAGTATTTAGGTGGAATCCCTGGACCTTAAACCTTAGATTCGATGGACAAGAAGATACAGACAAAGGTGAGCTGCTGCCCAAGAACTGAAGCCCTGCTGCAGAGAAAATTGGTGCCAAACCCTGCCTACTGCCTCAAGAACTCTGTCGTGGTGTGCTGACTCGTCCTGCCACTACGAGGCCTCCTAGAACCCCAGGTGCTCCTCCAGCCTTCAAGGGATTGGTAAGAAACTCCCTTGGAGAGAAGGTATCACTTTTCTGTACACTGCAGGCACCAAACCCTCTGGGTTGTCGACTTGATGCTCTCCGACGACTCGGACACAGCACCCAAACCAGAAGATGTACTTCAGCTCAGGAGGGTCAGATCTGTCTCCCCACCAAATTTGTAAACACCAGAACCTACCGGAGCTGCACCATACCAATACCCGGGGTACCGGAGCCCCATCAGCAAACAGCAAAACAAAGAGTCCATTCCGGACTCCAAACACTCCAGAAGCAAGCACCCATCAAGGGTGGTCAAGACGCCTGAGACCCACCCCATGAGTGGCCCAGCTATCCTAGAATTGCCTCTCCAAACTGTCTGCGCCTAATAGCTAGGACATCTCGACGCACAGTGCCTGGCTGCCTATCTGCTCTGAACCTGACCCGACCAGCTTGGGTAACAACAATCCAGCTGTGCTCCAGAGAACCTTGCAAACTCCTCCCTTGAGTGGGACCCCTGGACTTACCAGTAAGTCCTCCTGTGCAGTGACTTTTCAAGGGGCCCCCTTTGTCATACCGCATCAGCTACCAACAACCTCAACACCCTGCTCTCGGACAAATACAGGACACTTCTGATCTTCTGCTGCTGAAACATTGGGGCTGGTCCTGCTATTAACCTAAAACGAGATGGTGAACTTCGTGAAAGCATTGCCTGTATTTATATTCATTTTTCCGTTTTTCTCTTCAGTGGTGCATGATTGCGCACAAAAGTGATATATTTTGCAAACTCTGAAAAATTGTAACTTTAAAAGTACTTACTGTAAATCGAAGTTCTTGGTCTTAAAAAATACATAAAAATCAATATTTTTATAAATTGGTCTCAGATTTATTCTTGAGTGTGTGACACCTTTATTGCCTCTGTGAATACAACAAATGCTTAGCTCTACCCTCCGATAAGCCTAACTGTTCGCCCACACTGCCACAAATAGAGTGTTAGTATACGTTTGCCTCTGTAACCCAATAAGGGACCCACTAGACTCTCTGCACTGTGTACTTTGTTTTAGTACCCTGTATTAAGAGCCAGCTTCCTACAAATGGCTGTCTACGTCCTGTTGAACCCCTTGATAGCACGCTGAAAAAAAAGAGGATTTCCAGGGCAAACTGGTTTGCAACCACCCACTCGAAGATCAACTTAATTTCCAGCGTTATTAAACACACGTGTGATATTTGAGGAAGGTCATCAGACACTTAATTTAGGAGTTCTAAATGGATGCCTTGGGCAGTCGGGTGCTAGCATCTTTGGTCAAAGGGTTCAGTGTCTCCTACTGCGGACTCAATTCACTCTTGCTTGAAGTCAGACTAAGAATGGACAATGCCAAATCCCAGGAATCCATGAAGACTAACTCTACAACCTCAGCCACTCACCCTTACAATCACTACAGTATACATTGTATTGGCATTGGTGCAATTCCAGGTTAAGATTCAAGGAGAATTAGAAAAGGAGTCCAATAACAGACCGAAGCCTATAAGTCGAGAAGAATTTGAACTGAAATTACCCCTACCTGCACACCAAGACATTTCTCTAAGACACTGAATCAGGTATTAATCTAGATTTTTTTTGGGGTCTGAATGTTGAACAAGCTCGGTAGTCCTTACTATGCACAGAGGGAATGCCAAACATTACGCTTCCTACTTCAAGTGATGTGATTCAAAGGCCCATATTTCTTATTGATTATGATCGAAAAATGCTAACCAACGGGAATATTGATACCCCTAAATGCAACATACTGTCATTTCCTAGAGCCACATAACTATGATTTTGAGGTGTGATAATACCACAAAGGACCTCTTTGAAACTATTTATCCCAAAGGCATCCATGATGATGAAAACTGTCTACAAGTTGGGCTCTTTTAAATACTACATAGTACATTAAGAATTCTCCTTTGATTTTCAACGCCCATATTACCTGAGAACTCAGATTTGCCACCCGTCTATCACCTCACCCCAACTGCCCACACATGTAAATGCCAAATCTGGTTATCTTTGATTTTGGGAGCAAGTAATGCAACACCACCATTTTTTAAATGTAAAATGGGCCTAAAAGCTGCATTTGTTCATAATTTTAAAACAAAATAAGTGAAAGGCCATACGTTTCACAGGAAGATCAGAAAATACTGTGTATCAACTATACCTGGACAGGGATAGGCTGGCTTGGAAAGCTAAGTGGGGGGACTATATTAAGGAGATCCACAGAGTTACGGCAGAGTACTTCTCGAAGGTGATTCTCAACGCCCCGAATAGCTCTCGCAGCATTTTTATTATTCTGAATAGCCTTATTACTCCAGATTGTGCCAAAAATGAATTCCCCCCCTCTCAGGAACTCTGTGAGAACCTAGCTAGGTTCTTCCAGGAGAAAATCAAACTGATCATTGATGACCTGGGGGTGGAGAAGCAACAATCTTTGGTAGTAGCTGACTGTGGCAGCCCGTCGACTCCTGGGGCAGCTTGTGAACTGGGAGGAGTTGAGTCCCTCGCAGAATTTGTACAGCTGTCTGCAGAGGAATTCAGGGAAGCGGCCTTTGGTATTACATCTGGGTCTCCGCTCGACCCGCTCCCATTAAAAATCTGGAAGGAGTACGAGCTTGAGCTCTTCCCCACGCTCCGGCTGGTGTGTAACCAATTGCTTGCGACGGGAATGGTCCCACCTCGGTGGAAACAAGCGGTGGTAACCCCCTTACTGAAAAAGCCCACCCTTGATCCGGATTGCCTTAACAACTTTTGGCCTATCTCGCTCCTACCCTATCCATCAAAAATTGTGGAGCGGGTGGTGGCAGGCACCCTCTCCAGACATCTTGAACGGCACAAGCTTCTGGAGGATGTTCAGTTAGGCTTCCGTCCAGCTCATGGCACCAAGACGGCCCTTGTGACCGTGCTGGATGAGCTACGTTGGCAGGCAGACAGGGGACAGGCAGGGGTTTTGATCCTGCTTGACCTGTCTGCCGCCTTCGATACGGTGAACCATGATATTCTGCTGGATAGACTGAGAGAGGTAGGAGTTGCAGGGAGTGCCCTTGGGTGGTTTGAGTCCTTTCTCCAGGACATGGGAACAAGCTGTATCTCTCCCTCCCTTTCAATCCTCCTTCTCTACCATCTCGCATGGCGTCCCTCAAGGCTCGGCAGTTAGCCCAATACTTTTTAACATCTACATGAAGCCCTTGATAACGGTCATTAAACAATTTAAGATCGAAATTGTTAACTACGCTGACAGGCAGTTGATATTGTCCTTGGAGGGAAATTAATCGACCTCCTTGGAGGAATTTCACAACTGCATGCGAGCCACAGCGGAGTGGTTGAAAGCCAATTCCTTGCAATTTAACTCAGGGAAGACCGAGGTGCTATATTGCCCTAGGCCTAGGATACAATCTCTCCTACCCAGTAATTTTTGGCCAAAGGACTTCTCGCCACTGGTCAAACCTGTGAAGGTAGTATGGAATCTGGGTATGATGTTCAGTAGTGACCTCACTGCACTTAGTAAGTAAGTAATAGTTTATTAGCATAGTTAGTTAAAACCATTGCAATTCATCCTTAAAAACATCACTTGAGTAAAATTACATTCACATAAAATGTATATTTATAATTCATATCAAAAATTCATGAGATTTAATATATGTTAGGGAAAATTAAAATAGTGAACATATTGTTCTAAATGTCCTCTGTAAGTTATGGCAAGGGGACAAGTTCCAGTATTCTCTTTTCTTCCACCTTCCGTATTTGATACTGTATGGAATACCGGTAAGGGATTCTGCTTTGTTTGATAACCTCTAAAAACATGACGGAGGGTCAGTTTTCTGCGTCTTTATTCCTACCACCTTCAAGAACTTCACCAAGCTGCAGTTCAACTGCGGGTCACCGGGGGCAAAGCAGGCGAGAACTGCCTGTCTTCGTGTACGTATTCCACACTGGTTGAAATGGTTTTTCAATAGCCGTTTCCTTTCCACCAACAGCTTCTCACAGGAGCACAGCAAATGTTCCATGTCTTCTAGCGCCATGCCACATAGACGACAGAGGGAACCCTCATTAACCCTCATCCACTGCGGGGAAATGGCGTGTGCAAGGTAACACGCCCAATCTATATTTGAGGAACTTCAGTTTTATATGGCGTGAGTACCCGAGGTCAAGATAACTCTGTTGGCCTTGTTTAGAGTAAGAGTTTTGAATTATCCACCCATGTGACCTCATTGCAACACTCACTTTATCTTCAATCCATGAGAGGTGTTTGATTGTTTTTTTTTACTAATCTTTTGATCGTAATATGATTAGTAGGGGTGTTCTGCAGGTCTTGTAGCCCTAGATTCACTAGGTTGTTTTTCAAGTATCTAGCGGCTGGCGATGCCGGATTCCGTTCTAATTCTAACCATAAATAGCTATTTAGAGTTCCTTCGTTTGCCTTGCGGACTTTATCCCAAGTCATTATGTATGCACCTTGTCTTGCCAGAGACTGCTTCTGGCCTCCAAATTCAAGCCTGAGTTGGGCCGGGGAGGTTTGTTTTGGCAAGCCGAAAATGGTTCTATATGCCGCTGCCACAGTTTTATCTAGGGTCGCCGTATCCCTTCCTCTCTGAACTTCGCTCCCATAGGTAATTGTGGGCAACAGTTTAGGTCTTATAACTTGTGCCAGGGGCAGGAGAGAGGGACTGGTGAGTTTGCCATTTAATTTTTTTAGTGAGATAGATATCGCAATGCCTTTTCCTCTAATGCTTGCTTTCTGGATGGTAAACTGGCCGCTGTTATCGATTTTTGACTCCCAGGTACTTATACACTGTTGTGTCTTCAATACGGTTGTTGTTCCAAAACCAGCCATAATTGGTTTTCCCTTTTTTGTTAATTGACACAGTTTGTGTCTTCTGTAGATTTATCGTCAGTTGATTATCATCCGAGTACAACCGAGTTGAATCCACAAGATTTTGCAGCCCTATTTTTGTTCGACTGATTAACACTATGTCATCCGCATATAGTAACGAGGGTAGTATACGGCCTCCTAATTTCGGTGCATGGGAATTACAGTTGTTTAAAATCGGAATTAGATCACCTAAGAACAGATTAAAAAGGGTTGGGGCCAAAACGCATCCCTGTTTTAGGCCCTTGTTAGTTGGGATGCGTCTGCACAGGTGAGATCCATCGCCCAACTTCACCTGTATCCATGTGTCACTGTGCAGGTTAATCAATAAGTCTAGCAAGGGCCTCGGGATCCCCCACTTATTCAGTTTCGACCACAGGAGATTCCGATTAATGTGATCAAAGGCTGCCTTATAGTCGATAAAGCACAGGTGGATTGGCATTTTGGTGGTTTTGGCTTTATCAATTGACAGGCCCATTGTCAAGATGTTCGTTGTTGTCCCAACAGTTTTAGCAAAACCTGTTTGATTTACGGGGATTAGCGAATTTTCTGTAGCCCAGGCCTGTAATTCTTCCAGGAGGATCCCGGCAAAATACTTGGGCTCATTATCCATGAGGGCGATCAGTCTGTAGTTGCTTGGTCGTGATTTTTCCCCTGATTTGAATATAGGAGAAATAATTGAGCCCTTCCAGGAAGCAGGTAATATATTAAACTGTATTATTTCCTTGAATAGCGGCTCTAGTGCTCCAGCCCATTCCCTTTCGCTCTGTTTGTAAAGAATGGGAGGAATACCGTTCGGGCCTGGCACCCCTTCCCTTCTTCCCTTTTTGATTTGGCGCATGATTATCTTTTGTGGGTTTGTCTCTCCTGTTTTCATGATTGTATTGCCACCTATTTGTTTATGAAAAGTTTCACACAGTGTTGTTAATTTGTTGCCCTCATTTCCTATCTCAAAGTCAGAGGCCTTTTGTTGTGTGAAGTGATCTTTAACCACTTGGCTGCTAAGGCACCTGATGATCTTCCATTGACTTTCCATTGAAATCAATGGAAAGTCCATGACGAGTTACCCTTGTCATTAGCGCTGAAGTGGTTAAGATACTTTGCCCATACAGCTTCGCTAATATAGGAGGACACTCCATCATGCATAGGGTTTAAAAAGGTATTGATTGATTTCCAGAATTTCTCCCTGTCGTTCTGTTTTATGTCAGCCTGTAGTTTTGCCCATAAACTGTCCTCCATTTCTATATTTGCTTCCCACTTTGTTTTTGTTAAAGAAGCCTTCAATTTCCGTAAACGGTCACGTTTCACCATATCTCTTGGAGAGTACCTAAGTTGGCACATTATTTGATAGATACATTTCTTTGTACGTTTTATCTTCACTTGATGTTCTTTTGTAAGCGAGGTCATCTTTTTATTAATCCGTCCTATGTCAAGTTTCGGTGTTGTGGAGTAGCCTGCCATTATTTTTGTAAAACACTCCCATTTCTCAACTTCGCTTGCTCCGATTCTTCCCTCAAACTGCAGTTTCGCCATATCGTGCAGGCTTCCCTCATTGGCTGCCGAATATTTGATCCTTTTATAATTGACGATATAAACTGAGTCAATAGGGACCAGAGACTGCTCAAATTTGGGCTTGCAGATGTTCAATGTGATTTCCTGGGGGCAATGATCGCTGTCGGTTTTTTCCCCTATTTTGAAGGAGGTAACATAGTGAAAGAGAGATAGTGACATAAACGTGTAGTCCAAGATTTTGCTAAACCTTGATGAGTGAAACGTGAATGCTGGTGGGGTGTCTTCAATGAGTCTTCCATTTAGTACTCTATTGCTGTAGGACTCAAGGTTCTCTAGTGCCTGCTTATCTAATTTAGTGTATTTTGATGTTTCTGAAGTCGCTTGTTGTGGTATATTCCAGGCTATATTTTGAAGATGATTTTCGTCGTCTGTTGTATTCCCCATCAGGTTGAGATTAAAGTCACCAGTGAGCACGACGTCCATATTCGATGTTTTGATTGTAGTTTCCTCTAGGTAATTACATAGTTCTTTTATTACCTTCACTTTCCTTTTTGGATGAACATAGGCGTTGATTAAGATTAAATTTGCGCTCCTCTTGCCTTGTTCCGAAATGAGAAGATTTAGTCTTAACAAGTTGAGACTGGGCGGACCAAGTTCCTTGATCTCATGGGCGCTTGCCGCCGAAACATAGGTCGCAAGGCCCCCTTGAAGGTGACCATATTTTGCAACTCTCACCGCTCGTGTGAAAAAACGTAGAAAGCCAAGCAGATGCGGTGGTTCTAATTGCCAGGTCTCCTGAAAGGTCATAATATCAAATGATCTTATGTAACTGACAAATTCTTGATTGTTCATTTTGGAGGCGAGGACGTTGACATTCCATGAACATATTCTGTAGTTCTTATGTCCGCTTGATATAGGAAGATCCGTTGTTGGTCATTTTGCTCGATTGTTAATTGTTCTGGCGATCCATCTCAGGTCAGGTGGACCTGTTGATGTGCCATCTGAGAAACGACCTGTGAGTTCCAGATCTTCCCTAATTCTTCCTCCATTGTTCCCTATTGCACCTCGGAGCCCAATGCACTTGGAAATGCCAACAAGCATATGCACTTGCAAAAGTATGCGGTGCACAGGGGTTCGGGTTATGCGGTCCCCACGAGGGATACTGGCCTCAGACCTGGTGAGAGGGCAGCTCGACCTCAAGTAACGTAGGAACCCACCTCCTGTGTTTCTGGAGCCTTCGGAGTAGGCAGGAGCTCAGGATCAGCAGACCGGTCAGTTGCTTTACGGTGCCTGCGAATGCAGGGGAGTGACTCCTTCACCCCAAGGGAGATAACTTCAGATGACCTTGATGCTCCCCAGGTCCTGCACCGAGCCTGTATGGTGCCTGGGCACAGACGATGCTTTGGACGGAGAGGGAGATGTATTCGGGCCCAGTCGAAGTCCAGCGAAGTCCAGAGCGTCCAGATGGTCGAAAGTCAGTGGTTTCTTGTTCAGAATCTTGTACACATCGGATCTAGTGTCCTACAGCCAGGTAAGCCCTTAGGTATCCACGGGAGAGTGTTGGACAGATTCAGGGGACCGTCCTAAGGGAGGGTTTGGACAGTGAGGAGGTTACTCTCCTGTCCTTTGTCCAAGTTTCGTGCCAGGGCAGGAGCTAACGGCTCTCAGGACTGGTTTGAACTGGGCTATGCACAGGAACACCAAATGTGCCCCTCATGCAGACTTTCAGACACTTTGGAAGTGCACCCACCCAGCCCCAATACACTAAATCATTTCTGGGAGATAGTCACAACTCCCTGTGACAGGATGCCTATTGTGCTGCCTTCCTCTGCTCGAGCTTGGCTCCGCAGCAGGAGGGCAGAAATGTGTCTCTGGTCGGCAGCAACCATTTTGTGCTGTCCGGCTCGAGAAGGCTGGTACCAGGGACCCCTCGAAGCTCACTTTAGAAGCGTGAAATCATACCTCCCACGCTGGTTACCGTTGTGGAGGTATGATTCCAAAGGTGTTTGATACCTAACACAACATGTTTTGTTGCAGCCGTTTTCGAGATAGCAATTTACGCGAGCATATAATGCACCTCTACCTATATGTCTGGCTGCGTCACCGACAATCTGGGAGAATGGTCGCCAAAGGCTGCAGGGGTGTTATGCTCATGCAGGGGCACCCTCTCACATAAAACTTACCACCCTGCCTTCAGGATTGTCAAGGCCTGCTAGAGGGTTGACTGATAGGTTTTAAGTGTAGTTACCTATAGATATAGTAAACCTAGATATTTCGTAAGTGGTGCAAGCACCAGCTTACACAGGCTGCACTGGCAGGCCTGTAGTTCCATTTTGCATGGCCTCTCATGGGTGGTACAAAAGGGGGTGGTGATGGACGGAGCATCTGAATCAATCAAACACTCACACCCAGTCAAAAGATCTGGGTTTAATCCATCACCGTTCTTTAGCCCACTCTGCCACCCCAGTTCAGACATGGCTATATGCAAATCAGTCTGACCCTGTGCCTCATGGGAACAGTCCATCCCTAACTGCCAAGCCATGTCTTCCCTGGACCGGAAACAAGCTTCCGAGGACCGGTTTCTGGCATTCCAGCCGTCTTCAGCCCGGCTTGCTTGAATCCAGTGGCAAAGTGAGCAAGGGACTCACGTCTGAGCATACCCTGCCACACTTATGGCGGCCAAAAGCGGTACAAAAGGGGGTGGTGATGGACGGAGCATCTGAATCAATCAAACACTCACACCCAGTCAAAAGATCTGGGGTTTAATCCATCACCGTTCTTTAGCCCACTCTGCCACCCCAGTTCAGACATGGCTATATGCAAATCAGTCTGACCCTGTGCCTCATGGGAACAGTCCAGCCGGAACTGCCAAGCCATGTCTTCCCTGGACCGGAAACAAGCTTCCGAGGACCGGTTTCTGGCATTCCAGCCGTCTTCAGCCCGGCTTGCTTGAATCCAGTGGCAAAGTGAGCAAGGGACTCACGTCTGAGCATACCCTGCCACACTTATGGCGGCCAAAAGCAGTACTAAAGGGGGTGGTGATGGACGGAGCATCTGAATCAATCAAACACTCACACCCAGTCAAAAGATCTCCATCACCGTTCTTTAGCCCACTCTGCCACCCCAGTTCAGACATGGCTATATGCAAATCAGTCTGACCCTATGCCTCATGGGAACAGTCTCATGGGTGGCATAATACACGCTTCAGCCCATGGGAGGCCTCTGGGGTACATATGCCCTGGGTACATGTGTACCATATACTAGGGACTGACAAGGGTACCCCATTATCCAACCTGGGATGTACCTAAGTACATGACATAACATTTTAGGGAGAAAGCAGATAGACTGGGGTCCTGATTAGCAGGATCCCAGTCAGACTAGTTAAAAACAGTGTAACTTTTCAAGCAAAAATTGGGTATAACCATAAGAAGCAGATCTACTTTCCTACAAGCAGCTTTTCACTTTTAGTATATATACATTCTTTTAAATATCTGAATTTTTCGTCCAGTAACAGCTTTTGTTTTTACTAGATACATGTGTTTCTTCCAAATATTAGCCTAACTTCTTTTGGAAAATACAGTATGTTTTCTCCCCAAATATCAGCTTGCTATGCACAATAAGTACCCCTTTTTTAAACAAGTACCACTTTTCATTTTTAGTAAACGCCATTGTCATGTGCTTCCAATAACGCAACATTTTCCGGTAATATAACATTCATTCAGATTAAGGGCTGCAGTATCACATTATCAGAGTCGTTGCCATTGGGACCCCACGTATCTCTCCAACAACCAATTAGTACCATGAAATGCTCCATGTACCACAATCACCAGCCAGTGCCAATATGTGACCCAGGTGGGCTCATACAGCAAAGAAAGCCAGAATGTGCGCTAGCTAGCCCCGTATACCAAACAATGCCATAGTGTGCCTGGGTCATCTTACTTAGCAGTCATTAACATGTGTCCCTTTAATGTAGTCCTTCCTTTAATGTACTCCCTAACCCATGTTTAACTGAAAAATACACAAGCGTGCTGCCTAATTGAGCTTTCAACCAGATAATCTCGAATAACAGTGAAAGATTGTCAGCAAGAAGGGGTCCTGGACTAGTTGAGTTGGTGCACCTCCGCAGCATGCCTCCTGCAGGGTAGCAGCATAGAGTGCTCCACTTGTATATGTCAGTAGGAAGGTTTCATGTTCAGACCAGTAAAACCTAGGAAGCTTTAGATCGGTTGTGCAGTTTGCATTGTACAGTAGATTTATATAATGTTTACTACAACAGAAGAGGTGTGGAAGCGCTTTGTAAACATGAGTTGTTAAGTCTGATGAGAACTGGAGTGGTCCAGGCTCAACAGAAGGCAAAGGTAAATATTAAAAACAACGGATCATACTGAGGGGTGTTGACGGGCCTGTGCATGGGCTACCGAACTGAACTAAAAAAAGCAGGTCTGCACTATGAGTGAGCAGAGTCCAAGGATTTTCAAAGCAAAGGCAAGTTTGAGAGCTCCCTATCCCTGAGCAACAAAGCTTTGGTTGAGGCTATTGTTTGCAATCTGGGATCCTCCTTTGGTCAGTTGTGGTGGTGCCATAAGGCCTCTGTCTACAGTGGCCATATTGTTGCCCCAGCCCTGACTGGGGTGTAGCCATGTAGCTGCGACAGAACTTGATAATGTGTTTTGTTTCTGCAAAACATGAGTTTTTCTGGTCTAGACCTTAGCAGTCTGGAAATAAGCCCCACCAGTCCCAACACAAGATTAGTTTTGAGGGGGGGTGGAAGGAGTTGACAGAAGTCATGCATGGAGTGCTCTGGAAAATCTGCAGGGGGTTTGACAGGTCATGCGTAGAGTGCACTGGAAAATCTGACCAAGGTTCCCTGTAGGAAAGTGCCCCTTTTTGACATGGTCACCCCAATTGTGTGCCTGGTATTTGATTAAACTTTAACTGAAGTGCACTGTGTTCCTGCTAACCAGGTCGCCAGTGTTCTTTTCCCAAAACAAGGTAACTGTGCAATTGTTCCACAATTGTCAAAACCTTTAGCACCGCTGTAAGTCCCTAGTAAATGGTAGCCTTGTACCTAGGTCATGGGTACTGAAGAGGGGTCCCTAAGGGCTGTTGCAGGTAGCGTGCCACCCTAAGGGACCCACCACCAAACTCATTCAAACTGCCATTGCAGGTTGTGTAACAGGGTGCAGACAAAAGTTAAAACACGACTTGGCACACCCCCAGTGTGCCATGCCTGCAGACACTGCAGGCAGTATATGTAAGTCACCACTACAGCAGCCCTAACAGCCATAAAGCAGGGTGCCTTATGTTACCTGTGTGTACATATCTGCATGAGCAGTTATGCCCATCTGATGTATAAGTCGATTCATAGACATTGCAATTGGACAGGGAAGCCATCTTAAGTATATGTACTGGACACTGGTGAATACAAGTTCCTCAGTTACATGGTGGCTTCACTAAAACCGAGGATGTTTGGTATCAAACATCTCGTATTAAACCCACACTGATTTCAGTGATGGATTTATTAATACATGCACCCAGAGGGTGCCTTTAAGGCAACCCCTGAAACCTACTAGTCCACTAGTGTACTTGCTGACTAGTACAGTCCAGCCTGCCACCTCAGATGTGCTTCCAACCCCATAGGTGGTGAGAACCCTGCTGTCAGATGTCCGGAGCAATGCCTGCTCTGGCAGGGGGTGTATACACCTCCCCCAAACAGGATGGCTAGCAATCAGCATACCAAAGCCAGAGGCTTCAAAAGCCTCTGCCACCTTTGATATGCGAACCTGACATATCCCAGACCTGGTAGAGGCAATCCCTTGCCCTGAGACCCATTAGGCACCAGGACAGGTGGGAACTTAGAATGTGAGTAGGCGGGGAGCACACCCTGCTCGGACACACCCCTAAGGTGAACTGCGTGATGTGCTCACAGAAAATTCTGCCATCTTGGTGATGCCAGAATTTAGGAAACTGGGACAGGGTTATGCCCACTTCCCACAGCAAGTGGTCATATAGGGGGTGTAGTGACCCCAAAGGTAGGTAGCCCATTGGCTACTACTCTTTACTCCCCTAACCCCCCTAAATTTAGTACTTAGGTGGCCTCCTGAATCCAGAACTTCAGAATCCACTGACTGCAATGAAGAAGAGGACACTGACGACCCGATACCCACAAGAACTGAAAACTGCTGTTGACTTCTGGCACCAACCCCTGCCTGCTGCACAGAAATGTGATTGTTGCGAATACCCCACTCTTTCTGCAGCTGTGCATCCTCCACAAGCCCCGGAGGATGTCAGCACTTCACCAAACAGCCAGCATTTCCCTTGTAGTAGAGGAACTACTCTCCTGCAGCCTGCAGGCACCAACTGTGACGCCCGGTTTAAAGAAACTGCTGTCCACCAAGCAGTAGCCATCCAAGAGAAGGTCAGCATACTCAAAGAGGTCAGATCAATCTTCCTGCCAAGCCGTAAGACACCAGGACCTCCATGAGCCTTCCTGTACCAATACCTGGGTTAACAGACCCCTTACAGCAACCAAAGCTTGTTGAAAGTCCAGTCCGGACTCCAACAACATCACTGACAACCAGCCGATGAGGGATGTCCGCACCGCAGAGGCCAGCACCGAGAGTGGCTTAGCTGTCCTGATTTTGTCCCCCTTGCAGGTTCTGACCAACAATACTGAGCGCCTAGATGCACGAGAGACAGCTGGCCACAAACACTCTGCACCCAAACCGCACGTCCCGGGCCTAAGGAAACCCACTACTCCCCGTGCTCCCAAGACCCTCACGACCCAAGCCCCCTGTTAGGAGCTCCCGGACTTTTCCACTTTGCAACCTATTACCAAGTACCCCTTCTACCACGTAGCACGCATGGCTACCAACCCGTCCAGCACTTCTGCACCTGGACTCACCAGGGCAGATAAGACCGATTTCCTGGTGGAACTTTTGTCCTTGTCCCTCTAACACCTCATGAACGAAAGGGGTCCCACTGAAAAGTACTGCAAGTATATGTATGCAGTGAATGTTCTTCCTCCCACAGAAAAGCACTACACATAAAAATGCACTGTTGGTTGACATTGGCAAACCTGTAAAAAGTCTATTCCGAAAAAGTACTTAACTATTTTCAAAGTCCTTGGTTTTTAAAATGTATATTTAAAACAAAATGTTATTTTTCTACATTGACGTGGATCTCCTTTTTGAGTGTGTGCATCATGTGTTGACTCAGATGTCTAACAGAGCTCTCTGATACGCCTAAGCCTGCTTAACCACACTACCTTACATAGAACACCTTGGGATTGCTAGAGTAAGCCCGTGTCCACTCACTCATAAGGAATACCTGCACTCTATACACAGCACACCTCTTTTTAGTATACTATATAAAGAGCCAGCTTCCTACAAAGATGCATTTGACTGAACATGTTTACTAACCTATATAAATCAATATCTCGAAAAGTACTTACGAGATTCCGAAGTTCCTGGTGTTGCTATGTATATAATATATGTGTTATTTTTCTAAATTAGTGTCTGATTTATTCTTGAATGTGTGTCTCATTTATAGCATATGTGAGTACAACAAATGCTTAGCACTACCCTCTGATAAGCCTAAACTACTCAGGTTTCAGGTTTTAAAGTCTTTATTTCGATTTATAACAAATCATAAAAGACACATTATAATATATTTAAAGAAAACTTTCATGCCATGTAGTTATATTAACAATATACATTTATAAAATGTATGAGTTTAAAACGTAAGAGTATCAACCTAATTCAAGGATAATGAAAAAGAAAAAACTAGGCAAAAAGATAAGCAGAACAGATTAAAGTTAAGATTTTATTAAACAGCTAGGAATATAAAGACAAACCTGTCAAAAACACATAAAAAACTCTCAAATACCATGAATTTATAAGAATAGGATTAAGGATTTAGTGAAAACATTTCGAAAACAGCATATATTATGTAATATCCAATGCTAAAAGGGGGTGCAAGCAGGTAACCACAGAGTGAAAGTATTGGAGGATCTAATTAACAATTTAACTTCATTTTAACCTAATAATCCAAGCCCACCCTAGGAATTTAGCTAGGCTCACCACGAACACCTCTGAGGTGTTAGATCTAAGAACCATGACGGCCTCTGCTGACTTTCTGAATGGAAGGCGCTGGAACAGGGGTTTTAGCCATTTGGTTCGCGGTGCAGAGTAGACGGGGCAAGCGAATAAGAAATGGCCCTCGGTTTCCTTGTAGGATGGACACCATCTACAAAATTCGGTCGCACCGTTAGTCCACTTGTTCGTGAAGGTATTTAATGGCAAGGCTCCCACCCGAAACTGGTGGTAGAGTTTCTTATCTAATGGTTTGGTAATTATATCCCAGTATAACTCCCGAAGGGGATCCAACTTGAGGGTCAGAAACCGTCCGGTAAGACTAGTGGTGCCGGAGGCAAGGACACGTGTTCTACGGAGTGAGGCCCAGTAGAGTACCTTAAATTCCTGTTTGGAAGGGAAGGCACTGGTACTGGGCGATGTCCATAACTCCTCCAACCCCACACTTCCAAAAAAAGAGCATTTGAGTTTGTTACTTTTGTCTCTGTAAACAAATAAGGGTTGCCTGGACTTTCTGCAGTGTACCTCATTTTGGTGTGCTTTATAGAGAGCCAGCTTCCTACAGTCCCATAATGGAATAGATTGGGGGGCTCCATGTCCTCACTGATATGTGCTGGAAGAACAGCATGTGTCTCTCAGTGCTCTAATGACTGAGGTGCAGCAGGGCAGGAGTCGGGAGCACGTGTGAATGTTGTTTATGGGGGTCACATTGATAAAGTTTTGTTTTTCATGGTAGAAGGACAGTATTGTATTAAGACCCTACTCATATGTTAGGAGCGTGTTGCAAAGTGAGCTGTATACTATAGATTCAGTACATTAGCAGAACCCTCCATAAACCTTTGGCACCCTAATAGCAGAAGGAGGTGCACGATATGGCTGAGGTGAATTGACAGAGCCATATGTGAACTCCCAGTACTTACAATGAGATGCTGGCCAGGGTTAGGATGCATTGGGCACAGCTATATATAGACATTCAGTACTGAGACAGCAGACAGTCCCCCCTCCCAAGACCTCAGTGACAACCTCACCACCTTCTTCCACCGCAAGATCAAGAAGATAAACGACAACTTCACAACCCAAGACCCACCCATACCAACCGCAAATACCGCACCGATGCCTCCAGACACTAGCAGACCTTTCCCAACTAGACGGCCCTCACCTCTGACGACACTATCAAAACCATGAAGAGCATCCATTCCGGACCCCCCTCGAATCCATGCCCTCACCACATCTTCAAAAAAGGTGACATCTCTATCGCACCTAAACTCTGCTGGACCATCAACTGCTCCATCGAGTCCGCCACCTTCCGTGAGGACTTTGAAACAGGCAGAAATCAACCCACTGCTGAAGAAACCCTCTGCCGACCCAACGGACCTCAAGAACGACAGACTCATCTCTCTGCCCCCCTTCCCAGCCAAAGTCATCAAGAAAGCCATCAGCGCCCATCTCTCCAAGTTCATCAAAACAAACCACATCCTTGACCTCTCCCAGTCAGGCTTCAGAAGCAACCACAGCATCGAGACCGCCCTCCTCGCTGCCACAGACATCTGCACCCTCCTCGACTGAGGCGCTATTGCTGCCCTCATCCTGCTGGACCTCTCAACCGCCTTCGACACCATCTCCCACCACACCCACTGCTCCTTCCTCACCAGCGGAGCGCAGAGAGTCATACTTACACCATTCAACTCAGAACCCACAGAGATCAGCTGCAGAGTGCCTCAGGGATCCTCCCTGAGTCCCACCCTCTTCAACATGTACATGGTCTCGCTTACTGCCATCGTCAGAAGTCATTGACTCATCACCGTCTCCTACGCCGACAACACCCAGCTGAGTCTCTCCCTCACAGACGAACTCACAGCCGCCAAGAGCAACTTTCACAACTGGATTATGGCACTTGCCACCTACATGAAGGACAGCTGCCTCAAGCTCAACTCACACAAGACCAAAGTCCTCATCTAGGGCTCCACGCCTGCTGTCTGGAGCAACTCCTTGTGGCTCTCAGTGCTCAAACCACCCCTTCGACACTCCACACTCACGGACCACGAACAAACCCCCTGCATCATCTTGCACTTCTTGCTGTCAATGAACTGCCAAATCAACGTCATCTTGCCCTCCTACTTCCACACGATTCGCCTTCTTTGTAAGATCTTCAAGTGGATCCCCCCCCCCTAGTTCAGGAAAACGGTCACCCATGCGCTCATCAGCAGCAGACTCGACTATGGCAATGCACTCTACGCCGGCAACACCAAAAAACTCCTAAAGAAACTGCAGAACATCCTGAACACCCCACGCTGCAGCCACTTCACCGGACAACCTGAGAGACCTTTACTGGCTACCTATCAGCAAAATAATTATCTTCAAGCTCCTCACCCACGCCTACTAAACCCTCCACAACGCTGGACCTGCATACCTCAACCACTGCCCCTCCTTCTACACACCCACCAGACCCTCTTCGCTCCGCCCAACTGGCCCTGGCTACCAGGCCACCATCCCACAGATCCGTGAGCCAACGGATGGAGAAAGATCCTTCTTCTCCCTCACTATGAAAACATGAAACTCCTTGCCACTACACCTCAGGCAATCACCCTCGCTGCTGCAATTCAAGAAGGACCTCAAGACCTGGCTCTTCGACTGAACTGCAGTTTAATCCCCATACCCCCCCAATCTCAGCGCCTTGAGAGCCTAGCAGGTGAGTAGTCGGGGTTTATGGTTTACATTTCTTTAATTGTTTTCAAAAAACATACCAAAAGAAAGAAGACAAAGCATATTCATAATAACATTTCAAGACCCAACTAGACAAGGAGTCAAGCTCTATGTTTAACATACCCCAAAAAACCCTCCGCCCCTGCACCCCACCCCTGGACCTGGTGACTAAAGGGAGGAGAAATAGGAAAAATAAGGCGTACAGTGGTTCTTTAAGTGTGTGTCATTAGTGTTGGTCAGCGTCAGGGGGCCGAGCATCTTCAGGTAGGCGTGGCAAATGAAGATATTTGGGGCAAGTAAGCTCTCGGAATAACAATGATAGGAGTGGTGCCCATAGCTTTAGAAACGCCGATTCCTGGTTATATAACGAGAGGCTGATGTGTTCCATACCTAATATATACCACATACGATGTAACCATCCCAGGTGTGTCCGTATGTGTGTAGTACCCCAGTGAGAAAGAATGTTTTGCATAATGCCACAGCAATTTGTTTACCCCTTCGAGACTTAAAGGGGAAAGTAAGAGGATTCGGAAGGCCTAAAACATGTAGGCTGGGAATCTAGAGAGCTCTGTATCTAAGTGAGTGTTGATGTCTGTGAGTACCTGCTCCCAGTAGGCCCTGATCTTTGGGCAGTCCCATAATATGTGTAGTAGTGTACCGCGGGAGCCGCACTGTCGCCAACACTTGGACTGGTTATATTTGTGAATCCTGTGAGGTGTGTAGTACCAGTAGGTTACGATCTTTGTAGCTGTCTCAATACTGGCCATATTGTGTGCGGTGTGTCAAGCCCTGTAATAAATGTTCCCCCATTCTTTAGTCATGAATTCTCTGCCGGTTTCTGCTTCCCAATGGGGTTGGCCCTTGGATTTGGGAATCTCCATTGAGGGGAGTTATCAGGCGATACAAGTCCAAGACCTGGTGCTTGTCTGAAGTCCTCGACAAGAGGCCGCGTTCAAAAGGGGTGAGTTGTCTTTCTGCCCCAGGGCGCATAGAGGGTTGCAGCATCCAATGTCGGAGTTGAGGGTAGTGCCAGCTCTCCTTTTCAGGAAGTGCAAAGTCTGTACAGAATGTTTCGAAGGAGAGGGGGCCCTCCAAGTCGAATAAGTGTCCTACCGATCTGCAGCCTGCCTGCACCCAAGCTTGAAATGAAGGGTCCTGAGAGCCTGGGTGAAAGTCCGGGTTATTGGCTATGAGAGTGAGTGGTGAGGGGAAGGTAGTGAAGCTCCTTTGTGTCGCTAGACTGACCCAAACTGTCAGTGATGCCTTAGTGATGAGAGAGAGATATAGCGATTTGGGCTGCGTGTGCTTAGGGAGGAGCAGGATGCCCCATAATGTTTGGCCCTCTAGTGCCTGGTCCTTAAATAACCAGTTCTTCTAGGATTCGGCCTGTGACCATTCCACGAAGACCCTCAATTGGGTTGCCTAGTAGTAGTGAAGGATATCAGGGATTCCTAGGCCGCATTCATCTGGAGATCGGTTACTAAGATCTCTGCGAGGGGGCCTGTTCGCCCATACAAAGTTGTTGATTTCTTGCTGTAGGGAATGTAGCGTCCCAGGTGGAGGTGAAACCGGGAGCACTTGAAAAAGAAACAAGATATTTGAAGGATTGTCATTTTAATGGCAAAATGCGTCCTAGCCAGGACAGGGGATAGGACCACCACCACCACCGTCGTAGGTCAGCCTTGATCTGATGGGTCAATATTTGGTAGTTTAGGGCTACAGTGTCTGCAATGGTGTGTGTTAGCTGGAGGCCTAGATAAGGAATAGATACAGGGCCCACTTTAGAGGCAAAGCGTGTCGTAAAACGTTTGTCTGTGGCTGGATGGTGAGGTTGAGAGCTTGTGATTTCTGGATATTTATCTTAAAGCCTGATGCTAAGTCAAAAGCCTCCACCTCAGTTAGTAAAGCAGGCAGTGAGGTAGAAGGCTTTGCCATTGTCCGCGTAGAGGCCTATAGTATCCGCCTCTCCACCAATTTGGACTCCTGTTATCTGTGAATTAGTGCACACTTTCTGAGCCATGGCCTATATATACAGGGCGAACAGCAGGGGTGACAATGGACACCCCGGTCTAGTCCCCCTGGCGACAGTGAAAGGAGCAGATGGGTGCCCATTGACGAGAACGGTAGCTGTTGGGTGGGAGTAGCTGCTGAGGATCCATTTTTTAAAGAGGTCCCCTATGCCAGAGTGGGTCAAGTCAGGGTGGCCGCCAGATAGGGCCAGGGGACCTTATTGAATGCTTTCTCGGCGTCTATTGCCAAGAGCATTTTTACTTTGGCGTATCTCTGAGCTTTGACGATTATATGTAAGATCCTTCTCTTGTTATCGCTACACTGTTGCTGGGGTACAAATCCGGCTTGGTCAAATGTATGAGGCCGGGAAGGCGTGGGCCAAGCCGAGCAGCAAGGATCCCAGTACAAATGTTTAGATCTGTGATCAAGATGGAGATGGGGCGGTAAGAAGCTCAGTGGGTCCTGTCTTTCCCAGGTTTAGGAGTTCCGACTATATCTGCTCGGAGCATCTACGGAGGGAGTGAGGTTGTGTCCCCGATCACATTAAAAAGCCTTGTGAGGATTGGGGCGAGGCTTTAACATAAAGTTTTATAAAAATGAGTTTGGTAAACCGTCTGGTCCCGGGGATTGAGATAGCTTTAGGCGGCAGATACTAGAGATAACATATTCTATCCTGATTGGGTGTTCCAGATCCGCGGCCTGTGTGGGAGCCAGAGAAGTAGTGGTGTCGCTCTTGAGATAGGCTGGGGAGGCTCAAGGGTTGCTGCTGCGTAAAATAGGTGGGAGCTATTATAACAAGGTGCGGTTTAAGGTTATGCAGAGTGCATGGGAGGTATGGAAGAAAGTTAAAATAAAATGTTAATTCCGAAAATAAATTATTATACACCATTATGGCGATCACATGCGTTTCCGCAGGTATGACCCACGTGTTCTATGATTGTGATAGGTTACTTTCAGTTAAAAAAGAGATGGTAAGGTTCTGGGAGGGGCTGCTAGGGCAAACGATTAACCTATCCCCTACCCTGATGATACTGGGTCACGACAATTGTTTGGGCTTAGATATGGAGGAAGAATATTTCCTTTTTATGTGTGTAGCGGTCCTCAGGATACTTTTAGCATCGAGATGGAAGGATGTGGAACCTCTCACCTTCCAAATGTGGTTAGCACGACTCTTAGGGGTTCATAACCAGGAGTCGGCACTATATTCAAGCCGGGGTAGGGAGGCGAGAAAGCTAGGGCTGGCAATCTGGGCACCCTTAGCTAGGTGGAGAGATAGCATTCAGTGCCCAGTCACCAGCAGGGGAGTGGGGTAGACATCTAGATGGGACTGATATCCTATCCGAATCATGAGTCGTATAAGTATTTTAACCTACGGCATCCACCATGATTTTACAATTCTCTGTATAATGCCTTCCCTCTGTAAAGTACTGTCTATTTATTAGGGTTTTTAACAGATTATATGTTAGTATATGTATGAATTGCCACACATGCCAAAAGATACTAAAGGTTTCTTTTATATGTATTTTATTATGTATTATTCCATGTTTTATATGGTACGGCATATATATTCATGAATTGTTAATTATTATTGTAAATTGGTTCTATGGGTATTTAAAATTTTAAACATTTTTTTTTTAAAGAGATAGACTGGGATCGCGTCCAGCATGAGATCTTGTGCAGTATAGAGAGTCTGATAGTATTCCCGGAAGGAGTTTACAATGTGCTTGTCATCTGTCCACTCATTTCCCTCCTTACCCTGGATCTTTTGGACTCCTGACTCCTGGCGTTGGCCCCATAGCTGACTCTCCAGGAGGCGGGCGGAGCGGTCGCCACCCACGTAAAACCTATGCCGA
Source organism: Lissotriton helveticus (assembly GCF_964261635.1). Classification (NCBI taxonomy): domain Eukaryota; kingdom Metazoa; phylum Chordata; class Amphibia; order Caudata; family Salamandridae; genus Lissotriton; species Lissotriton helveticus. The sequence continues at coordinate 690,001,580 of NC_136073.1, read as the reverse complement.
AGTCTGAGTGCATTGTATTCAGCCCTGTCGATGTCTAGCCCCGCTAGTTGGATTCTGACCGCTTTGAGCTTTCTCCATATCCTAGAGGCCCATGTCCTCCTATGTATATGCTCTAGTTCTGTCGCTTGGCGGGACAAGCTCTCCCTTTTATCCGGTCTGATCCTGTTGTCTGCTGAGGTTATAGCTATAAACTCTCCTTTCACAACCGCCTTCACGTCATCCCAAAACATAGAGATCGAGGTTTTAAGGGTGTCATTAGTCGTCACGTAGTCCTGTATTGTCTTGGTGATCTGGGCTATGACCTCCGGACGGTGGAGCAGGGAGTCCGTGAGTCTCCACGTTCTAACAGGGGTCTGGATCGTGGCACTGAAATGGTCGCTGACACTGTGGCGTGGTCAGAAAGCGAGCAATGCTCAATTTCTGTTTCTTGGACTGCCGAGGAGACCTCTGGGGTACCGAGCAGGTAGTTGAGTCTGGCGTAAGTTTTGTGGGCATGAGTTTAAATTTATAATCTCTAGTGTCAGGGTAAGAAATTCCACAAAGATCCGCTAAGCCCATATCCCTCAGCCAGTTCTGTACCACTGTCGAGAGGGTCCATGGTGTTGTGCCGATCTATCCATGTCGGAGTTGAGTACCAGGTTTAGGTCCCCCCCCCCCCATAAAAGCACCAGCCTGTCTTGTGTGGCCATGATCTCGGTCACTGGTTTGAAGAGAGAGGGTTCCTGACCTTCATTAGGGGAATAGATGGTACCCACTGTGATACTACCAGTCCTTATGTGCAGTCAGTATGCAAGTAGCCTGCCTTTGATCTCAACTTGTGTGAGTCTCACCTTCTCCGGGAAAGTCCTAGATATCAAAATCGCAACCGCGGTTGTCTTAGTTAGGAGAGATGAGAAAAGCTGATGTGGGAATGTTCTGAATGGAGCCTGCGTTGATCTTTAGAGAGTAGGTGCGTTTCTTGTAGCAGACATATGTGAAATTTTCTGGGTAGGAAAGAATACATTTCGGCTTCTGTGCGTGGTTGAGCCCCTTAACGTTAAGTGTAAGAATCACTAAATGATCAGTCATTGGAACTAGGTGTAAGTGGTAGCTGCGGCAGAATCCTAGATTGCAATAGATCACTCTCTGCTGTTCCGAGTGCGGAAGCTTTCAGATCTTATGCGGAAAGATGATAATAAAAAGAGTGTGTATGTCATTGCACCAGGTCCAGAAAGTCCCCATAACAAAAGGCCCTAATGGCCAACATAAACATAAATCAGTTATTGTCCAGGATGAGAACATTGTCCAGGATGGGTGTCTCCATGGAGTATTACCGAAAAAGGGATCTTCATGGCCTGCTCCCCGCCATGCCCTAATAAGGAAAGAAGTGAGAAAGTTCCTATGGAGCTGATGTTAGCATGAAAAGCATCAATAGGTTGTCGGCCCCTTTAAGTCTCCCGCAAGAGTAACCAGGACCACCTGTCTCTCCCTGGCGATGGTATCGGCATCCGGTTGGAGGCCAGGCGAAGGGGATCATGGGCCCTCCAGGGCTCGATGCCCCTTCCTCTCGTGACCCTGGCTCACAGGGCTGGAGAGCTCCGAAGGAGAGTCCTTTATGCCTAACAGTTTGCGCGCTTCTTCCAAGGAGCAGAGCTGGTGAAGCTTCCCATTCAGGCGAAAGACAATTCTGAAGGGGTGTGCCCAAGAATGGGACACCCTGAGCTCACGCAAGTGGGAGGTAAACCGGCTGGAAGGACTTGCACTTCTGAAGGGTGGATGCTGCCAAGACTTAGTAGAGGAGAGGAGAGTGACCCTGGAACTGGATTGGGTGTTTGTCTCTGGCCACCTTAAGGATTTATTCTTTGATGGAGAAGTCATGAACGCAGGTGAGGATATCCGGGGGCGAGGGAGGGGGAACTGGACATGGCCTTCCAAGGCCCAACTCTCTGCGCGGTCTATCTTGATCTTCGCCTCTGGCCTATGCCCAGGATATCCCTGAACAGTTCCGACAAAAAAAGCAACAATGTCAGATCGCTCCACCCCAGAAGCAATTTATTTATTTATTTATTTATTTTACAGATTTGTAGAGCGCATGGCTGCCCGTAAGCGTCCCAGCGCTAGTGACAGAGAACCAGATGCAGAGGGAGCATTTAGGGGAACAGCCATGTCTTGAGTGCCCTACGGAATGAGAGAAGGTTGGGCTGGGCTCTGATGTCTGGGGGCAACGTGTTCCACCCTTCACAGCAATACCCTTTATACAAATGTTATTGCGTCGGGACCTGTTCTCGAGGTATTTTGAGTGTCTGGAGGTCCAGATGTTGGTCACATAACGCAAGATTTCTTGCTGGAGTTGTTATATAACTTCTTCACGGCCTGGTTTGTGATCCTCCAAGGTGGAGACTCTGCCCCCAGGTCCTCCACGTCTTTGCGGACCTCCCGCAGCTCCCCAGCCAGTTCCTTTTTAAAGGATTAAAGGTCGTCGCGGAGGGATGCAAAGAGGGATTCTAAATATGAACGGGTGACCGGTGCTTCTGCCTGTGTGGTGTCAGACGGATCCTCCTGATTTGCAGGTGGGCTCGGATCTCCAGCGGCAGAGCCCGAGGGTCGTAGGTGCATGTCTTTTACTGCCCTGTCCCTCTTGGCCTTCCCTGAAGCCATGCTGCGCCATTCAGCGGTCTCTACCATGGGGTAGGGTCATGGTCAAAGCTGATCCAGCGGCAGAGGTGGGCAACTATGCAGCTGCTGTATTAATTCCGGGGTTCGAGGGTGACCAGGGATGCCCGGCAAAGGCAACACTCCCCCACACTTCTGGCGCGCAAACGGAGGTCCGCTAGAGGGTCACCTCCGGTGCCGAAGTGAATGGGCCTTCCCTTTCCTCCGCAGGGCAGATGGTGAGATCTGGCGTCTGTGGAAAGGACAGCTTGTAAGCGTGAGGAACAAAGACTAAGGCAGTCCCTAATGAGCATGCTGGAACCCCAAGGCCGCTTTGTGTGCTAGGCATTTCAGTTGCTCCCACAAGCACCCACAAGAGTTGGGAAAGGGGACCTCTCTCAGCCTCCTTCAAATGCACTGATATCGGAGGGAGTACTCCCAAGCAGGGGGGGGGAGGGCCCGGCTTCACCGCAGCCACCCTCCACTCTCCTCACCTTCTGACTGTAGGAGAGTAGGGTCTGCTTCCTATGGTTACCCCGACTTTTTGCTGTGATTCTCTTGTTTTTCGACTTTAGTGTGGCTGTGGACCTGCTAATCAGGCCCACAGCTCAGCTGTTCTCTCTCTAAATTGATACCATGTACTTTAGGTACATACCAGATTGGTTACTGGGTCACCCTTGTGAGCCCCTGTATAGTGTACCATAGGTACCCAGGGCATAGGTGCACCCTAGGCCTACCAGGGGCTGCAGCATGTATTGTGCCACCCCTGGTTTACCTTCCAAACTGACACCACAGGTCTGTTCTTACAGCCCGGGTAAGGTGGTGTAATCACCCCTTACTTAGATACAGTATACCTATATCTATATACATATATAGACACATATACACCTATAAGCCACTCCTAAGGCAGACCTCGACAATCCTGGAGGTAGAGTGCTGGGTTTTATGTGAGAGGGTGCCCTACCATGAGCTGAGCCCCTCTGCAGCTTTCAGGACCATCTCCTTATAGCTGTTCTATGATATAGCCATACCATATACTCTTAAGTGCATTATAATCCTCGCGGTTAATGCTAACTTTGGTTTGGCTTTATCAAAACATGTCATGTAAGGTGTCAAACACTTTGGAATACTACCCCCACCCGCCAGTCCTGGCGGCGGGGGTAGCATTCCACCCTTCTAGAGGGAGAAGACATGTAGTTACTGGTTTACCCGGTTAAAGTTAAACAGAGCCTCAGCATCACAAAATGGATGCTGCTGCCACAGACACGAGTCTGCCCTCCTGCTGCTGGACGAAACTCTGGCAGGGGAGGCCTGGACAATAGGGTTCCTGTCCAGGGAGGTGCTTGCACCTCCTCAGACAGGCTCTTAGTGTATTGTGGCAGGGAAGGCTGCATTCAGTGAATGCTTTCCAGACACTGCCTGGTGCTCCATGCATTTCCCAGTTCAAACCAGTTGCTGGGGCACTCAGCCCCAGCTCTGGTGCGAAACTGGACAAAGGGGAAGGGGTGTAACCACCCCCACCCCAGATCCACCCATAGGAGGGACCTTAGAGTTAGTCCGACCCCTAAACCTACTATAAGTATAGAACCCCAGTCCCTAGGACTTTAGATTACCCTGGACGAAACTCTGCAACATTCCATTTCAACTGGAAGATGGAAGAAATCTCCGTTGTGGTCAAGGAGTGACCAGCCTGTTCAAACAGGCACCAACAGCATCTTTGCTGGTCTGCATTTTCGAGGCTCCCGCCGGATCCCAAAGAATCTGCGACACAGGACACAGACTTCCAGACATCACTGACTCCGTCCTTCGCTCCCAGCAAAGCTGGGACCCGTGGCGGACACGAGAGACGTGGGACCGGAACTCGTGGACATCCTGCATTTTGCTACCTGCACCAACTTCCCGAAGTATTCCGAAGTTGTGCATTAGTGTGCTAGAAGCCCCAGCCCGAGCACCTTTTGCACCGAAGCTCAGAGGCCCACACTCCACGAGTGTCCCGGGGGCCCGCTTTGTGCATTTCAGCTCAACGCGTCTTCGCGGTTCCTAGTCTGTTGGCTAGTGAGCCCCCAAGAAGACCAACCTTTGTTTTAACTTGCTTTCCTGGTTGCTCCAACTTCCCTGCAAAGTAGAAGTTCCATAGACCTTGCTGGTCTGCACCGAAGCCAATCTCGACATCCTGCGTGGGTTGCGTTTGCCAAGGCTTGTTGGGTCCAATCGGGATATCAACACCGCAGTCAACTAGATCCTTCATGGGACAGCTCGAATCCAGCTCCTGGTTGTCGTCGACGCCTCCTGGACCTCGTGGCTGAAGAGACAAACTTCACCTTTTCACCTGAAATCCCCCGACATCTGGTGACATCTTTCTATCGCCGCCCTGGTCACTGGCTAGTGGCCCAGACTCTGTCTCCTCTGCTTTCAGGTTCTTCACATCTCCAATCCACCCTTGGATCCACCCGGACACTTTTCCTCTGGTCGCCTGCAGCACTTCTTCGCAGCTCTCCATTGGAATCGACGACGAAACCTAACATGAAAAGACACCTATGCACCCGGCTTCCCGGGGTGAGGTAACACGAGTACTCCAGTGCTCCCGTGGGTATTGACTCTCCAAGTGTCCTAGTCTAATAGGGTTCCATCGCAGTTCACCTCCTTGTACCCTTTTATCTTTAAAATTGCAACTTGTTTGTTCCCTATATAAAGTCAATGGTAACCCGCGGCACGTGTCTCCCGTGGGCCTCCTACGTCCTAACCTTTGGTTGTCCTGAGTAGCCCCAGCGATTCCACAGGCCCCAGGCCTGCTTTCTATTCCTCACGTGGTTCTTGTACCACGATTTTAGTATATGGTTTGTGAGGCCCCTAGGGCAAAACGTATACTGTGCAACTCATCGTATGCCAATTAAGTTCCTTGTATTGTACTTTTATCTCTGACCTCATAAAGAGTGCAGAGGGGTTGTGTTTAGAATAAATACATATATATTTGATATATACCTTGTGTGGTGTGCTTTCATTTGGTACTCAAGAGATTATAAATGGTAAAACAACTTGCTTAACTCGTCACCAAGTCTTAGCCTGAAGGCTGCTCTCCACAGCTACCACTAAGGATAGCTTTCTATAAGTTTGACTTTATAACCTACCATCAATAAGGGTCGAATAGACTGGTGCAAGGTACCCACTAGAACTAGTGGACATCATATACCAGGCTAACTTCTCACACTGACCAGTTGTGAGTCTAATGGGTCTCCGCCGCAGGATGTGCTGCTATGCTAGGCCGCCAGGTCATACCCGGCCCGCCGCTTATTCACGGGACCGCGTCGTCTGCTACAACTTCTTCATAGGGACTGCTTGGGGACAGCGATCCAGTAGGGAACTCCGCCTGATCCAGTCTGGGAGGTTGGGGATGGGGACTTCACCAAGGCAGTCTCGATCCAGCAATTAGAGCGGAGGCCCACTGCAGGGTGCACGGTCGGACCCAGATCAGCAACCCTAGGCCCGCCGTCGCTTGTTGTCTGCCCCTGGCTGTGCAGTGGTTGCGGCTCAAAGTGGCTGGCGAGGCGCAGGTAGCTCGCCCAGGATATTCCCCTGGGGTCCCAGAGGCCTCGGATGCAGCAGGGTTTGTTTCGTTTTAAAAACAAGTAAGGGCAGCCGGCTTCGCTCTGCTTCTGGAATCCTCCAGTAGAGCTGTTCAGCCTCGAATCCGAGGCGAGGTCACACAGTCACTGGAGGCTCGGGAGGGCTCTGGCGCATCAGTCCGGGTTTGTTGCCAGACGCCAACGGCTTGGCTTTCCTCGGCTCAGCAACCTCCCGGTTGGCATTTACCTTGTGTTGTGGCTCCGTCCGAGCCAGCGGGGTAGGAATAGCCGGCCGCAGCACACCCCAGGAGCCTCGGTTAGTCGGCTCCGTCACGACACCAACCATGAGGACACGTGGCCAGGGATCTCGCGGTCGGGCCCTAATTTCCTGGGTGCGGTCACCGCCATCCGCTAGGCCTCATTCGTCTGCGGAGCCCATCTGTCGAAGCGGGGTGTTAGTCCGGGCAGGCCAACCAGAAGCGATAAGTATCCCAGCTCGTTAAATGGGCTCGATTGCTGTTTTTTTAGCATGCTTTGCTAGCTAGGCCTCCGGCGGGGAGCGGAGAGAGACGTAAACGTGTCTCACCTGTCCACCATATTGGCCACACCCCAGTAGTCGCGGTTTACAAGAAACTTGATTGATTGATTATTGGAGCATTAGAGAGAACTTTAAGCCAGAGCTGAGGTGCAATTCCAGAGCTGTATACAGGCGCCCAGTACTGGATTAGCAGAAGGAGCTGTAGGTCGTTCCTGAAGTGCTTCGGCAGAACCAGCTATAGACTTCGAGTACTGATGCAGCAGATAGATCTGCAGGCCACGCTGAGGCGCACTGGGAGAGAGAGCTGTGTGTAGATTCCCAGTACTGGAATGGCAGACAAATCTGCCTGGTCGAAGATTGTGTAGATTCATGGCATCGTAATAGTAGAGGTCGCTGCCAGCTAGGGTTGCGGTGCACTGACAGAGCTGTTTACGGGCTCTCTCACTGAAGTACTCCACTGATCAGGAGGGTTCGTCGGACGCACAAAAAGCACATGAAACGCCCTAAGCATCTATTATGAACAGTCTGAGACTTGATTGAAGTTGTAGCATAGGTTTATTTTCAAAGAACAAAACACCTACAACCGGAGCCGTTCAGTCGTGAAGAAGCCAATGTCCAGAATGACGTTCCAGGGGAATCTTCACGACTGAAGGACAACATACTAGAACACAGAGTAGGTCATAAACATAGAACGAGTTTCGTGGGTGTGCCCGACTCGTAGCAATACACAAATGAAATCATGCATATGTAATTATACAACAGCATCTGAGACAGGTGGCGGTTAACGGCTCTTTGTCGTGGTTTTCATGCCTGGAATTCCCGCGCTCCTGCTGCTCACAGGCCTGGCTCGTGAAGCTCAGCTGCTGAAGTGATTTGTCTGATCCCCATGCCCCTCCCACCGGAGCTCTGGCGGGCTCTGTGTAAATTTATTTATTTTATTTTTATTTATTTATGCGATTTTATATAGCGCGAACTTTACCCGAAGGTGTCAGAGCGCTTTACATAAGGACCAGTTGAAAAACATAAGAACTTAGGATTACATGCGTTACATGAAGGATACATACAGAAAAAATTGCAGATGTACAAGATGTAAAGTCACACAAGGAGATACAATGGATATACTCTAAGAGTCACATAGGAATGGTATATAGTACAAAGGTCTACTGCATATACTAGTGATTAGAGTTATCTCTATTTACATAGGGAAGGGATATGACTGGATATACTCTAAGAGTCACATAGGAATGGTAGAGAGTACAAAGGTCAACCGCATATACTCGTGATTAGAGTTATCTCTATATACATAGGGAAGGGATACACATGGATATAATCTAAGAGTCACATAGGAATGGTAGAGAGCACAATGGTCTACTGCATATACTAGTGATTAGAGTTATCTCTATATACATAGGGAAGGGATACACATGGATATACTCTAAGAGTCATAAAGGAATGGTGGAGAGCACAGCGGTCTACTACATATACTAGTGATTAGAGTTATCTCTATATACATAGGGAAGGGATATGACTGGATATACTCTAAGAGTCACATAGGAATGGTAGATGGTACAAAGGTCTACTGCATATACTAGTGATTAGAGTTATCTCTATATACAGAAAAGCAGAGTTCCATAAGTGGGGTCGGAGGGGGGATGCAGTCACAGCACAAAGGGAGGGTGGGAGGTTGCACACAATAAAACATTACAAAACAGAGGGTAGGGAAATGAGAAAACTCGAGGATGGCGCAGGGTGAGGTAACGAAAAGCAGTGGGATGGTTTCAGGAGAGGCTGAAAGTAAGAGACAAGAACAATTTAAGGGGCAGGGGAAGGAAGAGGGGACAGGGAGAAAGGGAAAGGAAGGCAGAAAAAGGACAGGAAAGCAAGAGCGAGACAAAACGAGCAAGACAGCGAGGGGTGGTTCGGAGGCACAGGAGTGACAACAGAAAGGTCGCTGGGACAGAGGAAGAGGCCCGAGAGCGCCAAAATGGCGGATCAGGAGAGGGGCGGTAGAAGAAGAGATCCATAAAAAGAAAATGGCGGGAGCACCAAGGTCCAAGTCCGACATTCAAGGTGGAGGGTCACCACAGCCAGCAAGTCCGGAGGGAGAAAGGCAGTCGGCCCAAGTCCACAACCGCCCCATCCATGAGCAGCAGGGGCAGAGGTGTGAAATCCAGAGACCAGGGGTCAGGGTACAAAGGCAGCTGTCCGCAGAACGGGAGGCGGCAAAGTCTAAAAATAATGTCAAAGGAAAGCAGGAAGGAGCGTCTCACCAGGACGAATTGCAGAAAAATAGGCTCAAGAGTGGTTGCGGAGAGCCGTACAGACTCTAAACCTCCCCCGTGACCCAAAACGGCCTGAGGTCTAGCAAAGAGGCGAGCGGCAAAGCTAGAAAAGTCAGAGGGGGCTCCTCTCCGATAAGGTTAAGGAGTGAAGATGACATCGAAGAAGGGCCTGTCCTCCTGTGCAGTCCACCCAGGCGCGGAAACACTAGAGCGGCAGCTCGAGCTCTGGCATGCGGGCCCGTGGCTGCCCCTGGAGGCGGAAGCCCCTTCAGGCTCACGGAGCTGGTGTGGACATTCTCCATGGGGCAGGGACGTCGGATTCCCACACCTATGGTTTACAGAAGAGGGCATCTTCCTCGATTGTTTCAACGTCACACAATTTCCGGACTAAAATGTAGAGAAAGTAAGTGCACAAAAAGGAATTACTACTCTTAACTCTGCTTCTACGTACCTTAAAGGTATATATTTCATAATGGTATGTATATGTGAAGTTGTCTACATTTGGTCCTTATTAGTCTGATCTCTATATTATGTGATATTGATATCCCAAAACCACACCATCCTCCTCTTCATTTAAAGTCTGCTGCTTTGAATACAAGGCCGTTTTATGAAAAATCGTTCATAATTATGCCAATGTACTAGACTATATTAGGCAATCAATAGGTCCTGCGGTGCAAATACTCACTGCAGTTTAAAATCCCCAACATTAACCAAGCCGTGGCAATGCTTTTGGTGAGGCACTCAATTTACCATCATAAATGTACTCTGACAGTCATCCTTGCACTCATGCATTCATTCATCCACCGTCTGACGCAGCCATTCTTGCATTCACCCAATTACCTATCCATAATAAGGAACCCAAAAACTTAAGAGGGATATACAAAATAAATTAGAATAAATGTGGTAAAAAGAAAGCATGCTGTGTCCCAAATGTTTTGCTTGCAATAAAAAAAGGAAATTAAACATAGTTGGGACAGTTATCTTGTAAATATATTGTAAATAGCATAGCATGTTTTACAGTTTCAAAATGGTTGCCGCTTATAGAAGCAACGTGTTGGCCATCTTAGAATGATAAACAATGGGACACTGTTAACAGTACCATTCAAAGATAGCTGCACAGTGTGGAAATATTGGCAATGTGGAGTGCTTCACATGACAAAGACAAGCTCAATTTTCAGGCAGAGGTGCCCTTGTGATCAGGCATAGTATTGTCACTTATGGGGCTATAGAGCCACTGACTTAACTGGGCGGACTCATATATCTCTTATTTATCAAAGCAGAGTCTTATTTATCAAAGCCGGGTGAGACTAACCCTCAAACATTCAATGCTAGAAGAGGGCCCAGCCAAAGCCCATCTAATCTATGTCTGTATATGTATGTATGTATGTAAGTATTTTTTTTATTGCTTGTTTTCATTACAAGAGCCTGGCAAACAACAAAAGCTTTCAGGTCCACTTAAGAGGATCCAGCAACGGATTATCACAGTTTAGATCTTCTACCCCCAGGTTTTGTTAAATAAGCTAATTGACACCAACATCCTTGCCTACTAAGATATTTAGTAAGACTGTATGTAAGAAAATAAGTCTCTGAAGGCTTTGACAGGGTTCAATAACAATCCACCATTAAGGCAACTTGGCTTTAACCGCGGCGGTAATTCCGCTTGGCCGCGGCGGTAATTCCGCCGCGGTGCTGGGGGGGGGGGACCGCGCGGCGCCGCCCTGCTGCTGACGGAACCACTCCGTCACCAGCCACGGGCGCGCTGTGCTTGTGAAGGAGTGGTTCTGTCACGGCCCCGCCGGCTCAATGGAACGCTCAGCGCAGGTGCAAAATTAATGCCGCGCAGGCGCGGCGGCTGGGACGTGACGGAACCACTCCGTCACTAGCACAGCGCGTCCGTGACTGGTGAAGGAGTGGTTCTGTCACCAGCATTCAAGGGGTTAACACATGATTTTGTAAATAAACAAGTCAGGCCAGCTGCCTTTGTCTTATCTTTACATAACAGATCAGACCTTTGGCACCTGACATAACTTTCCCAACGATCAAGTCTGCTTTCTTTAACAGTGATGTCACCAAAGCCAACTTCTGCCTTGTACATTGAACATAAGCTGTTTTCCAGAAGGCAACAATTAGACATACAGTCATAAAATTATTTATATGTATTACGGTTGAAAAAAATATTTACATCCCTCCTACGATGCCTAACATGGGCTCAAACTGTGAAAATCTGTCATAACTTTTTATAATACACAGATCAGCCCTACAGCATCTGACATAACATTTCCCAATGAACCAAGCCTTTAGCTTTTTATTATTTGTTTGTCACCCTAAGCTGCTCCCGCCAACTGCATTGTGCATAAGCTAGGAGCCATAAGGCATACAGTCCTAAAATGACAAGCCTTCTGATGTTTAGGGACAGAATCATTTCATTCATAATATTGAAAATTGATATTTCTTTGGTTCTTTATGCAGAGTTTGGGATTTTATTTCACATTTTGATTCCTGGGTTGTTGGACCTAGATTTGTCAGGTCACATAGGGTAGCCTGGCCTAGGGCAAGACAAACAGTTATTAGAGGCACATGTGTAAAGGTTGCTCACCACCCAGCAGTAACTCAGCGCACATCCATCCCAAAAATGACACTACACCTTAATTTTTATAAAAGTAGAAAAAGCTTTATATTTTCTCTTGTTGTCAGTTACTTATTTTCTTAGGTTCGTTTGTTGTTTCAAAATCACTTTTACAATGCAAATTAAGGGTCACATTTCTTCATCATGTAAACTCTTCCTCTCCTCCTTACTTAGCTTATTACTGTACTTTTGATGTTACATTAAACATTCACTTCAGTTGAAAACCTTCAGGCTTATACACTTAAATTGGCACCTTGGCACCCAAAGGGTGACACTCCCTCCCTTAGAACAGATGACTATTTTAGGGTTCCAATGGACAGGTTCAGTGCACAACACAGCTTATTTGTACAGCCTAAATACTTTTGGTCAAGCAAGCCCAGAACTTCTTTCCCCCCTCCCGCCTCTGAAAGAGAATACAGATCTTTAGCATAATTCCCACTCTTTTTTTTTCACAACAAGTTTTATTTGTAGGATCGAGCAAGGAAAGCATGTGGCTCCCCACAATCAGGAGAACACCACCAATCATTGTGATACAGTTACATCAAAGGACCAAATGTCCAACTAAGTTGTAAAGAGAAAGCAATTATAAAGAATACAGCAATACTCTCTCCTACCCCTATGAACCCCAACTACCCAACCCTCCCACTTCCACCCCTGTGTCCCACCCTACCCCCGTGCACGTGTGTATTGAAAACCTCGGTACGTAATCATGATATGATACTTGTGGCGTAATGCAAGGACTTGCAAAGTGCAGGGGATTACATATCTTCCTCCAGTTCTGCCGGAGGATCCAGAGTCAACCCCCTATATTCAGCCCACCTCTTCCATATCTTGAAGTGTTTGCGGGGGCATCCTCGTGCTGCAAAAATCGGACGTTCCAGGCCCATGCAAAAGTCCATTCCGGCCCTCCAAGCACACAGGGGGGGGGCCCTCACATCCTTCCAAGCCCGGGCTAAATCTCTTTTGGCTACTACTAGTCCCAGGAGCAGCAGGTGACGTTTATATATGTTTCCCCCAACCCCCTCCAAGATGTGGAGTAAGCCCAGACGATGAGTGCGAGGGAGAATCCAATGCAGTACCTCAGACAGGCAATCCCACACACCCCTCCAGAAGCCCACCAGCCTAGGGCACGACCACATCGTATGGAGCAAAGTGCCCACCTCATTTCCGCAGCGCAAACATTCCGGGGATCCAATCAAGCCAGCCTTCCACAGTCGCTCACGGGTGAAGTAGGCCCTATGGAGAACTTTGAATTGTATCAAACGGAACCGTATAGCAATGGCTGACCCCTTAGGGGACTCCAGAGCCTCCCTCCAGTCATCATCATCGAGGGGGCCAACATCAGTTTCCCAAGACGTCTTCAGCGGAAGAAGGGTGGAGGAGCAATGAGTGACTAAAGTCTGATAGATGCGAGAAACTTTTTTATCCCCCAGATCTCCCATAAAGACTTTTGCCTCGATGGGACTAAACTCGGGAAGCGAATCTATGTTGGCAATGCTGGGCATTAGTGCATGTCGGAGTTGTAGGTACCGAAAAAATTGGGACTGGGGCATATCAAATTCGATGCTGAGTGCCTGAAAGGACTTGAGCGTCGTTCCGGACATCACGTGTCCCAGCTGTGAAATCCCGATCGCATCCCAGCCGTCAAATCCTGACAGGGCCGACAATGCGGGTAACAGGCCATTGCGATAATTCCCACTCTTGGCGGCACACAGGGGTTAAAGTAAACGTCACTGGGCAGTTGCCCTCTTTATTCACACTGTTTCCTCACTTTGCAGGGTCAATAGACCTTAGTCTCAGTCTCCTCGCCTTCAGTTTCTCAGTTAACCAAATACTGGCTGACTATGGAGCACCACCCCTCCTTGGCGACACACGGGGGTTGCCCAGTGAATTAACAGCCCCTCCCTTCTCCACCTTACTTGGGACCAGAAGCGGTAACCACAGCAGCCAGGGCTTCACTCTTCAAGTCGATGCCTCCTTCATAGGCCAGGCCACATGCCCAGCAGCCCCACAACTAAGGAAGGCCTCCTCGAGGCACCAGTGGCCTGGAATTGCCACTCGCGTCCACTCCCTCCACACGAGTGGTCGCGCTTCTTCTCAGGCGCGATGGGCGGTGTCCCCGCGGGCGCCGCCTCCCTCGCTGCCTCCTACGCCGCCCACCTCACCTCTTGGTAGCCGCGCCTCCACACAGGCGCCACGGAGCAGTGTCTCCGCTGGGCGCCGCTGCACACGCTTTCTCCTGCGCTTCCCACCTCACTCCTTGGGCAGCCGCGCTAGAGAACAGGCGCGAAGGAGCAGTGTCTCCGCCCGGCGCCGCCTAATCACGATCTCCGCGCCTTGGAACATGCGCGAGGGAGCGGTGTCTTCCGCCTCAGCTGGCGCTATTCACAACACTTCTCCAGGGGCGATGTACCTCTTCAGATCCGCGCGGAGTCCCAGGGGCTCCTCCTCGACTACAGCTCCTCAGGGCCCCTCGTGGATTCGCGCTGCGCTACTCACAAGGCTGGTAAGTCAGTCTTTTGGAGCCTTATCAAGGGGGTTAGATGAATGTTCAGGAAGGACCTGAGGGGGGCCAGCAGGAGCTTGAAGGGCCACTTCCCTCAGGGGTAATGAACCGCACCGGGGCTCAGTCAAAGGGACTCAGGGGGGAGCGTCCTCAAGTGGAAAGTGTCAGCCTTAAAGGTAACTAATTACTACTTGTGCGCCACCCTCCCCAGGTCACAGCCTCACTCCTCAGGTTCTATGGTCATCACAAAATGGCTGCCTTGCATCCTGCCTTATATAGGTCTCCCTCTGAAGGTCCAGCAAAGTCCAGAAGGTTCTGGAAAGGCTCTATGTTAACCTATGGGGCTTTCTAGGGATGACAGTTGTGGCAGTTAATATCCACCATTTTGTTGATCTGGGTGAATCCCAGTCAGAAAAGGCACCTAGGCCTGAGGTGAAAAACCAAGAGGGCAAAAGAGCATCTATCCCCCAGGCCAACTCCATAAAAATAGTCCAGTGGACACAAAAAGATAGAAAGGGAATGAGGGGCAAAAAGGGGACAAAATAAATAATTAATAGGAGGGACTACCCAAAGGCAGACCGGTCTAACATGGGTATTATAGAGTAGTTGAAGCTACATCTGTTATTTTTTGACTTGTGTACAGACATTTTATGAACTGTATTAATACATTTTTTTAAATTCTCACTACTGGTCTCTGAGGCCTGAGCATGTAAGATTAACTCAGTGCATGATTAAGTGTTTAACGGATGGGATACTTAAACTTGACTTATACCCCATGCTCTGTATTTTGAGTGCCATTCGATATAATGCACTTGTAGTACACAAGACGGTATATCCTTCACGTTGGTGATGGAGTATCCCAGCAGCCAAACTCTAAATTAGGCCCTTAATCTGCTTTCTGATCCTGTAAGGTTTCTGTTAATATAGTGGTAGCACTGATTTATGAAACTGTAAGATTTGTGAAGCTCTGCTGTATATTACCTTTGCTCAAATGATTTGTGCAACATTCGATTTTTCATCCTGCCCTCTCCAAGGAGATTCTCAGTATAAATAAAAGAATCTTGATCTACCTGGAAATGTCTGGGTGGTAAAAATTAAAGTAAGTGGAATGTAAACATGAAGTAAGATGCTGCCTACATTTTGAAAAAGTGATACACATTTATGGCAAATTTTTAGGGAGCATGTACTGAAAAGTGCACCTAATTACCACCTTTTAAAAGGTTTTCTTGGGGGTGGGGGTATATCCCCAACAGTCCTTGGGAAAGTACGGTAAGGCTGGCATTCCACCAGAGTATTGTAACATTTAATCAGTAGCCCTTTTGAATGTCTGCACTTTTAGACCATGTGTATGGACATTGTGGTGTAGTTTGTGCCATTTGATCCTCTTCTTTTTTCCAACATTTCCTCAGAGGGAAACTCTCTTACAGGAAGAGAGTAGGATTTTTCAATTTAC
Organism: Lissotriton helveticus; assembly: GCF_964261635.1. Classification (NCBI taxonomy): domain Eukaryota; kingdom Metazoa; phylum Chordata; class Amphibia; order Caudata; family Salamandridae; genus Lissotriton; species Lissotriton helveticus. Next base: position 689,985,981 of record NC_136073.1, on the reverse strand, counting down.
CACTTTTAAGATTCCCCAGCCAGTGCTGCTCAAGTGTCAAATAAAGTAACGTGTTTATCTGGTATGAGAGCAATGGTGCCCATGACCCTGTGATACCATCGGGTAACAAGAATACCATTCACAAATACCGTGCAGTTAATACAGAATGCCACAGCACCCAGAGAAAAGGCCTCACGATAATCAGAATACTCAATTTTGCATGTTCCGAAAATATTTTTGAGTACACTCTTTACCTGGAATGTATACTGGGCCTATTTTGTACTTGAACATTCAAAAATATATTATGTTTTTTGTAATTAAATTGATTACATCATACAAGGGGCACACTTATCTCCTTTTGATTTAATTATATGATGTGGGTTAAAGCAGCCTTCTTTTCAATTATCCTAGCACGATAACCTGAATTAAAATACAGGCCCTAGGGGAGCACTCCATTATATTTCTGTTTGACCCAATTCCTGCGGGTGATACTACTGAGTCCTGTTAATTTCTAAGCATTGAAAACCACTGTCCTGCAGGTTGGGGCTGAGCAGGGCGTGTGATATGTGTGTGGCATTCATAATGGTAAAAGAACGGGGGGTGCAGCGGTCAGAGTTGAGGTCCACTGGCCGAGCGTTGGTTAGCACTTCCAGGGCCTTCATGTGTGGAGCAGATTTGCGCTTCAGAATTGAGGAGCAGAGGTGGAAAGTATTATGAACCATTGGTGAACAACTTACACAACATTTTGCACCCATTTCCTCAGTTTTACTACATTTCTTTAGTCAGTTAAATTCTAGCTTTTTTATACGTTTTAATCATTTTCAGGTAATAGAACAATTCGAGAGAAGTCGGCACAAGAAAGGAAGTATTGGCAGGGGGTGGTAGAAAAAGCTGATCGGGGATGGGGAGCATTTCATGAAGTTCAGAGACCTGTCTGCGTCGTGGGGAATTTTTTTTGCATTATTCGGTGTCAGAGAGGAATAGACGCTCGTAGAGGTGATGGATAGAGGGGTGGCTGGAAAGTGTAACTAGGGGTGATGTACAGACATAGAGTGCTGCAGCAACGATGGATTTAGGCCCAGATCTCTGTACTGGGGTGAATGTTTGACGTTGTTCAACATTCTGACCATCAATTGTTTTTTTTTTTATTTATAGCTTAAATGAACATTACTCCTAGCTGTTGCCCTGTGTTGACTGAGCAAGTCATTACAGAAAGAGGCTCAGGCCTTGTTCACGGTTGCTCCATATGGATCAAATCTCCATTTCTCATGAAATAATGTAAGGATAAGCATGGTTCCTCTCAGATTAGATATCATTTCCTTTGGGTTTTTACTATTGACTTTGGTGGCAAATGCATTTATGAGAGAACAGCACCATTACTGGATGGGGAAATTGGAAAATAAGACATTGCACAAAAATCATAGTATTCTTGCCTTTTTAGCCCAACAATTGTTTGGCCCGCAACCTGATTACCTGATGATTGAAACAAAATAGCTTCTTGGTGAATGCCAGGGTCTGAGGTTGCAAATCTTTCCCTTCATGTTAATGTTTTGTACAGTCCTCCTTCTACTTCCCCGGTAATGGCATATGATTGGCAAATATGAGACAGACCATTGAATGGGCAGCCTAACACCAATCACTTTATGCTTACTATTATGCAAAGAATTATGTACCAAAATTTCCCCCATTCTTCCCCTTCCAGGATCTGTCCTCAAACCTCAGCCACAGAGCTCCAAGGGCATCTGCTGTTATTCTCGAGAGAATGTATGTTTGTTTTTTAAGTAGATCACTCTAGCGCTTCCCCTGATCCAGAGAAGAGCTATCCCTCTTTCATTTTTAGAAGGCTTTTTTCAATGCTTTGTCAACTATTTTTGAGGTTTACCTCCCGGTGTTTCGAGGATATCTTAGCACAAGTTTGGTTTTTAGCCCTGTGGCGCCTGTCACCGACCAATGTCGGTGACAGACCCACAGCTCGTTTGGCTTTGGTGTCTGGAGTGCGACCACAACACCAAGTCGTACCCCGATTGCCGGGCCATTGCCCCAAGGCTTTGAGGGAGCAGTGCCTGAAGCTGCTACTTGCCTGGCATGCAACTCTACGGAAGTTGAGATCCCTGTCAAGGGGAAGGCCCTGAGATAGTTCGTGGAGCCCAAAGTCATCCTTGTCCCTTTCGAAGTCCATGGGACTCTCAGATAGGAAATAAAAATTGAAGAGTAAGAAGTCTAAGCGCTCTTCAACTTCTCTTCGTACGTTGGCTGACGAGGAAGCCTCGGTATTATAGGCCTTGTTTCCCAGAATCTGCGTCTGGGCCGACTCCGGACCTCCCCAAATTTCCAAAGGCCGAAGCAACCCCTACTCAACTGAAAGAGTTTTATGAGGCCATGCTCCCCTTTTTTGGGTGGCTCAACGGCGTGCTTTCAGGCCCTAAGGGGTCAGAAGGGGCCCCATCTAGTTCCACAGCTATGATGAGGCCCCAGGTATTCATTCCTGGATCGGACTTTCCCAGATGTCATTGCTACCCCCTCCCCCTCTGCCAGCACCATCCCCCACTCTAATACAGAGATGGTGCGGCATTACCTGACTCAGAAAGGAGCCTTGCCTCCTAGATCGGAGCCTCTGGATTATTTTCATCAGCTAGGCCTCAGGGAAGACTGAGAGGGGCCACTACGAGGAAAAACAGAGTGTGGACTGGTGTGAGGACCTGGGTGAGGCCATCGGCCTGGATACGTCTCAAGAGCTGGTCTGCTTAGTCCCCATACTGTGGCTGCAGAGGCGGGAGCTTCTTACGGAATGGTGGTTCGGAGGGTGATTAAGGTCCTTGACATTTGGCTACCTACACTGGCAATCAAGACTAATCTCTTGACAGAGGTGCTGCAACCAGACGTCCTGTTGGCTATCTGGTCCACACTCAACACAGGGCTCCTATGAATAGGATGATTGCCTACCGCTATTGCCCCGCAGCTAGGGACCCAAACTTCCTTATGCAACACCCTGCCCCTGAGAGCTTTGTGGTTCAAACCTCCACCTCCCAAGGCGCTTTCCCTAAAGCTTGCCCAGATATGGAATGGAATAATGGGACTAATTTGGTAAGAAGATGTTTTCTTCCGCCAGCCTAGCATTGTGGTCCTTGATCACCGCATGCCTTTTGGGCCGTCCTTCCCACACTTTGTAGGGATACGGTTGCGGAAGTGCTATCACAGGTCTCGTAGGAGGCCAGAGCTGTAGTCTCCCAAGCTGTCATCCACAGGAGACATGTTGCAAAGTTTGCTATTCAATGCAGACTTGGCACGACCGACTGTAGGAGAGTAGGGTCTGCAATCCTATGATCACCCAGATTTTTGCTTTTTGCTGCACTGGTTTACGACTTTCCCTGGCTGTGGGCCTGCTAATCAGACCCACAGCCTAGCTGTTCTCTCTATCCAAATTGTACTTAGGTGCTGAATTGGCACTGGGCCCTCTCCAAGTCCCTGTACCCAGGGCTGAGGTGCACCCAGAAGTCTCCCAGGGGCTGAAGCATGTATTGTGCCACCCCTGGATTGACTAACTAAAACTGACACAACTGGCTGCACGACAGCTGGGGCAAGGTGGTGTACTCACCCTTTGCTTTAGATATAGTATACCTATATCTAACCCTAAAATGGACACATAGATCTCCTATCAGTCACTCCTATGGCAGGCCTTAACAATCCTGAAGGCAGAGTGCTTGGAATCGTGTGAGATGGTGCTCTGGCATGAGCTGAGCCTGTCTGCGGCTTTCGGGATCCATCCCTTAGCCGTTTCCATGATATCGCATACCATATACTCTTAAGTGCATTATAATCCTCGCGGTTATGTGCCAACTCTGGTATCGCTTTATCAAAACATGTCGAGTAAGGTGTCATACGAATTGGAATACTAACCCCTCGCCAATTCTGGCGACGGGGTTAGCATTCCACCCTTCTAGAGGGACACGACATGTATGTAACCCCTAACCCCGGTTAAAGTCAGACAGAGCCTTAGCATCCACAAAATGGATGCTGCCACCGAGACACAAGTCTGCCCTCCTGCTGCTGGGAGTCCTCCCAGAGCAGGAGATAAGGACAAAGGGTTTCCTGCCAGGGGCGGTGCCAGCACCGTCCCAGACAGGGTTTTGTGTATTGTAGGTAGGCAGGGCTTTAGAGGAAGGTGACTGCACGTGGCACCCCGGTGCTCACTGTGCATAGGCTGGCTGGAACCAGTTCCAGGGTCACTCCAGACCCTGTGCTGGGGAAAAGCCCGCCAAGGAAGTGGGTGTAACCACCCCCCTCCTAGTCCCACCCATAGGGCAGGACTTAGTCGCGTGCCAGCCCCTTTTTACAGGATAAAGGTAGAGACTGGCCCCCTTCCAAATCAGATCATCTTTGAATCCTGAAACTACTTTCTGCGAAAGGAACTCAAGACTTCTTCCTAAGATTTCTCCCTTGTGACTAAGGAGTAGTCACCCTGCATCCGCAGGCACCATCTAAGAACACTGCGGTCTGCTGCAAGTCCTTCCTCCGGAATCCGACTGCCCAGCTCGACGAGAACCGGCTTCCCTGGCACCTCTGACCTCTACCCACCTCTACAGCCCAGCTGAGAACCGTGGGTGCGACGAGACCTCAAGGGACCGGCCATCTGCAAGACTGCACGACTTCTTTCCAGCAAGCCCGCCGAGTGAATTCCTGGTGAGTGCTTTGGGGTCCGAGAAGCCCCCACCCTGAGCAGCTCCAGCACCGAAGAGCAGCCCCCCAGCATCTCCACGATCTGCGTGGGGCCCTTCTGCTTTTTACTGCTCACCGCGTTATTTGGCTACTAGCCCGCTGGCTTGTGGCCTTCCTGACGACGCCCGACGACATTTCTGCTGCTGGTCTGGTTGCTCCAGACTGGCCCTTGCTTCCCTCCATCGGAGAAGTACCCCGGACCCTCCTGGTCCACTCAAGACGCCATTTTAGGTCCACCGCGTGGGCCTTGCATTTGCCAAGACTTGTTGCCCAATCCTGGGTCCAGCGACGTCGACAGCAAGAACCTTCGTGGGACAGCTCGCACCTCCATCCTGGTCGCCGACAACGCCTCCTGGTCCGAGAGACTGCAGAGCCCAGCAGCGCCCACTCACCTGACTGCGGTGACTTCGCCCGGTGCCATCCTGGTGCCCACTTAATCACTGGCTAGTGATTCAAGAACTTGGTCCCCTCTGCTTTCAGGTTTTCTTCTTCCTTGATCCAGGCTTGGATCCATCGAACTTTTCTTCACTGGTCGCCTGCCAGCAACTTCTTCCTTCCAGGCTCCTGGTCCGGCAACGAGATCCCCGACGTCTTTTCAGACCTATGCAGCTGCAGCCCCTGGGCTAGGTAACTTCGGCACTTCGGTGTCCCAGCATAGCCTCACTATCCTAGGGTCAGGATCCACTGTCGTTTTCTTCCTACCAGGTCGGGTTCGTCCGTGAACACTAACTTTGCCTTTACTAGCCTCCATAGACTTTGTCCCGCATCCCGCGTGAGAGTGCACACTCTGCACCCGAGTCCCCTGGGTCTCCTAGTAGTAATCTAACAATTCCCTAGTCCAGTCCTAGCGATTCCAAAGCCTATTAGAACTGTTACTTACCTGCTAGTAATTCGCATTCCACTTTTAAAGTATATGGTTTTTCGTGCCCCTCGGGCATTTGTGTATAACGTGCTAACTTAAGTATTTTCATAAGAGTTTTGTTGTGTGCTTAGCACCCTGTCCTCATAAAGAGTACAGGGTTGTTGTGATTCTAATAAATACACTGTTTATTTTCATAACACTTGTGTGGTGTCCTTTCACTGGGTGTTCAAGGGGTAATGTGATGGTAAAACAGCTGGCTTAACACGCCCTCTAGAGTCTTAGCCTTAGACTGCTCGTATCCATGCTACTAGGATAGCTGGTCTATAAGGTTGACTTACAACCAATCATCAATAAGGGTTGTTTGGACTGATATATAGTGATCACTAGAATAGTGAGCACTGCACATCAGGCCAACTTCTCACATTGGTGGCAGCGGTGGGATTTGAGCTTGCTGTTGTTTTACCACACATGCCCTAAGAATATCTTGTGAAAGATCACATAAGTACTAAAGGTACATATAACTTAACTTAGAATACTCTGAGTTCTACTGAACCAGCTGTTGTAGCTCCTAGGGCCTAGCACACCCTAAACTACAACTCTAGCAAGGGATCAGTAGGCAAACATATAGTGTAGGTAAGTGCACCACTTACACCTCACTAGAAAAGCATGTCGACTCAGGGGGACTCTACTGAGACTCCCCTGGTCAGTGTTGACCCTCCACAGGTCACTTCAAGATATGCAGCTCTCAGTTTCCAGGAGATGAGACAAATCTGTGTCTCCAGGAAACTGAAGCAGGGGTCTAACCCCACCACTCCCTTTCTGATAGGTCTCTTAGAGACATATGATGCCAGAAAGCTTTCTCAGTTACATGAGAACATGCCAGCCTTAGAGGGAACCTCTGGGGATCCAGATCTCCCCAACACTGACTCAGCAGTTGAGGAGGAGGATCAGGAGGTACTCTCTGGGGATGAGGTAGACAAGGGTCTTGAGGTAGTCAGAAGGCTAACTAGGACCAACTTAGACTTACTTGGGCTAGGATCTGGGGGACCCCCAGTACTAACCCGAAGTGGGCCTAACCTTGGAGTTAGGAGAGATAGATCTCTTTCTAGGGACTCCAATAGATCTCTGCACTCTAATGCCTCTTCTCAGGGGAGAAGGAATCCTCCACAGAGGAGATTTACTTCCCCTCAGAGAAGGGAGCATGAGGCTAGGATGAGACAAGCTGAACTGAGGATTGAAAGGGAAGAAATTGCCCTGGCCAAAGAGAAGCTTGCCCTGGCAAGAGAGCAGCAGATGAGTGGGCTAGCTCCCACTGGTGGCAGCAATCTCCCAAGAGATAGAGAGAAGGGTTTAGATACTAAACACCTGACTAAAATAGTGCCCCCCTTTAAGCAAGGGGATGATATCCAGAAATGGATGGCTGCTCTGGAGAGGGCCTGCACTGTGCAGGGCATTCCCCAGAGTCAGTGGGCAGCTATACTGTGGCTCTCCTTTGATGGTAAAGGTAGAGATAAGCTCCTCACTACAAGAGTGGAGGATGCTAACAATTACCAGGTCCTGAAGAACACACTGGTTGATGGGTTTGGTTTAACCACTGAGCAGTACAGGTTGCTGTTCAGAGACACCCAGAAAACTCAGTCTCAGGACTGGTCTGATTTTGTGGATTGTGCCACTAAGGCTTTGGAGGGCTGGTTGCTGGGTAGCAAGGTTACAGATTACACAGGATTGTATAATCTAATGATGAGAGAACAAATTTTGAACAATTGTCAGAACCAGTTGCTGCACCAGCACCTTGTTGATTCAGATCTGACCTCTCCCCAAGAATTGGGAAAGAAGGCAGACAAATGGGTCAGGACAAGGATCAAGCAGAACCAGAACCAGAACCAGGGTGGTCAGAAGAAAGCAGACCAGAAGGGTAATGTTAAGAATGAGAAAAATGACCAGAAGTCTTCACCAGGTCCCCAACAAACCAAAGAGGGTGGGGGTCAGGCTTCCCAGAAGAAGAAGACTCAAGAAGGCCAGTCAAAAAGGTGGTGCCAGTACTGCAAAAGTAAATCTCACTGGTTTAGTGAGTGCACCAAAAGAGGAGGACAAACTCCTGCCACTACAGCTCCTAAAGCAACTGCACCCCCTAGTACAGTCAGTAGTGGTAGTGTCACTCCCAAGGCATTAGTTGGGTTAACCTTGGGTACTGAGGGGTCTGACAACTTAGTTGGCACACTCACTCAGGCTGTCCTTGTCTGTACAGGGGATATGGATATGTCCCCTGAAATAAGTCCCAATACTTTGGGCAAATACAGGCAGACACCTTTGATTAATGGCAAAATGGCTCAGGCCTATAGGGACACTTGTGCCAGTGTCACCATGGTGACACCTAACTTTGTGGACCCTGGACAGATCATGCCAGGTACTGATTTCCTGGTGACCAATGCCAGCAATGTCACTACTAGTCATAGTGTGGCAATTGTGGCTTTCTCCTGGGGTGGAGTGAAGGGACAAAAGAAAGTTGTAGTCAGTTCAGACCTCCCAGTTGATTGTTTGTTGGGCAATGATTTGGAGTCATCACAATGGTCAGAAGTGGAGCAGAGGACTCACATGGAGATGTTAGGCTTGCCAGCACATGTGCTTGCTGTGACTAGGTCACAGGCCAGAAGATGCCCCACTGAACAGGTGCTGGATCCTGAAATTATGGACCAGACACCTCCCAAGAAGAAGAGCAGTAAGGGTAAGGCTTTGCCTTCCCCCTTGCCCCAGGTTGAGGATCAAGTCTCTGAGGAGGCTGATCTAGAAGAGCTGAGGGAAACTGAGCCTAAAGAGCTTGAACTTGATCAAGTTGAGTTTCTGGGCTCAGGGGGACCCTCCAGAGCAGACCTGGGGAAGGAACAGTTGAGCTGCCCTTCCCTTGAACCCCTCAGACAGCAGGCTGCTGCTGAGGCTGCAGGGAATGCCACAGGTGCCCACAGGGTATACTGGGAAGATGGACTCCTGTACTCTGAGTCAAGAGACCCCAAGCCTGGTGCAACCAGGAGGCTGGTCATCCCCTTGTCTCTGAGAGGTTTCCTTCTCACCTTGGCCCATGAGATTCCCCTTGCAGGTCATTTAGGTCAGACAAAGACTTGGGACAGGCTTGTCTCACACTTTCACTGGCCACATATGAATGAGAATACCAAGGAGTTTTGTCGCTCATGTGTCACTTGCCAAGCCAGTGGTAAGTCAGGTGGCACAACAAAGGCCCCCCTCATACCACTACCTGTGGTGGGGGTTCCCTTTGAAAGAGTGGGGATTGACATTGTTGGTCCAATGGAACCCCAGACAGCATCAGGACACAAGTTTATACTGGTGGTGGTGGACCATGCCACCAGGTATCCTGAGGCTATTCCCCTTAGGACCACTACAGCCCCTGTAGTGGCAAGAGCCCTAGTTGGAGTGTTCTCCAGAGTGGGTTTCCCTAAGGAGGTCGTTTCTGACAGAGGTACAAACTTCATGTCAGGATATCTGACTGCCATGTGGAAAGAGTGTGGTGTGAACTACAAGTTCACCACACCCTATCATCCACAATGCAATGGGCTTGTTGAGAGATTCAACAGGACCCTGAAAGGGATGATTCATGGACTACCTGAAACTCTTAGGAGAAGATGGGATGTCCTGATCCCCTGCCTCTTGTTTGCTTACAGAGAGGTCCCACAGAAGGGGGTTGGCTACAGCCCTTTTGAGCTTCTGTATGGGCATCCTGTAAGAGGACCCCTGTGTTTGGTGAAGGAAGGATGGGAGAGACCTCTCAAAAAGCCTGCAACCAACATAGTGGACTATGTACTTGGTCTCCGCTCCAGGATGGCTGAGTATATGGAGAAGGCATCTAAAAACCTTGAGGCCAGCCAGGAACTTCAAAAAGCTTGGCATGACCAAAAGGCTGTACTGACTGTGTACCAGCCAGGACAGAAGGTGTGGGTGCTGGAGCCAGTGGCCCCAGCAGCTCTGAAAGACAAATGGTCTGGGCCCCACACCATCATTGAGCAAAAGGGAGAGGTTACCTACTTGGTGGACCTTGGAACTCCCAGGAGCCCTCTCAGAGTGCTCCATGTTAACAGGCTCAAGGCATATGTTGACAGGAAGGACATGAGCTTGCTCATGGCCACAGATGAGGGACAGGAGGAAGAGAGTGACCCTCTCCCAGACCTGCTCACTCAGAATCCTGATGATGGATCAGTTGATGGTGTTGTCTTTTGTGGCAGCCTCACTGAACATCAGCAACAGGATTGCAGGCAAGTCTTGCAATCCTTCAGACATATGTTCTCTCTGACACCCAGCCAAACTGATTGGTGTACCCATGATGTTGACACTGGAGACAGTCTGCCTGTCAAGAGTAAAATCTACAGACAGCCTGATCATGTTAGAGACTGCATCAAAACTGAAGTGCAGAAAATGTTGGAGCTGGGAGTCATTGAGCCCTCAGATAGCCCTTGGGCTAGCCCAGTAGTTCTAGTGCCAAAGCCTCACACCCAGGGTGGTAAGAGAGAGATGAGGTTTTGCGTAGACTACAGAGGCCTCAATGCAGTCACTAAGACTGATGCCCACCCAATACCAAGAGCAGATGAGCTTATAGATAGATTGGCTTCTGCCAACTTCTTAAGCACATTTGATTTGACAGCTGGGTATTGGCAAATCAGGTTAGCTGAGGAAGCCAAACCTAAGACAGCATTTTCTACCCCTGGAGGGCATTATCAATTTGTGGTAATGCCCTTTGGACTGAAAAATGCACCTGCCACCTTCCAAAGGTTGGTGAATCAAGTCCTCACTGGGCTGGATGACTTCTGTGCAGCTTATCTTGACGATATTGCTGTCTTTAGCTCCACCTGGGAGGATCACCTGGTCCACCTGAGGAAAGTGTTAGAGGCCCTGCAAAAGGCAGGCCTCACTATCAAGGCCACAAAGTGCCAGATAGGGCAGTCACAGGTTGTATACCTGGGCCACCTTGTAGGTGGAGGCCAGGTTCAGCCACTGGAGAGTAAGATACAGGCCATCAAGGACTGGACTCCTCCAATCACCCAGACTCAGGTTCGAGCTTTCTTGGGCCTGACTGGGTACTATAGGAAGTTTGTCAGAAATTATGGGTCCATAGTGACCCCCCTTAATGACCTGACAAGCAAGAAGATGCCAAAGAAAGTTCAGTGGACAGCAAGCTGTCAGAAAGCATTCAATGACCTAAAGCAGGCCATGTGCACAGCACCTATCCTCAAGAGTCCAGATTACTCCAAGCCATTCATTGTCCAAACAGATGCTTCTGAGTTGGGTGTGGGAGCTGTTCTGTCTCAACTGAATTTTGATGGTAATGATCAGCCTATTGCTTTCATTAGTAGGAGGTTGACACCCAGAGAGAAAAATTGGTCAGCTATTGAGAGGGAGGCCTTTGCTGTGGTCTGGGCCCTGAAGAAGCTGAGGGCCTACTTGTTTGGCACTCACTTCACCATTCAGACAGACCATAAGCCCCTCTTGTGGCTAAATCAGATGAAGGGTGAAAACCCCAAACTGCTTAGGTGGTCCATTTCCCTACAGGGGATGGATTTTACAGTGGAGCATAGACCTGGGACTGATCACAGCAATGCTGATGGGCTCTCCAGGTATTTCCACTTAGAGCAAGAAGACTCACCTGGTCAAGGTTAGTTTATTGTCCCAAAGTTTGGGGGGGGGGTCATGTAGGAGAGTAGGGTCTGCAATCCTATGATCACCCAGATTTTTGCTTTTTGCTGCACTGGTTTACGACTTTCCCTGGCTGTGGGCCTGCTAATCAGACCCACAGCCTAGCTGTTCTCTCTATCCAAATTGTACTTAGGTGCTGAATTGGCACTGGGCCCTCTCCAAGTCCCTGTACCCAGGGCTGAGGTGCACCCAGAAGTCTCCCAGGGGCTGAAGCATGTATTGTGCCACCCCTGGATTGACTAACTAAAACTGACACAACTGGCTGCACGACAGCTGGGGCAAGGTGGTGTACTCACCCTTTGCTTTAGATATAGTATACCTATATCTAACCCTAAAATGGACACATAGATCTCCTATCAGTCACTCCTATGGCAGGCCTTAACAATCCTGAAGGCAGAGTGCTTGGAATCGTGTGAGATGGTGCTCTGGCATGAGCTGAGCCTGTCTGCGGCTTTCGGGATCCATCCCTTAGCCGTTTCCATGATATCGCATACCATATACTCTTAAGTGCATTATAATCCTCGCGGTTATGTGCCAACTCTGGTATCGCTTTATCAAAACATGTCGAGTAAGGTGTCATACGAATTGGAATACTAACCCCTCGCCAATTCTGGCGACGGGGTTAGCATTCCACCCTTCTAGAGGGACACGACATGTATGTAACCCCTAACCCCGGTTAAAGTCAGACAGAGCCTTAGCATCCACAAAATGGATGCTGCCACCGAGACACAAGTCTGCCCTCCTGCTGCTGGGAGTCCTCCCAGAGCAGGAGATAAGGACAAAGGGTTTCCTGCCAGGGGCGGTGCCAGCACCGTCCCAGACAGGGTTTTGTGTATTGTAGGTAGGCAGGGCTTTAGAGGAAGGTGACTGCACGTGGCACCCCGGTGCTCACTGTGCATAGGCTGGCTGGAACCAGTTCCAGGGTCACTCCAGACCCTGTGCTGGGGAAAAGCCCGCCAAGGAAGTGGGTGTAACCACCCCCCTCCTAGTCCCACCCATAGGGCAGGACTTAGTCGCGTGCCAGCCCCTTTTTACAGGATAAAGGTAGAGACTGGCCCCCTTCCAAATCAGATCATCTTTGAATCCTGAAACTACTTTCTGCGAAAGGAACTCAAGACTTCTTCCTAAGATTTCTCCCTTGTGACTAAGGAGTAGTCACCCTGCATCCGCAGGCACCATCTAAGAACACTGCGGTCTGCTGCAAGTCCTTCCTCCGGAATCCGACTGCCCAGCTCGACGAGAACCGGCTTCCCTGGCACCTCTGACCTCTACCCACCTCTACAGCCCAGCTGAGAACCGTGGGTGCGACGAGACCTCAAGGGACCGGCCATCTGCAAGACTGCACGACTTCTTTCCAGCAAGCCCGCCGAGTGAATTCCTGGTGAGTGCTTTGGGGTCCGAGAAGCCCCCACCCTGAGCAGCTCCAGCACCGAAGAGCAGCCCCCCAGCATCTCCACGATCTGCGTGGGGCCCTTCTGCTTTTTACTGCTCACCGCGTTGTTTGGCTACTAGCCCGCTGGCTTGTGGCCTTCCTGACGACGCCCGACGACATTTCTGCTGCTGGTCTGGTTGCTCCAGACTGGCCCTTGCTTCCCTCCATCGGAGAAGTACCCCGGACCCTCCTGGTCCACTCAAGACGCCATTTTAGGTCCACCGCGTGGGCCTTGCATTTGCCAAGACTTGTTGCCCAATCCTGGGTCCAGCGACGTCGACAGCAAGAACCTTCGTGGGACAGCTCGCACCTCCATCCTGGTCGCCGACAACGCCTCCTGGTCCGAGAGACTGCAGAGCCCAGCAGCGCCCACTCACCTGACTGCGGTGACTTCGCCCGGTGCCATCCTGGTGCCCACTTAATCACTGGCTAGTGATTCAAGAACTTGGTCCCCTCTGCTTTCAGGTTTTCTTCTTCCTTGATCCAGGCTTGGATCCATCGAACTTTTCTTCACTGGTCGCCTGCCAGCAACTTCTTCCTTCCAGGCTCCTGGTCCGGCAACGAGATCCCCGACGTCTTTTCAGACCTATGCAGCTGCAGCCCCTGGGCTAGGTAACTTCGGCACTTCGGTGTCCCAGCATAGCCTCACTATCCTAGGGTCAGGATCCACTGTCGTTTTCTTCCTACCAGGTCGGGTTCGCCCGTGAACACTAACTTTGCCTTTACTAGCCTCCATAGACTTTGTCCCGCATCCCGCGTGAGAGTGCACACTCTGCACCCGAGTCCCCTGGGTCTCCTAGTAGTAATCTAACGATTCCCTAGTCCAGTCCTAGCGATTCCAAAGCCTATTAGAACTGTTACTTACCTGCTAGTAATTCGCATTCCACTTTTAAAGTATATGGTTTTTCGTGCCCCTCGGGCATTTGTGTATAACGTGCTAACTTAAGTATTTTCATAAGAGTTTTGTTGTGTGCTTAGCACCCTGTCCTCATAAAGAGTACAGGGTTGTTGTGATTCTAATAAATACACTGTTTATTTTCATAACACTTGTGTGGTGTCCTTTCACTGGGTGTTCAAGGGGTAATGTGATGGTAAAACAGCTGGCTTAACACGCCCTCTAGAGTCTTAGCCTTAGACTGCTCGTATCCATGCTACTAGGATAGCTGGTCTATAAGGTTGACTTACAACCAATCATCAATAAGGGTTGTTTGGACTGATATATAGTGATCACTAGAATAGTGAGCACTGCACATCAGGCCAACTTCTCACACCGACTCACTAGGCACAGCGAGTTCCACTACAGTGACCCTTAGGTGCCACGTCTGGCTGAGGATTACTGGCTTTTCGGGGGATGTCCAAGCTTCCCTTATGGACATGTCCTTCGATGGCACCTGCCTCTTTGGAGACAAGGCAGATTCGGTATTCAAGCACTTTATGGATTCTCGTGCTACGGCCAAAGTCCTAAGGCCTCTCTGCTGTTCCACGTCCACTTCAATCTGCCTTTCGCTCCTTTCGTGGCAACAGAAGGGGGTTTCCAGCAATGCAAATTCCCGCCTAGCCACCGTATTGTGCAGGCTTCCCAGACTCTGTGTGGCCGAGGGTGCGGTACCCACAGACCTGGCGGGTCAGGCCGCCAGTGGTCTGGTCAGTCCGCAACCACCTGCAACAGCCTCCTAGCCCTCCTAGTCTGCCCCTTTACCATCATGGGCACCCAGTTGGCTGTAGGATTTGCCACCACCTGCCCCACTGGTAGTTCATAAAATCAGACAGGTGGTTGTTGCAGATTGTCCGAAGGAGCTACTCCCGTCCCTTCAAAGCTACCCCTCCCTCCATGCCACCATCTCATGATCAGCTGACAGAGGATCATCTGTCTGTTCTCTACAAGGAGATCACGGCTCTCTTGGCCAAGGGAGCCATAGAGGGGATTCCATTGTCAGGCGCAGGCTGGATGGTAGCGTTGGACTTGCAGGGTGAATATTTGAATATTCCCGTTGTGCTTGTCCACCAGCACTATCTGCAGTTTACTGTAGGCCACAAGCACTTTTCATTTAAAATGCTTCCTTTTGACCTTACCAACACCCCTCAGGTGTTCAACAAGGTGACAGTGGTTGCAACTCATCTGCAGAGGTCAGGGGTGCCTGTCTTCCCCTACCTCAACAACTGGCTGCTAAAGGTGGGCTGTCCTCAGGCTGTTGTCTCCCACCTCCAGACAACAGCGAACTTTCTGCATTTGCTAGGGTTCACTATCAGCGTGCCGAAGTCACACCTGACTCCCTCTCAGATGCTCTCTTTCATCGGAGCTGTTCTACACACAGGCAGTTTGGGCCTTATCTTCCTGAGCTGCAATTCCAGGATATTCAGGCTATGGTACCAATATTTCAGCTTCTATCTGGGTTTCAATAAGTCATGCTCTGAGGCTGCTGGGCCTTAAGGCCTCCTGCATCCTGCTATTGACACATGCCAGATGGCATATGCAGACTCTGCAGTGAGGCCTTGAGTTCCAGTGGGAGCAGCATCAGGGGAATCTCTCTGGCCTGGTCCAGATCTCAGAAGGACCTGTGATGGAATTGCAGTGGGGGCTTATGAACCGCGATTGGGTCAGAGGCAGACCCCTTTCCCTTCCCCAACAAGATCTCATAGTAGTGGCAGATGCATCGCTCCTGGGATAGGGGGCGGTCATCTAGGAGAGTACGAGATCAGAGGACTCTGGCCTCTGACAGACTCCATACTCCTCATCAACCTGCTGGAGCTCTGTGCGATCTGACTGCCATTAAAAGCCTTTTTACCCTCCATCAAGGGAAGGCTCATACAAGTGTTCACGGACAACACCACCGCCATGTGGTAATGAAACAAACAGGGCGAAGTGGGTTTGTGGACCCTTTGTCAAGAGGCCCTGCATCTCTGAACATGTCTGGAACAGCAGGGTATATCCCTGGTGGTCCAACACCTGGCTTGTTCTCTGAACACCAGAGCGACCAAAGACATCTAGTGGATCACAAATGGTGTCTCCACCCAGAGGTGACGCAAGGTCTCTTTCAGCAGTGGGGAGAGCCTTAGTTAGATCTGTTTGCCTCAGCCAAGAACATGCAATGTCAGCAGTTATGCGCACTGGAGTTTCCAAGGTGGCACTCACATGGAAACACTTGATGACCACTTAAGGTGCAGTTATTATGTTATGGGACACAGCGCTTAGCAGTGTGGTGGATGAAGAAGTGTGAGAGATAGATGCGCAGTTTTTGGTTTTCAGTAAGCTGGCAGCTTTGAGCAACTCTCCGGACCCATGTATACTATTTCTTATGATCATAGTCCGCTTAACCGGTTACTGTACTGTATTCTTCCACCTGAAATTTGGTTTATAGCTTTGGTCCTGTGCTGGCATGGTTGGAGAGAGAGAACAAGCATTGGCATAGCCAATAGGTCCCGCCTTTGGGACCTTATAAGTGTTTAGCCATGCAACAGTTGATGTTGCTGCATGAAGGATATTGTGCTGCATAACTAAATACTTATAAGGCCCCAAAGACGAGACCTATTGGCTACGCCAATGCTTGTTTTTGTTTGCTGTGAAGTGGATTATGTTGTTTTATTTAAGTGGTTTGAATTTGAATTGTTAGTGGTGCGATTGTGTGGGGTGGAATTGAGTGGTATGTAGTGTAACTATAATGGCATTATGTGGCATGAAGAAGGCAGCAAAAACGTTGAAGAGCGGACACTATTGAGAGCATTGAGAGAGAGACAAGGGGATAGTAGACAATTAACTGGGAGGTGATTTGCTCTATTGGCTACAATCATGGCTGTGCAATCTGGAAATCAGATTGTTTTATTTATTTGGGCTTTCCTGTTAGAAACTGTGTTAGAAAAACTGTATGTTTGGGGGCACATTACTTTTTTCATTATTGTATGAACTGTATAGAGAGAGTTTAAAATCAGTTTAACTCATACATTTAAGCCCTGCCCAAGATCCTGATGTTTACACTGCAGCACAAGTGAATTTGGGCAGGATGTTAGCACTATCAGTCAGACATAAGGAAGACTCTATGCTGTTCCTCTCCTAACGCAGATGACAGTGAGGCAGTGCACAAAATGAGCTGTCTGACATCACTTATCCAGTACATTGTTTACATCTGCCACCAGCGAAGATAATACTTGCTTGCTTTGTAAAAGCGCATAGGAAGCACAGTTTTGAACACAATCAAGCACTATATTGATCAGCCAACACTTTAGATTAAAAAAGGCATGATCTGAAGTTGATTAATTAGGCTAATCACGTGTAAGAAAACGAGATCTGCTGGGGTCCTTCCTATTATATATCCAAATATTCGTACACATTTTATATAGGTTTGTATTTGTGGTAAAAACAAAAAATAAAGTGCACTATAAAGCAACACAAGTTCTTGCTTACACTGCCTTAACCCCTTGGCTGCGGGGTGCATTCCCCTGCTGTGCTGGGGGAGGGGGGTACGCACAGCTACCGGCTCAAACCTAGGTATACACAAAGGACTGGGGTTACAGATGCATTCCTTCCTTCACAAGCAAATACAGCGGCCATTTTTCACAAAAACGCTGCATTGTTCAGTAGAACTTTCACCCGTACTCAATGTTCGCCTTACATGTTTGCGGCTTGTGGGAGGCGTTCAGGGAACCAGGCAGTGATCACAGTTGGTCGGGCAGGATAGGCATTAAGTGCCTCCAGGAGCAGGGCTAACACTGGAGCGAGAGCTTGCATCTCTAAAGCACGGGCACAGTTGTAATTGGAGCCCGATCTGATGCGCTCTGCAAAGCCAGCATGGGAAGGAGGGGGCGGGATAAGCGGGCTGCTAGAAGTCTCCCGTTCCTCACTGTGGCCATCTGCGCCTTGAACAATAACATAGTATCCACAGGCTCCATGATGACCTTGTTATGAGTTTTATATCTTTACTGTTTACTTATGGTATTCAATTGTATTGTTTCATATGAGTGCCCCATTTTCACAAAATCCGTCAGGGAGGCAGGGCACAAATAAATGTACACGGAGGACGCGGTTTCGGTTTTATCTTGTGCAAGGGAGGTTTTTATTGTAATTAAAGTGCACGACAAAATTAATGACGGGTCCGTTATTGTTAAAGAAGTAGCGCGGTGTGCCAAAAGTGCTTACTGTATAAATTACTGGACTGTAAGCCTGCCAAACAAGAATGTGCCTTGTAGCAAGAAAGAGGAAAGACAGATGGCACTGAAGGCTGGCGCGCGTGAACGCAAGCTTGTCGCCAGCCAGCAGCATTTCCAAAACTCACTTACTAAAGGTCTCCAACAGCGCATGCGCGCTGACTCAGCGAGACCTAAAAAAGGGGAGAACCAGCAAGCTCAAATCCCCTGCTGCTAAATACATATGCGCACAATGTAGGTACTGTATTTCCTCTGATACTAACAAAAACTGCCCAGCCACATATCTTGTCACTATCCCTCACCTTACTGTATAACTTGCTATGAATATCTATTTTTATTCTTTCCTCTTTTACCTACAATAGACACATATGTGACCCGTGCACTACTGTACATGTAAAGGCCTTAGGGTATTGCAAACCAGGGTGACAAGCAGGAATGTGATCACAACAACTTCAAACCAATAATAGTGTATTAACAAGTTTTTTGTTTTTTTTAGTTATATGTAGCGCATACTAGACCCGAGACATCGTGTATCAGAGCGCTTTACATAGCACCAGTTTCGTTACTGAAGGACACCTTAATTTATGTTAGGCACAGGGAGATTAAGTGATTTGCCCAGAATCACAGGATGTTTAGCTTTGTTGCCGAGAATCGAACCCGGTTTATCAGCTTCGAGATCGACTGCACTAGCCGTAAGGCTACATCCTCTTCCCAAGTTTGCCACCTCCACAGTCCAGCACACGGTGCAACAACGTATTAGATGAAACTGCATAAGGAGTACCACACTGAGTCCATGGGAGGAGGAGCCATTGAGGCTGGATGCACAGATGGCTGATGCCTTCTGCCAATCCCATCATTAACTCCCCCAAAAGTACACACATGCATACATTCCCACTCCTGGCACTAACTCTGACCATATGCCAACAATCCACACTAGCTCTCTTCTGGTGTCAAACCAACTGGGACGTTTGTGTTTGTTTTGTGGGGGTGTAGGAGTCGTGATCTGCTCTTATCTGCCTGCAGCACAGTCACTTAGCAGTTGTCTACCTGCCACCTTGGTGGTTGAGTCTCCCTGGTGCCTAATTTGTGAAAGAATGAATACTGGTGCCCAATTAACTACCAGTCACTCCTTGCCCCTTTTCTGCTTTCACCCTTTGTAGTGTTGTTCTGTCTTTCTTTTCCTCATTTCCCCTGGCTTTGTTTTTCTCTCTTGCTCTTAGTAAATGCCTCATGAGGAAAACGAAGTGCTGGTGGACCCCACCGGCCACCACCGGCTCGAATTTAGCATTGAGTCTACCTGTAAGGAGCCTCCTTGACAGCCATTTAGTTGGAAATCTAAAACACCCTGAATAATTTAACCTCAAACTATCAGAAACTTGAGTAAATAAAACGTCAGACAGTAACACATAAAAGAAACAAACCATTTTGCAGACAAAATATTACAGAAACTATATCTGGTTACACGACTCTTAACGAGGACCATTAGAAAAAATAATAAAAACATAAAATATATGAGCCAGGCTAGACAATTATTATTTATCACTAGTCATCCCCTGCATGCTAACTAACACCTTCCGTCTTACTACATGCCTCCCTCCATCTCCTCCTAAATGTTCTTCACATCATCTAAACCTAACTAACTATATAGTTATGAGAGATTACATTTACCTGAAAGCTCCTTGAAACAAACGAGCTGGAAAGTGACCGATCAAATAAATACCTCATTTAGTTTACCCCAATGTCACAGCGCGTTACATTTCTTCAAACACTAACGATGAAACCTCTTCAAACATCCCATAACTAAATCCTCCTTGATTGTATTGGGTTGAAGTCCCACCAGGCTCCTCTTCATTACAGTTCCTTTTTTATCAATTGCACCATCTGGTCTCTCAAGGTGACTCAAAAATCCCAATTAAAGTACACCTCACCTCCTGGAAGAATCCCCCTGCATATCCGCAGGCTGGTGCTACCTTTGCCAGCATCTCATCCACACGGCTTCAAACCCAGGAACAATAAAAAGCCCTTAAGAGTGTCCTCACAGCTCTCAGAGAAGCCTTACTTATGTCGGGAGCTGACAGACTTCTACTAACAGAAGCAATGACAAGGTGAACAGTATTGGCTTTTGTACACGTCCTGCACAGAGACAAACGCCATCTATGCACACACTGAAATCAAATACTGTGTATATGGTTACAGGGCAAATCATCTCCGGACATGTATGCACATAAACCACTGGACCTCATGCACACAGACCAGAGGCATAAGGCAACAGAAGTAGGCAAACAGCAGTCCAACAAAGGACAAACAGGCGCAAAGTATGAAATGCTGCAGTGTTGGCACTGGGGATGAGAGTCCCATGCCCCCATAATATGGCGACTATTGTAGAAACCAGAGAAATCGATATAGACTGGGTGTCGGGTCCAGGATACTTCTACGGAAGCAAGCAGAATGTCAGCAGAGGCCTAGCTTCTATTGGTGCAACAGGTGCAGATGCACCGTGGCCCAGAGGTCGGCGGGGCCCACTGAACCCTTATTATTATTGCAGTTTATAATTCAGCAGCGACGGGGTCGTTGCCTTACTTGTGCTAGGGCCCTGACACACTGGCTGTGCTACTGAAGGCAGAGGTTGGCTTGCCTTTCGAGAGTAGTTATTTTCTGCTGGTGTGTGAAGCCTGAAGAGTGGCCAAAGCCGTTAAAGAGGTGAAAACATGGGTTCCATCTTTTGTGAGTGATGAGACCACATGGCCAACACGTGAGAGTCTAGCTCCTTTTCTTGTGAATCTATTCTTGTCCCAAACAGCCTGAGCCGGAGGATGTGAGACATCAAAGCTGGGGGGAGCACACGCTTCATATTAAGCGCTAATCAGCCACGGGATGTCTGTATTAATTCAGGCTGAGGAGGAAGCGACGCAGGCATGTATCCGTTCTGGAGGAGATTTCTCCAGGCTTCGCATGAGGCCGATTAACCCATCTCATCATGGCGCCCGCGGGTCCTCTTGGAGGAGCGGTGACACCTTCCTGCGCATATTAACTGACGCTTGGTAAAAAAACAAAAGTGGCGGGGGGTTGTTAATGCTCCTGCGAACCCCTCCCGTCATAGGACTTCCTTCCACGTGCTGTGACGCACTTCATCCGGGACTCTGTTTGTATAGCCTGACTGCCTCCGTACTGGGCCTAGATCCATTTGCAATGCAATTATGAATTCTCAGAAAGAAGTTGTTAAAGATAACTTATGGTTACAGTAAACATACATTATGCTTACAATTAATGTATATGAAATTAACATTTGTTTACTAAAAGCTCAAAAATTCCCTTAAAAACTACAGTTAAAGTGAAGTTATGGTTAGAAGTAAACCTAAAAATTACTGAAATGCCACATCTACGGTCAGCTTCGCAAACCATAACTCGTTCCACCTCAGTTCTAGACTCCTCCCTACTCTACCCTTCCTTGCATCATCTGACACCTCTTTACTACTGAGATCTCCCAGACAAGCCCTTCTAAACCCTTCCCTCTGACTCTTCCCTCTCCACCTCCCTTTTACTCGTCCCAAGCCTCCTCCTACTGCCATGCGCTCCACCCAAAAAAAAAAATCTAAACCATTCCCTCTTCTATCCCTCCACTATCCCTTTCAATCCAAATAACAGACTAACATGTCCACCACTCAAATTATTTTAATATTTCACTATACTAATTCACCACTAATCTTTATGGGTTCCAGAGTAGCGTGCTACTCACCGAAAAATCGCTTCAACACCCCATTAGGGGTAGCAGGCGCTATCTAAATGCAAACCTTTTCCCTCTTCTATCCCTCCACTATCCTTCTCAATCCAAATAACTGACTAACATGACCACCTCGCAAATTACTTTCATATTTCACTATAGTAATTCGCCACTAATCTTTATGGGTTCCAGAATAGCATGTTACTCGCCCAAAAAGCGCTTCAACACCTCTTCAGGGGTAGCAAGCCCTATATAAATGCAAACTTTTTCCCTCTTCTATCCCTCCACTATCCTTCTCAATCCAAATAACTGACTAACATATCCAGTACTCATAATACTTTCATATTTCACTATACTAATTCACCACTAATCCATTATGGGTTCTGGAGAAGCGTGCTACCCGCCGAAAAAGTGCTTTGACACCTCATCAGGGGTAGTAAGCGCTATGTAAATGCAATTACAATACAATGTACTGCTCGTACGTCTACGTTTACAATACATATGCTGGTTCCGTATGCCAATGAGAACTACTAGTGACTTACTGATAACTCACATGGTTGGTCAGAACTCCAAGATGGCATCAGGGGAGCACAGTGCATATTTTTATATTAAATGTAAGTGAGGTTCATTAAAGAAGAACAGTATTTTTTTTCTCAACAGTAAAATGCGTGTTCAAACTGATAAATAATGCACGGCTTTTTGGTATTCTATTTTACAAAATAATACTAGAAATGTCCAGCTATGTCATTCAGTGTGGTACTTCCCGCTTTAAGAACCACATATGTCCATCAGCAGTGTCTCACCTTCACATTACTGAATGCCCGTCCATCTAGACTGTCTGGCTCAGCGGATAGGACAGTCTCCATGAGACCTCATCCATGCAAGGAAACAATAGGTTGGGTACTAAAAGACAACCATGCATTGGGCCCTGGTGACCCAGTGCCTGTGATAGCCACACCTCTGGTCCATCTCTCACTCTACTCTGCAGAGGTTAGGTTTCTTTACAGCGGCACCCTCTGTTTGGAATCTCGGCCTGCCTTCCATCTGTGCAGAAAATGGGTCCTCCGAAAGTGTAAGGCTTCTCTGCTTTAAATGTGTCCAGAGTGTCTAGGTCCCTTAATGAAGAGTCAGAGTGCACTTATTCCTTATAAGGTCCCTGTGCAGAGTTGGGCTCCTTCAGTGTGGGTGCACTCCCTTTACATGGAGTGAGGATCCTAAATGCTGCACAGAGGGACTCGGATTCTACAATCGTTTGTGCTTTGTCTCTGCATGGTGTCATGGGTCCTTCATATGCAATCCCAGGTGACATAGTCCAAGGCTGCAAAGGATGCATCGTATATAGAATCCGGTTGCACAGCGGTGTATATCTCACTCTTCCACTGTAGCATCTCCTAGCCACTATGGAGCAGTCTCCAGAGCCCAAGGAGTCCCCCTATGGTGAAGAGGGTCATTGACTTGTGTCGGCCCAGTCCACCTGCACCGCTGCTAGAGTTCTGAGGCAGGAGAGTTGAGATTGTATACCCACCTCAGACCCACAGAGAATCGGGGCCTCTGCCAAGCCCTCGTGTCCTTTAAGGTGAGCCAGTGCCTGCAACCTCGTGACTGCTAGGCTTTCAGTCTGTGATGCCTACTGCCACCCGTCACGCCGCTCAGGGACAGGCCGAGAGAGTGCTTACCCTCCAGGCTAGTGCCAAAACTGTGGGGCAGCCGTCCTTCGATTCCCAGACTGCGAGAATGCTGTCCTTCCAGAATACTCTGCCAAGTGTCACATCTTTAGACAGCGTTTTACTTCACGCCCCAGTGCTGAGTGCCACTCCATTCCACTGCTGCCCTTTCACTTTATAGTGCTACGTGTCAGGCAATGAAACTGCTGTCTTCTGGTTTTCTTTGTGGAATAACAAGCCCTGAAACCCCTGTGGCGCGTCCCCTTTAAATTGACTGTTCACTACATCGGTTTAGAACACGGATTAGTTCTAGCACTGGAGTTAAGTTTAAAGCTGTAGTTGAGTTTTTGGCACCTTCTTGTAATCGTCACGTCAGTGCGCTGCTGTTTGTTATTATGGGCTTACTGAGTGGTACATGTTGGGCCATGATGACTGCATTCTTCGTCTGGCAGGTAACTGCCAGCCACCCAGCTGGCACTTCCAAAGGAGGGTTTCAGTTGCCAGGCACATTTATTTTCGGGTTGTTGTTCCTTGCTCTGATGAGAAAGAATGCATTTTCTGCCTCGTTCCTCCTCTGACACCTATTTTCTAGCGACTGACAGCCAGGGCCCGATAGGAATAAACTGTGATTTTAGCTTCATGAAAAGTAAAACACCAAAATATCAGACATTTGATTCACTCAGATAAAGTGCTAGAAAAATAAGGAATGCAAAAGCCAGTAGGTCTCGAATTTGAATGACACAGGTTTACCAGGTGAACAACCTTAGCTAATACATATCTGGAACTTTGATAATAGGTTGTTCATTTCATTATAGGATATATAACCCTGATGAAGGGCTTGTCCTGAAATGTATTGGGATTCCAAATGAATGTATATGAATTTCAACTGTAGTGTGAGGTTTACCAGTACGGATAAAATGCTTTAAAGGCAATACAAACGCTTCAAAATCAATAAAGAATAATTGATGATTATAGAATACTCATTGACTACAGAGTGATTGCTATTCCAAGAAATAAAACAAAAAGCCTCAAGATTTCCTGAATTGGGGTGCAAAGTGGGAACACTATTCTTCTCAGAATAATGCTATTGTTGTGCTTCCCGGAGAAGTGTCATGCTAAGTATACTTTCTGCTTCGGATACCAGTGGAGTTAGTACAGCAGTTAGGTAGAGTTAGTGAGGACCAAGAGGGATCACAGTTCTCCAGTATTAGGGTGTCTTTCATAGATTCACATGCTTGAATATTCCCCGTCGTCGGAGTGGGAGTCCCACGGTAAATAAAATAGCAATAACATACTAATAATATGTATATGTAAAACATAACACATGAAATACACATTAGAAAAAAGGCAGTAAAAACCTAAACATAATTCCACATAGGAATACATGAAGAGAGAAAAGACACATGTAGTCTATTCCTGTCATTATGTTGTTCCAAACTGTAGCCAATCAGGCGCCAGCAGCCCTCCAGAACCTTCTCCTCAGAGCTCAGTACCTCAGATTTTCTACCGCACGTCGTGTGAAAGGGAGTCTCCCTGAGCTCTGCTCAGTTTTCTCTTCTCTTCAGGTTTTTCCTGTGTTCTCAGCATGTCTTCTAGTAAGAAGTCTCTCTTTAGACCTTGCTCTTCTTGTGGAAAGCTGCGCCTTTATTCAGAAGATCCTCACAGTAAGTGTATTTACTGTCTTTACCCTGACCATGAGGTGGGTAAATATAAGTTCTGTAGAACTTTCTCCACAAAGACTCTAAAAGATAGGGAAGGCCGTCTTCTACTGTGGCTTCAGAGACTTAAGGACAAGGAATACATACTTTCTGATGCTGAAAGTCTCATTTCTGGTCGTTCCCAAGCAGCTTCAAAACGTGGTAGTGTGCAGGAGTTGCCTTCACCATTCCTTAAGAAGAAGAAGATGTCTCTCACTCTGGCCCCTGCAGTGTCTTCACCTCTACCTGCTACGTCCACGCCCACGAGACCTGGCTCTCAGGCGTCTGCTGCATCTTTCACTCATGTTTCTGTCCAAAAACATGTTTCATCGTCGACAGGAGCATCGACGGTCGTCCCAACGACGAAATCTGCAGTTTCCGGCTCATCGACGACGACAGTGACGACGACGTCTGCATCAGGATCGTTGACGACTGTTTCGGCGACGGCGTCGTCATCGACTAAGGTAACTCTCAGTTTCAAGACTGTACCATTGGTCATCCCTATTGCTTCGTTGTCGAAGATGCCTCCACCGTCGACGACCAAATCTTCGTCGACGAAGAGTGTTAAGAGACCAGCTCCGTCGACGACAGAAAAAGAAGTCATCCTCGTCGTCGACGGCTCCATTGCCATTGACAACAGAACCATCGACAATGGATTCTTCTAGTGTGGTTCCAGCACCTTCATCGTCGTCGTCAGTTCCATCGACGACATCTTCCACATTTGCCTCTCTGCCTTTGTTGCCACTCTCGTCCACGGGCTCTGCCACCGTCGACACGCTTCACCAACGCCGCAAGGTGCCTATTGACCAAATTTCCATCTCCAGTGACCCGCAACCTCCCTCACCCTTGTTTGCCACGGATTCCGATCAGGATTCGGAGGAGTCTTTTAGGGCGGCACGTAGTCCATCTGATTTGGTAATGAAGTGCCAGGACTATAGCAATGATGATGAGGACCAATATT
The DNA here is from genome assembly GCF_964261635.1 of Lissotriton helveticus. Lineage (NCBI taxonomy): Eukaryota > Metazoa > Chordata > Amphibia > Caudata > Salamandridae > Lissotriton > Lissotriton helveticus. Next base: position 689,960,113 of record NC_136073.1, on the reverse strand, counting down.
TCCAACAAGAGGAAACGACGGTTCAGGCTCCTACAGCGACAGTTCCTTTGTCACTTATTTCTAATCTCCAACATATGTTAGACGATTATAATAGGCGTTTCCCGCCTTCTCCACAGGTTCCTACAGTTCCTTCTGTTTTAACGCCTGTTGCAATGCCTCCTGCGGCTCCTCTGCCGCTTCTACCTACATCTGCTCCTCAGATACAAACTTCAGTTCGGATACACACTACTGTGTATGACGACGAAGGTGACATTACTCCGGAACGTGAAGATGGTGAAGTCCGAGAAGACGATGACGAAGATATGGCGGAGTGGGATAATTATCAAGCTCAAACACCATCTCCCTCTCCGGAAACGCCAGGTTATTCTCCGCCTGTGGATATTGCAAGTTTCCATCAACTGATGGATAGGGCGGCTCAAAGTTTTAAATTGCCAAGAGTACAGAGGGAAGAGGATTGCTTCCTCTATGATTTCAAGAACCAACCATTTAAGCAAATCCATACTGTGCCTATTATTAATTTTATCTGGGCTGAAGGGGTGAAGTTGATGCAAACCCCAAATTCGCTGCCGGCGCAGATGCCCCGGTTGGAGAAGAAATATAAGGCGCCTGTTGGTAGTCCAGTGTGCCTTATTGGACAGCCGAAACCAGATTTGGTGGTTACGCAGGCAGCTCAGCGCCGTACTCTAAATCCTGCGTCTACTGTGACTGCTCCACCAGATCGCGACGGTCGTCATCTGGATGCAATAGGCTGGAAATTTTCAACGATGGCCTCCACCACAGTGAGAGCGGCCAATGCTCTGGGTATTTTGGGGCGGTACGATCGCCAAATATGGGCAGACATGACGGCTTTCGTGGCTTTAGTACCATAAGCTTCAAAAGCGGAAGCTTTGCAACTTCTCCAAGAAGGTGAGAGAACATCAGAGGAAATCATTGACTGTGCCGTCGATATTGCCTGTACAGGTTTCCGGAGGCTTGCTGGAGCGGCTGTTCTACGCAGACAAGGCTGGTTACGCTCCACATCCTTTCGGTAGGAGGTGCAGGCGAAAATATTGGATATGCCGTATGACGGCAAATCACTTTTTGGGGCACATGTCGATGAGGCATTGCAGTCTATCAAAAAAGATACCGACACTGCCCGCTCTTTAGGAAATTTACAATTTCGGAAGCAGCCCTTTCGTGGTGCACGCGGACGCGGCACCTCTTCAAATTTTCGAGGAGGAGGCAACCAATATCGTTCCTACAACCAAGGCAAACAACGCTATTCCAATAACCAACAACAGTCTTCTCGTCAGCAGTCTTCCAAGACCTATAGGGGGAAATCTTCCTACAGAGGATCTGCACCCAAGAGACAATGACTTGCCTTTGCCCCAAAGAGTTGGAGGTCGAATCTCCCTGTTTTGTTCTCAATGGTCCTCCATTACTTCGGACCGTTGGGTTCTGGACATTGTAGAGAAAGGCCATGCTCTAGAGTTCATCAAACTTCCTCTTCCTACTCCACTTTCCGGTCCACCTCCAGCCCACATTCAGGAACTACTCCATCAAGTTCGCCTTATGATACAGAAGGGGGCAGTCGAGGTGGTGCCAAAATCTCAAAGGGTGAAGAGATTTTATTCCCGTTTTTTCCTTATCATCAAGAAAAACGGAGATTGGCGACCAATATTGGATTTGCGAGCACTCAACAAGTATCTCAAGTGCCAGTCCTTCCGCATGCTAACACTGTCAGAGATCTTGCGCTTGCTCTTGATGGGAGATTTCATGGCAACTATCGATCTCCAAGACGCCTACTTCCATGTCCCTATTCTACCGCGACATCGGAAGTACTTGAGGTTCCGCCTGGGAAGAAAGGATTTCCAGTTCAAGGTGCTGCCTTTCGGCCTACGCTCCGCCCCTTGCGTCTTTACAAAGGTTCTAGCTCCTGTGGTCGCCTACCTGCTTCTCCAGGGTGTACAAATATTTCCATACCTGGACGACTGTCTCCTAAAATCACAGTCTTGCACGCAGTTGCTTCAGGACACATGCCTTTATCAGGAGGTCTTTCGCTCCCTCGGACTTTCCATCAACATCGAAAAGTCCCAATTACGTCCAGCTCTCTGTAAGAATTTTCTGGGGGCCATGTTGGATACAACTCTTGCAAAAGCATTTGTGTCCCAGGAACGCCAACAAAAGATACTTCAACTGGTGTCTCTTCTACGGACAAAGCAGTCCGTTTCAGTACGATTATTAAAGTCATTTCTAGGAATGGCATCATCGTGCATTGCGCTGATCCCAAATTGCAGACTTCGGACGCGCCCCATTCAAGAAGAACTGGATGAGCAATGGCGTCAGATCACCGGTTCCTTCAACGACAAAGTCTGTGTCACCGCTCGCATGAGGGCAGCTCTCAAATGGTGGATGCAGTCATCCAACCTGTCGGCAGAGACTTCCTTCCTCTCCGTCACTCCAGAGCTTACTCGAACGACGGACGCCTCTTTGGAAGGATGGGGGGCACACCTCCAAGGTCTGTCCATAAAGGGCAAGTGGACTCTGCATCAGAGGGCTTGGCACATCAACAGGCTGGAGTTGATGGCAATTTTTCTAGTGCTCAAGTCATTCCATCCAGTACTTCAAGGAGAGTCAGTCCTTATCCAAACGGACAACACAACCAGCATGCATTATATAAACAAGCAGGGTGGAACGAAGTCTCCACTCTTGTCTCAGCTGGCACAATCGATCTGGGACTGGGCTCTGAGTCACCACATCACTCTCACTGCTGTTCATCTTCCAGGTGTCTCCAACCTCCTAGCGGATTCCCTCAGCAGGTCCACGTCATCGACCCACGAATGAGAATTACATCAACCAACACTCGAGTTGATTTTTCAGCGATGGGGTCGTCCGTCGATGGATCTCTTTGCCACACCAGAGAACCGGAAATGCCCACCTTACGCAAGCTGGCATCCCCACCGAGGGTCACAGGGCAATGCCCTTTTGATCAATTGGTGCAATCTGTTTGCTTATGCTTTTCCTCCGATCCCTCTGGTGCCTCGAGTATTGTGGAAGATGCGGAGGCAGCCTTGCCACATTCTTCTGATTGCTCCAAGATGGCCTCGACAGGCGTGGTTCTCGGAGCTGCTCCTTCTGTCCCAGTGCGAGCCCATCCTTCTTCATCCTCGGATGGACCTCCTCACGATGGACAAGGGTCAAATTTGCCATCCGGACCCCGCATCCCTGAGTTTGACAGCCTGGAACCTGAGCACTTTGAATTTGCCCATGTAACCATTCCGCCAGACTGTAGAGACATTCTCGCTCAGGCCAGAGCTCCGTCAACTGTTAAAACCTACAAGCTTAAATGGAGAAGGTTTTGCCATTGGTGCGCTGCAACTGGTGTCCATCCCATTCATTCCACGCCTGCGCAACTCCTCCCATTCTTTCTACAACTGGCTCAATCCGGACTGTCTCATTCAACTTTGAACGTTTTTCTGGCGGCAATCTCACGCTTCCGCCAGGATGGCTCCACTTCACTTTGTTCTTCTAGGATAATGCGTCAATTTTTCAAAGGATTGTTCCGCAAGTTCCCACCAGTTTGGCGCCCTCCTCCTTCTTGGCGCCTTAACATCATTTTAGCACAACTCATGAAGGCACCAATTGAACCTATACACAAGGCTGATTTGAAGTTCCTTACTTGGAAGGTTGCTCTTCTCCTTGCGTTGACATCTTCACGTCGCGTAAGTGATATTCATGCCTTCACGATAACTCCTCCTTTTCTTCAATTCCAGTCGGACTGTGTAGTGCTTCGCACTAATCCCATCTTCCTGCCCAAGGTGCCTTCGGATTTCCACATCAACTAACCTGTTTTCCTAAAGACTTTCTTTCCTAACCCACAGTCTCCGGCGGAGCTGCACTTGCACTCCTTGGACATTAAAAGGTGCTTAAAATTTTACATCAGCAGAACAGCTCCTTTTCGTAAAGCTGACCAACTGTTCATAGCGTATGGGCGCTTCCACAAGGGGCGTCCAGTTACCAAACCCACTATTGCTCGTTGAGTTTCCTCGGCCATCACTTTCTGCCATCAAATGGCAGGCAAGCCTCTACAGTCTTCAGTGAGGGCCCATTCCACCAGGGCAATGTCGTCTTCAACTGCCCTGTTCGCCGGTGTGCCGCTGCATCAGATCTGCAGAGCAGCCACGTGGTCCAGCAGGCACACGTTTACAAAACACTACTGCCTGGGTGCCATCAATGATGCTGATACTGCAGTGGGACAGGCTGTGCTTCGCAATCTTTTTCAATAAGGTGAGCCTCTGTCTTCCCTCCTCCATTATGGTTTACCATGTTATTTTTTGACTTGTATGACTAGATATGTATGTATATTCATATACTTTGGTCTTATAAGTCGGTTCATAATTACTGCTTTCTATTCTATATTCAAGCATGTGAATCTATGAAAGACACCCTAATACTCGAGAAGAACAATTGTTACTTACCTGTAAACAGGTGGTTCTCCAGTATTGGTGTCTTTCATAGATTCACATGTGACCCACCCTCCTCCCCTCAGAGGCTCTCTTCTCCTCATAGACTCTGTGGTCACTCTTGTGCTACGAAAATCTGAGGTACTGAGCTCTGAGGAGAAGGTTCTGGAAGGCTGCTGGCGCCTGATTGGACACAGTTTGGACCAACATAATGACAGGAATAGACTACATGTGTCTTTTCTCTCTTCATGTATTCCTATGTGGAATTATGTTTAGGCTTTTACTGCCTTTTTTCTAATGTGTATTTCATGTGTTATGTTTTACATGTACATATTATTAGTATGTTATTGCTATTTTATTTACCGTGGGACTCCCACTCCGACGACGGGGAATATTCAAGCATGTGAATTTATGAAAGACACCAATACTGGAGAACCACCTGTTTGCAGGTAAGTAACAATTGTTCTTATGCGCCAGTCCCAGCCAAGTAACTAGCCCCCAGGGATACAGGTGATCTAGATAGTGAGCAACAAATGCATCACATGGTGCAGGGTTCAGTATGGGCGAGTCGAGTGGAGGAACAATGCCATTGAGAGACCATTGGGTGCATAGGGACATAGTAGTAGATCAGTTGTATGTAGTGTGTGTAACCCGTGGCAGAAAAAAACACATCCCGACTGGGACATGGTACTTTGACAATTATCTACAGGCAAACTGAGCGTGTAGCATGATCTCAAATAATGTTATCAGCAGTTTAGGGCGTGTGAGATGGTGGGATCACTAAGAGGAAGCTGGATTGTGAGCTAATTGATTACTTTTGTCTGAAGGAGTGCCAGAGTCGTCAATGGCTTTAGGGCAGTCAGAATCACATGGATGAGATACAGTGGACGAGATACAGTGGACAAGGCTGTTACTCTCTCCAAGTGCAATTGAGCTGGTGAGGGGATACTGGTGACAGTCTGGATGGAGGAAGTCCTGCTTGAGATATGGCGCCCAAGGCAGGCCGATCGGCTCCAGGTGTAAGGAATAGCACTGTTCCTTTCAGGTATAGATTGGTGTTGCTCCTTCCAATCCCATTATCAGCTGGTTCCATGTAGTATGCGCGCTGATTTGCCATGACATTTAGTTTTGCAGGAATGGCAGCCAGTACATGTATCTAATTATCTTTAGCTTTCGTTTTTCACCCCGGTTGGGTGTGACAGCGCAGCACTGCAGTCATGTAGTCCGGGAAGATCATATTCTAGGTATTCACATAGGACAGGTGACCTGCTTGCATGACAGCCCCTTGTATTTATTCTTTGTCTTTGAAGTTTATGGTTCTCGGAACCACAGGCCTGGGAGGAGGAGAATTACAGGGGGGCATTCGGTGCGCACACTCAACAGTGAAGAAGGGGGAGAGGCCCGTAGGTGCGATCTGAGAAGCGAAACAGTATTATATGAATCTTGTGAGGTTGGTATCTGTAGGAAAGTGCCCCTTTTTGCATGGTTACCCCCCCACGTTTTGCCTGACATCTGATGCAACCTGACTTGATGTGTCCTGGGTCCCTGCCACCAGGTCCAGGGCCTGTGTTCCATCCCAAAAACGGGCCCTTTGTATCCACAATTGGCACATCCCTGGCTACAGGTAAGCCCCTTGTAAAAGATACCATGGGTACAAAGGGCACTGTGACCAAGGAAGGCCTCTAAGGGCTGCAGCACCTTTTGTGCCAGCCTTAGGAGCCCTGTACCTTAACACCTACACACTGCCATTGCAGGCTGGATGTTTTGGTGCAGAGAAAAGTGAAGAGGCGACTTGGCAAACATCCCTATGTGCCATGCCTGCAACACACAGTCGGAGGCCTAGGTAAGTCACCCCTCTAGCAGGGTGCACTTGCCCTCAGTTGAGGGCACAATGCTTGATACCTTTGCCCCTACAGTGTCTAAGTCCATTCTTAGGCACTATAATAAGTGTAGTAACACCATGAAAGTATATAGTCTAGGATTTGGTCATGTCAAACTCCACAGCTCCATATGGCTTTGTTAAAACTGTGAAGGTTGTTAGCAAACTTCTCAGCACACCCACACTAATGCCAGTGTGGGTTTTAATGTAAAATGCACTCAGAGTGCATCTTAAAGATGCCACCTGAAAATTAACCATCCCTGGTGTGGGTCCGGAATGTCTTCCTGCCATTTGCCACCACTGGACAGGTTTCTGGATCGCTGGGTCCAGAGCCTCCTCTCTCTGGGTCCAGAAACAGAGGCCATCTTAGGCAGAGGTGTCATGCCTCCTCCCCCAGGATGGGCTGGGTCCATAAAGGGGAAGCTTCAAAAGCCTGCCGCCTTTGGACGCTGTCCCTGCCTTTTGCTGCTCCCAGGAACAGGCTCCCACTGGTTCTGCCCCCCACTTTGGGTGGGAGACTTGGCAGGAAAACCAAGCTAGAAAGAGAGGGGTGCCCACCTTTGCCAACCCCACCCCTCAGGTGGGGGAGGCCAGCTGAAGCACACTACTCTGTCCCCTCCATCTTGAAGATGAGGGGACCCAGCCAATTAGGGAGAGGCTCATCCCCCCCTCCTACTGAAGGGTGGCATAATGGGGGGTGTACCCACCCGAAGGAAAGAACCCATTGGTCCCAACCTGCACACCCCTTAAAACACCCCTAAATCTAGTATTTAGAGGCAACCCTGAACATTGCCTCCTCAGATTCGAGGAAGAAAGGAGGAGGACTGGAGAGCCTTGCTGACCAAGGAAGAAGAGGACACCTACTGCTTTAGCCACAGCCCTGTCGGCCTGTTCTGATTCCAACCTGCTTACAGCGAAGACATTGGTTTGCCCAGCAGCCCCCAAGAGCACGGAGGACCTGCCCTGCACTCACCTTACATACTCTGTCTCCCGTGAGCACCAGATTTGCTCGACAAAGACTCCAAGACCAGATTCCGGATTTTGCTGATTCTGCCGATTATGCACCTGACGCCCACGGTTCGAGTTTGAGTGGCCCAACACCACAAGGAGGTCTCGCCAGCGACCCTGACCTGGGATCTGGTGAACCCCGACCTCCATCAAGCTTCAAGACAATGCCTGCAGCCTCAATCTGAAGGATCCCCCAACCGCGACCTGAGCGGGTAAGAAAGCCCAACGCCAGAAGACACCCCTGCACCCGACGGCCTTGGGTGGCCCAACTAACAGTGTCCGGGCATCCCCCAAGATCCCAACTTATCACTCCAACCAGTAGTCGCCTTCAGGAAGTCTCCCTATCGAGCCTGTAGCAACATTGTTGAAATAAACATCTCCATTGAAAAGAATAGGTTCCCTGACAACTTTTTGGCACCCTGAACCCTGCCGCCCAGTGTCACTGGTGGTGCAGCTCCTGTGGTGGTCGTTGGCCCCTGCAGTGCTTTGCTCCCACACCAGAGTGGCCTGCTTGTAAGCAGTCTTTAACCGAAGGCCCCATTGGCTGACATTGGGCCCCTGCACTCTGCACCCGGCCGCCCTAGTGCTGCTTGGTGTTGCAGTTTGAGTGCCTATCTAGACCTTGGGGAACATTGGTCCTAACCCCAAAGCTCCAACTTGTAAGACGTTTACTTATCTGCAAAACCGATAACCATTTTTTCCCATAGGCACTCATATTATCAGATTTTGGGCTTAATATGTTCTACGTGTTGAACTGTTGTTCTGTATGGAAAACCAGAAACTATAATTCTTCTGAAAGTAATTATTGTGTAATTCAAACTTCTTTTTAAAGTGATTCCTACGTGTAACAACTACAAATCCATCATCAATTGCATTTCTGTGTAAAGGTTTACAATTGAAAGTACATTTTACCTACCTGTATCAAGCCCTGCTTGGTTCTAGAAATAAAATATAAGTATACCTTTTTTATAGTTACCCAATTAGTCTAGATTCAGCCTTTGAGTGTATGCCATCAGACTTGATTGAGGGAATACAATAAATGCTTAATACACCCTCAGGATAAGCCTAACAGCTCACCCCCACACTACCACAAAGAGAGCTGTTAATACTTACCTAATTTAGCCTCTGCTATACCTCTGGGGACTCCCTAGACTCTGTGCACACTATACCTTACTTTGGTATAATATATACAGAGCCAGCTTCCTACAGTACACTCTGGCACCCTGATAATGTGGATGTTCTCCTCTCAGAGCGCCACTACACGTACCCTATCCTACCCGACTAGAAGTAAATTCTGTTTGTAAGATCCTGCATCAGTTTGGGAAGCTCAGTCTGTGGTTCAAGGTTATGGAGAGTTGTTTACTTTTTCTTTGTATGCGGGGGGGGGGGTAATCTAAACAACAGGAGCAGGCTTCCACAGTCCGAAAGAACGGTTGGCCAAGCGTGTGCCTGCTCCTCTTCAATAATGTATGGGCCCTTGTTCGGCTTACCCCAGCTGCACGGGTCGGCCCATTGAGCTTGCCGCTTAATGGTGAGTCAGAATGAAAGGTGAAATTGCCACTGGGATCCTCACCCACAACTCCACCCCCCCTGCCGTGCGGAGGGCCTCTCTCAGGGCAGACTCCCGCAAGTCAGCGGTGGGCTGCATGAACAGAACAGACCTTGCTCTCCCTTCTCGCTGCAGGCCTTGGCAGACTGCCCTGTCTTGATAGAGGCACTATCGCCATTCCTCGATTCTCACCCTGCTTGCACAGTGGCAGATGGCCTCTACATTCAACTTTGCAGCCATGCAGTGGGTGCTGGTTCTCGGTCTGGCCATTTTGGCTAATATTATACAGGCTCAGCAAGGAGCTCTCTTAGAAAACAGCCACCATCTTAGGATGCCAACCCACTCCTCCAACTTTGGCCATCTTAAAAAATGCCCAAAGTGGGTAGGATTAGCCCCAGGAACCCTTACCCCATTTGGTTACAGCGTGTCCACGGATCATTTCCATTCAATAGCTCTTTGCCAGGCATGAATTTAGCGTCTCAAAGCACCCCTTTCAGAACACTCCCGGACCTGTTAAAGATCTCTAGAAGTCTGAGCTGTTTGTGAACTGAGAAGAGCCTACAAAACTGGAGCTGTTCTTCCTCTTGTACCTAGGGCAAAGAAGTAAACTCCAATGGGGATAAGGCTGGCCTCCAGTTAAAGCTACTGGGACACAGCAAGCTACAAGAGGCCTTTCCCTGCAATGACCTATCTGACCAGTATCAACTGGACCTGGACTGGACCCTACTGTTGACTTCTGCCTGCCACCCTGTGAGTTTCTAAGTAGCCCTGGGGGGCTTTTCAAGTGTACTCCTGTGGTAGATTAGGTATTAAAAGGACTGAAGTGACCTAGCTTTAGGACACCCCCGCGCCGCACGGCCACCAGCTGCTGCGTGTGCCCCCCGCCTGCCTCACTGTCCCTGCCTGCCGCCGGCCGACCACCCCCCCTGCTGCCGAGCGGCATGGTCTCCTGCTTCTAGCATTGTGAGCGCTGTTCTGTTGCCTTCTGGCTTGTGCCCCGTGATTGTTCTGCTGTGTGCCCCATTGTTTAACTGTATTTACTGTATTTAATCGTATTTTGTCTCCCCTCTGCTGCCCCGGTAACTTCCCGCCCCGCTCCCCGCTTCCCGCCTCCTTTCGTTGCCACGCCCCCTTTTCTTTCTGTGCCCTTCCCGCTCCCGCCTCCCAGCTGCTCCTCCCTCCCTCGCACTTGGCCATAAATGGCGACCGTGCGACGCAGGTGAGTGTGACCTAGCTTTAGGACACCCCCGCGCCGCACGACCACCAGCTGCTGCGTGTGCCCCCCGCCTGCCTCACTGTCCCTGCCTGCCGCCGGCCGACCACGCCCCCTGCTGCCGAGCGGCGTGGTCTCCTGCTTCTAGCATTGTGAGCGCTGTTCTGTTGCCTTCTGGCTTGTGCCCCGTGATTGTTCTGCTGTGTGCCCCATTGTTTAACTGTATTCACTGTATTTAATCGTATTTTGTCTCCCCTCTGCTGCCCCGGTAACTTCCCGCCCCGCTCCCCGCCTCCTTTCGTTGCCACGCCCCCTTTTCTTTCTGTGCCTTCCCCGCTCCCGCCTCCCAGCTGCTCCTCCCTCCCTCGCACTTCGCCATAAATGGCGACCGTGCGTACGCGCAGCGTTGACGCGCAGCGGGCGTGCCGATTAAGCCCGTCTGCGCCCGTCCGCGCCTGGACCGCGCCCAGTGCCAGGACCCCTGGCCCCCACCGACAGAAGCCAACCCGACGGGCCTACAACGCCACCGAACTCAACGCACTCGACACCGACAGAACCCCGGGCTGCTACCAAGCCACACCGAGACGCACCCACGGACCCTTCAGCTGCCACTCCTGCAAGTTCACCTGCAACCGGACTCACGCCACACCAGCACCCACCAAGCCGAACTCCAGCAGCACCCACCTGAAGTGCATCCTGCTCAACACCCGCTCCGTCCACAGACACGCCGTCGAGCTCTGGAACCTGCTCGACAACACAGCCCCAGATGTCGCCTTCCTCACGGAAACCTGGATGAACGCCTCCTCAGCGCCCGACATCGCCATCGCCATCCCGGACGGCTACAAGATCATCCGGAGGGACAGCGTCAACCAGACAGGAGGAGGCATCGCCATCATCCACAGGAACACCATCCGCATCACGACCGACACCGACGATACCCTCGCACCCGCCGAACACCTGCACTTCCAGATTCACGCCAACCCCAAGACCACCCTCAGAGGCACCCTCATCTACAGACCCCCGGGACCACGCACACAATTCAGCGAAGACATCGCCGACTTCATCAGCCCACACGCCCTCCTCTCCGCTGACTACATCCTCCTCGGGGACCTCAACTTCCACCTGGAGAACAACAGCGACCGCAACACCACCACCCTGCTGGACAACCTCGCCAACCTCGGACTCAAGCAACTGGTGACCACCCCCACCCACTACGCCGGACACACACTCGACCCCGTCTTCTCCTCCATCAAGGACATCGCCTTCAGCCACGCCACCGGACTCCACTGGACGGACCACAGCTGCGTCCACTTCAGCTTCAGAAGGACCACGTTCCACCATCACCAGCAACAGGTTCCCCGCAGAAGCTGGAACAAGATCACTGCGGACCACCTCGCCACTTCCTTGAGCATGAACCCTCCTACCAGCACAACGAACCCCAGCCAAGCGGCCACCAGCCTCAGGAAATGGATCAGCGACTGCGCAGACGACCTCGCCCCGCTGAAGACCCCGCCGAGCCGACCCGGCAGCAAGAAAGCACCATAGTTCAACGACGAACTCAAGAGCTCCAAGAAGAACTGCAGAGCACTCGAGAAAACCTGGCGCAGAGACCCAACACCGGACAACATGACTGCCCTCAAGCTCGCCACCCGAAAACACCACCAACTGATCCACACCACCAAGAAAACCGCATTCAAGGAACGGCTGGACAACAACGCACACAACAGCAAGGAACTCTTCAACATCGTGAAAGAGCTCTCCAACCCCAACGCCGGAAACAACGACATCACCCCCTCGCAAGACCTCTGCAACTCCCTCGCCTCCTACTTCCACAACAAGATCGCGGACATACACAACAGCTTCAGCACTCAACCGACGCACACCACGACCGAACCTCCGCCCCCCACAACCACCCTCCGCGCCTGGACCCCGATCAGCACCGAAGACACCGTCCACACAATGAACTCCATTCCCTCCGGATCTCCGACAGACCCCTGCCCTCACCACGTCTTCAACAAGGCCGACGCTGTCATTGCACCCCACCTTCGGGACATCATCAACACCTCCTTCGACACCGCGACCTTCCCGGAGAGCTGGAAGCACGCCGAACTCAGCGCCCTACTTAAGAAGCCATCAGCCGACCCCACCGACCTCAAGAACTACCGCCCCATCTCGCTGCTCCCATTCCTGGCAAAAGTCATCGAGAAGACCGTCAACAAGCAACTGGCCGCCTTCCTCGAGACGAACGGCTCCCTCGACCCCTCGCAGTCTGGCTTCCGGGCCAACCACAGCACCGAGACCGCCCTGATCGCAGCTACCGATGACATCCGAGCCCTGCTCGACAACGGAGAAACAGCGGCCCTCATCCTCCTGGACCTATCCGCGGCCTTCGACACTGTCTGCCACTGTACCCTAGTACAGCGCCTCAGCAACGTCGGAATCCAGGAGAAGGCACTGTAGTGGATCATCTCCTTCCTCGCCGGAAGGACACAGAGAGTCCGCCTCCCCCCGTTCAGATCAGAAGCCACCGAAGTCACCTGCGGCGTCCCTCAAGGCTCCTCACTCAGCCCAACACTCTTCAACGTCTACATGAGCCCCCTCGCAACCATCGCACGCCAGCACAACCTCAACATCATCTCCTACGCCGACGACACCCAGCTGATCCTCTCCCTCACCAACGACCCCGCCACCGCCAGAGCCAACCTTCACGAAGGGATGACAGACGTTGCCAAGTGGATGATGAACAGCCGCCTGAAACTGAACTCGGACAAGACGGAAGTCCTCATCCTGGGATCTTCTCCCTCCGCCTGGGACGACTCCTGGTGGCCCCCCGCCCTGGGCAGCGCACCCAAACCCACAGAACACGCACGCAACCTGGGCTTCATCCTGGACTCCTCCCTCTCCATGACCAGACAAGTCAACGCCGTCTCCTCGTCATGCTTCAACATCCTGCGCATGCTACGTAAGATCTTCCGATGGATCCCCACTGAGACCAGGAAGACGGTCACCCAGGCCCTCGTCACCAGCCGTCTGGACTACGGCAACTCCCTCTACGCCGGAACCACCGCCAAACTCCAGAAGAGACTCCAGCGGATCCAGAACACCTCAGCACGACTCATCCTGGACATCCCCCGCCGCAGCCACATCTCCGGGCACCTGAGAGACCTGCACTGGCTCCCGGTCAACAAGAGAATCACCTTCCGGCTCCTCACCCACGCACCAAGGCCCAGGATACCTCAACAGCCGCCTCAACTTCTACGCTCCCAAACGCCAGCTTCGATCGACCAACCACGCCCTCGCCGCCGTCCCCCGCATCCGAAGAGCCACCACAGGAGGAAGGTCCTTCTCCCACCTGGCCGCCAAGACGTGGAACTCCCTCCCGATCCACCTCCGCCTGACACAGGACCACCTCGCCTTCAGGAAGCAGCTCAAGACCTGGCTGTTCGAGCAGTAGCAGACCCCCCCCCCCCCAGCGCCTTGAGACCCTCCGGGTGAGTAGTGCGCTATACAAATGCTGTGAATGATTGATTGATTGATTGAAGTCAGAAGGTAACATTTTGGACTAGGATGAGCTAGGTTAGTGTATGAGATCTGCCTCCATCGTAGTCAGTGTCAGATTGCCCCAGGTCCTGTTCTAGTGCATTCACTGACTATCATTGGGGCTTTGCGCGTTTTGGCGCTGTTTCTACTAAATTCATAACTGTTTCCCGGTATTGGATTTTTGTCATTTTGGTTCCTTTTTGTATATTACATTTTATTCTATTTTTCTCATTCGTTTAAGGATTTTTATTTTTTTGCATTTTGACTTCATTAATGTTTTAGTTCTGCATAAATACTTTACACATTGTCTCTATGTTAAGCCTGCCTGTCGTGCCATAAATATGAGGTGGTAGACGTCAGGTTGAAGGTTCACCTTGACTAGGATTGTGATTTTTATTTGAGTTGTGTATTTACCACCCTCGATTAATGACCACGTTTCTTGCACTCCTTATTCAATGGAATGCCTTCCTCTTCTTGTGTTTGTCCCTCCCTTGAGCATAGCCTCATTACCATCCTTATGATCGGCTGCTTTGTATTCTTCTGCTGCTCACTTTTGGCGGGGCTACTTTTTTAGGTTAAGCACTCCATGAGGTTGAATGTGTTTTCACCTCTCTCCATTTGCTTCTCCCTTACTCTACCTCTGTTGCTCTCTCTCATGTGCTACTTGCCCTTACCCCCACCACTTGCTCCTTTGTTGCCCTCCACACCCACAGTCCGTTTTTATTTTCAATTTGCATTCAAGCACTAAGAAAGGTTTTTTTCCACTTGTTTTTTGATGTATGTGGCATCTGCCATCTTGGAATGGTAAACCCAACTGGCAACAGTGGTCGCATCATGGCACCTTTCTTTTTTGCCGGTGTGGTGCAGTATCGTAACATGTCTGTTCCCCCAACCCCATTACGATGTTGTTTTTAGCCATGTGGATAAGTATGCATCGTGTGGGTGTTTTGTGCCACTACTTTTAACATAATCTTTGAAAAAGACTGGCCTGATGGCTCCAGAAGGAGAAGGCCATACCTCCTCCCACAAACTGAAGAAGCGTCAGGAGACAAGGTAGCAACTGAAGCCATCATCTTCTTTGAGGTCAAGCATTTTGAAAGGGAATCTTTCAAATTGCATTGACGTGCTAGGATGGGATTGCGTGGTGTACTTTTTATTCTTCTGTGTATTTTAGTTTTTATTATTTTACTTTAGTATGAGGCTAGTTTGAAATAATATTAAGGTTTAGTATTCGATCTCTGCTCCAGGCTGTTCTATCTATGATGGCCTCATGATTTGGGGTTATTGGGTTGTGTAGTTCCAGTAATTCACCTCTATTCGGATTTACCGTTTACTCGAACAGCCATATAATTGCAAACTCTTGGAGCAGAGACCAGCCTATGAATCTGTAATGAGAGGGCAGCTGCGCTTCTGAGCCATAAGCTCATCAGGAAAATCGAGACGCCCTCAACACATTCGGTGAAGTCGTCGCGTCTCAGATTTTAAAACGAGTTCACAATATTCTAGCCTGCGCTTCGCAACTTGTCCCTTCTGTCTGATGTTAACATTCGCATCAAGCTTGTTCAACCCATTGGGGAATTTCAGACACTCGACTGAGGTAGAGCGTCACTAGAAGGGTCACTCTCGCTCGTGGCAGGCACAAGATGGTGTCTATATATATATATATAGTTTACCCCTGTGTTGCAGACATCAGGTCATTATCTGGCACAGGTTCTGACACGATTGTGTACCGCAGTGAGAATTGTTGTATGTTCGCGAGTTGGCCCTAGATTACTTTGTGCACTTTTTAGCCACATCCTTTATTATTTTTTTAATAAAACAATAATCGCTCCCCCGGTGTTCCTTCTGGAGCTCGTGGTTCTTGGCAGGGCGACTGCTTCATTTATTTTTCTTCCCGTGTGTCAAGGGCACAGGAGTTTATGGTCATACTCACAAAATCTCATTACACGTTTATTCCCTGCGCCACTGCTCTCTTTTCCTCCACCCCCGAGCCTGAAGTGTGAGGGCAGCAAGCATGCATTGTAGAAAGAACAGTGACTGCGAATGGGCCGAGTGCACTCTAGCAGGTGTGTGCGCAGAATTCACATTCATTGTCATTTATGTACGGAGGAGGTGGACGTTTTCGTAGATGCAGTAAAAAAGCAGACCCAAGGCCCCAAATGGACGACTGGGGAGTTGAGCAGAACCTCGGCAAAAGGAAGCAATGCAGGCACATAAACCGAGGGAAGAAACATCTGCGCCCCTTGGTTGGATGCTCTGCTTCCCTGTGTCTTCGAGTGGGGGCATAAACCTGTCCCTAGAGGGTCACAAAGTTCGGTCAACCCATGGGAGCGGCGCCGCGTCTGTTCCCGAGCTGTGCACTAAAGGCGTGTATTCTGGAAGCGCTGCTGCGTGGCCGCAAGCCAGGCCGCATGTTTGGACGGGGTTTAATTTTGGGGGGGAAAAGAAGTGCACATTTTCATTGTTTTATTTACAGCTAACAGTGCTGAAAACTGCCCGAGTTTGTTTCTATTGTATTATAGTGTAGTGCTCATATAGAGGCTCCTCCTATCCAGTGCTTCATTTGTAAATAAATACGTGCCAGGACCCTCGTCTGGAGGCCACTGCAGCTTGCACCACAGATTGCCCCCGCCATGCTACCAGAGACAGTAACAACACAACTACTGACCATCACACTCCTGCAAGTGTGACAATTCTGACTATTCCAGGCCTCCAAAACTACAGGAATGGCTTGGGTGGGAGATTATGGTCATTTTTAATGTTTATTGAATTAATAATTGACTCTTGTGGTCATCTCTAAATTAACCAAAAAGCGCTATGTTGTGATAGGGTGTCACAAGTGCCGGTGTTGACAATTAAGTGCTGGTGCCAAGCACCGTAAACCATCTGCTCAAGTTAAGCACTTCTCATAACCCGTCACGAGTTGTCCAATACCAGGGTAGGGTGACTAACTGGTAACAGGGCAAATTCTGGACAGGGACAGTAAAGATTCAGGACAAAGGGTTAACATTTAGGACAAAAGGTAATTTTTATGGACATATCTAAGAACGTGACGCGATTATAAAATAGACAGCTGACAGAAGGACAAGCTAAAATAGGTTTATGAACATTAGTTTGTATTACGCATTCGAGTGTTGAGCAAGCATTCACAAATAGCTGGACAGATTTAAAGAAGAAAATACACTCCAAGCAGAATCTGACAGCTGTCATGAGGCAGATTTCACAGTTCTACCCACATACCCTGAATAATAGTGCCAGAAGCATTGCTCTGTTCCTTAACATTTTTTTTTTTTAAGTTCAACAACAGCTTTATTGTTATATAGTTGCACACATGAACACAGCCAGTGGCCTACAACCCTGGGGCCGGCCGCAGTTGACAAGGAAACAGGATTATCCACTCCACAGCCATTTAGCCGACAACCCGGGGGTCCGGCGGCATAACATGAACCAGCGAGGTGGCCGTGTAACGTGCAAAACATTCTCAAGTGTACCTGTAGTGTATGGTTGACTTCATATTTTTTTTTGCATGTTGACGAATAACTACATAACAGTAACCATAAGAAATACCAGGACAATACTGCACTCTGTCGCCACCAGTGTACTACATAACTGTAATCACGTCTTAGTTAGGTCTACTCTCTCCAGTTGTTCTCAGAGCGGTCTACTTCTGTGGTGTCATATCAACCCCTTGTTTTCAACAACCTGTTGTACAGCATCCTCTTCCACCCCAACTGTGAGTAAATAGTCCGACAAATAGCACCAGTAGTTTTTGGGGCGTGACCTGCTGGGTAAATCTTCTTCGTATGTGAGCAAATTGTCTCTGCAATACGTCATGTCATTAAGCCAGGCCTTGAGGTTCGGTACAGTGGTTCCCTCCCAGCATCTGGAGACCTGCCGCTTAGCTAGTAACAGAGCTATAGCACAGAACTTACGCTTCCCCGCTTTCACATTGGATAACAGACCCAGCAAGCAAATTTTCGTGGTACATCCTATGTCAATTCCCACCATCTTACTGAGCAGATCCGTGACCGCTTTCCAATATGCCTGTATTTTGGGGCAATACCAAGCTAGGTGCACAAAATCCGCCTCTCCATAGCCACATCGTTTACACCTGGCATCCTCACGCAACCCATATTTATGGAGTCTCAGTGGTGTGTGGTATGTTTGGTGTAAATATTTCAGATGCGTGATTCGGAGGTTTCCATTTGGGGTTAGCAGTTTAAGTATCGTGCAGGCTGCGGACCATTCCTTTTCCGTTAGTGGTTCTGGTAAGGATGCATTCCATCGCTGCATTGCCTTGTCTGAATTGTGTGGTATTTCGCTTTGAGCTGTTCTATATAGTCTAGAGACCAGATGTGAAATGTTAGAGGACTCGATAATCAGTTGCAATGTTTGCAGAGTGGGTGGCTCTGCTGGGTAGGTCGTGTATAGTTCCCGAATTGCCCTCTGCAGTCTATAATATGTAAAGCGGAAGAGAAGTGTGGGATTGCTTATGTAAGTCAGGTCTTCCATTCTGCAAAAGGTGCCATCGTGATAGAGATCTCCAAACGTAGCTATGCCTATATGCTTCAGTATGTTCATGCCTACCTGTTCTGCCGTCACTGATAGAGCAGGGTGGTGTTGCAGTGGTAGTGCCGGGGCATATAACGGCAGTTTGTGAGCCATTCTCCCTAGTGCCTTCCACGCTCGGTTAGTGGCGTCTATTGTGTTTATGTCCCTTGCGTGCAATGGCGGTCTCTCATGTGTCACTATCGCAGTGAGTGGTACTGGCAGTGCATCCCCTTCTTCAACTGTTACGTGCGTCAAGTACGGGGTGGGGTGATACCAGTGCGCTGCATATTTGGCTTGAGCGCACAAGTAGTAGAGTCTAAGATCCTGCACACAGAAACCTCCCCTGTCGTAGGGTAACGTCAGCGTGCGTAGGTCAATGCGTGCCTGCTTGCCTGCCCAGATCAGTTTTAGTACCAATGATGTTATATTTTTGAAGACAGCCGTGGGTGGCGTAATCGGTATGTTATTAAATAAATAGAGGAACTTAGGTAGGACATTCATTTTGACTATCGCTATCCTATCCGCCAGAGAGAGCGGAAGTTGTATCCACCTGGACACTTTTTCCTCAAGTTCAGTAAGCACCCTGCCATAGTTTGTCCTTACCACTTCCTCAGGGTTCCGACTATACCAGATTCCCAAGTATCTTGTAGGGCCTGCCTGCCAGTTCAATGGATAGTCAGGGGCAAACGGGACGGTGGAGTCAGTAAGGGGAATGATTAGTGATTTCTCCCAATTGATTTGCAACCCGGAGTGATGGCCAAACTTCACATATTCCCGCAATAATGGGCTAAGATTCTGTTCAGGATGGCGCACATACAAGAGCATATCGTCAGCATACAACGAAATGTGTAAAGGTCTTCCAGGGAAGTGCAGTGCTGAATGGTTATGCGTCTGCCTGATAATGAATGCAAGGGGTTCCAAGACTAGTGCAAATATCAATGGTGATAGCGGGCACCCCTGTCTCGTCCCCCTGGCTATACTGAAGGGGTCCGAAATGTACCCATTCACTCTTACTCTCGCCTCTGGGTTCGTGTACAGCAATGTCAACCAGGTTATGAATCGTACCGGGAATCCCATTCTCTGCAAGACCGTGTGTATATAAGACGATTCAATGGAATCGAAGGCTTTAGGCGCGTCGAGCATCACCGCAACTGCTTTGGTCTGGGGTGTAAGATAGTGGGACAGGGCAAATAACATTCTGGTATTGTGGGAAGTGTCTCTGGTAGGGATAAACCCTGCTTGGTCCGGTAGGATCAGATTAGTCATCAGGGGTTGCAGACGTTCTGCCAACAATTTAGCCAGTATCTTTGAGTCCACATTTAAAAGGGACAACGGACGGTAGGAATCGCAGAGGTCCGGTTGTTTACCTGGTTTTAGGAGAGTTACTATCACTGCCTCCCGTAGGGATGGGGGCAATGTCGCCTGATCAAATGCCGCGCCATACATTTCGACCATATGGGGGGCGATCAAGTCTACAAATTTTTTATAAAATTCACAGGTGAACCCGTCAGGTCCTTGCGCCTTACCATTAGGGAGGGCCAGTATTATTTCGGTCACCTCTTCGACAGTTATGGGTTGCGCTAGGTATTCTCTTTGATGGTCCGATAGCCACGCAATTGTTATGTCCTGCAAATAACTCAATGTTTCCTGTGGTGGGGCGGGTTTCTGAGAGGTATAAAGGTCTGAGTATGCCCGAACAAAGCTACGAAGAATATCTTCAATGTGTGTATGCAATTCACCGCTGTCGTCACAAATTTGAGTAATCGTCTGTGCGCCCCTTTCCCCACAAATTTTCCGTGCCAATACTCTGCTGGGGCGTCCCCCTTCTCCAAACTGTCGAGCTTGCGGTCGTTTGGTGACATATTTCAATTCATTATCCGCAAATTGTTGGTGTTCGGTTAGTGTCTGCTTAATCTCGCCCAGTAACCCCGCTCGCCCTGTGTGTTCATATTCCCGTTCTAGGGCCGTCAATTTATTCTCCAGTTTGGTGATCTGTGTTCTTATATCTTGTAGGATCCCTGCAGAGGTGCTGATGCATACCCCCCGCAGTGTCGCCTTAAATGCTTCCCACAGAACACATGGGTCTTCAACTGTACCTGTGTTTAAGTGAAAGTACTCTTTAATTGCATCTGATACAGTAGTGACATATGTGGGGTCTAATAATGCTCGTGCGTTGAAACGCCAACTGAAGGGAGGAGGTGTATGGTGAGGTATACGTAGGGATAGTGCCACTGGATTGTGGTCCGAGAGTGTGCGAGGGAGTGTGGCGAGGTTTGTAGCCCATAATACCGCTTCGTCTGTCCCCAACCAGAAGTCGATCCTGGACCAACTGCCGTGTGCCATGTTGACGTGTGTTGCGCCTGGTGTAGTTGGATGTTGTACCCTCCACATGTCTCTAAGTGCCCTATCCACCATTATGTCCCCCAATTTTTCCCTGGCCTTCTTATGGGTTTCTATAGATGTTGCTGAACGATCTTGCGTGGTACATAAGGTTACATTGAAATCGCCCCCCCAGATTAGGGTAGTGTCACTAAATGCTAGCAGGTGATCCCAGATTTCTTGGAAAAATTCCGGGGAGTCAGTATTTGGGCCATAGATATTCACTATCGTGATCAGCTGCCCTCTCGGTTTCCCCGACACAATAACATATCTACCATTTTTGTCTACAATCGTGCGTTCAATCCTGTAATCAGTGCCTTTCTTAACCAATGTCATGACCCCCCTAGAGTACGATGAGTATGTTGCCGATGTGCATGATTCCGCCCAGCGTGTTCCAATAGCTCTGCGCAATGTAGGATCTAAATGGGTTTCCTGCAATAGCGCTATATCAATATGATGTCTGTCGAGACAGGCAATAACCTGACGAACTTTCTTAGGATTCGTGAAGCCCCGTACGTTCCATGTCAATAGATTCAAATTATCTCTATTCATGATGTCTGTTTAATTATCTCTATAACGAAGCTAGTGGTCTCCGATTTTCCCACCCTCAGCACAGTACAGCATAAAAATACAACATTTGTTTCAGACCCATGAATATACCTCCTAAAACAGCGTGCAGCAGTGCGTCTCAATCGTCCCAGTTGTTCAGAAATTAACAAACCCCAACTAACCCACATCCCACCCACTCCAGCAACCCAATCCTGCCGAAGCCATTGTACCCTCAAAACGTCGAGTATCAACATAACTTGTCGGGGACTGCCCTAGTAGAGGTCCGCCGAGGGTGCATTACACCATCCTAGCTAAAGGATGTGAGCAGATCTAGAATTTGATAACAGATCACAGCTGGATAATAAGTAAAACGAACAGCATGGAGCTACCCCGTCACTCATCATGCCTAGTCAAGTTGTATATACCATTATACGAAACGTGGGATTCTCTGAAGTAAGTTGGAAGACAAACTAAGAATATAACTGGCAGTTGGGAGATAACTATTAGCCCATATGTCTCTGCAGTACAGTCTCTGTTGTCGAGGAGGGGGCAACAGGGCATCTCCACATTTAGTTAACGAACCCCATGTTGCACCAGATTCGCCCCATAGCACTGCGCCATAGTGATCTCCTTGTACAGCGCTAGTAAGTGTCAAAAGGCCATATGGGCAATGTATGGACGTAGGACAGCTGTTCTCCCCCCAGACAGAGGGTTCGTGACCGCAGTCAGTTCACTTTTAAGTACATTGTATTTCACAATCTTACCGTTATTCAGAGTCTGTGTGTCTGTCTCTACGATTCGATTTTTTACCTTTGGCCACCGTCGTCTTGATGAAGTCCATCGCAGTTTTGGGTGTTGACAGGAAGATTGGTTTGCCATCCCATGTAACTTTCAGTCGAGCGGGATATAACATGGCGTAAGGGATCTGCAGGTCACGCAATTTGGCCTTGACATCATTGAATTCCTTACGTGCTTGTTGCACTGCAAACATGAAGTCTGGGTAAAATGCCAATTTGTTACCCTGGTGTTGGATGTCGCCTTTTTCCCGCGCCATCCTCAGTATAGCATCCCTATCCCGGTAATTTAGAACTCTTGCTATTATAGGCCTGGGCGGTGCTCCTGGTTTAGGCTGCGGGGCTAGAGATCTGTGCGCCCGTTCAATAATGAAGATGGACGATAGATTATCAGCGCCAAACAAGTCTTTGCACAGTTGCTCCACATATGGCTCCATACGCCCTGTGTTGGTTGATTCCGGCAGACCCGCTATTCGTATGTTGTTCCGTCTCGATCTGGCTTCCAACTCCTCAGATTTGGCCTGTATGACATCGAGGACCTTCTCCATTCCGGAACATTTAGTTGTCGTGGAGCGCGATTCGTCCTCCACCTCTGATATCCTCTTTTCCGCTGTATCCAGTCTCTCACCCTGTTTGTCGAGCTTCGCCGCCATGTTGTCGACTCTGCCTGTTAAATGGTCCAGTTTGCCATTAATGTCTTGCAAATTCGTTTGTATGGCTTTCAGGATATTTTCCATAACACTGCCCTCTTGAGGGTCCGTGTCCTGATCTTCGTCCGTTGCTCCATTTTGGCCCCGCGGTGTTTTCCGTGTCTCAAAGTTGAGTTTTGGTTGCTTGTTATCAGGTTTCCCCATGATGTATGACCCAATGTGCGTTATGGGGTCGGCGGTTCAACACACACCGTAGTTGCAGTTCCTTCCCAGAAATCAGTGGTGTGCCGCCTTGGTCGCCGAACAGACCAGTCAAGATCGTTCAAATGGGGACTATCAGCACTGAGACCGTGTGTGATGCATGAGTGTTGTATACCCTTGTTGGCAAATCAGCGTTTTTCGTGAAGGCAGTGACCAGGTCGGGTGAAAGACTATCCACCTAGGAGCCTGTGATGTGGTGCAGTATCTTCCTCAGCGGGTCCCGCGTAGATTTACAGTGGTCTCGGTATACGCTCTGTAAGATGTTGTCCGGCTGCCCACAAAATCTTGACCTGTGTCTGGGTAGTAACGTCCCGCTCAGTGGGTCGGAGTCAGCTACACTGGTGCGGTTATGTACGGGCCCAACCACAAATACGTCCGAAATGGAGTCCTAGCATATCTCATGCGCGGTTTCCTTTGGCGGGCGCAGCGACGCTGAGCAGTTTTCGCGCCTTTACAGCCCCATACATTGATCTGGCAACGTGCGTTGTAAATAGGCAAAACTCACTGTGTGATGCAGATGCGACGTTGTAACCGACAGGGTGTCTGGCAGTCGAATCTACAGCAAGCGTTGGTAGTTACCTCATTCCAGCCGACATTCAGTTGCTTAAGCATGCAACACACATAACGATATGCCGAGCCGTTCATGGACGCCGCCATCTTGCGCCCGCCATTGTCACAGCCAACAGACAGGGATCCTCGTAGCACCGGCAGGAGACGAGCGAGCAGCCTGCACAGGACGCGGTAGGTGGCTTCTAGAGGCTTACCGCACATGAGGTGGTCAAAGCGCTGCCAAGCAGGGTCAGTGTTCCTGCAGTATGTCTGCACAGCCGCCATATTGTCAGCGGGGGTTCCGCTCCCATATAGACATTTCACAGGCTCCGGTTCCCCCCAGTCGCCGTGTGTTTTCGCTCCTTCAATTAGCAATCCTTACTTCCTCAGATCATGGGCGGCGTCGACAGCTTCTTTACCCCACGCGATCGGAGCTTTCCGCAGCTGGTCAAGGCGGACAAAGCGCCGTCCGCCATGTTGAGTTGCGTATTCGGTGTGGTCTTCAGGCTATATCGGGGCCATTCCCGTCTCAGGAGTCTTCTTTCACCGCTCCGATTGTGCACTGGACGTTCCTATCCACGGCGGTGTGAGTGACATCGCGCTGCGATCCGTTTTAGCAGGTTAGGTAGGCATTAGTATGATCTGCCCGGCGGAGCTGCGAAGCTAGGCAGCCATTCCGCTGTGCGCCCCATAGCGCCTCCGCTCTGTTCCTTAACATAAACGTAGAGTTCACAGGCACTATTAGAGTGTGTGAAAAAGTGAAGGAAATGATTGTGAGAAATGAGAGAAGGCTATATGCTGAGAGAGAAAGAGAGAGAGAAGGTTGGAACAGTGCGAGTGAACTGTGAGAGAAGAGTAAAGCAAGCGAGGCTGCCAGCTGAGAGAAAGAACAGATGGTGAAAAGAGAAAAGACGACAGCAGAAGAATACGGAGCAAAGAAAAGAGCAAGATACAGAAAGATGGTGCGAGTTACAGGGAGAAGGTTGAAAAGAGAAACAAAAGGTTGATGGGACATATAAATGAGGAGGTATGGGGAACTAAGAGAAGCATGTGGGGAAGGGAGGCAGAGACAAATGGATAGGTAGGGGAGAGGGGGGAACAGATAACAAAAAGGGAACCAAGAGGTGAAGAGATTGAATGGGGAGTGAACAGAGAGATTGTGTGAGGTTTCACTTTGTAACTTGCTGTCGAACCTTTCAATCCCAATTCACCATATCTTTGAAAGCATGGTGCTACTCTACTCTCGCATGTGACGCAGCACAGCAACTTCACTTACTGCTATGTTACGTGAAATGTTAGTAAATATATCCCTCAAAGATTTGGTACAGGTGTCCAGACTTGAATATTGTCTTGGACCTTGTACAGTGCTCCTCTGCCTTTTGGCTAGGGCTGTGCTACTGACACGGCATATACATACATACAGGCTGAAAAATATCCTTTTCTTAACAGTGATTTTCTAAGAATGATGGTACCGCTTTCTTTACCATAAGTTGGAAGAGTATGCTCAGACATGAGTCCCTTGCTCACTTTGCCACTGGATTCAAGCAAGCCTGGCTGAAGACGGCTGAAATGCCAGAAACCGGTCCTAGGAAGCTTGTTTCCGGTCCAGGGAAGGCATGGCTTGGCAGTTCGGGCTGGACTGTTCCTATGAGGCACAGGGTCAGACTTATTTGCATATGGCCATGTCTGAACTGGGGTGGCAGAGTGGGCTAAAAACGGTGATGGATTAAACCCAGATCTTTTGACTGGGTGTGAGTGTTTGATTGGTTCAGATACTCCGTCCATCACCACCCCCTTTTGTAACTCTTGGGATGGGGCGGCCATCTGGGAGAGGTGGAGATCATAGGATGCTGGTCTGCCGCAGAATCTGGACTCCACATCAATCTGTTGGAACTCCGAGCGGTCGGATTGGAATTGAAAACCTTTCTACCCTCCATCAAGGGAAGGCTGGTGCCAGTGTTCACAGACAACACCACCGCCATGTGGTACTACAGCAAAGATGGCGGGGTGGGGTAGTGGACTCTGTCAGAAGGCTCTGCGTCCCTGCACATGGCTGGAACGTCAGGGCATGTCCCTGGTGGTTCAACAGCTGGTGGGCTCTCTGAATGTCAGAGCGGACAAACTCTGCCAAATATGCCTATTGGATCAAGAATGGCGTCTCCATCTGGAGGTGGTGCAGTGTCACTCTCAGCAGTTGGGAGAGCCTTGGTTAGCACTGTTTGACACCGCAGAGAACTCACAATGTCAACAGTTATGCATGCTGGAGTTTGCAGGGTGGCTCTCCCTCAGAGATGCTATTTGGAGATCAGGCCTTCTATACGCCTTTCCGCCCATACTATTCCTACCCAGAGTTTTCAAGATTAGGAACAACCGGGCCCAAGTCTTCCTTGTGGCTCCGGACTGGGAATGGAGATTTTGGTACTCCAAGCTATAGAGCATGGCCATCCATCCTCCGATGAGACTTCCCCTTAGGGAAGAGGATCTGTCGCAGCAGCAGGGAAGAGTCCTCAAGCTGAAACTGTCAACCCTTTGCCTTCTTGCATAGAGATTGAGGTGAGGCAGTTGATAGCTTTCGATCTTCCTCCTAAAGTCTGTGCTGTTATCTTGGAAGACAGGCATCCCTCCACAAAGAGGGTATGCCCCTGCAGTTGGGGAATATTTGTGACATGGTGTATCAAAAGACAGATCGATCCCCTTTCTGACCCATTTTTTCTGGTTTTCCTCTTTATCCTTTCTCTTGCCCAGAAGGGCTTTGCTCTGGGCACTCACATGAGCTATCTCTCTGCTATTTCTGCTTTTTTAAGGTTGCCTGACTAGCCATCCCTCTTCAAACACCTATTGTTAATGGGTTCTTGAAAGTTTTTTAACATTTGTTTTAACTTTCCCCTTTCATTATACTCCAGTGGGACCACAATCTCGTACTCACTTTGATTATCAATGCTCCTTTTGAGCATTTGCACAATTGTCCACTCAGGCTCATTACCATCACAATGGCAATTCTTGTGGCTATAACATTTGCCGGAGTGTCAGTTGACTTCAGGCTTTGTCATCCAAGCCTCAAAACCTGAACATCTATCCAGGCAAATTGGTGCTTTGTACAAGAGCTTCCTTTCTTCCTAAAATGGTTATTACCTTTCACGTAGGCCAACCCATTACTTTTTATGCTCCGACGCATCCCTCCAAGGAAGAGTAGTGACTTCACCGGCTGGACCCAAAAAGAGCGTTGCCGTTCTACCTTGACCGAACACGAGAGGTCCTGGTGGACCACCCACTCTTCGTGGGGTATGTTGAAGCGAAGAAAGGGCAGGCCATACAGAGGCGGACCATCTTCAGGTGGATTGTGTTCTGTATCAAGATCTGCTACACATTGTCTAAAAGGTAACCACCCGGTGGTTTGCATGCTCATTACACCAGATCGAAAGCTGCGACCACTGCGTTAGCACGCAGCATTCAGGTACTGAACATCTGCCAGGCAGCAACGTGGGCCTCCTTGCACACTTTCACAAAGCATTACTGCCTGGACAGTCAGGTCTGTCGGGAAGGGCATTTTGCCTGTTAGGTCCTGCAGGACTTTCTCGTATGAGATGGGTTTGCAGACCCAGCTCTAGGGATGGTATTGCTTGGGCATCTATTCTAAGGTAAGGAATCTGTGGCTAGAAGTCTCTATTAGATGAACAAGTTACTTACCTTTGGTAACGCCTTATCTGGCAGAGACTATATCTAGCTGTGGACTTCTTACCGAACCACCCATTCTTCAGGCTCTCCAAGCGGATTCCTAGGGACAAGGCATTCCACTTTCAGAACCCTAGTTTGCCACAACAGTGGTCAGTGTTTTTCACGGCTCCATGCTACTGGTGTGGAAAGTCGCAAAAAGAAACGGACGTCTGCATGCTGGGGTAGCGCCAATATAGGCAGCTCGCACGTCACTTTTGGTGCCCACAATGTCACACTGAGCTGAACAATGACACCTTCCTGCACACAGGGGTGCTGCTCACAAAAACATTTCCGTATCCAATCTGATGACTGGGGATAATTCTGAGGTAAGGAATCTGTGGCCAGATAGAGTCACTACCAAATACGGTGTTACGAAAGGTAAGTAACTTGTTCTTTAGTAACCAGCTCCTATTCATGGACCTTCTTCCTAAACTGTGGGTCAAGGAGACAAACACTTCTCTTTAAAAGAACGTAAACTTTGGGAAGGTCCCACACCTCATCAAATCCAGCACTTTCCAGTTTTTTTTTAAAAGAAAAGTCCTACCTGTCTTGACCAGCTCACTTCCTATCATGTGGTAGCTCGCACCTTTCTGTCAATTGATAAATGCACCCACAGATGATTACACTAGTAGTGTGCACACTGTCAGCATTTAACAGAGCCTTGTTTAATCTGTAGTAATACCTTTCATGGGTAAGTATTAACTTGTAATCAGGTGCAAACATTTTAGTTGCCCTAGACAAAGGGGCATTTTGTCACCACCCAGCCCTGGCACACTGCAACCTTTTCTGCATGTTGGGGTCCCCTGCTGTTGCACCTAAGGCTATTGGTTTCTCTTGGAATCGGTATGCTCATAGGTTTAGAAAAATTAACTAATTTAAGGAGGATAATCCACAAAGGCTGAAATGCCTGTATAGTAATAGGTTGGCATAAACAACCTATTTGTTCAAAAAGTATTTTTGACTCCTTGCCAAATGAGGTTGAACATGAAATATATGCGACAACTTGCTTTATAGTTGGGTAACATTTGTTGTTTGTTTGCAGGCACACTGGAAAGGGTCCCTCAAATTCAAAGCCACCGGATTCCCTTAACGTTGATTACCTGGACCTCCTACAACACTTTGAGAATGTTCAGAACAAGCACCTGGAAGTGAGGCATCAGCGCATCGGTCGAGGAGATCATCTGGACAAAAAACTGGGCCTTTGAATGACGAACCCCAACTCCACAGATGCAAAAGACTAGCAATTTCAGAAAGAGCATGTGTGATCATGAAGTGTTTTCACAGGAGTCAACAGCACTTTTTCCTGGGGACAGGCATGCTCAGGCACCCAAGAAGGTCAAGAAGTCATTTCCACAAATGAGGCATGGAGAGGCAAAGCACGAACAAACCCCCAAATTAGAATTTCGATGACATGTAGGCATGATTATGAAGCACATCTGCTAGCAGTCAGATTTTGCTTTCACAGAAAAGGAGCCGTGATCATGCAAAGTAACCAGAAGTACAACCACTAATGATACAAAAGAAAGCAAAACGCGCACTTTCATGCCGCATGGTCAACCATACTCTGTACCGCATGCACAGCCATGCAGCTCGCACAGAGGAATCAATATGTTCCTGGTCTCTTGGATAGCACCTGGCACATCCTCAATCAAAGGGTCAGCCATTCAAGGAGAGAAAACAATTAGTCCAGGTCTCTAGGTAGATAGTATAATGTTACCCGCAGAGCAGACATGAGCAACCAGGACACTCACAGTGAGCAAGACTAGAGAAGACGTTGAGAACAGACAACAAACCTACTGATGGGAACACAAGCAATTCCAGGACACCAGGTAAAAAAGGTAGTGAGTCTAGAAATCCCTGGAAGAGCGCCAACAATGGGCATTGAGGGTAGTGATGAGACAAACATACATCTGGAGGAAATGTAGCTAAAATAAGTATGTATAGAGTGTGTAAGTGTGTAAACAGAACGATGAACATCTTCAGTCACGGTGTTGAATCTGCTGATCAAGCTTATGAGACACTGAAAGTGTCCCAAGGCTCTTGTAGGCTTGGGTCCAAAGCCTCCATCTTGCCCTACAAAAACTGGGACGAGCATCCTTTTGCTTCTGCGCTCCTGTGATGACCACAGGATGCTGAGTAGGTCCTTGAAGGAGGCTCTCTATAACTTGTTTCCACTGACGCGCTTGTTTTGGTTAAATGTTTCAGTCGCTTGCTAGATTACCTTCTATCATAAGCATTTGCTCTTGGCCAGTCATCGCTCGATCATCAGTGGATTAATGCGAATGTAGATACATGAGAATTAGTCTGACACCTTTCAATAGTCCTGATGTGTACTCTTTTCTTTCTAATGGAACACTTTGTGGCTTTGGCAAAGTTGGCCTCACTAGCAACCTTCATCTTTGTGTATGTCGTTCATGTGACCTGTTGTATCCCAGTGGCCCTGTACACCCCAAAGCTCCTTGTCAAACGATTTAGTAGCCATCACTCCTTTCATTCTCTCACACATATTCCCCACCTTTTGTGTGTTGAAGAAAAGATCCTTCCTGAGTAATGTTCTGAGAGATGGTTGCATCTGCATTGCAAGAGTCTTCACAACCCATCAATCAATAAATAATGGTTTATAACAACATATTTTCTAGTATTGTCCTTTCTGAAATATCATATTGTGGCATGCAGAGAGGAGGGCAGCAATGGGAAACAGCTGGGTTGATGTGAAGAGGGTGGTGAACAATGGTGATGTGTGTAGAATAGTTTTGTTTTCGGGGATTCAACTCTCAGAATGGCTTACACAGGATTAGCTGTGTATGGCAATTATTGAGGTGCAGACGCAAAGTTGTGTCTGATCAGGAGTGAGGCGTGCAAACATAGTTCTCAGAGGGTCAGGTTAGTTTGAGATGCAAAACTAAGTTGGGTGAGGCACACCTGTTTAACATTAAAGGTGACATTGGTGGAGGTATGTAGAGTCAGCAATAAGGTTCACAAACCCTACAGTAGTTGTACAAAGTCTACTTTTGTTTTGAATGTTGTTTGAGCGTCTATGGTCGTATGTCGATATTGAAAGACCTCCTCGGGCTACACATTATATGGCACAACACATAATGAAATAGTCCTAAAATTAGTGTCACACAGTCTTCCCTTCAATTCACCAGAGCCTCACCATATATCGTCCATTTGCCTGATGCATTCCTCAGATCGAATTCAACTGCAAGGTAAGATAGCTGAAGCTTTGCCATGTTCTGTACTCCTGTTTTCTTGAATGGGGTCAGACATTCCAGTACCTTCATATGGTAAACTGTATTTTTAGCCCTTGCCTTATGTTCTATTTTGCCTTTATGCAGAGAAACATGCATCTCACGAGCTGCTTCAGGTCACAGACCCAACCAGCCATGCAATTTTCTTCAGCACCTTACTGGGCAAGACAATTAATGCCACAAAGATTTGTTTTTGGGATTCGCAAGTCTTGAAAAGAACCTTTTGTGATAGAAACTTCTAACTGCAGATTATTCACCTTTTGGTTATTTCCCAGGTGCCAGACTAGATCCGGAAAGTTTTGCGCAGTACTTTTGTGTACCTGTAGTCGGCCTCACAAGCTTTGGCCATTATTCCAACCATCAAACATGCTCGCATTGGTGGACGCTCCTACAGATTGCTGGCCCCAAAACTCTGGAATAAACTTCCCTTGTCTCTTAGAAAGCTAGACAATCTGCTGTCCTTCCGGAAAGAACTTAAGACCTGGCTCTTTGGCCTATAGTTCTCTATATTCCTTGGTCTCTCCTCTACAGATCTGTATAGCGCCGGGACACTCTGCCCGAGTAGCCGTGCGCTCTATAAGACACCCATTTAACATAATATAACACTGTAGGTGTGGCCATGCCATGCGGCTCTGCACTAATGCCTTTTCGCTCCAGAAATGATGTGTGTGACCTATATAGGTGACACTCCGGTGCACTGACGTCAGTTCCTTTTTTCTGCCCCACCATACGCTAATCATGTGCTATCTCTCATCTCTGAGTCCCATTTACCTCATAAAAAAATTTATCAAAAGTACAGTGTGCAAAGGAAATGTTGCCTCCCAAAACAACAAGTGTTAATCAATGTATGGACTTTTGCAAACTAATGTCTGTGACCGAGCTTCGCCTTTAAGGCCTGCAGTGGTTGTGTGTCTATGAACCCAAAGTATTATACACAAAGTGGGAGACCCAATATACCCTTGAGGGCTTGGGCTATATAAATGATAAGGTAAAGGTTGCCTTCAAGGGGTTTTGTTTAGGTCAAAATGTTTCAAAACTTTTAGTAAAAAATAAATCATAGGCCTAAATTATTCTGGCCCTAGCTAAACAATAGCATATCACTTCACACATTTACAGTAATTATTATTTAGTTGAACAAAAGAGCACAGAAACCGGTGTATATAAAATAGATTTTCTCTTTATATATTTTGGAGAGGGTACTAAAAATGTATATAAACAATGTGACAAGAAGGGAAAACCATATATAATCAAAAACACCTTCACTGTAACATTTTGTAACAAGAGGAAAAATGTTACAAAATGTTACAGTGATTTGTTTTTTACTAAAAGTCTTGAAACATTTTGACCTAAACAAAACCCCTTGAAGGCAACCTTTACCTTATCATTTATATGAACCCAAAGGCCATACAAGACTGCAAGGCAAAACTCTGTCACCAAGCACTGAAAGATTCTACAACGGGACCAGTCCACGTTGAAGGGTCGGTCGGGAAGTCTCAGTAGTCGTTCCCAGGGTCAGTCATTGTCATGATCCAAGTCTTCTTGTAAGTCAAAGAAAAAAACATGGAAAATCCAAGCGGGACTCTGCACCTTCTAGCCACTCACACACACATCTGAGAAGGCATGAGGGCATGACTATGCCTCTCGATCTCACTCCTGGGGTCGATGAGCACATCCAGAGTTTTCGGGGCTGTCTGTGACACTGACGTATATCAAAGAGCTCCACAAGGACAAGCTCCAACTCTCTGGATCCCTGCCCACTCCATCTGGCGTGCCTTTGGGCCCCAAGGAGCGGAGAGGTCCTCCATAAGGGATAGAGCCGATGGGTTAGCCCTAAGAGCCAGTACGACCTATGAATCCACTACTGGGCAGCCTTTGGTTCCCATTCTAACTAAGTCTCTGTCGCCACATTAGACACTCTGGTTCCCACAGCATCGACGCTGATGCCGACTCCTTTGACGCCGGATGGCAAGGTGCCCATTGTACTCTCTGATTCTAAGTAATCACCTCACTCGCTTGATTTGCCACCCCCACAAGGATGGACACATATGCTGCATTCCTTATTTGGCACAGATTCGGTCATGGATTACAATGCACATCATGAGATGGGGCAACCATACCGTAAGGAAAATTGGTATGATGACCTTCAACAAGCCAGTAGCCTTAATACTTCCTCTGAGTTGGGCCTCCCCCTACCTCACTGACTGGCCACTGAGGCCAGCGCTTCTTAACCTAAGCCCATGTGGAGGGCATCATTGTCACATGGCCGCACCTTCCACTATCCCTAGAACAACTGACAGTGGCAGGAAGTACAGGCCCTTTTGGTCAAAGGGCCATCAAACGAGTGCTTACTCAAGAATTAGGTTGTGGTTATTTCCACTGCTTTCTTTTGCCGAAGAAACACAGAGGCCTTAGCACTATTTTATACCTGCCTCCGGAAGGAAAAATTCTAGATGCTCACACTTGCCTAGATCTTGACTGAGCTCGACCCTGGAGACTGAATGGTGGTGGTGGACCTGCAGGACGCCTATTTCCATATACTCGTTCAGGAGGCCCATCGGTGCAACCTGCAGTCAATGGTGGGACAGGAGCATTTTCAGTTCACTTTGCTACCCTTTGGTCTCACCAGCGATCCATGTGTATTCACAAAAGTGATGGCGGTGGTAGCAGCTCACCCGATCACGGATTCCAGTCTTTCCCTACCTCGACTACTGACTGTTAAAGGTGGGCTTGCCCCAGGCAGCCATCAACCACCTCCAGACTAGGGCAATCCTCCTGCCATCTTTCAGGTTTACTATCACTGCCCCAATGTCACACCTGACTCCTTCTCAGACACTTCCCCTTCACCTGAGCCACTCTGGACACAATTTGAGTTTGTGTCTTTTCCATGGAACAGTGATTCCAGGACAATCATACTATGATCCCGATCTTTCAGCCTGTAGCCTGGATTTCAGTGAGGTTGACTCTGAGGCTACTGGGACTGATGGCCTTCTGCATCCTGCTGGTCACGCATGTAAGGTGGCATATGCAGGTGCTGCAGTGGGATCTAAAGTCTAAATGGGCCCACCATCAAAGGGACCTCTCAGACAAAGCCCAGTTCTTAGAAGAGACTGCAAAAGATCTGCAGCGGTGGTTTCTGGACAACAAATGGGTATGGGGCAGATCCCTCTCCCTACTGCACCCAGAGTTGACCAATGCTTCTCTTCTGGGTTGGGGCAGCCAACTGGGAGAGGTGGTGACTAGAGGCCTCTGGTCTTCTGCGGAGGCCTAGCTTCATATCAACCCCCTGGAGCCCCCTGGAGCCCCCTGGAGCTGAGGGGCATCATCTTGGAGTTGAAAGTCTTTCTTCCATCCATCAAAGGCAGGCTGCTGCAGGTGCCTATGGACAACACATCACCATGTGGCATTGCAACAAGCAAAGCAGTGTAGGATCTTGGACTCTGTGCCAGGAGTCAGTAAGCCTCTGGAAATGGCTGGACCATCAAGGGACCTTCCTGGTTCAGAACCACCTGGAGGGATCTTTAAATGACAAGGCAGACGAGCTCAGCCATTGACGCCCAATGGATCACGAGTGACAGTTACACCTGGAGGTGGCGCAAGTCTCTTCCGTGAGTGGGAATAACCTTGACTTAATCTGTTCGCCACTGCAGAGACTGTGCAATGTCAGTAGTTCTACATCTTGAACTTATCAAGGAGCCACTCCCTAGGGCACAGCTTTCCAAACATTTCATGTTGGTGACACACCTCTTAGACAATGCTCATCTTGCGGCACGGTAATGCGCGCGAGCTGCCCGAACCTCCTAATGGGGGTTCGGGGGGGTTGTCCCCCAAGAAAATCTTGAAAAAAAAGTGGCCAAACGGTGCATTTTCAAGCAAATTTGAGAAAGCAGGAAGGTTAATAAAGCAATTGCGAATCTGTTCTAACTAAGACAGTCACTGGCAAAACTGTGTGTAAGCAAGGTTAGGTTTGTGCCTGTCCCTTCTGGGGGTGGCTCAAAGACTACTATAAGCCACACCACGCAACATAGAGGCGCACAGGAGCCTTGTTATGAAAAGTTTCCAGATCCTGTCTGGCCCCTGAGGAATATTATCAAGCTAAGAAATATATGTTAAGAATTATCCACCCGAAGTTAGGGGCTTGTAAATTAAAATCTTGCCCCCTCCCCTCGTCATTTTAAATAGCAGAACACACAATAAACCAACTATATTAATTTGACAAATCCCCAAAGCTTTGTAACATTCTATTTTAAAGGCAATTTCAAATGTTAAGCAGTGTATTTATACAACACCATTCTGGATTTTCTGTCAGTTGTGTCACCATGGCATATGTCTGTGCAAAAAATTACGAAAAGATACCCAACACCCTGGCATCCCAGTGTCCGGTTTTAGCACACCAACGGTAAGGGAAACATGGGAATCGGTGGAACCGAGGCACAGTAAAGTAAGTGGACCCCATGAAAGGAAAACTAGACCAGTCAACAACAGAATTACAATCAACACAATGCAGCAGTATGAGTGATTGGCTGGACTATTAGCCATGGAGTGAACAGGCTAGAAAAGTAGATTGGATACATGACTAACTGCTTTCAAAGATATGGAGGGAGCAGAATGCAGTCAGGCAGCTTAGAAGCTCTTTAATATGTGTCACAAAATAATCATAGGTACTGAACAGGAAGTGATAAAACTTCACAGTCTCTCTGTCTCCCTCCCTCTGGCTGTCTCCCTCTCCTTCCCTCTGTCCTCCCCTGACTGTCTCCCTATGCCTCCATCGCTCTGACTTCCTCTCTCTCTGTCTCCCTCACTCTCTGTCACCCTCTGTCTCCCCCTCTCTCTCTCTCCCTCTGTCTCCCTCTCTGTCTCACTGCTTCTCTGTCCCTGTCTGTCCCTGTCTCCCTCCCTCTTTCTCCCTCTCCGTCTCTGTCTGTCTCTGCCTCTATCTGTCTGCCTCTGTCTGTCTCTGTCTGTCCCTGTCTTTGTCTGTCTCTGTCTCTATCTCTGTCTGTCTCTATCTCGGTCTGTCTCTGCCTCCCTCCCCCTCTCTCTCTGTCTCCTTCTCTATGTCTCCCTCCCTTTGTCTACCTCTGTCTGTCTCGCTCCCTCTGTCTCCCTCCCTCTGTCTGTCTCCCTCCCTCTCCGGCTCTTTGTCGCCCTCTGTTTCCGTCCCTCTGTCTCCCTCCCTCTCTCTCTGTCTCCCTCTCCCTCTGTCTCCCTCTCCCTCTCTCTCCCTCTCCCTCCCTCTGTCTGTCTCCATCCCTCCCTCTGTCTCCCTCTCTCTGTCTCCCTATCCCTCCCTCTGTCTACCCCGGACTCCCTCCCTCTTTGTCCCTCTCTCTCTGTCTCCCATGGTTTCCCTCTCTCTCTGTCTCCCCTCTCTGTCTTCCTCCCTCTGTCTCCCGCTCTCTCTGTCTCCCTCCCTCTGTCTTCCTCCCTCTATCTCCATCTGTCTGTCTCCCTGTTTGTCACCCTCTGTCACTTCCCCCCAGTTTTGAGGAAGATGTAAAGGGCTTTTCCGAGAAGACCATGTC
Source organism: Lissotriton helveticus (assembly GCF_964261635.1). NCBI lineage: Eukaryota > Metazoa > Chordata > Amphibia > Caudata > Salamandridae > Lissotriton > Lissotriton helveticus. The sequence goes on along the minus strand of NC_136073.1, from coordinate 689,924,262 downwards.
ACATTAGTACTCAAGTGCAGCATTATCTGAAATCATCAGTGCCCGTATGGTTAAAAATCAAATACTTTCGGATATGATTACATTTGTCATCACAGGGTGAACTCTAGCAGTTGTGGATGTCGGCATCCTTTAATATCTGCAGGGGGAGTGCTAAATACTGAGCCGTTTATTTTATACTTTCAATTATGTAGTACTTACCACGTACGTACGATCGTATTACCAAGCTATTTAATACTGTTCGAACAGTAAATATTTAGATCTGCAGCTTATGGAGGTCGTTAGGAGCAAGCTTTACACCTGTAACGAAATCCTTGGAGTTGCGAACAAAGGTACATTGCAAATATAGCTTCTTTAAAATAAAAAGCTATGAATTTAATGTAATTTATGAGGAACCGTTTCTGCATGCATTGTGTTGGTTACATCCATGTCATCGTTCATCATGCCACTTTACTTGTGACTAATGTTACTTATAGATTCTACTGTGGAGGGCAGGACAAGTGTTGCATGGGTGTTTGTAGCTTAGTCATTTTAATTATCTATACAGTAAAGAATTGACGTAAATAGCTTCTTTGATTTTTCGCGGGTGGTCTGCAGGAGCACTGTGGCTGTGCCAGGGCTCCTCTGTTAGATTACCTTGTGACACATTGCCCAAAGGGTCTATGGCACGGTTAACCTTCACAGTCTGTGGAGCAGTCAAAGGCCACAATATATACGACAGCTTCCCAGGTACACACACAGCCGCACCCGAGTACTTCACAGGTCTTTTACTTTTACTTTTACAAAGACCTTTTACTTGTTAATGAGGCTTTCTTGTGAATCGCCCGGCCCCCATAGAGCAGTCTCTTAGTCCGCGCTGCTGCAACGGACTCGAGAAACTCTTTCAAAGGAATGCCTCTTAATTAGCAGCAGTTATGTGCTAAGCACCCATTAATACCAGTGTCATCCCGCGACACACCCACCCATTGCAGCGACACAGTACTGTACCGGGACACACAGTTTTGAAAGCTCTGCCCTAAGGGAATGCATTCCGCTTAGAGCGGAACTCAGGACTCCTGCATACTTTCCCGCTGATAACACTCCTGCCCCAAGTTCTCAACAAGATCAGAACGACAGGGCCTGAGTCATCCTAGTGGCTCCAGATTGTCCATGGAGAGTATGGTATACAGAATTCCTGGTCTTCAGCATCTGTCTTCCGATGAGGCTGCCCCTGCAGGAGGATCTGCTGTAGCGACAACAGGGCAGGGTTCTGCACCAGGGCCTTCCCAAGCTCCACCTTCATGCATGGTGTAGGAAGCTGGCTCTGTACATACAATACCAAAGAGCGATATAGTGTGAGTACACACTATACCTCTCTTTGGTATTGTATATACAGAGCCAGCTTCCAGGGAGTCCCCAGAGGTATAGTAGAGGCTATATTAGATAATCTCTAACAGCTTGATTTGTGGTAAATGACAATGCCTTTTATTTATCTGTTTTGTTAATTAAACACATAGATAAAAGGCATTGTCATTTACAATGGCAATAGCTCAAACTTGTAAATGCGAGAACTATTCAAAGAAGCGGCTGCCATTGTCCCGGGCTGCTCGGAAAGTGAAAGCACGCATGGCGTGCTGAATGTTGCAGGAAATCATGTTGTGCCTGCAGTAGGAGAAACTCATTAAAGTAAATAGTAGTTACAGACTAAAAAAGACGTACCATGTAACATCTGAAGTAAAAGGGCCAGTCCTCATGGGAGGTTACAAATAAAGACAAGCCAGTACGAAGGAGGGACTAACAAGCCTATTTACGAATCAGAAGGCAGCTTTTATGAAGGTGGGCCGGGCTTCTATTCCATACCCCAATACCGCGTGCCGCAGTGCAGCGCATGCCCTGCCCAGGCTCGACCTAAAAAGGTTATACGTATGGTTTATTTTTAGAACCAAGCAAAACTTGGTACTGGTAGGTAATATACATTCGTAATTGCATGACTGTTAAAAGAAATGCAGTTGTATTTGTGAAGTCAACAGTTACAGGTTTGTAATACTTTTAAAATGCAGGAAGAGTTACAAAGTAATTACTTTTCGGTACTTTAAAATTACTTTGAGTATTGGGGGTGGTATGCCTAGATACCACACATTGGGATTCTTACACACAAGATAAGCACGACTTAGTATAATTTGCAATAGTATTCACTTTTACCCATGCGGTATACCCAGAACAATTTTTAGACTTAAAATCTCATCACAGAAATCTCTGCGGGAGAAAAATGGTTATCGGTCTTTGGGGTACGTACTCAACTTATGTAGGAGGGTTTTGGAGTTTAGGACTAAGGTTCCCCAAGGTCCAGATGGGCACTCTAGTTGCACCACCAGTGGCACTGGGGCCGCCGGGTGCAGAGACCCAACGTTAGCCAATGGGGCTAAAGGGTCCTTCGGTTTAGGGACTGCTGGCAATCAGGCCTCTTGGGTGTGGGAGCAAAGCTCCTAGGGTTAAGGTCGGCACTGTAGGGGCCAATGACCAACATACAAACTGCACCACCAACGACACTGACGTGACGGCCAGGTGCAGAGTGGTGCAGAATTGCCAAGTCAACGGATTCGGGACTATGGAGGTTAGTCTTGTTTGAGCAAATCCGGTGCTCACTAGAGACAGAGTTCGTTAGTTGAGTGCAGGACAAGACCTCCGAGCTTTGGAGGTCGGCTGCTGCTGAAAACGCCGGTTTCTTTGCTGTAGGTAGATCGTGGTTGGGACAGGCCGGTAGGGCTGGAGCCAAGTCATTTGGTGTCCTCGGTTCCTTCCTGAGTCAGCATGGCTCTTCGGTCGTACTTTCTTCCTTGGATCTGAGGAGGCAAGGCTCAGGGTCACCCCTAGATACTGAATTTAGGGGTGTTGAAGCATTGTTCAGGTCGGGACAAGTGGTCCCTTCCTTGGGGTGGGTACACCCCCTATTTTGCCACCCACCAGTGGGATGGGGCATGAGCCTCTTCCTAATTGGCTGAGTTCCCTCATCTTCAAGACGGAGGGGACTGAATTGTGTGCTTCCTCTCGCCTCCCTCACCTGAGGGGTGGGGTTTGTAAAGGTAGACACACCTCTCTTCCTGGGTTGGATTTTCCGCCGATTCTCCCGCCCAGAGTGGAACCTAGAAACAGTGGGAGCCAGTTGCTGTGGCAGCAAAAGGCAGGGACGGCATCCAAAGGCGGCGGGCCTTTGAAGCTTTTCCCCTTTCATGGGCCCTGCCTATCCTGGGGAGGAGGATTAACACCTCTACCCAGGATGGGCCGTTGTTTCGGGACCCAGAGAGGGGAGGCCCTCTACCCAGGGCTCCAGAAACCTGTCTGGTGGTGGCAGATGGCGGGTAGCCATACAGGAACCACACCAGGGCTGGTCAATCTAATAGGGGCATCTCTAAGATGCCCTCGGAGTGCATTAGTGTGGGTTTAATGTGCTGAGAGTTTTGCTACCAAACTTCCCAGTTCTTAGTAAAGCCTTTATGGAGCTGTAGAGTCCTTGGTGACCAACTCCCAGTCCATATACTCTTTATAGCTTTACTACACTTACAATGTTGAAGAATGGACTTAGACACTGTAGGGGTACAGGGCTCATGCGTCTGTACTCTAACCTTAGGACTGGTGTAACCTGGTAGAGAGGTAACTTCCCTAGGTCTTAGGCAGTGGATTACAGGCATTGCTTGAAGGGATGTGTGCCATGTTGACTCTTCACTTTTCTCTGCACCAAAACACGCTGCCTGCAGTGGCAGAGTGTGTGGGTTAAGGTGCAGGGCCTCTAAGAGTGGTAACATAGGTGCTGCAGCACTTAAAGGCCTACCTTGGTCACAGTGCCCTTGGTACCTTTGGTACCTTTTACAAGGGGCTTTCCTGCACCCAGGGATGTGCCAATTGTGTATACAAATGTACCGTTTTGGGAAAGAACACAGGCCCTGGGAACCTGATTGGCAGGACCCAGGGCACATCAAGTCGGGTTGCATCATATGTCAGGCAAAACGTAGGGAGTAACGATGCAAAACGGAGCACTTTCCTACACATGGAGATTGAGCGGTGATATTGATATCATCTTGGCAGCCAGGCATCACTAAAAAAAACTGTATATGTCCGTCATTGGTACAAGTTTGCAGTTTAGTACGGCACATGCCAGATTGCCCCCTTCCAGGCCAAATTAACTGATGTTCTGTTCTTTGTTTTGTTTATTGCCTGGTAAGGCATTGCTTTGGGCACAGTTAAGAGGTACCTTTCTTCTCTTTCAGCGGTTACAATTGCCAGTCCAGCTTTCATTATTTAAGTCACTGGTTGTGATGTGTTAGGTTTCCAACCCTTGTTTCCTTTCTCTCTCCTTTCATCATGCCTCAGTGGGACGTACATTAACTTGGTCTTCACATATTTGATAGGCAGTCCATTTGAGCCACTTCACAGCTATCCATTGTGATGTATTCCCCTCATGATGGTGTTCCTCATTGCCATCATTGCAGAAAGTGAGTGAGGTTAAGGCTTACTTTGTTAACATGCCATACACCACTTTCTTCCCAGACTAACTTGTTCTGCAGATGTAAGAATCCTTCTTACCGTAAGTTGTGATGCTGTTTCACGTTGGTCAAACCATCATCTTGCTAGTGTTCTGTGCTCAAGCTAACCCCTGTAAGGAGGAAGAGACATTCCATTACTTGGACCCCGAAAGAGTGCTAGGCTTTTACAGCAATAGTACAAAAGAACACCAGGAGGATGATCAGCTCTTTGTAAGGTTCGCTGGAGCAGAAAAGATCCATCTCCTGTTGGATTGGACTCTGCAGCGATATCTACTAACCACTGGCAAACAAAACAGGTCTGTGAGCCCATTCCACCAGGGTCAAAGCTGCTACCACTGTGCTGGCATGCAGAGTTCCTGTCCTGGACATCTGCCTTGCAGCAATGTGGGCATCGCTCCATACATCCACAAATCCCTACTGTCTGGACAGCCAGATGGCTGAGAGGGACATTTCACCTGCTCAGTTCCACAGGACGTCTAGGTTTAAGCCATTTCACAGACTCACTTCTTAGTAGGTACCGCTCTGCTATTGTTTCAAAAGGTGATGAATCTGTGGTTAAAAGTCTTTATCAGAAGAACAAGTTAATTACAGAAACGCTCTTTCTAGTAGAGACTCTTTCTAATTGCAGATTTCCTTACCGACCCTTCCAAGTCTGTGACTGGGCTCTACCCATTCATAAAATTCCAAGTCTAAGAATCTGTACACTGGTCAAGAACAATTTGCTGTTCGGGCTCTGCATCTGAGGGCACGGACCGCTTCGAAAGCAACTGACGTCCGTGTGAAAGGGTGGCACGCAAATAGGCCAGCGTGTCATATCCGGAGTTGAATGGCATCAGTGTGAAATTGTATGGCACTACCTACTGGTGCCAGAAGTACTGTTCTAAAGTTTCCAGTCTTATGCCTTGGTACAATTTTAAAGGTGAGGAATCTGTAGTATGATAGTCTCTATCAGAAAGAGAGTTACTGAAGGTAAGTAACTTGTTCTTATGTTCTTCACCAGGTTATTGATACCATATTCTGTTTCTTCTATATGGTTTCTGGTGCTGTTTCGGTTTATAGACTGGTGAAGATCTTTCAAAAACTCTATGTAGTATAGGAAGAACCTATTAAAGAATCAAATTCCACCTCAAATAAGTATGTTGTCTTCTCCTGAGCTAAGGAACTGCCAAACTGTGAATATCCCCCAGTTACATCCCAATTACCAGAGTCCATTGGCCCACATCTCTTTCATTTCCATTTTGGAAAAAGTGAACAAGTCCTTTTGTTGCACTGTGCAGCAGAATTGTCCATTGTTCACCTCAGATGCTGCTCATAAGTCATTGGTTCCAAAGAGAAGCTCTAGTCATTTTTTCCCCCCAAATCTATAATGTCTCAGTCTGACTTACGCTGTGCTGGGGTCTTCTGCAAAATCTATTAACCTGCAAAAGTGATGTTCACTAAACTGGGTCACATAGTGACAGCTTCCACATTTCGTGGGTCTCTGGTACCAGTGTTCATACCAATCCTAGCACTGATAAGTGTCTGCCTTCCTCCAGTTGAAGGTTTGTCTATTTTTGGGAGGGAGAGCTTTTCATATGCACTTCAAAGGGTGGCTAATCAGTTGTATCAGTCAATGACATTCCAAGCAGTCAGGAGGATTTGCCTGCCTTCTTTTACAAATGCTCGTCCTGGCCACAAAGCGGGTTCTCCCTGTGTTTTCGATTGTTTGCTGGAGGACTGCTCTATGCAATTATCAGTATCTCTTTTGATTTTTTTCCATACTTACACTATACAAGGCAATTTAACATGAGTTATTTCACAACTCAAATGTTGACACTGTGTTTCACACAAAATTAGTTTTCTTCCCATCAGTGTCAGCTAGTGACATTTGAAAGTGGTGCGGTGTGAAAGTTTGATATGATTTATGTAGTAAGAGACGCGGGCAAGCTTACTGGACAAACATGGGGTCCAGGGTGGATCCTCCTCCAGAGAAAAACACTGAAGAAAAAAAAGGCAAATGGTGCATTTTGAAGCAAATTAATTTAGTGATAAAGCAAGACTTCTAAAGCAGTGGGAATGTATAGTTTTAAAATATTAACCCTTTCCGTGCTGATGACGGAACCGCTCTCATCAGCCGCGGTGGCGCTGTGCTGATGACGGAGCGGTTCTGTCAAGGCCCGCCCGACGCGCCAGCGCGGCGCTGATTTCGCGCCCGCGCGGCGCTGATTTCGCGCCCGCGCGGTGCGTTCTATTAAGCGGGCGGGGCCATGACGGAACCGCTCCGTCATGAGCACAGCTCCCCGCGCGGTGCGTTCTATTAAGCGGGCGGGGCCATGACGGAACCGCTCCGTCATGAGCACAGCTCAACCGCGGCTGGTGACGGAGCGGTTCCGTCACCAGCATGGGCGCGCCGCGCGGCCCCCCCGCCCCCTTAGCGCTGCGGCGGGATAGCCGCCGCAGCGAAGGTGTTAAACTCATAAAAATCTGCCCTATATCTTACTGTATTAATATGTTCAACAGTTACTGTAATTTGCAAATTATAGAACACAACAACTTCAGCCTTTTACACTGTGTGTTTGCACTGCATGCAGCATCAATTTTGGAAGAAAATGCTCTAACCAGGCTTCGGGAAGGACCCACATCTGATTGTAATCAGCCATATATAAATATGTGAAGACAGGTCTTTAAGTGGGATGAAAAATGTGGGGACTCTTTAAAAGGGAACACATTAAATAAAGTTCTGTTATTCCCATAGTGTGCTACCTGATCAGTATTTTGGTTTCTCTCTGAGATGTAATTACATCCAGATATATAACACAACAACTGACCTACACCTAAAACCTGTGAGTATGATGGCTTTGTTGAACAATATACTTACCTTCGGTAATGCATTATCTGGTAGAGACTCTACCTAGCTGCAGATTCCTTACCTTTGAATTTCCAGGCGTCAGGCTAGATCCAGAAACTTTGGCTGAGCAATACCCCTTGCACACGCCGTCTGGTGGCTCTATTCTGTTCCGCGTGACTTCGTCGGCAGCGTCTGTTATGACATCGCCGTACCTGTATAGGTGCCACCCAGGTGCGTGGACGTCAGTACTTTTCGTTTATTTCCACGCCGGAAGCGCAGAGCCACGAATTAACTGACATAGTCGTGTGCAAAACTAGGGCCCTGAAAAGAGGAGTTACCTTAGCCCTCAAAATTAGTCCCCAAAGCAGGGAGGCATGGGTGGGGCTGTAAGGAATCGGCAGCGAGATAGAGTCTATATCAGATAATGCTTTACCGAAGGTAAGTAACTTGTTCATCTGATCGACTTCTAGCTGCAGATTCCTTACTTTTGACTTCGATACACCAGCCATACCATCCCGGCGGTAGGTGCGAATACATACCTTAAACTAGGAAGTCCTGCAGGACCGAACAGGCAATATGCCGTCCCTGCAGACCTGACTGTCCAGGCAGTAGTGCTTGGCAAATGTCTGCAAAGATGCCCACGTTGCCGACTGATAGATTTCCAGGACTGGGACACCCAAGCTAAGGCATTGGTCACAGCCTTTACCCTTGTGGAATGGGCCCTTAATCCCTCAGGGGGCTGCTTCTTAGCCAGGGCATAGCAGATCTTAATGCAGAGAATGACCCAGCGAAAGATGGTCCTTTTCTGCACTGCCCGCCCCTTCTTAGCTCCGACATACCCCACAAAGAGTTGGTCATCAACCCGGAACTCTTTAGTGCAGTCAAGGTAGAATGACAACACTCTTTTAGTGTCCAGTCAGTGGAGACGCTCCTCTTCCATAAAGGGATGCGGGGGAGCAAAGAAGGTGGGCAGCAAGATGGATTGACCCATATGGGATGGGGTCACAACCTTTGGCAAAAAAGAAGCCCGGGTGCGAAGCACCACTTTGTCTGTAAAAGACATCATGCCGATGTAGGGAGGTGTGCAAGATATCTCCTGCAACTCACTCATCCTCCGGGTAGAAGGAATCGCCACTAAGAAAGCTGTCTTGATGGTAAGCAGCCGGAGGGGACAGTTGTGTAAAGGCTCGGAGGGAGCACACATAAGAAAGGTGAGGACCACTGCGGCATAACATAGGGCGTGGGAGGAAACAAGTGTGTCAGCCCTTTTAGAAACCTATGTACAATAGGAGACCGAAAGAGAGAGGGTTGGTCTGGCAGCCGCAAAAAAAGCGGATGGAGCAGAAAGATAGCCCTTGAGAGTAAGCAACGCAGAGTCATGCTGGGCAAGGGGTCAAATGAATAGAAGAACAGTGGAAAGAGAAACAGAAAGAGGGTCAATAGATTTTTCTGTACAGTATAACAGCAGGCGTATACTGTCTTTGTGGAGGGCTGCCTGGCCGGCAAAATAACGTTGCATACTTCGGGAGGAAGGTCTAAAGCCATCAACTGCCGCCACTCAATCTCCACGCAACATAGAGCCGCAGAGTTGACAGGTTTGGGTGGAAGACCCTCCCCTGCTGCTGTGACAGAAGATCCCCCGGAAGGGGCAGACCGATCAGAGGATCGATGCTTATTTTCAGAAGCTCTGGATACCAGACTCTCCTCACTTAGTCCGGAGGCACAAGAATGACTTGGACCTGGTCGTTCATGATCTTCTTCAGAACCCTGGGCAGGAGTGGTATGGGGGAAAAGGCGTACAGCAGGCCTGAGCTCCATTTCTGACTATGTATCGCCGAGCGATACCCACCTTGGAAAACTCCAGCTCGCAGTGTTGCTGACAAGGAGTGTTCTCTTCGGAGGCGAACAGATCTAACCAAGGTTCTCCCCACTGCTGAAAGAGACCTTGCGCCACCTCCAACTGGAGATGCCATTCATGATCCGCTAGGCACCGATGGCCGAGTTTGTCTGCCCTGACGTTCAGAGAATCTGCCAGATGTTGTGCCACCAGGGTTATGCCCTGCTGTTCCAGCCATGTCCAGAGAAGCAGGTCCTCTCAACAAAGGGTCCACGACCCCACCCCGTCCTGCTTATTGCAATATCAAATGGCGGGGGTGTTGTCTATGAACACGTGCACTAACTTCCCCTTGACTGAGGGAAGAAATGCTTTCAATGCCAATCGAATCGCTCGAAGCTCCAACAAATTAATGTGGAGCTCCGATTCTGTCGGAGACTAGAGTCCCCTGATCTCCACTTCTCCCAGATGGCCGCCCCATCCCAGTAGTGATGCATCTGAAATCTGGTTTGGGAAAGGGAGAGGGGTCTGCTGTTGACCCAATCCGGGTTCGTCAACCACCACTGCAGATCTTTCACAGTTCCTTCCAAGATCTGGAGCATGTCGGTGAGATTTCCTCGATACTGTGCCCACTGGAACTCAGATACTTGGCTGAGGCAAGAGTATCAATAATCCCCTTTTGGATGCTCAATCTCTTCTCCCCCTTGTGAACTGGGTGAAATCAGGCTCACCAGCAGACCCGTGCCCACCGAGAATCTTCCAATTGGCCACTCCCAGTCTAGAAGGCCCTATTCTCAAGCTACTAAATGCCTCCTTGGAAACAGGCTCTCTCCCTCCCGCGCTGAAAGAGGCTAGAGTTATCCCCTTACTTAAAATGTCAGGAGCGGATGCCTCTATCCTTAAAAACTACAGGTCAATCTCCCAGCTCCCGTACTTGGCTAAAGTACTTGAACAACATGTCCTCAAAATACCCTCCACCTTTTTTGAGGAACATAGACTGCTACATCCCAGACAGGCTGGCTTTAGAGCTCATCATAGTACGGAACTGGTGATGCTATCTGTTCTGGATAAGATGAGGGTTATGGCTGACAAGAAAGTATCGAGTGCCCTGATTTTATTAGATCTGTCAGCGGCATTCGATATGGTCAGCCATAAAATCCTCCTGTCCCGTCTTGCCAATGTGGGTATAGAGGGACATGCCTACCAATGGCTTGAATTCTTCCTGTCCAATCGGATGCAGAGGGTGCAGTTAGGTGATCAGGTTTCGTTCACCGGCCCTTTGATATGTGGTGTCCCGCAGGGCTCGGCGTTGTCCCCCTTGCTCTTTAATCTATACCTACAACCACTGGTGGAGACCCTGGCCCAGCTGGATTGCCAGGTCTTCAATTATGCAGACGACACCCAGCTACTGGTACGGATCAACAACTCCAGTGTTACTCAGGAACACATTCAAGAGGTGCTGCGCTTCACAGCGAGCTGGATGACTGACAACTCACTTAAAATAAATCCAGACAAGACGGAAATTCTGGCTGTCCCACACATCAACAGCCCCCTGGTGTGACCTGTTTTGGCCGCGAGAGTTGGGAGTTATCCCTACCCCAGTCCCAGTGGTTAGAAGCTTGGGCATCAAAATCAACGCCGAACTCTCAATGAACAATCAAGTGTCGGCAGTGGTTGGTACCTGCACAGGGCTTTTGAGGTGCTTGCGAAAACTTGTCCCCCTCCTCACTTCAACTTCCCTACAGGTTATTGTTTCTGCCATAATATTGTCCAGGTTGGACTATGGGAATGCCCTTTACATCGGCCTCCCTTGGAAACTAACAAGAAGATTACAGGTTGTGCAGAACGATGCGGCCCGCCTCATTTTTGATCTAACAAGACGGACTCATGCCTCTCCACTGCTCTCGAAATTACATTGCCTCCCTATCAGGCAGCGAGCATCCTTCAAGGGTCTTTGCATTGCCCATAAGGCCATCTACGGTCAGGCCCCAGCATACATCAAGGATCGCCTGACGAGTTACATCCCTGCTCGGACCCTCCGTTCTTCTGTAGCCTGCCGCCTGGTCACCCCTCGATTTCATTCTTCTCGTAAAGGGGGCATAGCCTTCTCCACCTTGATTCCACAGCTCTGGAACAACCTACCTGAAAACTTGCGCAAGGAACCTGTCCTCCTTTCGTTCAGAAAAAAACTCAAGACTATCTTGTTTGTGGAGGCACTGACCACGAAATAATCCCGTCCACACTAGCTCACACGCATTGTCTGTTGTAATATTCCCCTCCAGACGCGCGAAGAGACCTGATGGTGAACCAGTGCTCTATAAAAACCAATTAACATAACATAACAGCTCATCTGCCCTTGGATTGGATGGGCATCAGTCCTGGTTACTGCATCAAGGCCCCTGTAATCCACACAAAACCTCATCTCTCTCTTACCATCTTTGTTGTGGGGTTTTGGTACCATGACTAATGGATTAGCTCAAGGGCTATCCGAAGGCTCAATGACGCCCAACTCCAGCATTTTTTGGACCTCAGTCCTGATGCATTCTCTGACATAGGCTGTCTGTAAATGTTGTTCTTCACAGGATTACTGTCACCTGTGTCCACTTCATGTGTAAACCAGGTGGTTTGAATGGGAGTCAGAGAAAACATGTGAGCAAACTGATTGAGCACTTTCCTGCAATCAGCTTGCTGCTGGTCAATGAGGCTGCTTGCCAAGGCTACTCCATCAGCTGACCCATCAACAGGGCCCTGAGAGAGGATACCAGGAAAAGGTCACTCTCTTTCTCCTGTCCCTCATCAGAGGCAATGGACCCCTAACTGGATGCCCAAACAGAAGGACAAATGGGGTGTGAAAACCACCTTCTGTGGAACCTCTCTGTAGGCAAAGAGAAGGCAGGGTAGTAAGTCATCCCATTTTTACCTAAGCTCTTCTGGGAGCCCCAGAATCATACCCTTCAGTGTCTTGTTGAACCTTTCAACAAATCCATTGTACTGTGGATGGTAGGGTGTGGTGAACTTGTAGTTCACTCCACACTCTTTCCACATGGCCTTGATATAACTAGACATGAAGTTTGTACATCTGTCTGTTAAAAACGTATTTAGGGAAACCCACTCTGGAAAAGACTCCCAGAAGGGCCCTAGCCACCACAGGGGTTGTAATGGTCCTAACGGGAATAACCTCTGGATTCCTAGTGCATGGTCTACTACCACTAGGATGTAACTATGTCCAGATGCTGTTGGAGGGTTTATGGGACCAACAATGTCTATCCCCACCCTCTCAAAGGGACCCCCAACCACTAGGAGTGGAATTAAGGGGGCCTTTGTTGTGCTACCTGACTTACCACTGACTTGACAAGTGACACAGGAGCGTCAAAACTCCTTGGTGTCCTCAGACATATGGGGCCAGTGAAAATGAGGGACAAGCATTTCCAAAGTCTTGCTTTGCCCAGGATGTCCTGCAAGGGGTACGTCATGTGCCAGGGACAGAAGAAAACCCCTGAACTTCTGAGGTATTACCAATATCCTGGTGGCACCAATATCCTGGTGGCACCAGGCTTGGGGTCTCTACCCTCTGAGAACAGGAGCCCATCTTCCTGATCGATGCTATGGGACCCACTCACATTCTCTGCTTCCTCATTAGCAGCTTGCTGTCTGAGCTGTTCAAGAGAGGGGCAGGATTTCTGCTCCAAACTCAAGTCTGCCCTGGAAGGGCCCCCTGCCCCCAAGAACTCTGCCGGGTCAGGCCCAAGTTCCTCTGGGACAGTTTATTCACAGGGACTGAGATCATCTTGCTCAAGAGACTGACCCTCACTGGGAGCTTGGGAGGAGGATACATCTTTACTCTTCCTGCTCCTTCTCTTAGTAGCTATCTGGTCCTTTCTGTCCGGATCCAGCGCTCCTTCAGTGCTTAACTGTTTGGCCTTAGCCCCGGTGACAGCAAATTATGCTGGCAGATTTTCCCCTAATCTCTACAGGTAGGTTTGGAGACACCACAACTCTTTTAGGGCCAGTTACCCCTCTCCAGCTGAAATTCACAACTGCCCAGGAAAGATCAGTCCTGACATTGCTAGAGTTGGTTAACTTGTTACATGTATCCAAGTATGATCTGCTCAGAAGACACAAGTTTCTCTGTCACCACTGTGACACTGGACCTTGTGTCCCGTTAATCCATAGCTTTTTTTTCCATTGATCAAAGGCTGTTGTCTGTAGTTGCCCAAGTTAGTTGGACTTACTAGTAAGGTGGCAAGATCTAGACAAGGACATCACAGGCATCACAGACAAGGACAACCTGAGTGGGAGTCCAGAAAAGGCCAGAACTCACTTCAGAACCCAAGGTTAACCCTACTAATACCTTGGTTGCTTTGGTTGCTGTACTACCACTTGTACTGGTGCTGGGTGAAGCAGGTGCCTTAAGGGCAATGGTAGTAGCTTCCTTGTTGTTAGGACAATCAGCATCCCTTGTCCAATGGCTTTTTTCCCTACACAAGTAACACTGAGGTTTCTTTTTACCCTTCTTGGAGTTTTGGGATTCAGCCCCAGATGCTCGTTCTTGGAGTCGTTGAGAAGACTCCTTTTTATCTTTACCCTTCTCCGCACCCTTCTCTTGGGTTTTAGAAGAATCTTGCTTCTTCTGGTCACCTCCGCCATCATGGTTTTTCTGCTTAACCCTGGTACTGGTGCATGAGCTGGTTCTGACAATTATTATGAATGTGTTCCCTCATCAACAAATTGTACAATCCCTCATAGTCCTGTACCTTGCTTCCATGAAGCCAGCCTTCCAGAGCCTTAATAGCATTGTCTATGAAATCAACCCAGTATTGAGTGTGTGCCTTCAGAGTATCCCTGAACCTAACTCTGTACTGTTGATTGTTTAAAGCCAAACCCATCTATGAGGGCACTCTTTAAGACTGAGTAATTGTCAGCATCCTCTTCTCTAAAAGTGAGGAGCTTGTCTCTACCTTTGTTAGCAGAGGAGGGCCATAGGAAAGCTGCTCACTGCCCTTGAGGGATCTTCTGAACTTTCCCGGCACTCTTTAAAGCAGTGATCCATTTATGGATATCATCCCCCTCCTGGTAAGGAGGGGCAATCTTGCTCAGGTTCCTAGTATCAAAGGAGGATTCCCTGACTATAAGTACATTAGTGCTGCCACCATCGGACTCTAGTCCCAAATGTTTCCTGGCTCTCGGGACTTCCAGGGTCTCTTTACCAAGTGCCAACTGTTCTTGCCTGAGCTTGAGTCTAACGCTCTCAAGTTTGATCAGGTAGTATTCCCTCTCTAGAGAGTCCTCCCTCTTGCTAGAGATGGAGGTCCCTATGGAATTTCCAGAGGCATTGAAGTTAGCAGAGGACCGTCTAGACTTCCCCTCCATCCCAGGAGGAACAAAGGTTGACCTACCTCTGTTGCATCAGTATTATTTCCTGGGGGATCAGAGTTCACCAAGGTGGAGTCATCAGCCTCCTCCTGGTCATGCTCAGAATTAGAGTCACTAGGGGCAACCCCTCCTCACCCATCTTCTGGAGCATCCCCACCCTCTTTGTCCTGTTCATCTGACCTATCAGGATTCTGGTGGTCATCTAGGATAAGCAGCTCTAAGAAGTGCTTAGTGCTGGGGTTACTACCTATCTTCAGTTTTCTAGAGGTACACAGGGTCCTTAGTTCTTGGAACCTAAGACCACTGTATCTAGAGGATTAGGAACAAGAGGTAATTAAGGATAGTGTGGGACGCGCTCAGAGGGATCTCCAGACTGCTAGCCTGCATCGCTGGACACTCATTGCCGCTTGCTGTGGTAGGACTTGGTCCCCCAGCCTGCTCTGCTTTGCCTGAGGGGAAGGGAGGGGCCTCCCTCCAATAAACTCTTTCAGCCGCTTCCTGTGGCGCAAGATGCGCACGGGCGGGCCGTTACTGCCCAGAGGAGGCTGGGCTGGGCCACCCCTCTGAGATATGCCATTGGAGCAGTCTGGCAACAATCCTAAGACGTTACTTTGACCTGAGGTACAGTGTCTCTCCTTTTTGACGCGTGTTCATACTATTGTTGAGACCTTTTGCCACCTCTCTCTTTTTTGGTTCACCCAAACTCTGTCTAGTTTTAGCCTCTATCATTCTTTCCTCTAAACCGGGACTGCACCTGCTGGGGGCATGAGGGGGCACGAGAGCACCAGCAGTAAGTAGAACTTTCACGCCTTAAAGCACTACACCTGAGCATAACAATGTGGAAACGGACCTTATGTGACAAAAAATAAGCGCCCCTTTCACCACCCCCCTCATTGCACCCAACTTCTATTGACCGGATGCTACAGAGGGCCATAGGTGTGGTGGCCACTTAAATAGAACTAACTGAAAAGTGGCTGACTTTAACCCCAGATCTAGATATTTCTTCAACAGGCCCTGACCCCCCCCATGTACCTCTTTAGCCTCGGCCCTAAACTCTCCCAAGGATCAGCCCATGTGCAGTGCAATGGCAAGAAAAATTTCCAACATCAACCCGCGCCAAGGGGCTGTCATCCCAGGCTTGGCTAAAAAATGTAAAACCAAGCCAGTCGTGAGATCTGGGCCCAAACGGAAAAAGTGTACAGATGGGTCATCGGACTCTGGAGACATTCTGGAAGGTGGATTAGTAGGCTGTCCACAAGCAGCTTTGGATTATCCAGTCTGTGTGCCAAACTTGGTGGTGGATCTTCAGGTTCAAGTTAGGGCTAGATCAGGTGGCTGCTTCCCCCCAGAACAAGGTCGGATCCCCCACCTGTTCACAAATTTATTACCACCGCCTACCCAAATCAGGCCAATCATGGAGCCATAAACAGAAGCAGGACATACCCCAATATGCAGATAGAGCAAGACTGTATACACCGGCAGTGGCTTATATGTAGGGAGGGGGAGGCGCCGCTTCTAGCAAAGAAGGCAGGGAAGAGAGGTTAGCCCTGCCTTGTAATAACTTACCTCCTGCTTCATCCTTATTATTAGAACAGGTGTACCGGAGCTTAAAAAGGGGCAAAGGGAATCCTATCATGAATTAAGGAACAAGTGTATGTTCTGGCTGGCCGAGCAGTGACAATTTGCCTATAAGGATGCAGGCGAGATACTCCTAACGCGCAGGGTTGGTTGGGTGGGTAACCGACCGAAAGATGTGCACGGGGATTGCATTGTGATCAATTTAAAAAATCCAATGGTTGTCCAAGCCCTCTTAGGCAGGAACCATTACAGGCAGGAAGGGGTTATTAGGTCTCTACCATTGGAATATTTGTATTCCCCAAGGTTAGCTCCACCAACTAGAGAAGAGAGCAAACTAGATTAGAGATGGGGGTGTGGAACCAGATTTGTCAGCCTACCTGCTTGTGTCAGGAACAGCCCAGACCTTTATTTTTTAATATACCGACAGCAAACAGATATGGGGCCCTAGAGGCAGTTGATTGACTCAAACCCCGTGTTATCAGGAAGAGAAATTCCATCTCAAGAGGGAGCCCCGGGGAGAGCCACGCCAACTAGGTAGTCCAATTATTTCAGTGTGGCACACCCTGATGCATTGGAGGGAAAGGGCCGGCAGGGGACAACCACCCAAAGTTCCAATAAATTCACTTCCGATAAGCCCAAACCATAGGGCAGTACAGGTTAGTGATCTATTGAAGTTACGTAGTTTCTGCCTCTGCTTCGCATACAGCCGCCATTTTGTGTTTAGCCACCATTTTATGTTGCCTCACTCAGGCAGCACGGCTAACGCGGTAAATATGGTCCTTCTGCCTTTTAGTCGCTCCGTGTCTTTCCTGTTAAAGAACAACCCTTGTCCTTGTGTACGGCACTGATGTCAGGGTCTGGCCGAGTTTGCAAAGCCATGTCTAGACTGATTAATCCATGTCTTACTCCACTGTTTGGGTCCCACCATTCTTCTCTGCTTTATCTTGTTTAACTGGCCTTCACTATTCTCTTCGTGTGTTCTCTTGTTACATAGCCCTTCTTTTGAAGCATTCTACACATGTTTTGCCACCTTCAAATTGAATTACGGGCACTAGTGTTGATTAACCTAAGGGGAGGAGAGCACACGGGGTCTGAAAGGAGGGTGTGTTTTAGACATCCGATAGCTTGTTTTCGAACTATTCCTATTTGTCAGTTCTGTGTATATTGGGAGTTGTCATTGTAAACTTGTTGTGTATAATAGACTGTGCGCCACGGATTGAAGTGGCAGTCTCTTGAGAACCTACCTGTGTGGTACTTCTTAGATAACTGTACTTAGCTGCAGCTAATAAATCTACTTTTCTACGCCTAACAGAGTGTCTCGTGTCTCTGTCTGTCGAGGCAGGTGAACCCGGAGATCCTAGGCGTGCCCTGCGCCGCCTGGCCCATAAGGTCAGGTTCTCCAATTGGCGCCCAACGTGCGGCGACTTCAGCGGTAGTAGTTTTTGCCCGAGAGTCGTGAGGAGCTTCGCAAGAAAATTCCGGAGGATTTCGCGAACCACGTGAGCGACCCCTGCATGTCGAAGTGGACCGAAGGTCTTTTGAAGCGTGGCTACTCCTTCCCAACGGCTGCTGACGACTGCTGCCCTGACTGTCGCCCTGCCTTGGCCCTTTGGTGATGATTGGTATCGCGAGACGTTAGACGGACATCTGTTGGCGTGAGAAAAACATTTAGTTAAGTATTTGTGGGTAGCGCCCACCTTTTGGATTTGTTTTTGTTGTTCGATTAGCGCGCTAACCGA
Organism: Lissotriton helveticus; assembly: GCF_964261635.1. Lineage (NCBI taxonomy): Eukaryota > Metazoa > Chordata > Amphibia > Caudata > Salamandridae > Lissotriton > Lissotriton helveticus. The sequence goes on along the minus strand of NC_136073.1, from coordinate 689,906,394 downwards.
AGCCAAGGGGTAAGTACGCTTGTGCTGTGACTCTATTGTCTAAAAATCCCTTGACGTTTGTAAGGAAATCCAGTTCGTTACGAAATGCCTGGATTTAGTAAGTTTAAGAAATGTTGTTGTTTTGGTTGTTCTAGGTATTCCCGGCTAGAGGATTCTTGTCCGATTCCTCCAGTTGGAACTCCTACTTACGAGCTTTATTCAAAACATGGTCTGGGTCCTATTGTTTTTAATGAAACATGGATCCGATATACTAAAAAGGATGGTGTTTTACAGTGGCCACAAAAGGGTTCTTTTGAGGCCGATATATTAGATAATTTGGAAACAATTCTATTCAAGAGAAAAGCCCGGCCGGCAATGTTTGACTCTTTTCGCCTCTGGCGTAAGGAAGCCAAACAGAAAGAAATTAAGCAAATGAAGAAAGATAAGAAAGAGCAGAGTATGTCGATTTTACAGGCTGCCCAACAGTTTAAAAATGACGAAGCTGATCAGGTGATTGAGGTGTCGGAAAGACAACATCGTATGGCAATAGATAGGTGTTATCCTGTGTTACCTACTGTGTCGAAGAGTAAAACACCTGATGACGATTCTTTTATGTCCCATTTGTTGACATTACCTCCACCTTATGTGTTAGGTGCTAATGCACCGCCATTACAACCTGCTGTGAATCCAGCTGTTTTGGTTCCTGCACAATTGCCTATTCCTGTGATTCCAGCTCCGCCCCCTTTGCCAGCGACTTCTGTACCCCAATCTTCTGTGCCTCAGCCCCCTCCATCTGTCGTTTCTTTTGTTACGGATTCTTCTTCTGTTTTACAGAATACGTTGTCTCCTGTTTTAGTGTCAGATTCCCCTACAGCTCGACGACGTCTAGTCGGCACTGTTTCAAGTCTTTTGTCACCTTTTCTTGGGCCTCTCTACTTTTCTCCTGCATCGTCTAGGAGACAATCCTGTAGTCAGTTTCCGGATTTGGAAGAACGGACTAAATTAGATTCTCTTGCTCGTACTTGGATTATGAGTAGTGTACAGTACAGTGTACGTGATATTTTAGATACTTTCCTTCAATGGAACGCGCTTACACAGAGATACGTGTTCAATGCTATGTGCAACACTCTGATTAAAGGATCGGGAGATGTGGATCTGGATTCACCTCCTCAGGATTTATTCGAAATACAGGATCAATTTGATAAGGGACTTATTGTGGGTCCTGCTGTAGAACATGCTATTCAAAAGCTTGTTACTTTTCGATCCGCCTTTTTCTCTCAAAATTCTCTTGAGCCTGATCCCGCGGTTCGTCGTAAGATGGCACAATATCCGATGCGAGAAGTTCCTCCAATATGGAGAGACGCAGTTCCACAAGCAGGTAATGTTCCTGGTGTCCCCGCTCATTTTCAGCGTATATGGGTACATGACCCTTGGAAAAGGTCAGAAGTGTTGGCACTTAAACAGTCCTTACCGGACCCTCGTAAGAATCCTGCGGTGTATTATAAAGAGTTGTCCCAGACTGTTAACGCTTGTATTATGAATCCCACAAGCAATATGGACCAAGATTCGTAAACAGGATCATGATGCAGCTTTAGGCGGTAATTGGGCTGCTATTACAGCTGCAGATGCTGGACAAATAGGTGGTGCCAAGCCGGATGACTTAATTACGGAATTACCTGGAAAAATAATAGAGTTGATGAAAACTATGATGCCTGCGGTGCGCGTTAACTGGGATAAGTTAGCGGCGTGTAAGCAAAAGACCAATGAAAGTGTCTCCGACTTCTTTACTCGTTTTGAAGAGACTTTCATCGACCATAGCGGTCAAGACATGAGTACTGAAGGAGGACAGCGATTGTTCGTAGATAAATTTGTTTTTAATTTACTTCCAGAATTATCACATAAATTAAAACAATCAGAGTTCGTGGGCTGTTTCTTCCACTGCTCAGATATTGGCTACTGCTCAATATTATGACAATAGGGATAAGGAAGATAAGGAGAAAGTGGAGAAAAAGACTAAAGAATTAAAAACGAAGGTTCTTCTGCAACAGGCTTATCCCCCTCGTTCTACTCAGCCCCAATTTCAACAGCCCCCGCAGTTTCACAGGTTGTTGCAGAAACCGGTACCCTCAGTACCACGAGTTCCCTTGGGTCCTAATCAGTGTGCCTACTGTAAGGAAGATGGTCATTTCAAGAATGCTTGTCCGATTTTATTGCAGCGGTATGGTGGACCATTAGCACCACGGGGTCGTGGTGATTCTCGGTCCATATCCAGAGGTAGGGGACGTGGTGCGTCGACTCAGGAACGACGTCCCTCTCCCCCTCAGGATTCTACAAATTACTTTGATCAGAAGACTTCTCCATCTGCTCAATATTACAATGATGACTATTGTCTCGATAATGAGGACGTTGATTTTCATACTAGCTAGGACAGCCATAGGCAAAGTAAGGGAGTTGTATCAGTTCCAGTAGACCAGGAAGGACCTTATGTTAATGTTATGGCATTAGGTGTTACAGAACCATTTCTCTTGGATACTGGTGCAATGAGAAGTTCCATAGTGCATTCTAAACTCCCTGGGGCACCTTTGTCTGGCTCAACAAATGTTTCTGTAGGATTCTCTGGCGCCCCAGTTTCAAATCCGGTTTCTTGTCCTTCACCCATTTCTATTGGTCCATATGATTTGGAAGCTCCGCTTCTTTTAACAACAGGTTGCGGAGAGAATTTATTGGGTTTGGACTTATTGAAACGTTTACATGCTACGCTGTATTGTTCACCCTCTGGTATGCACCTCACTTTGGGTGATAAATTGACTTCTCCAATGTATGTATCTAAAGAACAGTTACCACCTGAACTACGTTCACTTCCTGCTACACTTTGGGCTACGGGTCCGAATGATGTTGGTTTATTGCAAATTCCACCATATGTGATTACCGTTAAGCCTGATGTTAAATTGCCACGTGTTCCTCAATATAAAATATCTAATGATGGTGAAAGAGCCTTGTTGGCCATTGTTCATGATCTGGTTCAGAAAGGTGTGGTCGAAGAGACTAGAGGTAATGTTTGCAATAGCCCTGTTTTACCTATTCATAAACGTACTGATCCCTCTCAGCCACCTGTGTACCGTTTTGTAATTGATCTTTGAGAGGTCAACAAAATTGTTGTCCCTCAGTTTCCTGTTGTGCCGGATATAACTGCTTTGCTTACTATGATTCCTGCTTCAGCGGTCTGGTTCTCGGTTATTGATCTTAAGAATGCTTTCTTTAGCATTCCTATTGCTGAAGAAAGTAGGGATCTCTTTGGCTTCTCTCTCGGAGGCCGAAGCTTCCGGTTTAAGCGTGCACCTCAAGGGTATTGTGAAAGTCCTTCAATATACAGCCAAGCTTTGAAGTCTCAGCTTGACACCTTTTCTTTGCCCTCGGGTGCTACTCTTATCCAATACATGGATGATTTATTAGTGGCTGCTGATTCAGAAAATATCTGTAAAACTGCAACTGTGTCGCTCTTACAACATTTGTCTGATTTACATCATAAAGTATCATCTTCTAAATTGCAATATTGCCGACAAGAGGTTACCTATTTAGGTCATCTCTTGTCGAAGGAGGGAAGGCGATTGATCCCAGAACGTATTCATGCAATCGCACGGATGCCTGTACCGTCCACACAAAGAGAAGTGCGTGCTTTCTTAGGCATTACCTCTTACTGTAGACAGTGGATTCCGAATTTTTCCCTACTTGCTAAACCTCTGTTGGCACTTACACTCAAAGACACGCCCCAGCCTCTTCCTTGGACCGATGAATGTCAAAAGAGTTTTTCTGATTTACGTACTGCTTTGTGTTCTGCTCCTGTGTTGGGTACTCCGAATTACAGTAAACCTTTCACGCTCTATGTCCATGAAAGGGAAGGTTGCGCATTATCAGTTCTAACACAACAATTCGGCGACAAACAAAGGCCGTGTGCCTATTTTTCGGCAACATTAGATCCAGTAGCTAAAGCATTACCAAGTTGCCTCAGAGCAACAGCAGCAGCGGCTATTTCTATTCGTCAATCTGCTGGACTAGTGCTAGATCATACTCTTAATGTTATGGTGCCACATGCTGTAGATACTCTTCTTAACAGGGCGAAAACTCAGCACTTAACAAGTGCCCGTTTGTCTGGATATGAGTTAACACTTTTAGCCAGTCATATACACATAAAAAGACGTAATGTTCTGAATCCAGCAACATTGTTGCCTATTTTGGATGCGAAACATGTACAAGATCAGCATGATTGTTTTCTTCGCACTGAAGAAGAAACGAAGGGTCGAATAGACCTGAAGGATACACCACTTGTGGATCCGGATGGGATCCTATGGGTAGATGGGTCTTGTTTCAAGCTTCCTAATGGCGAAACGACAGCTGCTTATGCAGTAACAACTTTGCACACAGTGGTAGAAACTGCACGCATTTCGCAAAATTCAGCGCAAGCTGCAGAGTTGATTGCGTTGACTAGAGCATGTGTGTTGGCGAAAGGGAAAAGAGTGACTATTTATACTGACAGTCAGTATGCGTTTGGCGTTGCCCATAGTTTTGGTCGTTTGTGGAGGGAAAGAGGATTCTTTACCTCCCACGGCACCAAGATAATCAATCTTCAATCAATCAATCATAGCATTTGTATAGCGCACTACTCACCCGGTGGGTCTCAAGGCGCTTTGGGAGGGGCGGTCCGCTACTGCTCGAACAGCCAGGTCTTGAGCTGCTTCCTGAAGGTGAGGTGGTCTTGGGTCAGGCGGAGGTGGGTCGGGAGGGAGTTCCAGGTCTTGGCGGCCAGGTAGGAGAAGGACCTTCCTCCTGTTGTGGCTCTTCGGATGCGGGGGACGGCGGCGAGGGCGTGGCTGGTTGATCGGAGCTGGCGTGTGGGAGCGTAGAAGTTGAAGCGGCTGTTGAGGTATCTCGGGCCTTGGTTGTGTAGGGCTTTGTGTGCGTGGGTGAGGAGCCGGAAGGAGATTCTCTTGTTGACCGGGAGCCAGTGCAGGTCTCTCAGGTGTCCGGAGATGTGGCTGTGTCGGGGGATGTCGAGGATGAGTCTCGCTGAGGCGTTCTGGATTCGGTGGAGTCTCTTCTGGAGCTTGGCGGTGGTTCCGGCGTAGAGGGCGTTGCCGTAGTCCAGTCGGCTGGTGACGAGGGCCTGGGTGACCGTCTTCATGGTCTCGGTAGGGATCCACCGGAAGATCTTACGTAGCATGCGCAGGATATTGAAGCAGGATGAGGAGACGGCGTTGACTTGTCTGGTCATGGAGAGGGAGGAGTCCAGGATGAAGCCCAGGTTGTGTGCGTGGTCTGTCGGTTTGGGTGCGGTGCCCAGGGCGGGGGGCCACCAGGAGTCGTCCCAGGCGGAGGGCGAGGAGCCCAGGATGAGGACTTCCGTCTTGTCTGAGTTCAGTTTCAGGCAGCTGGTCATCATCCACTCGGCTACGTCTTTCATCCCTTCGTGTAGGTTGGCTCTGGCGGTGGCGGGGTCGTTGGTGAGGGAGAGGATCAGCTGGGTGTCGTCGGCGTAGGAGATGATGTTGAGGTTGTGTTGGCGTGCGATGGCCGCAAGGGGGCTCATGTAGACATTGAAGAGGGTGGGGCTGAGCGAGGAGCCTTGAGGGACTCCGCAGATGACTTCGGTGGCCTCTGATCTGAACCGGGGGTAGGCGGACTCTCTGTGTCCTTCCAGCGAGGAAGGAGATGATCCACTCCAGTGCCTTCTCCTGGATTCCGACGTTGCTGAGGCGCTGCACTAGGGTGCGGTGGCAGACCGTGCCGAATGCCGCGGAGAGGTCTAGGAGGATGAGGGCCGCTGTTTCTCCGTTGTCGAGCAGGGCTCGGATGGCATCGGTGGCTGCGATGAGGGCGGTCTCGGTGCTGTGGTTGGCCCGGAAGCCAGACTGTGAGGGGTCGAGGTATCCATTCGTCTCGAGGAAGGCGGCCAGTTGCTTGTTGACGGTCTTCTCGATGACTTTGGCTGGAAACGGGAGGAGCGAGATGGGGCGGTAGTTTTTGAGTTCGGTGGGGTCTGCTGTTGGTTTTTTCAGTAGAGCGCTGAGTTCGGCGTGCTTCCAGCTCTCCGGGAAGGTGGCGGTTTCGAAGGAGGTGTTGATGATGTCCTGCAGGTGGGGTGCGATGACCGCGCCGGCCTTGTTGAAGACGTGGTGAGGGCAGGGGTCGGTAGGAGATCTGGAGTGGATGGCGTTCATCGTGCGGAAGCTGTCTTCGGTGCTGATCGGGGTCCGGGCGCGGAGGGTGGTGGTCGGGGGCGTTGGTGCGGTCGTGGAGAGCGTTGGTTGAGTGCAGAAGCTGTTGTGTATGTCAGCGATCTTGTTGTGGAAGTAGGAGGCGAGGGAGTTGCAGAGGTCTTGAGATGGGGTGATGTCGTTGTTTCCGGCGTTGGGGTTGGAGAGCTCTTTCACGATGTTGAAGAGTTCTTTGCTGTTGTGTGCGTTGTTGTCCAGTCGTTCCTTGAATGCGGCTTTCTTGGTGGCGTGGATCAGTTGGTGGTGCTTTCGGGTGGCGAGCTTGAGGGTGGTCATGTTGTCCGGAGTTGGGTCTCTTCGCCAGGCTCTCTCGAGGGCTCGGCAGTTCTTCTTGGAACTCTTGAGTTCGTCGGTGAACCATGGGGCTTTCTTGCTGCCGGGTCTGTTAGGCAGGGTCCTCAGTGGGGCGAGGTCGTCTGCGCAGTTGTTGATCCATTTCGTGAGGTTGGCGGCGGCCTGACTGGGGTTGGCAGAGCTAGTGGGAGGGTGCTGGCTCAGGGATGCGGCGAGCTGGTCGGCTGTGATCTTGTTCCAGCTTCTTCGTGCAACCTGTTGCTGGTGGTGGTGGATCGTGTTCTTTCTGAAGCTGAAGTGGATGCAGCTGTGGTCCGTCCAGTGGAGTCCGGTGGCGTGGCTGAAGGTGATGTCCTTGCTGGATGAGAAGATGGGGTCGAGTGTGTGTCCGGCGTAGTGGGTGGGGGTGGTCACCAGCTGCTTGAGACCGAGGTTGGCGAGGTTGTCCAGCAGGGTGGTGGTGTTGCGGTCGTTGTTGATCTCCAGGTGGAAGTTGAGGTCCCCGAGGAGGATGTAGTCAGCGGAGGGGAGGGCGTGCGGGCAGATGAAGTCGGCGACGTCTTCGCTGAATTGTGTGCGTGGTCCCGGGGGTCTGTAGATGAGGGTGCCTCTGAGGGTGGTCTTGGGGTCGGTGTGGATCTGGAAGTGCAGGTGTTCGGCGGTCGTGAGGGTGTCGTCGGTGTTGGTCGTGATGCGGATGGTGTTACTGTGGATGATGGCAATGCCTCCCCCCGTCTGGTTGGTGCGGTCCCTCCGGGTGATCTTGTAGCCCTCCGCGATGGCGATGGCGATGTCGGGCGCTGAGGAGGCGTTCATCCAGGTTTCCGTGAGGAAGGCAACGTCTGGAGATGTGGTGTCGAGGAGGTTCCAGAGTTCGACGGCGTGTCTGTGGACGGAGTGGGTGTTGAGCAGGATGCACTTGAGGTGGTTGCTGCTGGTGTTCGGCTTAGTCGGTGCTGGTGTAGTGCCGCTCCGGTTGCAGGTGTACTTGCAGGAGTGGCAGCTGAAGGGTCCGTGGGTGCGTCTCGGGTTGGCTCGGTAGCATCCCGGGAATCGGCCAGTGTTGAGTGCGTGGAGTTCGGTGGAGTTGTAGGTCCGGCGGGTGGGCTGGTGCCTGCGGGGGCCAGGGGTCCTGGCGCTGGATGCGATCCAGGCGCGGACGGGCGCAGACGGGCTTACCTTTGGCGCACCTTCGGCGCTCAATCGGTGCTCCCGCTGCGCGCGTCCGCTGCGCGGTCGCTCAGGGGGCGTCATAAGTAATGCGCCGGGAGGGCGGGTCAGCTGGGTGGCGGGAGCGGGGTGGCCAGTGGGCAGGGGGGGGCGGAGTCGGCTGGAGGTCAGTGGCGGGAAGGAGGGCCGAGGGCGGCTCAGCGGCGGCTGGGTCGTCCGGCGGCTGGAGAGGAGAGCTAACAGGTAGGGGGAGAGCAGCAGAAGGGGGGGAAATAGGGGTACAGAAGGCAAAAGGGGAAGGTGAATACAGGAGGCAGAAAACCAACAGAAACACCAACAGGCAAAGGGGATACAGGCGGAAAAAACGGAGGCAGCAGGAGGGGGGGGGAAACACAGAAGGCAACGCAGGCATCAGGCAGCGCACTGGTAATCAGCGGGCAGGAGCAGCGGTGGGTGGGTGGGGGCGACCTCGCCTGGAGCAGGCTCAGCGGTCGCTCCCTACCCCTGCACTCTGACCCCTTAAGTAATGCGCCGGGAGGGCGGGTCAGCTGGGTGGCGGGAGCGGGGCGGCCAGTGGGCAGGGAGGGGAGGAGTCGGCTGGAGGTCAGTGGCGGGAAGGAGGGCCGAGGGCGGCTCAGCGGCGGCTGGGTCGTCCGGCGGCTGGAGAGGAGAGCTAACAGGTAGGGGGAGAGCAGCAGAAGGGGGGGAAATAGGGGTACAGAAGGCAAAAGGGGAAGGTGTATACAGGAGGCAGAAAACCAACAGAAAAACCAACAGGCAAAGGGGATACAGGCGGAAAAAAACGGAGGCAGCAGGAGGGGGGGGAAAAACACAGAAGGCGGCAGGCAGCAGGCAGCGCACTGGTAATCAGCGGGCAGGAGCAGCGGTGGGTGGGGGCAACCTGGCCTGGAGCAGGCTCAGCGGTCGCTGCATGGTCAGTTAGTAACTGACCTTCTTGAATCACTTGCTTTGCCTACTCAAATAGCGATTGTGAAGTGCAGTGCACATAAAAGGATTACTGACGATGTGGGTCAAGGAAATGCATTTGCAGATGAAATTGCGAGGGAGACAGCGAGAAATGTTGAAAGTCGCATGTACGTTGCGGGCCCTGCAAGATGGGTCGCAGAAGGTGGTATGTGTGAAGACACAGTGGAAAGCATGAAAGCGATTCAGAAGGAGGCCACCGAGAAAGAATTGAGTACGTGGAGAGAAAGTACGGGAATGTTGGATAGTATGGGATGTTGGACGGAATTGTCAGAGCATCAACGATGGTTGTTACCAGATGCGTATGTACTGCCTGTAGTTACTATGGCTCATGGACCAGCCCATATTAATGCAAGGGGTATATGCAAGCTTTTAGCTCCAGTATGGCAAAATGAAGGTATTCCTAGGTGTGCAGAAAATGTGGTGAAACATTGCATTGTTTGTTTGATGCACAATCCAGGAAAGGGAACTCTGACTCCAGCAGGTCACTTTGCACCCCTTACGTACCCGTTCGAGGTACTGCAAATAGACTATATCCATATGGAACGCTTTAACAATCTCAAGTATGTCCTGGTGGTGGTTTGCGCCTTTTCCAGATGGATAGAGGCCTAACCCCTAAAGGACAACACTGCCTAGTCCACTGCAAAAATACTTTTGAAGGAATTTTTCCCGAGGTTTGGTTTGCCGCGCATTGTCTGGAGTGACAATGGAAGTGAATTTGTAGGTCAAATTATGCAAAAGGTGTGTGTGGGTCTAGGTATTAGACAGAAATTCCATGCGGCAAACCATCCTCAGTCAGCGGGTCTGGTAGAGTGCTATAATGGCACTCTCAAACTTAAATTAGCAAAGATTCAGGCCAGCACAGGTCTTTCCTGGCCTGATGCCTTGCCTTTGGCACTTCTTTCAACTATTTATTTATTTATTTATTTATTTTATATTCTTATAAAGCGCTAGATTAGACTCCCGAAGGGGTATCTCCGCGCTATTGCTGTACCACAAGTTTGTGCTAGTTACGAGAGTGTGGTTAGTACAGGGTGCAGAAGCTGAGAAGTAATTTATTTATCAGGATACAGATACGTTTTTAAATTCTTCCGGAAACTCAGATGGCTGGAAATTGATCTGAGTTCTGGAGGCAAAGAATTCCAGAGTGTTGGGCCGGCATAAGCTAATGCACGGCCACCTTGTCTGGTCTTTTTTACTCTTGGTATCTGCAGGAGCTGCTGATGTCTGGAGCGAAGAAGTCGCCCCGGGATGTAGGGCTGAAAGATCTTAATCAAGTATTTCGGGCCCTCCCCTATCATGCTCTTGTGGATGGTGCATAAGGTCTTAAATTGGACTTGCTTCCTAACTGGAAGCCAGTGGAGTCTCATCAGCAGGGGACTGGAAGGGGTCCTGGCTGGAGCATTCAGGACAACCCTTGCTGCTGTATTTTGAATTATTTGCAATTTTCTGAGCTGCTCCTCGTTAGCTCCGAGGAGCAGCCCATTGCAATAATCCACCCTGCTGATGACCAGAGCCTGCACGAGCGTTTTTCTGTGATGATCTGGTATGTAGGGGAAGACTCGTCTCAACATCCCGATAGCCCGGAAGCAGGTGCCAGCAACCTGGTTAACATGTCCCTTAAAAGTGAGTTGCTGGTCAAAGAGCACTCCCAGGTTCCTAACAGAACTCTTGGGGGTGGGGACAGGGCCTAGCTCCACGGGCCACCAGTCAGATGACCAATATGTTGCCGCTTGTCCAAAACACATAACCTCCGTTTTCCCCACGTTGCACTGCAGACGGTTAGTTGACATCCAGTCTGCTATGGCTCTCATACCATCTGCAAAGGATCTTTTTATTGCAGATGTGAGAGTTTTAAAAGGGAAAAGGAGTTGGGTGTCGTCAGCATACGACACCGGGGTGAACCCGAAAGATCTAGCTAAGTTGGCTAGGGGTGCCACATACACATTAAAAAGCATGAACAACTGTTCATTCTCGTTTGGGGCTTAGCCCATACGAGATTGTTTTTGGACGCCCAGCTAATGTTTGGGGAGTCCCCAGACCCAAACAGTACTCAGACATTCCGTATCCGTTATTGGTTGACTACTTGCATGATCTCACCACTAAATTGCATGTTATTCGTCAACAGGTCCAAAACGCTTTGCCGGAGGCCTCCTCAGATCCCGGACACTCCATCCAGCCTGGGGACTGAGGTGTGTCTGAAGAACTTCCAGAGGAAAAAGAACTTGGAACCTCGTTGGGGGCCGCCGAGACAAGTGTTACTCACAACTCGTACAGCTGTCAAGGTCCTGGGAAAGAAAAACTGGATCCACGGTGTGCATTGCAAAAGGGTACCATTGCCTTTACCTTTTGACCAGTGGGTCCGAGAGGTGTTGGTGATAGTGAAAGTGAGAAGGTACCCAGATTCGTACCGTTCAGCAGTGCACACCTGGATTGAACTAGCTCAGAGAAAGAAGACAATGACGTCTTACAGGAAGCTGTACCTGTACATTTAAGACTCAATACAACAAATCCTGAAAATGTATTTAAGGACCAAACGATACCCGGAAAGAGACGATACAATCTGCGAAGGAGGTTGACTAAAGACAATTAATTTTGGTTTCTTTTCTTTGATTTTGTTTAAAAAAAGATAACGTCCGTTTTTCTTTATCCATCAAGTTGCAGGGTCACGGTAGAAGTCTTGAGCTGTGACCTGAATAGTGACTTGGTCAACAGGACTTGCAGTGTCATAGGACGGCTAACAATCACAGCCAAGTGATTAAGGAAGATTATCGTGAGCAACGCCTTTAGAGTAATGGATAGTACAGGAAAAGGGAGCGATATTAAAATGCTGAAAAGAGCTCATTATAAAAAATTATTATTCGGTCGTTGTGGCGTAGCATTGTGTGTTTTAGTATGTTTATGTAGTTTATTAGCATGCATAGGATGGCTTATACATGTCCTACAGTTGGTACCTGTTCCCACTTCTGTCCCTCTAACTCCCTCTACTACTGTTTCTCCGCATAAATTCTACTCACTCTCAGACCACGAGCAAATGAGAAGAATGGAATATCTTAACAACTCGTTCATTCAATTGCTACACCAGCATCAATTGATAGTAAATGTTACTGATTGTTGGGTTTGTGGTCTTATACCACATAATACACAGAGAGGAATGCCGTATCTAGTCCTCCCATTTTCATATGAAGGTTCTGCTTGGGCCTATCTGGCTATGTTTTCCAATGCATACCAGAATCAACTTCGATATCCTCCTGGTGGACTCTTTAATGGTGGAGTGGATTTCAGTCACAGTCCTTTGATAAAGGGTATTGTAACGATGGCAAAGATCGCTGACATTAGCAAGATTCCCAAAGATGAGAAGAGAGCATACGATGGGTTGAATATAACTCGCTATACTCTCAGCCTCACTGACAAGGTTAAGCAACAGAGTTTTACACCAATCTGGGTTTTACCCCAAAGAGGTCATTTGTGCTTACAAATAAATGGCCAGAATACCAAAACTAAGCAAGAGAGGAGTAATTGCTCCCATACCTATGTTTATACTCCTTCTACTCCCGCACCATTGGTGGCATCTCAAGGTACATATTTTATCTGCCATGACAAAGCTTTTACATGGCTTCCCACATACTTCTCGGGAACGTGTTATATCACTTTTCTCCTTCCCCCTACATACACTGCTCCTGCTGATTATCACAGAAAGAGAGTTGGTAGAGGAGTTGTAGATTCAGAAGATACAGCAGGACAAGAAGGAGGGGATTTTCTGAAAGGGTTGCTTCCCTTTTGGGGTCCGATGGCCAATAGCAGAAATATCAGACAGTTAGTTTGCGTGGTTGATGCCACAATCAATGTAACTTCCGGAGCATTGAAGAATTTGACCGCCGAACTTCAGGCGGATAGACTTATGACTTTACAGAATAGAATGGTTTTAGACATAGTTCTTGCAGATAAAGGTGGAGTCTGTAAATTGATTGGATCTAGTTGTTGCATTTATATTCCTGACAACGCCCCTACAATATACCAAGCCATCTCTAAGCTACATGTCATCTCTGAGTCTTTTCACCAAGATACTGGAGATTGGTCTGTGATGGGATGGTTTTGGGGACCACTGTCCACTTGGGGATGGAAAGTGTTAACTTTCTTTGGAATGATTTTAGCAATCATCTTTTCCTGTTGTCTCTGTCTACAGTGTGGCCCAGCCATTTGTGGACTTTGTGCCACGATCTGGTCTCCAAACCAGTGGCACAGCAGACAGAAAACATCAAGATGATGGTGCAACAACACCTTAGTGCCCTTATGACCATTGATATCGACTCAGACTAAAATGGGTCCCTTTGTGCATTGCCTGAGTATGGCAAAAGGAGGGTCTGAGGTCACGTAGTTTCTGCCTCTGCTTCGCATACAGCCGCCATTTTGTGTTTAGCCGCCATTTTATGTTGCCTCACTCAGGCAGCACAGCTAACGCGGTAAATATGGTCCTTCTGCCTTTTAGTCGCTCCGTGTCTTTCCTGTTAAAGAACAACCCTTGTCCTTATGTACGGCACTGATGTCAGGGTCTGGCCGAGTTCGCAAAGCCATGTCTAGACTGATTAATCCATGTCTTACTCCACTGTTTGGGTCCCACCATTCTTCTCTGCTTTATCTTTTTAACTGGCCTTCACTATTCTCTTTGTGTGTTCTCTTGTTACATAGCCATTCTTTTGAAGCATTCTACACATGTTTTGCCACCTGCAAATTGAATTACGGGCACTAGTGTTGATTAACCTGAGGGGAGGAGAGCACACGGGGTCTGAAAGGAGGGTGTGTTTTAGACATCCGATAGCTTGTTTTCGAACTATTCCTATTTGTCAGTTCTGTGTATATTGGGAGTTGTCATTGTAAACTTGTGTATAATAGACTGTGCGCCACGGATTGAAGTGGCAGTCTCTTGAGAACCTACCTGCGTGGTACTTCTTAGATAACTGTACTTAGCTGCAGCTAATAAATCTACTTTTCTACGCCTAACAGAGTGTCTCGTGTCTCTGTCTGTCGAGGCAGGTGAACCCGAAGATCCTAGGCGTGCCCTGCGCCGCCTGGCCCATAAGGTCAGGTTCTCCACTATCCACCCTAATGGTCTCACAATCCCCACTTTCCGTACATGGTAAAAATGATTAAATGATACCAGTATCAGTTCTAGGGCAAAGGGGTTGAAGAGGATCAGTGTTTACCAGCAGAAAGTTGGTCCATCAATGACAGATATCCAACCCCTAAGCCCAGGCAGCCATTCGAGTCCACCCAGGATGTAGGCATTATCTAGGAATGTTGAGGGTCTTATTGTCAAACTGGATCATCCTGACTGGGGGGTATTTATAGATCAATATGATGTTTGCATGTTTCAAGAAACCTGGGCAAGGGTGTATCTTCAACGGCTGGGATATGTTTCATTTAGAGCAACTGCCACTTTTGTGGTAAATGGCAGGCCTTCAGGGGGGCTTTGTACCTGGGTTGGCTCGCACTTGGGTTGTACAGCAAAGCAAGTGGAGATATCTTCCAACGATATTTTTTGTATTCTTCTTTCTTTTCCATCAAAGGTCAGAATCGCTCTGGTCAATTTTTATTCACAGCCGGTTAGTTATAGCCAAGAATCAACGACCCTCGTTCAGTTGACCACCTTTATATCCACCATCCCCAACAACTTTTCGGTGATCATTGGTGGTAACTTCAACTGCCAGTTTGAGCCCTTGGACGACCTGAATGGAGGAAATCCCAGTGTAGAGGACCCACAGGGCTAACCCCGGGCCTAATATCCCGCCAATTAGGGCTTGGACTCCACTGGTGCTCCAGATTAATTCCCTCACCCTGAAACACTCTTTAAGGGCTTGTAATGGCAGTACTAAATCGGACTCACCGGTGAACCACACTTTGAATAGAATAGGGCAACCATCCACCCTTAACTACATTTTAGTAGATACAATGTTTTGGCATAGGGTGGTTGATTTTAAGATTGTGCCTCGCCATGATAGCGTCCATAATGTTCTGATCTTAGAGGCGGGAATGCCAACTGCTGAGATCGCACCTGATCCAAAATCTTCGTCCGATGATAGACTAACACTCATTAATTGTAGGAGGAGAGTCTGATGGATGAATATATATCAATCCCAAGAAAAGCTGTCCTCCCAATATGAATCAATCATTCTGTTTTTAATGGCCACAGAACACTCTATTTCTATCAACGGTTTATCCTTTTCCCTCACGAACGTTGCTGAGAATCACAAAGTATTGACAGCAACATTGGTTAACTCCTTCTCCTCTTATCAATAGAACAAGCAAGCACAAAAAGGCTAGACATTCATGGTTTGGTCACAGCTGCCAAAGGGCCAAGTTAGCTCTTATTACTGCAATTAAAGTTAAAGATAGGCACCTAATTAGAGAAAAAAAGGTGTTCTATAAAAGCACCATTGCCGATGCTAAAAAAAATGGTGGGAGTGCAATAAGTGGGACACCCTGAGAAGGGCCCTAGCCAATCATGACATGAAGGTCTTTTGGAATGTAGTAAATAAGGGCTGTTCCAAAGGAAAACAGGCTATAGAGCCTAATATTGGAGCGGATGCCTGGATGACACAATTTTGAGACCCTCTAATCTGAAAGAAACATGTTAGTTAGATTCCTTACCTTAGAATAACTCCCAGGCGTCAGACTGGATCCGGACAATTTTGCGTAGCAGTACCCTTGCGCGTCGGTAGGCGTCGTCTTCGGCTCCCCGTCCGTCATCGGTGTCGTTGGCGCCGGGATGACGTAGTCGGAGTACTTTGACGTTGCCCTCGCGCGCTGACTTCAGTTCTTCTTTTTTCCGTGCCAGCAAGAGCAGGTCTGGAGAAAGCAGTACCTTAGTCACTTTTTGACTAAACCTTTTTGATCATTTTTTATCTCTTCTCGAGTCTTCACGACTCTCGGTGCCGGTAGTGATGCCCGGGTTCAAGCCCTGTACCGACTGCGCCCGACTGATGTCGGTTACCGATCCCCACCGCCGGTGCCTGTATTGCCTTGGGGCCGACCACAATGACCGGTCGTGCCCCGACTGCCGGGCCTTGACGTCGAAGGCTAGACGGGAGCGGTCCCGTGAGAGCCACGAGCTCCGGCAGTCGGCCCGTGCCGCTCAAGGTCCCGGTCCAGGAGGGGGTCGAGGGACCGGTCGCGGGGCAGCAGTCATCACAGCTCTACGAGTCGACACCATTCGTTGGGCTCCAAGTCCTCAGGTAAGAGGCACAAGAAGTCGAAGAGACGACATCGCTCTTCTGCCTCCCCCCGACGCTCGCACGACGCGGCCGGGGGTTCGGGCGACACCGGCTCCGCCGGAGCCGCAGGCGCCGCGACCAGCTCCATACCCGCCGGTCCCTGGGCTGAACGCAACGCCAGAGGAGATCGAGGCCTTCCTCACGGCCATGAGGTCCCTCTCTCCTCCGTCGGGTCACGCGGTGCCTCCGGGCCCCGTGGCCCCGACTGGGAGTCCAGACGGGCCCGGTGCTTCGGCCCCGGCGCCGTCGGCGACTTCGGTCCCGACGCCGCAGGCTCCCGCTGGATCCGGATCCGGGTCGCCACTGGTCGACCTCACGCCCCGCCGGCGTCGACCCCCAGGGTGTCGCCCCCGGCGCCGTCCCCGCATGGTGCCACCCCTGATCCCTCCCTCGGTCCGGATCCGGCGTCGGACCGGCGTCGACCGATGCCGCATTCGACGCCAGCTGAAGAGCATTTCTTCTTTGATCCGGCTCCATCCTTTGACTCTGAATTTCAGGTGATGGAGGGGGATTGGGAGGGGTCTGAGGACCCTCTGACACGTCAGTGTCAGTCCTTTCAGGCCTGGGCAGAGGAGCTAGGGGAGGCCAGTGGTCTTGATACCTCCCCTGACACTGGCTTTGTCTCCCCTCCTACCGTGGCTACGGAGGAGGGGGCTGCTTATAGTGTGGTGCTGACGTGGGCAGCCAAGGCCTTGGTGCTTACGCTCCCCGTCGCTACTGTGAGGTCGAACATCCTCACTGAGGTCCTTAAACTGCAGACAGGTGCTCCGGAGCCTCTGCTGCCGTTTAATGAGGCTCTCATGGACGTCCTGTTGGGCACCTGTTCCAGGCCCGCTACAGCCCCCCTCTGTAGATAGGATCGTCGCCAGGCACCACCGCCCAGCTCAGGGCGACTGTAGCTTCCTGTCCACCCACCCCACCCCCGAGAGCCTGGTTATCCAGACCTCTACTTTCCAATCCGTATTCTAGACTGCACCCCCAGATCGGGAATCCAAAAGGTACGAACAGTTTGGTAAGAAACTGTTCTTATCCCTCAGTTGTGGGTTGCGGACAGTCAACACCGCTTGCCTTTTGGGCCGTTATTCCCACTCTCTGTGGGATACGGTTGCGGCCGTGCTGCCGGAGTGCCCGGAGGAGACCCGTGCGAAGCTCGCTCAAGCCCTCGTGGAGGGACGAGACGCAGCTCGGTATTCCATACGATATGGGCTGGATACCACCGCAGTACCACCGCGTGTCGGGGGATCACTTGCAATTTCTGCAAGAGGAAGTGTTGGCCCTCTTGGCCAAGGGGGCTATCGAGTGCGTTCCTGGGCCAGAAGTAGGACGTGGTTGCTATTCCCACTACTTTCTGGGTCCCAAGAAGGGCAAAGGGGGCCTACGCCCTATCTTGGACCTACGGAACGTCAAAGGCTTCCTCTGGAAGGAAAAGTTCAAGATGCTGACTCTGGCTCAGGTCTTAGCTGCCCTGGACCCCGGAGACTGGATGGTAGCGTTGGACTTGCAGGACGCGTATTTCCACATCCCCATCCTGCCAGCGTTACCTGCGGTTCATGGTAGGCCACGAGCACTTCCAGTTCACCGTGCTCCCCTTTGGCCTATGGCTACCTCTCTGCCATTTCCGCCTTCTTAAGGCTACCTGATCAGCCCTCTTTGTTCAAGTCCCTCGTTGTAAATAGGTTTTTGAAGGGCATCACTCATATGTTTCCCCCTGTTCCTTTCGTGATGCCGCAGTGGGACTTGAACCTTGTTCTGACCTATCTGATGTGTGCTCCTTTTGAGCCACTTCATAACTGTCCTCTTCGTCTTCTCACTCTTAAGACTGCATTCCTGGTTGCCATCACCTCTGCCAGGAGGGTGGGTGAGCTCCAGGCTCTTTCTTCTAAACCTCCTTTCCTTTCTGTCCATCCGGACAAAGTTGTGTTGCGGACGGAACACTCTTTCCGGCCCAAGGTAGTCACAGGCTTCCACATCGGGCAGTCCATCACCTTGCCCACATTCTTTCCGCCTCCGCATCCCTCGAAAGAGGAAGAGAGGCTCCACCGTCTGGACCCAAAACGTGCGCTCTCATTCTATCTGGATCGCACACGCCAGTTCCGGGTGGATGACCAACTCTTTGTTGGCTACGTGGGCGCTAAGAAGGGACGGGCGGTGCACAAACAAACCATCTCTCGGTGGGTCGTCTTGTGCATCAAGGTTTGCTACTCCTTGGCAAAGAAGGAGCCTCCTATTGGGCTGAGGGCCCATTCCACTCGGGCCACGGCGGCTTCTACTGCTCTGGGTCGGGGAGTCCCCTTGCAGGACATCTGTCAGGCAGCTACGTGGGCCTCGCTGCACACTTTCGCTAGACACTACTGCCTGGACAGCCAAGCCCGGAGAGATGGCTTCTTTGGCCGTTCCGTTCTCCAGGACTTTCTGGTGTGATCTAGGTTCGCAGACCCACCACCGGGGTTGGTATTGCTGGGGTATCTATTCTACGGTAAGGAATCTAACTAAAGTGTTTCTTTCAGATGAACAAGTTACTTACCTTCGGTAACGACATATCTGTAAGAAATATTAGTTAGTTAGATTCCTTACCGCCCCACCCATCCTCCCCGTTCTGCGAAACGATATCTAGGGTTAAGGCCATCCCTTTCAGGGCCCTAGTTTCATGACACCAGTATTGGTCTTCATCACGGCTCTGTGTTTCTGGCGCGGAAAAGCTGTGTATAAGAACTGACGTCAGCGCGCGAGGTCGGCGTCTAAGTACTCTGATGATGTCATCCCGGCGCCGACGACGGACGCGGAGCCGCAGACGACGCCTACCGATGCGCAAGGGTACTGCTATGCAAAATTTTCCGGATCCAGTCTGATGCCTGGGGGTTATTCTAAGGTAAGGAATCTAACTAACTAATGTTTCTTACAGATATATCGTTACCGAAGGTAAGCAACTTGTTCTTCAAGGGTGGAGGATGAGGGTGGCATCATAGCTAATGAGTTCTCCCCCAGAGGTAAACTGCATTGAGGCCGCGAGATAACCCTCAAGGTAAGGTAAGGTAAGTTTATTATTATGCATGATTAATTAAAACCGAAGGAGATCACTAATGCCTTAAGCAAAGTAGCTCCATCTATAGCTCCGGGGTTAGATAAGATCCCATGGGACCTCTTTCAAAGTGAACCTACTATCTGGCCCCCTATTTGTGTACCCAGTACAATGCTATTCTACAGAGAATGGCGATTCCTGCTACCTGGGCTGGCACTGAAATCCTCCCAGTTTACAAAAAGGGCTCACCTCTCCTCCCCACAAACTATAGAACTATATGTCTGATTGATGTCAGCCAAAAAATATTTGTCCCTGTATTGCTGGGATGACTCCAGAGCTGGATGGAGGAGCAGAATATCCTTAGCCCATATCAAGCCGGCTTTAGAGAAAAGATGTCCACAAAAGACCAGATTTTTAGGCTCCAGCTCCTACAATGGAAGACTGTGTCTATAGAGGGTGGCAGCGTCTATTTAATTTTCATGAACTTAAAATCCGTGTTTGATTTGTTGCCGAGAGACAAACTGTGGGTGACATTAAGAGATTTGGGGGCCCAGCTTATTTTTGTCACCTGCTGAAACAGCTACATGAAGGCAATTACGCCCAAATTAGGTTTGGCAGACATGGATAACTTACCTATAGATAGAGGTGTTCGACAAGGCTGTGTTCTTGCCTCCACCCTTTTCTGTCTTTTTGTAAGTTGCAGGAGATCGTGTGCGTGCGAGTGAGCCAGTCAGATGTATGTTTGTACAATGCGTGAGGAGCTATGGCAGGCGCACGCCTAATGTATTTTCCCCGATGCACGAGAATCTCCGGTTCCAGTGAGTGCTCGCATTACTTGGGGATGTTGTTCTTTGAAGGAAATAGAGCGCGTTCTGAGTTCTCGAGTTCAGACGTGTGTCTTCCAGCAGGAAATAGAGGTTGCTTTTCAAACGTGTAATGAAAGGTTGTTATACAACGAGTCTCCGATCGTTCACCAGTTGCCAAGGAGCCAGGCATGAGCATTACACGATTAAAGCAAAACAATAAAGTAGTCGTGACATAATATCATGATATAACAGGGTCGCTTAAATGGTAAGAATCTGTTGCCTTAAATCTAGCAGTCATCTGTGGCACCAGTAACAAAGTGAGTAATCATTATATTAATGATATTATATTAATATTATATATTATTTTAATTATATTAATTATATTATATTAAATATGTCATTAATTATAGGGTATATATTATAACAGTGTCGCTTAAATGGTAAGAATCTGCTGCCTTACATCTAGCAGTCATCTGTGGCACCAGTAACAAAGTGATTAATCATTATATTAATTATATTATATTAATATTATATATTATATTAATTATATTATATTAATTAAGTCATTAATTATAGGGTATATATTATAACAGTGTCGCTTAAATGGTAAGAATCTGCTACCTTAAATCTATCAGTCATCTGTGGCACCAGTAACAAAGTGATTAATCATTATATTATATTAATATTATATATTAATTATATTATATTAATTATATCATTAATTATAGGGTAGCAGTTTAAGTCGAGCAGGCATTGCTAACAATTTGATCAGACAGCATGTGATCAGCCACTGCTTATGAGACAGTCTTGCAGCACGGCTTATATAACTTTGCCCCATGCAACTTTCAGAAGTTGTGAACAGCACCCATTTACCTGTGATAATTCAGAGTCTGATAAATTGAAGGTGCCTTCTGAATAACTCAAAAGAATGGGGGTAGTTATTCAACAACTTTAATATTGGTTCAAGTTTATCAGAATGGGATTACAGAATTTGACCCTGTTCAAACAATTAAAGAGATTGCTTGTCACCTCCCTTCAAAAGTCATGATTCAGGTATTGCAATGGCCTTCACACAACAGACAATGAAAAATTTAGGGAAAATGCACAGAATCTCAAAGATCCATGCCCAAACCAATAGTCCCAGACACACTAGATGAGAGAAAGGAAAGCATGACCTGAAACAATGTCACAAAACTCGAAAAAGTTCAGAGTTGTCTCTCTTTGACCACCTTGTGCTGCATCCTCATATACTGAGGGGGCATCAGGATAGGTTTGGGGCAATTGTCGTGAACATTTAGCGGCTACAGCTACATTTAGCATTACTTGTGCCACATATGAAGGATTGAGGTACTGCATGAGTTATGCCCCTAGGCCCTACGGTGTCTGTGGTGTCTGCATAGGTGTAGCATTGAGCTCTTGCAAACGTAGTAGGTACGACAATAGGGGTTGACAAATATCTACCGGTCTAGAGGCGGACGGCTGTAGTTGGGCATACGTATCATTGGTGGTGTTGCAATACCCCAGTAGAGTAAGAAGGGGTGATGGCGCTATTTCCACCTCAACCATCTTAGATATCTCTCGGAAAATTGATTTCCAATAGTCCTCTATTTTAAGGCACGCCCATGTCATGTGTGCAAAGTCCGCATTTGGGGCACTGCACCTTCGGCAGGCGTCCGAACGCACGGAGTCAATGCGATGTAGCTTGTTAGGGGTGATATATACATGCCGCAGAAACCTAAAATGCAACAGTTTATGGGGGTGGTTCGGTGACACTTTCCGCGTTTGTGCGCAGCAACAATATCATTGGAGGTCAGTTAAGGGGTGTCCAAGATCACCCTCCCATGCAGCCCTCACCGCTGCATCTCTACTCGGGAGCCGCGATATCGCCCCCTTGTACAGTTTGGCAACCAGGTGGTTCCCATCCCCGCCTCTAAATGACCTCAGTCAGGAGAGGAAATTCAGTGGGCGCCGAGAGATAGCTCTCCATGCATGCACGGAGCGCCTTTTGTACACGCATAAGAACAGAGTGGTCCAGAGTCGTAGCCTCCCGGAGGCGAGGATCTTCAGTGCGTGAGAATATGTGCCCCCCAGGGAACAGGTCTCCAAAGATAATCAGCTGAAATTTGGACAGCGTTTGTTTGACTAGCGTCTCCTGCTGTAGTGTTTTATCTAGGAAACCTGAATCGATATTCCTATTTTATGCCCTTGTCCGGCTATAATCAATAATATCCATACAACTGCATGATAACCATATCCATAATTCAGTCGTAGCACATGCTGTCACATTAAGCAAGGCTACTTCTCCGGCCCCCTAGTAAGCACACCGAGTTCTCTAAACAAAACCAAGCCTTCAACAACCTGGGAAATCCCCCTTGCTTTTGTTTTGATTTCGTCCTAGAACTCCTGTAAAGCACTGTAAGAACAGCCAGTTCTTAGTGACATCTTTATTGACGTCTTATGTCCAACCTTACGTCAAACCCAGGCACCTTTCAGGTATAAATATACCAACGTTGCCTTAAGCAAACACACGGTGGTGAATCTGGAGCAGAGCAGCTATCTACTTGCCCGAAAGCCCAGCTGATGCGAGAGCCCACGGACGCTGCCCCTCCTCTTTGACGCGCTGAGAAAGACGCTGTCTTTTCTCCTGCCGAGAAATCCAGCTCCGGCGTTTCCAGCCTACCCTTGCGGGTTGCTGGGATATCGAGTCCTTAGAGAGAGATACCAGACCTCCTGCTTTCTATTACCCAGGTACGGAACTGACTAAACCCTTACAGAGAATTCTTGAGTCAGATTCTTGTCAAAACAAACTTAACTTAAACTGCTACTTACTTACTCCCTCCCATGTATTAGGCTTAGGTCAGGTACACCGGGGTAGGCGTATTTAGAAGCACCAGTTGAGTACGATTAGTCAATGTATATATGTATGTATATATTTTATCTATTTTAAAGTATCATATGGCTAAGAAACCATATCAATGCTTTTACAGTATTATTTTATAATCCTCCTTTTACTGTACGCATTTTACTTTACCATGAGCATTACATTCATGGCAATTCATTTCTCTTGTATGAGGAAGAAGACTGCTCAATAAATAACACCTTTTATTGAAAACGCCCGTCTCTCTTTTCTCTGCATTCTGGTGAAACTAAGTACGCACATTTGACTGAGTGAAATAGCTGTCTTTTGTTTTCACACGACTCTAGAGATACACTCTTATTCAGGGAGAGCAAAGTTGTCATGTTTTATGGTTGTCAGAAGCTAATCCCTTCTTGTCTAGCCAGGGAGGTTAAACTCCTCCTCGTTTATTCGAGAAAGTTTCTAGTGACCTCTGAGCTAGCTGGCAAACCTTAAGTCTAATATAGTCAGTAGAGACCTAGATAACCTCAGTCCTACGTCTACACTGCTGAATATATTATTCCAATGCGCAGAGCCTATTGGGAATATAGGAACTACACTACATGGCGCCCAACGTTTGGTAAGGCGATAAATCTAACGCAAGACGTTAGAGTAACTCAGTCGTGCTTTTTCACACAGACCCTTTTCCCGTAAATACTCCAAAAGACGTCTGGAGTGGGTAAAAGGTTAAAAATCCGCCGGAACTTAGTAGGAAGAGATTTCTATGTATAGTTTTTGGTTTAGTCAACGTTGAAGGATACAGTGTTCCAAATATATTGTGCACCTAATCTTTGTTTCCTTGAAACCTGATCTGCAACAAAAACCTTTCTGTCAGTAAAAATGACAGAAAGTGAAGAAGAAAGGGAGACAGCTAGAATAGCAGCTCGACTCCTAGAGGATGACAATAGTCTCCTGCAGACCGACCCGAATGCAATACTCATTCCGGTCAATATAAGAAAAACTATAACTCTTAAACTAATAGAGAATGGACTAACATCGAGAGGTGGTATAGTCGTATTCGTAATTGAGGCACATGAATATCGGCAGACAGAGGTATTCTATTCATGGATAAACTTTCCAGCAGCAAACGCTGTCACACACGAATTCCACTATTACAAAATAGAGGAACCTCTGGAAGAGTACACTCCTTTCGAGGAGGTGGAAATCCCATTAAAATACCAAGAGCACCTGCTCTGGTTTAAAGGCGCCCTAAAACATAATAATCACATCACCAGGCTCGGTCAACTAGGTAGACCAGGAGCAACGTGGCCGGTTCTAGCCAGCTACACACCACATCCAGACATTGATAAAATGTCAAGTGAAGAACTCTTAGTTAAAATAAAAGAATTAACACAGGCATATAGAGAGTTGGTTCAATTGGCAACGGAGGATATAACTTTCCTCCAGAAATTGAAAGAAACAGATATAGCAGAACAACCATTTGAACTTGCCAGAATCATAGAAAAATCCTATTAAGAACTAGGAAGAGATAGTTTGGGTGGGAAACCCGTAAAACCCCAACTAACTGAAAATCCTGAAAAGATATTTATTAAAAATAATCTAAACACTCCAAAAAAGAGCTGGGATGGAAATAAACAATCCACTCCCAAAGAAAAAAGATTCCAGTCCAGAGGAAGGTCTCCTCGGTGGAGAGCAAGATCTCCGGACCAAGGACACAAGTCTCCCCAGAGGGAGCCCTCTGAGAAAAGATACAACCTTAGAAATAGGGATAATCTAAAGAAACATGATAGATATCATGATATTGATACACGCCCCTCTCGATCTTTTCAGACTTCCTTGCAGAAATCGGAAAAAAGAGGACAGTGCTAGACAGCGCAGCAGAAGTGACCATAGCTCGCAAGATCCTGATGAATCATCTGGAGACAGTGGACACGAATGAATACATTCAAGTGGAAACTGCAGACAGCAGAGTTAGCAAACCTCTTAAAATATACGAGATAACATTACGTATAGAGGGAGATAAGACTAGGAAAGTAAGGGGTCTATTTTGGGATAACCTTTCCAAAGGCTATGACATCCTTTTAGCTGAAAAAGACTGGCCACCAAAGTTTGTCAGGGAGTGCCCTCATGGCGAAGAAATGATTATGCCTGCCTTCTCAAATCACATTCCAATTCATAAAAAATATACACTTGCAAGAAAGTGGGCAGTAGCCCAAGCTCCTGCATTATATAAAAATCATGTAGGATGGGATGAGGACTCTCCTCCTCACAAAATCCAATCAAAATGTCAACCAACTGCACAAAGGCAGTACCCAATTAAGCAAGAAGCTAAAAAACAGGTCAGGGAGATCTTAGATCAACTTGAATACCAGGGGGTGATTGAAACATGCACCTCACAAATGAACAATCCTTTGTTTCCTGTCTCCAAGCCAGACGATTCATATCGTCTAGTTTTAGACTACAGACACCTTAACTCATGTTGCAAGACATTTGCAGTACAAAACTCACACAGTGCAGCACTAATGAATAACATCGTGCGCAAAAAATACAAAACAACATTAGACATCTCTAATGGATTCTTTTGTCTAAACATTGCACCTGAAAGCAGGTATTTGACCACTTTCTCAATAATGGGCTCGCAGAAAAATTTCTGTCGACTCCCACAGGGGTTCAAGAATAGCCCAGGATTATTCACAGCAAGGGTAACAGAGTTACTACAAATGTATGATGATGAGGCATTATCTTATGTCGATGACATCTATCTAACAGATGATGACTTGGATACTCACTTGAAAAGAGTGAACACCATAATACTTGGGTTCGCAGCAGAGGGTTACAAATTCAACTTTAAAAAGTCACGAATTGCCCATCTAACTGTCCTGTTTTTAGGATATGAATTATCAAGTGAAGGCAAAAGCCTAGCAGACAATTTCTTAGAGAAGTGTGCTGTACTCCAAGCACCAAAAACGCTGAGGAACTTACAATCAATACTAGGTTTCCTGAATTTCGGAAGAACTTACATTCTAAATTATGCAGAGAGGGTTAAACCTCTCTATGAATTAATAAAACCAGATTTTAAACCAATCAATTGGACTCAAAAACACACAGAAATTTTGAGATCATTGCAAACAGACATGTTAGAAAAAACAAAATTGCAAACTCGC
Organism: Lissotriton helveticus; assembly: GCF_964261635.1. Classification (NCBI taxonomy): domain Eukaryota; kingdom Metazoa; phylum Chordata; class Amphibia; order Caudata; family Salamandridae; genus Lissotriton; species Lissotriton helveticus. Next base: position 689,880,578 of record NC_136073.1, on the reverse strand, counting down.
GACAATACACGCAACTTTGTAATCCGAGTCATCCCAGGAAGATGCAGATTCACGTACCTGACCTCTAATGAGGGAGAAAAGGTACCAATAGCATACAAATCACACTTGTTCTCACAAGCTGAAAAAACATTCAGTCTTGCGAAAAATGTTGTAAATGCGGTTCAAACAGCTGTAGCAAAAGAAAGAGCCCAGGCCCAAGGCAGACGGATTACTGTTTTAACAGCAGAATCAGCCTTCGAGGCATTAACAAGCCCATGTAATTTAACTACCGTGGCATTAGATCCATAATGGATACAATGGGAAAATTCTCTTGCTACAGAAAAAGTGAAATACTATTTTGACCTGGAAATGAGAAAACTGAAATATCTAACATATGAAAAAGAATATCCTCTGCCTGATGACATTCTACCCATACAACTTTACGCCTGCGTAATATACACAAACAGTTATGCAGAACCCTCAGTTTGGGGAAAACAAGCTTATAACGTTACGTGCGAGGTTGTCAAATGCCGGTGGCGCGGAGGTAAATTGAGACCACTGGTAACAATGTCACAATCTGTAAAAGACAATTCAGGCCAACAAACTGAATTAATAGCTTTAAATATGGCGCTCGACATTGCCGATCGCGAATTCCCGACACTAATAGTGTGCGATTCGCATTCCTGCGTCAAATCATACAATGAAGACTTGCAGAAATGGGTTGAAAACGGTTACAAAGATGACACAGGTGCCACAATCAAGCAAAAATCGCTTTGGGAACAAGTAGTTCTTTTGAAGAAAGAACTACAAAAGACTCACGTGATCCATACACTGAGTCATCAGCATGATGGCGTTCACGCTGCAGGGAATTCATTGGCTGAGACAGCCACAGCGGAAGCAACTAATCCGGGTTCTGTAGCCACAAAAAAGCGTTCAGAAAAATACATAGACGGGGAAACCATGCTGGCGGTAAAAATGTCTTTAAAAGGCGACTGTGCAGCATTACCCGTGAATTATCCACTCAATTATACATACATAATCGATGCAAACTCCGTTCCTTTTGCTCGAATCCCTGGAGTGGGGGATAGAGTAATTCCAAACACGAACAGGAGAGTCTTGCTAACAGCAGACGCACACATGGGTGAAGGTCTAGGGCACCGAAGGATCAAGGAATCTCTGACAGAATTACAATCAGAATACTGGTGGCCAGGAATGAGCGTGGATAATCACAAATTTGCAAAAAATTGTGAAAACTGCAACAGAGATCGCAGTGGCGAACCGGCTGAAGTAGTGCCAGAACACCTAATAGAAAGCATAAGGCGATCTATACACATGATTAAACAGGAAACATGCGTCCCTATGTATATTATTTAAGACTAGATTCACTTAAAATGTAGACCCCAGCGCTCGGCTGACGCCAGAACTGTTATAAAAGATTTGCGAGTCTATATCAGCACATACGCAATTGGCATGCTACATTCTGACCATGGTCCTGCTTTTAGCTCTTGAGCTTATAAGGAGGCCATGACCAGCATGGGCATTGCATTGCGGTATTCTTGTCCCTTCCATCCTGAGGGAAACGGGATTGTGGAAAGAAAAAAGCGAGACATAAAGCAATCTATAACTGCGAGGGAATTAGGTACGGGTACTGGGTGGGTCTAACATTTAACAAGTGTCCAACGTAGTCTTAACAATCTGCCAAGAAATTCTCTAAAAGGTTTCAGTCCGTATGAACTATTGTTCGGTACTAGAATGCATATTCAGGACTTAGATAGTTAGACTTCAGTGGTAGAAGAAAAATGCTTTGATATCAAAGATCGTTTGGCTATTTTACAGGACTTAAATGAAACAAGAAAAGAGCTGGGCAACGTAAAGCTAAAACACCAGCCAACAGCCACTGAAGAGAAACCACCTGTCCCAGCAAGGCCTGTCTGTATTTCAAAGATTGGGGATCTGGTCAGAGAGAAGATCGCGGTGAAGAAGGAATTTGGGCCTTCTTACAGAAAAGCAGTACCTGTCTTAGCTGTCAACGGAACAAGATCAGTTGTACTGATATTTACTTTACTTGTTGGTAAAAAGGAGAACCGAGTTGTATCGATCGACCTGGTAAAACCACAATCATGTGGCCGATAATAAGTAGTAGGCCCTGTGGACTCCCAAGAAATAGTAGAAGACCAAATCTTGCTACAATCCAAGAGGTTCAAACTGAGAGACTAATCACATTTGATAAACCTGCAGTGATTAAAAAGGGACTATGCAATAATGCCATGGAACTTGTGCCTCTTGAAGCCCAAATTGAAACAGTTCATCAAGAAACACCAGTCTACAACGATGTAGCCACAGACTATGCTAATGAAACAAAGAAAATTCCAAAAGCAAATAAAAATCCTGAAGCGATTCCAACAATTGACAGAACTGCATCCGGCTACTTCATCAATTTCGATGACTTTTCTGAGGATCCAAGCGAGCCTGAAGAACAGCCAACAACTAAATCTTTTAAAGACAAAGTAACAGAACTCTTTCATGAACTGAAAGAAACCTATCTGATTTCTCCATGGATTGAATTTTGGATTGTGTTAGGTGTACTTTTCCTCCTGCTTTGGCTCATCATGGTTCTTTGTTTGGGAAAATTCATTGAGGGAAAATATAGTACAATGGACACAGCAAGTCAGAACATCAACTTGGTCCTAAAGCCACACAAGTCATCTCACATCGAGAAAAGAGAACTATCATCCGTGAATGTCACAGCCAATCCAATACCCGGTGGGGTAGCTTGGGACAAAACAGATTACGATATTTATGGCCCGGTCGAGCTCCTGAAGTATCCACACCAGTTTAAGATTTCATTGAGTGACTTTGTAAAACCGAGCACATTCTCTGATGATTGGGACTTTGAAAGTATTAACCTTTTGGATGCTCATGACAAGGTCAGCTCGTCATGCAGTACACTGGAGCTGTGCTTATGACGAGCTGACCTTGTCATGAACAATGGGAATTCTGAATAGTCAGCACCCAGCGGGAATTGCCTTAGCAGCCAAGGTGTTAATGATATGATGTCAGACTTAGTAATGTCAGCAAAATTTACAGAACATGATTACTTACAGGGTTCATCTAATTATGAAGAATTGTACTGCTACAACCACTTTGCACATCACTATTTGCATAAATCTGCTCAACCTAGAAATGTTTTAAATTATAATCAATGGGAACATTGTGCAACTCCACCAAAAGGCAGTTCTAAAACATTTTATGAGAAATTCCCATACTTCTCAGGGTTTAACACAAGTGAAGCAGAAGCCTTTTATTTCAAAATGTTAAATAAGACCGGAATGAAAACAATGCTGACAAACACTAAATTAATCTATTCAGAAGCATTTTATGAACAAATGACTACATTTGGTTTTGATTTTTGGAAAAACAATATTGAAACAAAAACCATCTGGGGTACCAAAGATTGGCAGGTCCAAGGTATAGAATCATTTTTTAGAGCCTGCATGATCCCAGAACAAATTATATTCTTGAATGATACCATCCAACAGACAACCTGTCTTTGCCTAGCCAAAATTAAAGACTTAAACAAACCGTCTATTCCAAAGCCAACACCTGACAGTAATAGCACTACAGATGTTGAGATAGACGTATCCCATATTTTTGACCAAAACAGAACATATCCTGATTGGAAGAAATGGTTGATCTGGCCCACAGACACAAATAACTGTCAAGATAGATTCCTGAACAAAATACAGGGGTTCAAATTGACCAGGCCAGACCCTAGATACTCCCAGAGACAACATCCAGGGATAGTTACAACATACAGTGTAGGAAAACTCTGCCTCGAATGGCTACAGAAATCCACACTGGCAGAAATTAAGCAACACTTGACTTTACTTAAAGACGGTGCTGACTTGCGTGATTTCATAATGGGACCACGCAAACAGCGTCAAAAACGTTTCATAGCGGCCGGTATATATGCAGCTTACAACGAAGCTTGGAAAATAATGCAAATTGAAACAGCAGAAAAAATACGGGAAATTGACCGTATTAATTTAGAAAAATCACTTTCTGTTGTGGACAATGGGTTAATGACTCTGTCTTCCAGAATATATTCACTGGACAGCATTGTATCATCTGCTATATATATAATAGAACAGGACTTGCATATGTTACAACACGGTCAGTCCCAATTACGTTCTATTGTACAGCTCTATTGTATACCTCAACTTCCACCTGGAGAACAACAACGACCGCAACACCACCACCCTGCTGGACAACCTCGCCAACCTCGGCCTCAAGCAGCTGGTGACCACCCCCACCCACTGCGCCGGACACACACTCGACCCCGTCTTCTCCTCCAGCAAGGACATCGCCTTCAGCCACACCACCAGACTCCACTGGACGGACCACAGCTGCTGCGTCCACTTCAGCTTCAGAAAGAACATGATCCACCACCACCAGCTACAGGTCGCACGCAGAAGCTGGAACAAGGTTACTGCCGACCAGCTCGCCGCATCCCTGAGCCGGGACCCCCCCGCCAGCTCAGCGAACCCCAGCCAGGCCGCCAACAACCAACCCCAGCCAGGCCGCCAACAACCTCACGAAGTGGATCAGCAACTGCGCATACGACCTCGCCCCACTGAGGACCCCGCCCAGCAGACCCGGCAGCAAGAAAGCACCATGGTTCACCGACGAACTCAAGAGCTCCAAGAAGAACTGCCGAGCCCTCGAGAGAGCCTGGCGCAGAAACCCAACACCAGACAACATGACCACCCTCAAGCTCGCCACTCGAAAACACCACCAACTGATCCACGCCACCAAGAAAACCGCATTCAAGGAACGACTGGACAACAACGCCCACAACAGCAAGGAACTCTTCAACATCGTCAAGGAGCTCTCCAACCCCAGCGCCGAAAACAACGACATCACCCCATCGCAAGACCTCTCCAACTCCCTCGCCTCCTACTTCCACAACAAGATCGCAGACATACATAACAGCTTCAGCACACAGCCGACGCACCCCACGACCGCACCTGCACCGCCCACAACCACCCTCCGAGCCTGGACCCAGATCACCACCGAAGAAACCCTACGCACGATGAACTCCATCCACTCCGGATCTCCAATCGACCCCTGCCCTCACCACGTCTTCAACACGGCCGACGCTGTCATCGCGCCCCACCTGCGGGACATCATCAACACCTCCTTCGACACCGCCACCTTCCCGGAGAGTTGGAAGCACGCCGAACTCAGCGCTCTACTGAAGAAACCTTCCGCGGACTCCACCGAACTCAAAAACTACCGACCCATCTCGCTCCTCCCGTTTCCGGCCAAAGTCATCGAGAAGACCGTCAACAAGCAGCTGGCCGCCTTCCTCGAGACGAACGGATCCCTCGGCCTCTCGCAGTCTGGCTTCCGGGCCAACCACAGCACCGAGACCGCCCTCATTGCAGCCACCGACGACATCCGAGCCCTGCTCGACAACGGAGAAACAGCGGCCCTCATCCTCCTGGACCTCTCCGCGGCATTCGACACTGTCTGCCACCGCACCCTAGTGCAGCGACTCAGCAACGTCGGAATCCAAGAGAAGGCACTAGAATGGATCATCTCCTTCCTCGCCGGAAGGACACAAAGAGTCCGCCTCCCCCCGTTCAGATCAGAAGCCACCGAAGTCATCTGCGGAGTCCCTCAAGGCTCCTCGCTCAGCCCCACCCTCTTCAATGTCTACATGAGCCCCCTTGCAGCCATCGCACGCCAACACAACCTCAACATCATCTCCTACGCCGACGACACCCAGCTCATCCTCTCCCTCACCAACGACCCCGCCACCGCCAGAGCCAACCTACATGAAGGGATGAAAGACGTAGCCGAGTGGATGAGGAACAGCTGCCTGAAACTGAACTCAGACAAGACGGAAGTCCTCATCCTGGGATCCTCGCCCTCTGCCTGGGACGACTTCTGGTGGCCCCCTGCCCTGGGCAGCGCACCCAAACCGACAGACCACGCACGCAACCTGGGCTTCATCCTGGACTCCTCCCTCTCCATGACCAGACAAGTCAACGCTGTCTCCTCGTCGTGCTTCAACAACCTGCGCATGCTACGTAAGATCTTCCGGTGGATCCCCACCAAGACCAGGAAGACGGTCACCCAGGCCCTCGTCACCAGCCGATTGGACTATGGCAACTCCCTCTACGCCGGAACCACCGCCAAACTCCAGAAGAGACTCCAGCGGATCCAGAACGCCTCAGCAAGACTCATCCTGGACATCCCCCGACACAGCCACATCTCCGGACACCTGAGAGACCTGCACTGGCTCCCGGTAAACAAGAGAATCACGTTCCGACTCCTCACCCACGCACACAAAGCCCTACACAACCAAGGCCCAAGATACCTCAACAACCGCCTCAACTTCTACACTCCCACACGCCAGCTTCGATCGACCAACCACGCCCTCGCCGCCGTCCCCCGCATCCGAAGAGCCACCACAGGAGGAAGGTCCTTCTCCTACCTGGCCGCCAAGACGTGGAACTCCCTCCCGACCCACCTCCGCCTGACCCAAGACCACCTCGCCTTCAGGAAGCAGCTCAAGACCTGGCTGTTCGAGCAGTAGTGGACCCCCCCTCCCCAAGCGCCTTGAGACCCTCCGGGTGAGTAGCGCGCTATATAAATGCTGTGATTGATTGATTGATTGACGTTACAAAATCTGCGTACAGGCTACGTGCCTTGGCGTTTAATCAACACAACGTCATTATTCTCTATCTTTAACCTCACTGATACACAAATCAGCTTGGCACAGAAAGGAGCAGAATATATAATTCTGAGCATTGAAAAACTTGAGAGATTACCATTGACAATGTCAGAACGACCTGTCATTGAATGGATAATACACAGAATAATAACTATTCCGATAATAACTTTCAAATTTAAATTCTGTCAAGAATATATACCAGCAGGCCAGTATGAAAGGTTGGGTAAAGGATACATTAAATCATCATGGAAATTACCTTACACACACACATGTTATAGTGAAAAGGAACAGAATGTATTTCTTAGTGGTAATAATTGTAAAAGATCACTAAGTGGTATACTTCTGTGTCAAGGTATTAACTTGCATGGGGCCTGTGAGGGGACTTCAAATAACCTTTCATGTCACCAGCATGGCACACCTGCAACTCGAATAGAGCCATTCTTTAGACGGCTTTCTAACGGGAGCTATATTCTAATAGTGGACCACAGATGTTGTGGCATGGTGCCAGGAAAAGCTTATCTAGTTAGCGTTAGTTCCATGGTCACTTGCTGTATGCAAGTATTGTTTCCAAACAGCACTCCAGACAGGGAGGAAAACATTTGGCCATTTTTGAATATCTCTTCTATTCAAATTGATACTTTAAGCAGAATGAAGTCTGTCCTTTTGCAGACAACTGTGCCTTTGACGTCATCAAAAGAAATGTATGATCTGCAAGTCGCAAGGACAACGGCAGAGATACATAGCCTTTTATCAGCAAATTGCCTCCTACATTTCGCAGAAATGTTAAGCCAAATTCTAAATATGTCCGATACTGGAGGTATCCCACATGTATTTAAGACAGTTTTTTCGGGACTGTTAACATCCTTCACAACAGTTCTGGGCATTTTTCCTAATTTTGTCCATTCTGTCTTTGGCGGCCTACCACTCCTATTGGGACTCGTAGCAGGCATTTTATTTTTGATACTTCTGCTTCGTTATGGCAAGCCAAAACGCAGACAAGACTCCTGCAACAATGAAAGAAACAATCCTAGCTATACGCTATCGGGACCGCATAACTAAAGTCCTTGCATTAGCCCGGCTAAGAGATCTGAATATGACCTGGTTTCTTTCATTCAGACCCATATGGCAGAATTGTATCTTACCTGTGCTTCGATGTATGCTATGCGGAGAAGAATGCGTGTTGGACGTCTGTCTTACAGTACAATCAGAAGTACCATTGGATACAGATACTTTGCTAAGTCCGGTAATGGCTCATGCATCGTGTTGTCCCCAGCGGTTACCAATCCTGATGACGGCATTCGTTGAGACTTCACCACTGCGATTAAAGGGTAGTGAAGTACGAGATGAGAGCAACATCACCCAGGTACGACCTTCTGTGAGCACTGCTGATCCTGTCATCAATGATAGGAATCATGCTCACGACTGCACAGTTGCGGCATTTTCCAACTTGGTCGAACTTTCACCTGAAGCGGTAAACCACTTTTTTGAAAGTCTGTCTGAAATTATGTTTTCCCCCGAACAAAAAGAATAACTTTTAAGCAAACTAGTACACAGCGTTCCCTGAACTCTGAATTCGGCCTTCGGCTTTGATAAACAAAAGCTACTGAACATATTTGGAACTATATTTTTTCTCTCTCCCCTGAAAGCGATTTTTTTTTTTTCCAATTCCAAAATATTTACCCTTTTTTTTTGGCACATATACTCTGCTTGAAGTAGAACTATTCTTAGAGAACAGAGCTTCTATTTTAGGAACTCTAAAAACAATATATCACGTCAGCCTCTAGCACTTTTACAGAAACTGTATTTATATGTGATGGAATGGTCTCAAACCTTTTTTCTGTATTAAGAGCCATTTCATGTGTAAATTTCGCAAATCATTCATGCCGATATATATATGCATCCTTTTTAGTGAATGATTACACTGCTTGAAAAGCGTACAGTACCTATAATCATTTTCATGTATTTCGCATACACCATTTCAAATGCAAAAATTTATTTTGGGGTGGGTTGGTATACACATGCACCTTTTATGTTTACTATTGCTTAGTTTTTAGTAATGATGGACATTAATTCGTGGAGTGGGTGTAGTGTTTTATCTAGGAAACCTGAATCGATATTCCTATTTTATGCCCTTGTCCGGCTATAATCAATAATATCCATACAACGGCATAATAACCATATCCATAATTCAGTCCTAGCACATGCTGTCACATTAAGCAAGGCTACTTCTCCGGCCCCCTAGTAAGCACACCGAGTTCTCTAAACAAAACCAAGCCTCCAGCAACCTGGGAAATCCTCCTTGCTTTTGTTTTGATTTCGTCCTAGAACTCCTGTAAAGCACTGTAAGAACGGCCAGTTCTTAGTGACATCTTTATTGACGTCTTATGTCCAACCTTACGTCAAACCCAGGCACCTTTCAGGTATAAATATACCAACGTTGCCTTAAGCAAACACACGGTGGTGAATCTGGAGCAGAGCAGCTATCTACTTGCCCGAAAGCCCAGCTGATGCGAGAGCCCACGGACGCTGCCCCTCCTCTTTGACGCGCTGAGAAAGACGCTGTCTTTTCTCCTGCCGAGAAATCCAGCTCCGGCGTTTCCAGCCTACCCTTGCGGGTTGCTGGGATATCGAGTCCTGAGAGAGAGATACCAGACCTCCTGCTTTCTATTACTCAGGTACGGAACTGACTAAACCCTTACAGAGAATTCTTGAGTCAGATTCTTGGCAAAACAAACTTAACTTAAACTGCTACTTACTTACTCCCTCCCATGTATTAGGCTTAGGTCAGGTACCCCGGGGTAGGCGTATTTAGAAGCACCAGTTGAGTACGATTAGTCAATGTATATATGTATGTTTATATTTTATCTATTTTAAAGTATCATATGGCTAAGAAACCATATCAATGCTTTTACAGTATTATTTTATAATCCTCCTTTTACTGTACGCACTTTACTTTACCAATAGCATTACAATCGTGGCAATTCATTTCTCTTGTGTGAGGAAGAAGACTGCTCAATAAATAACACCTTTTATTGAAAACCCCCGTCTCTCTTTTCTCTGCATTCTGGTGAAACTAAGTACGCACATTTGACTGAGTGAAATAGCTGTCTTTTGTTTTCACACGACTCTAGCGATACACTCTTATTCAGGGAGAGCAAAGTTGTCATGTTTTATGGTTGTCAGAAGCTAATCCCTTCTTGTCTATCCAGGAAGGTTAAACTCCTCCTCGTTTATTCGAGAAAGTTTCTAGTGACCTCTGAGCTAGCTGGCAAACCTTAAGTCTAATATAGTCAGTAGAAACCTAGATAACCTCAGTCCTACGTCTACACTGCTGAATATATTATTCCAATGCGCAGAGCCTATTGGGAATATAGGAACTACACTACACTGCAGGATGGGTATCCAACTGTTACCGGCCAGGGGCAGAGCGTGGGAGTACAGTGCACTCATACCAGTCACCCTCGCCAGCTTAAGCCAGGCCCAACTCGTGGTAGACAGTGTTTGGATGTCCCGCGGGTCTCTAGGGAAGCCGCGCGGCAGCAGTGTGTGGAGTGGGGCCGAAAGTGTCAAGTCCGCCTCAGGCCGATAGTATGGGATCTGAATATCCGTGTTATACCATTGTCGAGCAAAACTCGCCTGGGCAACCAGGTAATAAATTTGCAGGTTTGTAACGCCAAATCCACTTCTCTCGTAGGGCAATACCAAGGTGTCCCATCCAACCCGGGGCTGCCTACCACCCCACACTAGCTTCCCAAGCAAGGTGCGCAATCTGAAAAAAAAACTATTATAGAGAGGGATTGGAATGTTTGTGAAAAAATGCAAAAATAGCGGCAACACCACCATTTTTATTATGGCTATTCAGCCTGTGATTGATAAAGGGAGTTGCAGCCATCGTTCTATGTTATTTTCGAGCCTCTCGACCGCCGGGCCATAGTTCAGTTGCAGGACACGGTCCCGGTTCCTGTGAATATGGATACCCAGGTATTTAACCAAGTCGTCACACCAAGTTAATGGGTAGTCCCCTGCTATAGCACAAACCACCACAGTCAACGGAAACACTTATGATTTGTCCCAATTTATGTTTAAACCTGACAGGGTGCAATATCTAGTAACCTCACTAAGCAGCGGTGGTAAGTTGTCATCAGGACGCCGCACGTAAAGTATTATGTCATCGGCAGTGTGAATTGCAGGCCGCGGTGGCTGTGCTTGCTTTGTAAGTGGCGCACCAACGGGTCTAGCGCCAGTATGGAAAGGAGGGGGGACAGGGGGCATCACTGCCGCGTGCCGGGAGCAAGAGGGAATGCCTTAGTCTACGTGCCTTTGAGGCGGATACAGGACGTTGGTTGAGTGTACAGCAGTCTGATCACAGCCAAGAACCGTTCAGGCATCCCCAGATTGCGCATGGTGGTATAGAGAAATGACCATTCCAGTGAATCGAACGCCTTTTCACTTTTCGGCGTCTAATAGCACTGCTGCAGCCGGTAGAATCAGTTCAAACCTGTTCAGTACAGTGAATAATGTGCGTGTGTTCAACGCTGGGTAAATGTGTCGCTCGATAATCAATTCGAGCCTGATAGCTATCGCTTTAGCAAATATTTTATTATCAAAGTTCAGCAATGACAAGGGCCTGTATGAGGAACATTTCAGGTGGTCTTTACCGGGTTTAGGTTTTAGGATTATAACTGCTTCTCGGGAGTATCCCCTTATCCACTGCCTCCTGAAATATGTCAATAAGATGTGGGACTAGGAGATCTTGATACTTTTTATAGAAGCAGCCTGTAAAGCTGTCTGGACCGTGCGCTTTAGAGCCATCGAGCGCATTGATGGCGTCCAATATTTCCCCCTCAGTGAAGGGCTCGGCCAGGAATTCCTGGTGGACCTTGTCCATCCAGGAGAGGGAAATCTCGTCAAGGTACTCCTGACAATCCTCCAGGGATGAATCAGTCTTAGAGGTGTATAGTTCTATATAGTATTTAAGTACCTCTCATAGTAGTCCTACATTTCCTGCTATCCGCTCCCCCGAATCCCCAGTAAGTTCAGCTATGTATGTTGGTTTGCGTGTAGGTTGCATCAATCTTGCCAGCGTCCTGCCGGGTCTCTCTCCCTCCCCGTACCGTTGAGCTATGGCATATATTCCCAGAAATTTGGCTTCTCTGTCTGCGGCCTCGCTGAACTCAGCTAGCAGGGCAGCGCACTTAAGCATGTCAGGAGGGTCTGCATCCTGTGCTCTAGTGTTAAGGTCCCTAAGTTTTGTCTCTACCTGCGCAATCGTGTGGCGAAGTGACCGTAGCACTCCAGCATGTTTGGAAATGCATATGTCCCTTGCGTATGCCTTAAAAGCCTCCCAAAGGGTGGCCTTGGAATCTACGGAACCGACGTTCAACTGAAAGAAGTCAATGATAGCTTCTCCTAGTTCAGTTGCGAAAGCCGAGTCTCGTAGGGCCATATCTGGAAACTGCCAAGTGCGCTCCATCCTTCCAGCCCTCGGAATCTGTAAGTGTGCCTGTTAGAAATGGGATTTCCAGTTGGCTAAGGCTTGCGCCAAAGCCAGGCAGAAACCACCACTCTAGTCAGGGCAAGGGAGTTACACGCCAAAGATAAGCCCTGCTCACCCTCTAGGTAACGTGACACGAGCAGTAAGGCTGATCCCGGAGGCAATGTAGGTTAAGTATTTGCGCACGCACCCAGCAACAACACCCAAGGCCCACCACAAAGGAAAGTCCACACAAGGTTATATATAAAAATAGCCTTTGTATTATACCAAACACATTAGATAAGAAACACACACTTTGCAATGTGCCATAGGCACGGGCAGAATTTACAGGGGAGTATGTACATGGGACAGGGCCACGTGGGCCACTGTCAGGAATAAGCACTTTTAGAACTAGCACTTGGTAGAAATAGCACTTTGTAGGAATAACACTTAGCACATATAATAACTGTAGCACCAAATAACAAGGGTAGAACACAACCAGTAACCACTGGCAAAAGGTAAGTACCACCTACGCAATCCTAACAACCTTAGGCATATATCACGCAGGGAACCATGAACCCACTAGCATAACCTCTACTAGGAAAAACAACCTCCTAGGCATAAAAATACATTCAGAGGTATAGGCATAAAGCATTACACATGATGCAGAAATCACATTAGGCAGGTGATCACAATTGCGCAAAGATCACATAGGGCATAAACTCGTACCCCACGCAAGGGCACAACACATAAACTGTCCACAGGCCAACTGGCCTCTCAGGGGCTGAAACGCCCTGTGTCCAGCAAAGTCAGGGCAGGCTGCGCAGGCAGCCAAAGAACAAACCTAAACGTGGCAGCTGCCCACTAAGTGCTGGGCAGCTGGAAAGTAGGAAAATGCGGCCTGGGCTCGCAGTGGCCCTCTAAACAAATGTGCCCCCTTCGTGGGAGCCATGAGGCTCTGAAGAAATGCTGCCCGCTGGGGGAGCGGCACGCTGCCAACCGGGGCCGCTCTACCCTCTGCAATGCCCCTAAATTGGTGGAGCCTCTCAGGCTCTAAATAAACAAAAATGACCCCCTTGAGCCTCGAGGGCTCTGAATACAACTGTGCCTCTCTCAGGCACAAAACAAATTCCCCCGTTCGTCGGAGCGGCCCGCTATCAAGTGGGGCCGCTCAAGGAATCTGCCCGGGCCCCCACGGGGCCTTTAAAGATCAATGCTGCCCCAAAATGAAGATAGCCGCTGCAGGAGGGGGTCGGGCACCGGCAATGTGCCCCGACGCCCCCTTGGACTACAATGGCTCCCGGAGCTTCCCCCTGGCCCGTCAACACTCACCGGGCTCTGTTGCGGGGAGGCTCAGATGTCGCGGTGTGGCGGCCTGCGGAACTCCCTCCTCCCTACGAGGGTCCCGCCGGCAGATCCCTGGGGTCGTGGTACCGCCTCACTCCTCCTCCGCACCGGAGCGCGGGATGGGCTCCAGTCGGCTTCCGGATCCTTCCCTCGGGCTCTCATAGGCGCGGGGCTTCCTCAGGGACAGCAGAAGTCCCGCCCCACGTCAGGAAAGGCGCCGCCTGACTTCCGGGTCGCCGCGGGCAGCGCGGCGGCCCCTCTCTGCAAACACGGTGCAAAAGGAGGGTGGGCTCCTGCGGTCCTCTCGGCAAATAGGGGGATCCCCACGCCGGGGGGGTCCCCTTGAAGACTGCGACAGCGGGGTGGGCACCCGGTAAAATATCGAGTCCCTGGCGGGGTGGGCACCCGTCAGGGGTTTTAAGACAGTATAATTACGCGGGGTAGGCTCCCGCTATTTAAATAAATGGAAACACAGCAATGAGCGGGGTGGGCACCCGCGCCGATCATCAAGGAAAAGGGGGATCCCTCTCCCTCCCCAGCAGCGCAACGCTGCAGAGAGCCTCCACGAACAAATCCAGCACTCCCAGGCGCCGCAGGGAGAAACAAAGCGCTCCTAGGCGCTATAGGGCAAAGTTCAGGCACAAAGTCCCTAGGAAGGCAGAGGGGGGGGCAAAGGCTGGGCCCAGGGGCCAGCTCACAGGGCCCTCCAGGCAGGGAGGCAGTCCCCAGTGGCGGCACTCCTGGCGCCCAGCAGCAGCAGGCCCCCTCCGAGTTAGGATCAGGAAAGAGAACATTTTGTATGGGGACACAGCCCCTTTTTATACCCCTAACTCCTTTGTCTCAGGGTGGGGGGGAAGACCAGTCGCAGCTGGTTTTGGAGCACTCTGATGTGCTCAGCCCCTCTTCCCATTCACTGGCCAGGCTAGGGTCATCAGTCACACCACAGGGGGCGGAGCCAGCATTGTGTGGGGAAAGCCCAGCCCTATTCAGGTCCCAAGTGCACTCCTCCCTCACATCAATCATGCAGATCTCTCCACTCACCACCGGGGCAGATCCATCCTGCCTCCTGGAGCCAGGATCACCAGCCAGCTCCAGCCAATCACAAGCCAGACAGCCAATACACATAAATTACACAGACATGCCAACTTCTAGAAGTGGCACTTCCACACTAGGCACAATAACGCCGCACACAACATCGCGCAGCATTTAATCACACGAGTCTGCACATACCAAACTCGCCCCTGCACTCCCCATGCATCAGGAACTACCAGGGACACATACATTCCCCATGCATTCCTATGGGAGGGCAGGCCAACCTTACCACAGGCACGCACTTTACCCTGGGACACAGTGGTAAAGTGCGCAGAACCAAAAATCACTAACACCAAGTCACAATTAAAAGCAAAAAGTTCAGGGGTGAACCTGCCAGAAGGGCCAAGTCCAACAGTGCCAATACCGGGGAGTGGTCAGATAACGTTCGCGGAAAATGCGTGATGTCTTTAAGCCAAAGTATCGGAGCCGCCGAAAGGCACCAGTAGTAAAGTCATGTCCAGGCGTTGTGGGGTGCAAAGTAGTGTGTGTATCCAAAATCGCGGACATTGTGGTGTTGCCAGGCATCTACCAAATCTAACTGTTCCATGACATCCCGTAGGGCGTGTCTTGCGCGTGGTATGGTGGCTGCTGTACGTGAAATGCTATCTAGCTCCGGGTTAAGTGTCAGATTAAAATCACCTCCCAGATATATATGGTCTGCCCCCATGCGGATAATATGTGAATAAATGTCATCACAAAACTCAGGGTCATCTACGTTCGGGGCATAGATATTGACAAAGAGTACAGATTGTTACAACATATAGCCTTTAAGCAACACATATATCCCACCCGTATCTCTGTATACCTCCTCCTCATGGAAGGGCAGTCTCCTGTGAATGAGCACTGCCACTCCTCGGGCATAGGAACTGTAATCAGCAAAATATCTATGTGCCCCCCAGGCAGCCACCACTTGTGAGTTAGCATTCATAGTCAGATGAGTTTCCTGCAGGAAGGCAACATCCACCTGGTGGTGCTGTAAGTAATTTGTCACTTGTTTACACTTGCGGACATTATTAAGATCTCGAACATTCCAAGATATCAGGGCCACATTGGCCTCTGCCAGAACCTTGCTAGCCATATTCCACAACAATTGGACCAATTGACATTCGTATTCTGAAAATAGACTTGCTAAGCCGCAAAGGAAATACGAATAAACATACAAATCGTAATTTTGACCAACTGTCCCAAATCCCCCCTCCCACCACCCATCAGTCCCACAACTGTGGGTGGAAAGACCCCGTCCCTCATTACAATGCCAAAATGCAAGATCAAACTAAAAACCCCAAAAATATATCCCCAAATGAAAAAATAGGTGTGCATACGCACTTGGGAGGTGACAACACCCTGCCATATCATCCATACTATGTCATACCATAACAATAGATTTGCACATCTGTGGCGGCACATTAAGGTGGCCGCAGTTTGTTCCTGCGAGGAGCAGTGACAAAAACTGTAGCATAGTGTTCAACGGCAACAACTTTAGAATAAGAGCACCTTACTAAAAGCTAACCGGTCCCAAACAGTTCTGCATTCTCTCCTTAGTCCGAAATGTCCTGAGGAGTGCAATGGAGATGTGACAGTGTTCTTCTTTGCAAACACAAACTCAATTGTTGTTTTTGCATTTGTCACCCCGAAGTGGGACGGGTATGCTCAGATGTGAGTCCCGTGCTCTCCATGCCACTGGAATCAAGCTATCCTGGCTGAAGACGGCTGATAGCCAGAAACCGGTCCTATGATGCTTGATTCCGGTCCAGGGAAGACATGGCTTGGCAGTTCGGTCTGGACTGTTCCCATGAGGCACAGGGTCAAGACTGATTTGCATATGGCCATGTCTGAACTGGGGTGGTGTGGTGAGCAAAATAACGATGGATTAAACCCAGATTTGTGACTGGGGGTGAATGTTTGCCATTGTGCAACATTCCGTCCATCAATTGTTGTTTTTGCATTTGTCACCCCGAGTGGGACGGGTATGCTCATACGTGAGTCCCGTGCTCTCCATGCCACTGGAATCAAGCTATCCTGGCTGAAGACGGCTGATAGCCAGAAACCGGTCCTAGGATGCTTGATTCCAGTCCAGGGAAGATATGGCTTGGCAGTTCGGTTTGGACTGTTCCCATGAGGCACAGGGTCAAGACTGATTTGCATATGGCCATGTCTGAACTGGGGTGGTGTGGTGAGCAAAATAACGATGGATTAAACCCAGATCTGTGACTGGGGGTGAATGTTTGCCATTGTGCAACATTCCGTCCATCAATTGTTTTTTTGCAGTGTTCTTCTTTGCGGCATTGGAGTATTGATGGCAGAACTCCTGAGCTTCGTGGAGAGTATCAAAGATCTGAGACTGTCCGTCCACATCAACCTTGAGGCGCGCAGGGTAAACCATTCCTTAGCGCACTCCCAGCTTTCCCAGAGCAGCGTTGACCCCTGCATATTTCCGGCATGCCTCCTGCAGCATTGCTGTAAAATCAGGGAATAGGGAGATTTTGGAGCCCTGCCAGTTCAGTTGCCCCTTCTCCCTGGTCAAACGCAGAGCAGTGTCCCTATCCCTGAAATTCAAGAGGCGTGCTATAGGGCACCCCGGATTCGGGCGCTGCCCCTTGTTACGATGTGCTCGTTCTACTACAAAGGCATCGGTGAACGATTCCCTGCCAAAGAGTTCAGTGAGAAGTTTTTCGACAAAGAGGTCCAACCTGCCTGTGTTTGTGGTCTCGGCCACTCTCGTAATGCATATTTTATTCCTGCACCCCCAGGCTTCCAAATCCTCATTCTTCATCGCTACAGATTTGAGAAGTCTCTCCATTCTCTTGTACTTTTTAGCAGTTTGGGCTGCGCCATCCTCCAGATCTTGTAGTGTGTTAATCTAGGTACCTATATTGATACTCCTATTTCTGACCCTTGTCCGGTTATTAATTCACTAATGTCCATACAACGGCACAGAAACCCGTTTTCAGATTAGGTCATAGCGCATGCTGTCACATTAAGCAAGCACTATTCTTCCAGCCCCCTAGAAGGCACACCGAGTTCTCAAAACAAACCAAACCTCCAGCAGACCTGGGAAATCCCCCGCAGCTATTGTTTTGATTTTGCTCGAGAACTCCTGAAAAGAATGTAATAACGACCAGTCCATATGACATTCTTACTGACGTCTTATGTCCATCCTTACGTCAAACTCGGCACCTTTCAGGTATAAATATACCGACGCTGCCCTAAGCAAAGACACGGTGGTGATGAGCTTGGAGCAGCGCTACTTGCCGGAGAGCCCAGCTGATGCAGGAAGCCCACGGACGCTGCTCCTCCCTTTTTGACGCGCTGAGAGAGACGCTGCCTTTTCTTCTGCCGAGAAATCCAGCCTCCGGCGTTTCCGGCTTACCTTCGCGGGAAACTAGGATATCGAGTCCTGAGAGAGAGATACCAGACCTCCTGCCTTCTAAATCCCAGGTACTGAACTGACTAACCCCTTACAGAGAATTCTTGAGTCAGATTCTTGGCAAAACAAACTTAACTTAAACTGCTACTTACTTACTCCATCCCACGTATTAGGCTTAGGTCAGGCACACCGGGGTAGGCGTAGTTAGAAGCACCAGTTGAGTACGATTAGTCAATGTATATATGTATGTATAACTTTTATCCATTTTAAGTATCATATGGCTAAGAAACCATATCAATGCTTTTACAGTATTATTTTATAATCCTGCTTTTACTGTATGCACTTTACTTAACTATGAGTATTGCAATAATAGCGATTCATTTCTCTTGTATGAGAAAAAGAGACTGATCAATAAATAACATCCTTTTATTGAAACACGCCCATCTCTTATTTCTCTACAAACTGGTGGAACTAAGAATGCAAGTACTGACTGAGTAAAATAGTTGTCTTTTGTTTTCACACAACTCTAGAGATATACTCTTGATTAGGGGGAGCAAAGTTGTCATGTTCTATGGTTGTCAGAAACTAAATCCCTTCTTGTCTATCCAGGGAGGTTAAACTCCTCCTCCCCTATTCGAGAAAGTTTCTAGTGAACTCTGAGCTAGCTGGCACACACAAAACTTTCAGTCTAATATCGTCAGTAGAAGACCTAGTTAACCTCTGTACTACGTCTATACTATTGAAGATATTATTCCAATGCGCAGAGCCTATTGGGAATATAGGAACTACACTACAATCTGAGATTCTATTCTCCGCCACTGTCAAACGCCCCTCATGTTTGTCCAACCGGGCCCCCATTGTGTCTAGACGCTGATCGAGGGCATCAAATCTGGTGTCCAAGGCTTTGAAGCCTGCCCGTAGCTCCGCCAAGAGACCCTCTAATCCCATTGCCGTCATTGTGGGAACCTCGCCGTCCGGACTGTTGTGCCGCCGTGCCAGGCCCGAGGCTTTGAAAGGTAGTGTGCCTTGTGGGGGGTCCTTGCACCCCATACCCCCCTATTGTGTTGCACAACGTGGCCCCTTTGGTTTTGCTTTGTTCGCCCTAAGTTGGCAGGGTATGCCCAGACGTGGGTCCCTTGCTCACTTTGCCACTGGATTCAAGCTAGCCTGGTTGATGACGGCTGATTAGCCAAAACCGGTCCCAGGATGCTTGTTTCCGGTCCAGGGGGGGCTGGATTGTTCCCATGAGGCACAGGGTGAGACTGACTTTCATATGGCCATGTCTGAACTGGGGTGGCGGAGTGAGCTAAAGAATGATGATTGATTAAACCCAGATCAGCTGACTGGGGGTGAGTGCTTGCAATGTTCAACACTCCGTCCATCATCCCCTTTGGTTTTGCTTTGTTCGCCCTAAGTTGGCAGGGTATGCCCAGACGTGGGTCCCTTGCTCACTTTGCCACTGGATTCAAGCTAGCCTGGCTGATGACGGTTGATTAGCCAGAAATCGGTCCCAGGATGCTTGTTTCCGGTCCAAGGAAGACATGGCTTGTCAGTTCGGGCTGGACTGTTCCCATGAGGCACAGGGTAAGACTGATTTTCATATGGCCATGTCTGAACTGGGGTGGCGGAGCGAGCTAAAGAATGATGATGGATTAATCCCAGATCAGTTGACTGGAGGTGAGTTCTTGCAATGTTCAAGACTCCGTCCATCATCCCCTTTGGTTTTGCTTCAGTTATGGCTATGAGCAGGTCCCTTGGCCAAGCACAGCGAATCAGCCGCAACAGGAGCCACCCAGCAACAGCAGCAGGAACGATACCCTCCCCTTCGCAGCCTCCTCCAAAGCGCAATCCACGGTCATAACAAAACTGCAGCACTAGGGGCAGTTAGAACAGAGCCAGGCACCCCAATAGGATCCGTGATGGCAACTGGAGGGCAAGGGTGAGCAACTGACACGCATGGCACCAACTGGCAGGCAACATTAGTAGACAGAGGGCCCCAGCTAACAGAGTCACTTCACAGGTTAGCAGTGATTGCAAGGCATCCTCGCAGGCCGGTTACATGGTGCAACGCCGTCGATATCAGCTCAGGGCAAGCAGTGGAAGAGGGCATGAGTGGAGGGCCCCGCATGGGGCAGAATGGGTACAGGCCACTGATGGAACACGGGGGTGGGGGGCACAGCCGCTGGGGCGGAGCCCCTGTCGGGTGCAAGCCACGACCGACCTGCAAACACGTCCGGCGGCCCCTGTCACTGCGGGGCTTCCGAGGAAGCCTGCACCCAGCCACGGTGTAGGGGGAGCCTCAAACCCTACTGCAGCTCGCAGCATGCCGGGGTGCCAGATATACAATCAAGCTTGAATCCAGAGGCCCACTGAGCAAGGGACCCACGTCTGGGCAGAACGATGGAATTAACCCAGATCTCTTGAACTGGTATGAATGTTTGATTTGCTCTGCATTCCGTCCATCATCTGTGTGTCTTTTGCTTTCTCGCCCTAAGTGTGCCAGGTATGACCAGACGTGGGTCCCAGGCTCACTGTCACTGTATTCAAGCTAGCCTTGTTGATGAAGGGTGATGCCCCAAACCGGACCCAGGATGCTTGTTTCCGGTCCAAGGAGGACCTGGCTTGGCAGTTCGGGCTGGACTGTTCCCATGAGGCACAGGGCCAAGACTGATTTAACTGAGGTGACATGGTGAGCAAACAAAAGATGGATTTAACCCAGATCTCTTGACTGGGGGTGAATGTTTGATTTGCTCTGCATTCCGTCCGTCATCTGTGTATCTTTTGTTAAAATGAGGTACCTCCCTCTCACCACCAGTAGATAATCTACACTAGGTGAGAAGAGCCACCATGATTAACAGCAAGCCAGCTTCAAAGGCTGGTCCACCCCAGATCTCTGCATTCATATAAACGAGAGAACCCCTCCGCCCCCCAGAGATCCTGTCTGTTCTTTGTATGGCCATTTGGTATCAACTTGTCTCCTTTCCTTTGATTCTAATGGCATGTAAATAGCCAGGACACGTGAGTTCTCTAAAATCAGAGAATGGCGATGTGTTCGTTTCAAAGGCTGCTGGATCATTTTCTATACATAGTGCCTGTTTCCATTGGCAGGAGGTCCCAAATGTGCAGCAGGCTTTCCTCCTCTGTGCACGCTAGCATCTTCCCTCAGAGGGGGTGATGGGTTGTTGTACTGATTGCTCTGGTGATTTGTTCCTCGTTCTCTGCTTTAGTGAGTAAATCCCGGCTATCCGCAGGCCTCAGCGAAATACTTTAGGGTAACTGGGAAGGGAATTGTTAATCAGTCTACGACTCCCCAGTACCTCCTCCCAAAATCTCTAGCACCCCGCATACATCTTTTAGTCCCATGCAGGTATTTTGTCCGTCTTAAGGTGCGAGTTTAGAGCTACTTTGTTAATGGGCTCTCTACCTCTGTTATTTTTAGCAGTTTTATTTGTCTTAAAGACAAATTTCTTCCATACTTCACTCCAATGAATAATTTGTTGTGCAAACTGGCCATTAACCACTATTTGTGACATTTATAACAGAAATCCAGGCTCACCAAGTAGTCAAGTCAAGTCAAGTCAAACCACTTTATTCGATTAATAAAAATCATAAAAGTATGCTATACATATACAAAACAATAAAAAAATATTTAAAAGAAGTGTATATACAAGATAAAAATACAGTACAAAATCATTATAAAAACATTAACAATCGATTACTAGTTTAAAGCAGTTGAGTGGTGTACTTTAGCAATATTTTAGGAGGATTGAATTTCTTGTGCGGCTTTCTGTCTAGCCCTCCTAATTCTAGCAGACGCGGCATAAAAGCTGGCGACACAAAACATGGTTGCAGGGGATTCCAACAGTTGTAAAAACAGTAAAGCAGGTTTACACTGAATAAAATTCATCTTTTTCAATAATGGGAGAATAAACCTTTTCCTGGCATCATGGTACAGAGGACAAAAAAACGTAAAGTGCAAGGTGTCTTGGGGGGAAAAGTCATCACATTTACATGGTGCAGCAACTTCAGGTCTACTCCAGCCCTGCAAGTCCCAAAGTACCGTATGTATTTGGTTAAACCGGAATTTTGTCAGTAACCATCTATGAAAAGAGTTGGTCACGGTAGACAAATAGGGAGACATCATTAGTGGCAAAGTAACCAGAACATGGCCCCTAACCGATGGTTTACTTAGTTCTGCTGCTTCCCGCTCTGCCTCCCTTAGCATGGTAAAATTAGTTTTTACCCACGCTAAATCAGATTTGCATAGAGATTCTGGGTTGTAAAAGATCTCCGGTCGCCCCAAATATACAGCTAACATTTTTATGTAAGACAACCACTGGATTTCCTTCATATTATCTAGGTTGATACAATCCTTTAAGATTTTGTGGTTTAAGGAAAGGTTTGAATTCAACCAGATTCTAATCCATAGCAGAATAGGGGCTATATTAATTATATCTGCTATATAACCTATCCCCAGTTCAAGATGTACAGAATAGGTAGCTGTGGATTGCGGGAGGCCTAGGAGTGACCGTAAAAATTTATTTTCTTCTGTTTGTATGTGGTCTGGTTTAGTAAACCCCCATATTGCTGCCCCATACCTTGCAATAGACAAGGTCTTAGCCTTGTAAATTGCCAGGATCGCCTCGTAGGGTTTCCCCCCCAACCTTTTCGCAAAACCTAGCACTGCAGCTGAGGAGCTTCTCACAGCATTTACCTTTATTGAGAGCTGTGGGGACCACGTACCCCTATCATCAAAAACTACTCCCAAATAGGTAAATACCTTTACTCTGGTGATTTCTTCACTGCCGCAGAAAAAGGTCTTAACTTTATTTTTCGAGACACCCAGAGACATAACGTGTGATTTGCCATTGTTTACTACCAGATCCAGGCTTTTCATAAAATCCCCGAATGAGTGCAGCAATCTTTGTAGGCCCAACGGGGTCCTTGCTAGTAAGACTGCGTCGTCCGCATATAGGAGCACTGAAATCGGGGTGCCTGCCATACGGGGGACGTCGGGCGTTGCTGTTAACAGGTTTACCTCCAGCGAGTTTACATATAGCGTAAACAGCATGGGGGCCAAGATGCATCCCTGTCGCACCCCTCTACCAGACTTAAAACTTGATGTACATTTCCCCTCAGTCATCCTAATCGAGGCATTTAAGTCTTTATGCAGCTCGGCCAAAAAATACACTAGGGGCTGATCAAGACCCATCTCCAGGAGCATTGTCCACAGCCATAACCTATTAACAAGGTCAAAGGCTGTGGACAGATCCATAAAACCCAGGAAGATAGAGCCTCTGGCCGCCTTCGTGTATTTGGCTACGATTAGGTGTAGATTCAGACATTGGTCCTCCGTGCTCCTCCCCGCTCTAAAGCCATATTGGGCGTCGGACAGTATGTTATTGTCCGAGGCCCACCCAGTTATCCTTGCTAAGATGACCTTCCCCAAGATTTTTATAGAGGAATCTAGCAAGGATATAGGCCTATAGCATCTGGGGTCTCCTCTTTGACCCTTTTTGAACACTGGGATTATTATTGATCGGGACCATGACTTAGGGAATCCCACACAGGCCGAGGTGTTGAAGACATTGGTCAAGATATTTGCCCAGTACATAGGGTTTGCCTTGTACATATCAGAAGGTACCCCATCTGGGCCTGGTGCCTTTCGTCCTGCTGTGCCCTCAATTGCTTTAACAACTTCCGCTAAATGAAACCTTATTGGCGTAACAGGAGGTTCCGAGGCTGGGGCCACAAAAATTTCCAATTCCAAGTGACTTCCATAAATTTTTTCGAAATGGTTCAACCAGTCCTCCTCAGCTATATTTACTTCTAATACATTATTTTGGGAACAGGAAAACAGGGGAGTATTGATAATGGACCAAAACTTTGCACTGTCTTTTAGGGTAGCTTTATCCATAAGCGCAGCCCATACATCCTGTTTAATTTCATTTTTCCTTTCTTGTACAGTTCTTGAGTACTCTCTTCTGAGCTGGGCTACCCGGGCTTTATTCCTAGGTTGCTCCTGAAGAGCTTTTTTAAGGAGGTTATGGGATTTAGTGCATTTATGGTCGAACCAGCCCGTTACCGATTTATTTTTTGCTGGTCGATTATTAGTGGTAAGTTCCTTAGCCACCTCGGAGCAAATGGCTTCATATGAAGTTATTACTTCCTCCCCGCTAGAGAGGACATCCCCACAGATGTTTAGATCGTGTGCTGCCTTAATAGTGATAGTATTGAAGAACTCCTCAGGCACAACTTTACTCCAATTTAGCCTCCTCCCCTGATCTTTAGCCTTAACCTCCACTACAGCCTGTGGCGGAACAGTTTTATTTAAAAGAGAAAAACCATCTACCAGCTCAATCATCACTGGATTGTGGTCACTAAAAGACGAAGGTATAGCATTATAAAAGATAACATATTTTAAGAGTCCAGAAGAAAGAAATATGTAGTCAATTATTGTTTCGCAATCCCTGCCTACATACGTGGCAATACGAGTGCTTTTGTCAAAAAAACCCTGCTTCAAACAGATCGTTTGTAGACAGGAGTTTCTCCAAGGCTTCCCCCTTGTGGGTGTGCTCGAAATCCTGCGTGGATGTGAAATCTGGCCCATCATAATTAATTAAAAGACAATTCTGACTACATAAATGCACATTAAAATCGCCCGACAAAATATATTGGCAGAAAGTGGTTTGCTTTACATTATAAGTATTTAAAAAATCTGTCAACCAAGCCAAATGTTCATTTGGGGAATCACCTTGCTGGGAGTTATAACAATTCACAAGAATCAGTTTGGTGTTGTCTGTTAGTCTTAGTTCTAAGACAAGAAAATTGTGAGAAGCACAATCTACCCTTTTCACTTTTCCCCTTATGTTCACAGATAGTAATAGCACAAGGCCCCCTCTATCCCTTCCTGCTAACGATCTCAATGCAGGGACAGAGTACGAGGTATAACCATCCATCCAAAAGTCACAGTCCCTATCCCATGTCTCTTGGAGAGCCACAATATCATGTTGTTTAACAAAATTTACCCAGTTGCTATCCTCTCTCTTAGATCGCAGGCCAGCAACGTTCCAGCTTAACATCTTAACCGTTTCCCCCGCACCGTTATACTTTGTTACGGGGTTACAGTGAGCGATGACAGGAGTCAGTGTAGTGTGATCAGATACCAAGGGAACCAGGTCTGGGGGAGACTCTTCACCTGGTCCCTCACAAACCTCTCGTCAGTCACACAGATCTAAACCAGAGAGAGCGTCGAATCTGTTATGTGTGACGATATTTCGACCATATTTAAAATAATTTTCTCCTCCTGGTCCCTGCAAAGAGCCTGGTGTCTGAGCCGTAACAGGTGTATAAGGTCTCCTACTCGTGCTATGATGGGGCGCTCTAGCGAGGTGATTATAAAAGAAACCAAGTGGTCGCACACCGATACTATTTACGTCGTGCGTCATGGAGGCTGCCCTTAACAAAACGGTAGCCACGTGTTGTGGGTGTCTGAAATTTACAACTATGCAGTTCTTTCTAGTGGACCCAATCCAGTTTGCCCTTCTAGTTGTTATAATATCCGGGGCAAATTTAATGGGGAAACCACACCTCCTGTTTAGCCATGACACAGTTTTATTTTTGAGGGAGTCGTGCGACTCCTCGGGTGTCTGGACTAAGTGCGTATCCTGAGGTGGAACATTAGTTAATACAACTACATAGGGGCTACATTCAGGAGGAAGGTTTATATATTTACTTCTCCTCACAGAGATGTTGCTAGCTGTAACTTCAGGCCCTGTAGTTGGACGTGTGGCTACGCTTACTGCAGTGGAACAAGCCTCTATTGCTGAGTCAGGTCTTAACGTAGGCGGGGTGGGTTGTAGCTGAATCTCAGCTACAGTTTCCTGCTCTTTCCCTCCAGTGCCTTTTCCAGCCGACTTTGTACTATCAACCACTGTTGATTGTTTAGATATCAACTCTCCTAGCCTCTTTAATTCGGCAGTTACACTGTCAAGTTTACACACTAGGGGTTGGACATACTGTACTAATTTTGCTTCAAACGTGGCTTCCAAGGAGCGAAGTAATTGGGCAACTTGGTCTGGACATGATTTGTTATTGGACATAGTGCTCTCTTCCTGTACTATACTAGACTCATCAGTGTTGATCTTTGTTGGTAAGTGGTTGGCTGCCCTTTTTTTTGGATGCTTACCCCCCCTTTTACTTTGTTGTTTCCTACAATTTCTGACTGGTCTAGTAATGGGCAGTACTTCTTCATTGTCATCACTTCCAATATTTAAATCTACAGAGGGAGGCTCAGTGTGGATCTGGGCAACCACCGTGGTAGCCGCTGTTTGGTCCAAAATTGGGGTAGCAACCTCTGGGGAAATCTCCAGAGGGATCGGAGGATCTTCGACAGAATTTGGTGGGCTACCCCTACCTAGTGAGGCTCTCCTATCACTATTTATTTTGTTTACCATCTTCACCAGGTAATTGTCAATAGGGCCTACCCCCGATATGAATTTCTCCTTTGAGGCACTTGGCATGATTTATCCTGTTGCCTGAAGTAGTGAATAAAGCGGAATATATATCGGCCGCTAAACCAGGTGGTTGCAAAAACAGAATATCTAGTGACCAAATATCTGGATACGAATACCTTAAGTCTCCAGTAGTCCCGACACAGTTCGGCCAGAATTTATGGCCCAGCCCTGCCTCTTCCTGTCTATTACTGTCATAGACTGTCCCGCCCTTGTCCCGGGCTTCTCCCGGGCGCGCCCCGCGGGACGAGGAACCAAGGGAGCCTTTATGCGCCTCCAGGCGCTTTCAGGTCGGCGTCAGCGGCGTCCTTGCTGCGCTGGGGCTGATGGGGATTGTAGTGACCAGAGGCCCGGCAGAGCCAAGCCCGGCCAGACCCAGAGCGGAGCTAAGCCCGGCCCGATATTCACCACACAGGAGGACAGGAAACACAGCGGAGCCAAGCCCGGCCGTCAGCAGCACTCCAGGTCAGCTGTAAACGGTTCCCCCCGGACTCCACACCAAGGGAGCCTTTATGCGCCTCCAGGCGCTTTCAGGTCGGCGTCAGCAGCGTCCTTGCCGCGCTGGGGCTGCTGGGGATTGTAGTGACCAGAGGCCCGGCGGAGCCAAGCCCGGCCAGACCCAGAGCGGAGCTAAGCCCGGCCCGATATTCACCACACAGGAGGACAGGAAACACAGCGGAGCCAAGCCCGGCCGTCAGCAGCACTCCAGGTCAGCTGTAAACGGTTCCCCCCGGACTCCACACCAAGAGAGCCTTTATGCGCCTCCAGGCGCTTTCAGGTCGGCGTCAGCGGCGTCCTTGCCGCGCTGGGGCTGTTGGGGATTGTAGTGACCAGAGGCCCGGCGGAGCCAAGCCCGGCCAGACCCAGAGCGGAGCTAAGCCCGGCCCGATATTCACCACACAGGAGGACAGGAAGCACAGCGGAGCCAAGCCCGGCCGTCAGCAGCACTCCAGGTCAGCTGTAGACGGCTCACCAAGTAAATATTCAAATACTATGGAAAAGGGTTACTGTGTATTCAAGTGAAAGAAATAGGGAGTTTCTGGATACAAATTGAAAAGGCCGCTCCATCTTTCACTTCCGTGCATTATGCACCTATGCCCTGTGGACCCTGAGCCACATTTTACATGTGACTTCACTAATGCTGGATGTAGGCTTTCAAACAAGTCAAAATGATTTCTTTTGGCATGGACTTGCTGCAGACCTGGCCCACAGCAGGCCGGGCTGCAAAGGCAGCTCTGATCACATGTTTCTAAAGTCACCCATGTGAGAGCTGCAGATTCACATTGTTGCTCGACATCTACATTGTTTACAACTGGCATGCATTCCAGCTTTGGAGTTTTTCCGTACGTTTATTATGGTCAGATTCTTCAATCAGGGTGGACTGGGGAATCAGTAAGCAGACCTGGTAAAAAGTGCTCAAACCAGCCCTTCTCAACTCGTTTAGCTCTCAAGAATTCTATAGAGCCATTTTGTTTCCCTCCTCCCGACCCTCTTCTACCTCTTAAACTTTCGATCTTCCTTCCCCCAATCTTTCTCCCTCTCTTGAAGCCTCCAGTGCCTGTTGCAATTAACCCAGGGGAGTAGGGCAAAGTGACAGAGGCACCAAGAGCGGCCCTGAGCTTTCAGAACTGGCCTGCAAGGGCTCCAGCCCACTGGGGAAATGCCCGGGGGAATTGAAGGCCTGTACCGACTTGTCTTTGGTTGGGGTTAGCCAAATGCTCTCAATGTTTTAAGGGTCAAAGCACATGACTTGGAAGTGTTAGGCAGGTCCACAAGAGCACAAAATCAAGGAGGAATGTATGAAAAATATGTTTTCCTTACCGATACTATTCCCCTTGCAGATTTGTGTCTTGGAATCTTTCACACTGCAGCCCGGCGATTCAAGAAAGCATTTTACTTGCTGTCACATCTCTGTGAAGGTGCCACTTATCAGATGTCATACAAAGCAGTGTTGTCTTACATCAGCCATTACCTCCTCGTCCGTCTTCCCGCTCCATTCCTTATGCATGAGCAGTTCGCCAGCTCCACAGAACCTGATACCTAGCTGAGGTCGAAAAGCTTACCCCAATATGGCGCTGCCTACCCAGCATGCATAAAGGGGGAAGTACGTCACTAGGACAGCCTGATAATACCAAAGTAACTCATACGGAAAAAAAACAAGAACAATCACCATAAACAGAAACGAGGGAGAGAGGGACGGGCTCAGGAATGGAACTGGAAGACCTGGACTCGAAGTAATGAAGATTACCGGTGAGTAACCAGGCAGCATTGAACGCAGTAGGGCCCTCAATACCAGTGTATCAGAATTTGATGCCAGTATATCCCGCGATCTGTATCACTGAACCAAATTCCAGTGATGGGACTAACTGCTCGAACCAGGTTATACCATGTCCTATTCCGTGAAGGTTTTCCTGATTACGAGGAAAAACCTGCTAACATTTTTCACCTGCTCAGAAAGTAATACTGGGTGGCCAGTGGGAGGTGGAAGGATGCATTGGGGAGCCAATTCCAGGCAGGCTTGAGCTTATCCTGGGAGATAATTATTCGCTTCTTTCATGCTGTTGCAGAGGTTATGTTGTGCTCAGTGGCGTAGGAAGGTGGATCGGGACGCACCGGGTGTCATCACTGAGGGGGGTGACAAAATGGCAAAAATATGTGTGTTAAACATAATATTGCCGTTTTGTCAAGCCAGGGGTGACAAGAAATGTTCCGCACCGAGAACCCGCTGACCTTGGTACGCCACTGGTTGTGCTCCTGCTGGCTGTCCCTGCAGCATTTAATAGTGTCAGGAATCTCTGGCCAGGAATGATTGGGTCTGAACTTTGCAGACCTGATAATTCCAGGTGCAGAGACAGGTGATGGAAGTCTACTCGGATTCATTGCTTGGATTGGAATTCTGCCCCTAATAAGGGGTGCAACGTGTTTAAATGGTACTCTCCCACCCAAACCCTTTAAGATCCCTTTTACGCACCCATGTGAAAGGACTATGGAACATTCTCGGCTGCTGGGTAATTCCTGTTACCACACACATCTGAATTATACATTTTAAGATAAAAATCGCAATCCCAATACATTTCAGCAGATCAAACCTGCCGATATTTATTGGAGGGAAAATGCCTGGTAAGAACTGCTACATTATTTATCTGGTATGATAAATATTGCAGCCTACACTGGGCCTCTCGTAATGAGGGCCACTGTATTTTGGGTATCTTACTCTTGAGTTGTCAGCATTTGTTAGACTACATATGCCTTCATCAGAAAAACGCTTTATCAGTCCATTTTTTTATTTACATTCCCAGCAATAGAATAGTGTCTGTGATGGCCACACAGGTCTATTAGAATACCTCCGCCCTAAACTTAAATTGTAGTGTTTTGTATATCAACATTTATATAGCGCTTACTACCCCTCTATGGGACGCTGAAGTGCTTGCCTACATGGGTAGCACACTACACTTTGTAGAATGTTCGGTGGGTAGTGTGTAGTCTTTGTTTTGATCCTGTGTGGGAAGCATTTCGATGTTGTGCACGAGGACCACCAAGGTGGGGTTATCGTGTTATGTGACACAGGGCATAGCAGTGTGATGGATGAAGAAGTGTGAGAGATAGACGTGAAATTTATAATTTTCTGTAAGCTTTAAGCAGCTATGCAGGTTCCTTTTTGGTATTTCTTATGTTCATAGTCCACTTAGCTGAATATGGTACTTGATTGTCTATTCTGAGGTATTTCACTTGAAGTTTATGGTCCTCAGCAGGCATAGGTTAAAGGGGGAAGTGGTGGAGAGATCTGCTGGGATGGACTTTGTTAATATCATCCCAAATCTGATCGTTATTGTGAAATGGCAAGAAGCTGCCATAGTATGTTGCTAGTTGTGACCTGCAGTGTTGCACTAAATTAGAGTCCTACATTGGCCAGCAGTATGTGGCAGATCTCTTTGGTTTTCCGTGCATGTTCAGTTGGTGATGGGTGGTTTATTGCTGTGGACTGGTATAGTATCATGTGATAGATAGGACCTTTAGCTGTTTTGCCTTATGTGAGTGTAAGAGTGTCGGGCAATAAAAGGAAATTATTAAGCATTCTATATGAACTATGATAGACTGTCTGGATGCTAAGTGTTATGGTATTAGTTTTACAGTGGGTTATATATTGTACTGTAATTTCATTATATTGCACTTACTACCCCTGATGAGACCTTGCTGGGCATTTACGGTGGGTAGCACACTGCTCCAGATTCCTTTGTTTTGGAAGTAATTGTTAGTTATTGTGTGTAGTCGTGCTCTACAGGAGCCATTCCATGCCTTTACTCCGGTTTCTATGAGGAAGATTACATTAGTATGAATTAGGTGTGGTATTTAGTGGGAAAAGGGGATGTGGGAATGTAATGCTGCTTTTATGGAGACTGCAATTATTTCTTTTGAATAGGACCATTCACTGCAACTGTTTGTTTTGTGAAAATGTGTTTATTGGGCAAAGAATGCACCTCTTTCATTTCGACCTTAGTGGATAGTCATGTGTTCTGTAGCTTCCCATATTTCCTGCTTATTTGTGAAGTGACCCATTTATGGACAGATATCATGCTAGTCTTCTTTTTCTGTAAGGAAAATTACCTATATGTTTGAGGATCTCATAAGTTTTCTTTTCCTTAATTTGCTGGGTCATCTCTGAATTTTTTGTAGTGTACGAACTTTGAACAAATGGAAGACAGTGTTCTTTTTTAACAACTTTATTTCAATCACAAAAGATGTCTATTAAATCAAAGTACTTTGACAGGTAAAATATGTTGAAAGCCTGCAAAATCGCAGGTCTTCAGGTTTCATTCTTGCTGGTAAGGTGCATTGGACCTATGATCAAAAGTACGGAGTCACTGACCCAATAGGCTGTGTCTTAACCACATCGCTGTGGCGGCTATTTCGCCGCAGCGCTAAGGAGGCGGGGGGGCCGCGCGGCAGGCCCATACTGGTGACGGAACCGCTCCGTCACCAGCCGCGGTTGAGCTGTGCTCATGACGGAGCGGTTATGTCATGGCCCGCCCGCAAAATAGAACGCGCCGCGCAGGCGCGTCGGGCGGGCCAGGACAGAACTGCTCCGTCATCAGCACAGCGCCACCGCGGCTGATGACGGAGCGGTTCCGTCATCAGCACGGAACCGGTTAATGACCAGTCAAGGCGGCATTGTAGTATGCTCATCTTTCCCCCCGGGAAAGACGGATCACAAATTTAAGGCTGGCATAATTCATCAGACCACAGAGAAGGGTTTCTTCCCACCACCCTGGGTAACAAAAAGCCACACCGTATGACATGTATAAATGTTATCATGGGCAATAAGCAATCCTTTTATTCATGGCAAAAATAAACCACACTTTTGCCACTTCATATTGATTGGCAAATCCACTTGCTGTCTTCACACCTGGGCTGTGGGCACTCCAGCTGCAAGTAACATTTGAGATGATAGCTTCTACAATGACATGGTCAGGGGGATGACACTATTCTCCCCAGCCCTACTCTCTTCAACACATACATGACCCCACTGGCCAGCACAGTCTGAACACACGGTCTCAACATAATATCCTAGCGCAGATGACACACAACTCATCCTTTCCCTAATCAATGACCCTACCACCACAAGGACCACCTTCCGCAGATGCATGACAAGCGCCGTCGACTGGATGAAGAAAAACTGCCTACAAGCTGAATATGGGCAAGACGGAAGTACTAATCTTTGGCAACAACAGCAACCCCAGGAACAACTCCTGGTGGCCCCAGACCTGGGACATGCACTCATATCCGCCAACCACGTCTGAAACCTTGAAATAGTAATTGATAACAAGCTCACCATGGAATCACAGATCAATGCTACCCCTGAACACAAAACGCACAGTGACGCAAGCCATCATCACTGGCCAACTTGATTATGGCAATGCTCTCTATGTAGGAATCGCCGCACTACTCCCACAGAAACTTCACACCATACAGAAAGCCACAGATAGACTTGTCCCAAACTTCCCCCCGACGAGCCCACATCACACCCCACCTCTTGCAACTCCTCTAGCCCACGTACAGAAGAGATGTGAATTCAAGCTGCTGTCCGACGCACACAAGGGCTCTACACAACCAAGGACCTGCCTATATTGACCACCGCCTGAACTTCCAACAACCACAGAGAATACTATGCTCAGCATCCCTATTATTTACGCTTGTGTCCTGCATCAATAGAAGCAACAAGCATTTGCAATGCAATAGGTCTCACATTCACGCAAGTTTGAGCTATTGACATTGTAAATGACAATGCCCTTTTTTTATGTTATAGGCTTTAAAACATAAATCAAAGGCATTGTCATTTACAATACTATTTGCTTAAACTCCCAGAAATGCAAGACCTATTTCATTGCAATAAAGGGCCCTCTCGACCACTTGTTAGATTGTAAATATAAGAGGAAGAGACCGGCCTGCGATGTCTTCAAAGTAGTGATGAATAGTGCAGTGAAGAAGATGTGTAAGTGTTGTAAATTACACAGACACAAAGTGTGAAGTGAGAGTTATATATGATCTGAGATATAAACACTAAGAACGCGCTCCAACACCTTTCGCTCGGTGATTACACTGTCGCGGCTTAGGAGGATGAGCGGGATTGGGGAGCTATTTCCTGCCCTCTCCGTGATTTGAGTGTGCACTGTGGCATTGCGTAATGTCATTGCTGCCTTTGGAGTAATAAAGAACACTCTAGCTGTAATAGGGCCCTGGCTTCAGCTCCTGGAGCAGGACGGGCTGTGCTTTATGGCAGGCATGGAGGGAGGGAGGGAGGGATGGTCTCAGCTGCAGCTCCGGCCTCGTACACTGCCCCTGCTATTATTAGTAAGCGAGCGGCGCTGAGGTGGTGGTACTGGTATTGGTGGTGGTGGTGGTACTGGTAGTGGTGGTGGCACTGGTGGTATTGGTGGTGCTGGTATTGGTGGCAATGTTGGTATTGATGGTGGAATTGGTTGTACTGGTATTGGTGGTGGTGGTATTGGTTTTGGTGGTTGTGGTGGTGCTATTGGTGGTGGTGGTATTGGTGGTGGTGATATTGGTGGTGGTATTGGTAGAGGTATTTGTGGTGGTATTGGTGGTGGTATTGGTGGTGGTGGTATTGGTGGTGGTGGTATTGGTGGTATTGGTATTGGTATTGGTGGTGGTGGTATTGTTGATGGTATCAGTGGTGGTATTGGTGGTGGTGGCATTGGTTGTGGTGGTGGTATTGGCCATGGCATTGGTGGTATTGATGATGGTATTGATGATGGTGGTATTGGGTGTGGTTGTGGTGTATTGGTGGTATTGGGGGGTGGTGGCATTGGTGTTGGTATTGGGGTGGGATTGGTGGTGGTGGTATTGGTGGTGGTGGTATTGATGGTGGTGGTATTGGTGGTGGTGGTGGTATTGGTGGTGGTGGTGGTATTGGTGTTGGTGGCATTAGTGGTGGTGGTGGTAGTATTGGTGGTGGTGGTATTGGTATTGGTATTTGTTGTATTGATGGTGGTGGCATTGGTGGTGGTGTTATTGGTATGGGCGGTGGTGGTATTGCTGGTGGTGGTGGTATTGGTAGTGGTATTGGTGGTGGTGATGGTATTGGTTGTGGTGGTATTGGTATGGGGGTATTGGTGGAAATGGTATTGGTGGTGGTGGTATTGGTGGTGGTATTGGTGGTGGTGGTAGTGGTATTGGTGGTAGTGGTATCAGTGGTGGTGGTATTGGCTTTGATGGTGGTGATATTGGTGGTGGTGGTATTGGCAGTGGCATTGGTATTGGTGGTGGTGGTATTGGTGGTGGTGGTCGAATAATCTACTATATGTTCTATTTGAATTTTCCCACTTTAAAGATGGGAATTCCAGAAATTATCATTGGCAAACGATATAAGGTCACAGAATACATGATAGTCTACCAACACTCGGCACGCGGGTGTTTTTATATAGTATTTTTTCTCTATATGGCCAATAAATCAACAGACGCAAAATCAGTTGACGGTCTAGTCGTTTTCTACTTAGGAAGCCTCACCGGTACATATTCCGGCCTGACTTCCGGTCACATGACCGTCTTTGGAAAACGGCGCCGGGAAACACAAGAGGGAGAACAATAATGAAGTGGTAAGCGAGCTTTGCCCTCTGCATTTTGGGTGATTAACACCAGACGCTGTTCGCTGCATTCAAATAGATTATCTCCAACACATCCTTCCGTTTCTCTCCCTGTTACTTGTCGTTATAGGTGTACCCGCCTTTTCGCGAAACAAACAGCGTTGCCATTTTAAAGGAACCTGTTTATTCTCTCCTCCCGGTTCATATATTATTGTGAAACTATTGAGGTAGGTCAATCTAGTTTTTTTCGGTTCCCTTTATCTATGTGTAGACTATCAGACAAACAGCCAATTATTTATGCACAAACACCATTACACTCCTTTTAGACTCATCCGGTCTCGCGGAGCTTTTTGTTCACATATTTCTTGGAAACTCCGGATACAGGATTCCACATTACGCACTAAACCGATGTGGTTTCGCCCTTCACCCATGAGGGTGAGTTTGTTTTTAGTTTTTCTTTTTGTTATTTTGCTATCCCCAGAGCATGTGTTTTACATATCGACGCTGCCCTTTTCTTGGAGCAATCATTAACATGGACCTCTCTTGTTAGTAGCGATTTTTCCCCCTTGTAGGTTGTATATTCTTTTATTGGGTACTTGTTATACTGTAGACAAAATAAATAGTCGATCCAGAGATTGGTACTCTACACCAAATCGGAAACACCCGAGAATAATAAATCTAGCCCTCATCTTGAGTCCACATTAAGTTATGGTGTAAATAGAGAATATAATTTTGAAACAAACAAATATAGAACAAGCATCGAAAAGAGTAGCTTAATCACTGTCTTTCTACACCCCCTGAGAGGATAAGTAAATTCAAATAAAACAAATAAAGAAATAATTTTGTACAGATATAGACCCTACAAATGTTCCCTTAAAGGTTTCCTCAGGATGTTATCAGAATTGCGTAAATACACTGTACCAGTCACTTGGGATTTCGAAGTCTTTTTACACACTCCACATTTTTTTCACTTCATCACTATAACTACCTGCGGCCAATGTTCTTTTGTCTACAGTTCATATCGATTAGTAAGATAGCATTCAAGTTCACGAATGTCACCGAATTAGTGATCTCGATGCACTTTGCCACGAAGTCACATAATGGCATGCTTTTTCCACAATGGGTGACACTATTAAGTCACCTTTTGATACACTTGCATTACAAACATGATCATGAATGTACTCTCTATGTTTCTATTCAGCCCTGAAGATTCGCAGTCTGTTTCCCTGCGATGAAACACGTGTTGGCCCATATATAGGAACAATAAACAGAACTATCACACCAACAACGGAACTGATTGATACTTCTATTTTGTCAAGCCTGTTCGCCAACTGTTTAAATGTCATACTGATTTTGGTGGTGCTCTAATGTTTTTCTACCAATAGTACTGATACTCTTAACACTAAAAATTACATATCTATATTGTATAGCGCAGGGGCACTGTTGTTTTCTTATGTTTCGTATGGATCAATCTTGGTCCATCCCTGAACGGTTGTGAGGATTTACCGTTCGCCTCATTGCCTATACTAACTATTCAATAACTCTTACCATTACCTTGCGGGTACTCTGGTTGTGCGCCTTGAAATTCTGGAATACCGAAAAAAACCTCCTAGCTGTGTATTGGTGGTGGTGGTATTGGTGATGGTATTGGTGGTGATATTGGTGGTGGTATTGGATTTGGCATTGGTATCGGTGGTGGTATTGATGATAGTGGTATTGATGGTGGAGATGTTGGTGGTGATGGTGTTTTTGGTGATGGTATTGGTGTGGTGATGGTATTGGCAGTGGCATTGGTATTGGTGGTGGTGGTATTGGTGGTGATATTGGTGGTGGTATTAGATTTGGCATTGGTATTGCTGGTGGTATTGATGATAGTGGTATTGGTGGTGGTGGGATTGGTGGTAGTATTGATGATAGTGGTATTGGTGGTGGCGGTATTGGTGGTGGTATTGGCAGTGGTATAGGTGGTGGTGATATTGGTGATGGTATTGATGCTATTGGTGGTGGTGGTGAGTGTATTGGTGGTGGTGGATATGGGTCCTGGGGCCTGTGTACTTGGACCTGGATCCCAGAGCCTGGGTCGCGGGGCTTGGGTCCTGGTGCCTGAGATCTGGGTCCTGGATCCTGGGTCCTGAGGCCCAGGTCCCTATGCCTGGGTCCTGAGTTCTGGGGTCTGGGTCACAAGGCCTGGGTCATGGATCCAGGGTAATAGGTCCAGAGTTCTTCAGGCTGGAGCTTTTTTCTAGGGCTTGGTGCCTTGGGTCCTGGGTACTGGGCCCTGGGTCCTAAGTCCTGGGTACTAGGTCCTGGGTCCTTAGTCCCTTAGTCCTTGGGCCTGGTTCCCAGGTACTGATTCCTGGGTCTTGATTCCTGGGTCCTAGGTCCTAAGGTCTGGGGCCTGGGTCATGGTGCCTGAGTCCCGGCTCCTTGTGCCTGGATCCTGGGGCGTAGGTCCTAGGGTGTGGGGCGTGGGTCCCACGGTGTGGGTCATGGGTCCTCGGTCTTAAGTCCTGGGGCCTGGGGGCTAGGTCCTGGGGCCTGGGTCCTGGTGCCTGTGTCCTGGGCGTGGGTCCCGAGGTCTGAGTCCTCAGTCCTGGGGCCTGGATCCTTCGTCCTGTGTCCTGGGGTCTGGGTCATGGCTACTGGGTCCTTGGTCAAGAGTCCTGGGTCTGATTCCTGGGCCCTGATTCCTTTGACCTGAGGCTTTGGTCCTGGGTCCTAGGTCCTGGGGCTTTGGTCATTGGTACTGGGTCCAAGTGCTGGGTCTGGGGTCCTGGGTCCTGAAGCTTGGATCCTGGTCATGGGTCCTGGGAACTGGGTCCTCTCTCCTAAAGTCCTGGGGTCTAGGTCCTGGGTCCCGCGGACTGGGTCATGGCTCGTGAAGCCTGAGGCCTGGGTCATGGGGGGCTAGGTCACGGGGCTTTGGTCCCGTAGCCCAGGTACTTGAGACCTAGTGCCAGGGTCATAGGTACTGGGTCTTGAGTCCTTGAGCCTGGGGCCTGGGTTGAGGGTCCTGATTCCTGGGTCCTGGAGCCTAGGTAGGTTCTGGGTCATGGGCCCTGAGTCAAAGGAGCTGGGTCATGGCTCCTGGGGCTGGGGCCTGCGTCACATGGCTTGGGTCCTGGAACCTGGGTCATGGGTCATGGGTTCCGAGTCCTTTTGCCTAGGATCTGCGTCCCAGAGCCTGGGTTGCAGGGCTTGGGTTCTGGTGCCTCGTCCTGGGTCCTTGGTCCTGAAGCCCGAGGCTTGGGCCTGGGTCATGGGGGGCTAGGCCATGGGGCTTGGGTCCCGTAGCCCAGGTACTTGAGTGCTAGTGCCAAGGTCATAGGTACTGGGTCCTGAGTCCTTGAGTCTAGGGCCTGGTTTGAGGGTCCTGATTCCTGGGTCCATGAACCTGGGTAGGTTTTGGGTCATGGGTCCTGAGTCCTAGGAGCCTTGGTACTGGGGCCTGGGGCCTGGGGCCTAGGGTTCCTGGGGCCTGGAGACTAGGTCCAGGGTCCCGAGATTTGGAGCCTGAGTCCTGGAGCCTGGATCATGCCTCCTGGGGCTTCGGTCATGGGGCTTGTGTTCTGTGTCCTGGTGCCTGGTTCCTGGGTACAAGTTCCTGGGGCCAGGGACATAAGTCCTGGGGCTTTGGTAATGGGTCCTGTGTCCTTGGGTCTGGGGCCTTGGTCCTGAGCCATGGGTCCTGGGGCCCAGGTCCTTAGTCATGGGTCCCGAGGCTTGGTTCCCAAAACTTGGGGCCTGAGTCCTGGCGCCTGGGTCATGGCTCCTGGGGCTTGTGTCCTGGGGCTTGTGTCCCAGGGCTGGGTGCCCGGGGCCTAGGTCCTGAGTCATGAGTCATGAGTTCTGCGGCCAGAGTCCTGAGTCCCGGGTCCTTGTGCCTGGGCGCTGGGGACTAGATCCTGGGTCCTAGGATAAGGGTCCTGGGACCTGGGTCCTGAGGCCTTGCTCATGGGTTATGGGTCCTGTGTACTTGGTCGTGGATCCTGGGACCTAGGTCATCGTTTCCGTGGCCTTGGTCCAGAGTCCAGAGTCCTGGTGCCTGGGCCCTGGGTCATAGGTCCTGGGTCATGTGGCTTGGGTCCTCGGCCCGGAACTTGGGTCCTGGTGCCTGGGTCCTGGGTCAAGGGTTCTAGGTCTTGGGATTTGTGTCCCAGGGCCTGAGTCTTGGGGACTGGGTTCCGGGGCTTGGGTCATGGGTCCTAGTGCCTGCGTCCCAAGGCCTGGGTCCTGGGTCTTGATTCCTGGGTCATGTGGCCTGGGTCCCGGAGCCTGGGCCATGGCTCCTGGAACCTGGGTCATGGCTCCTGGGGCCTAGGTACTGGGACGTGGGGCTTGTGTCCGGAGGCCGGGGACTGGGGTCCTGATGCCAGGGTCCTGGGGCCTAGGTCCTGGGACATGAGTCCTGGGGCCTGAGACATGGGTACTGGGGCCTGGGTCATGGGTCCTTGGTCCTGGATCCTGGGACCTAGGCCTGCGGTCCCGTGGCCTTGGTCCAGAGTCCTGGTGCCCAGGTCCTGGGCCCTGAGGCTTGAGACCTGCAGCCTGGGTCCTGGAGCTTAGGTCACAGGGTTTTTGTCCCTTAGCCCAGGTACTTTGCCTGGTACCTGGGTCCTGGGGTCTGGGTCTTGGGTCCTGGGTCTGGTCCTGGGTACTGAGACCTGAGCCTGGATCGTGGGGCCTGGCTCCTAGGGCCTGGGTCATGGGTCCCGGGTACTGGTTCCTGGGTTCTGGGTCATGGGTCCTGAGTCCTGGGGCTACGTCCTGAGTCCTGGGGTCTAGGTA
The DNA here is from genome assembly GCF_964261635.1 of Lissotriton helveticus. Classification (NCBI taxonomy): domain Eukaryota; kingdom Metazoa; phylum Chordata; class Amphibia; order Caudata; family Salamandridae; genus Lissotriton; species Lissotriton helveticus. The sequence goes on along the minus strand of NC_136073.1, from coordinate 689,841,175 downwards.
CTGGGGTCTGGGTAACGGGTCCTGGGGCCTGGGCCTGGGCCACGTGTATATAGGTATTTATGTATAATAATATTTGTAGAGCGCAACTGCCACTCCAAGGAGCATCATGGTGCTATGGCAGGCTGAGATATAGAAAGCAGCAGATGTTCTGCAGGATCAGATGAGTGAGAGAACTAGGGCATCTGGGACTCCGAAGATCCAGGTTTTCAGGGATTTCCTTTATTTTGGTTCAGTCTGCGAGAACCAGAGATGGATAGGTAGAGAATTCCAGGCTTAAGTTCCTAGTACTGCTACAGATTTGCCACCCTTGGAGATGTAGCTGAAACTGGGGGGTGAGAGGAGGTTGGCTGATGAAGATCTTAGGGGCGCTGCGTCACATACGGTTTAACTCTGGCCCTCAGATACTTGGGTCCTGCTGATCTAAAGACTCTGTTGGTGATTATTAATATCTTAAAAATGATTTTTTTTATAAATGGACAGCCAGTGTAGATATTTTAAGGCGGCTGAGGAGCCTTGAGGCAGTTTTAGAACTAGACGAGCTGCAGCATGTTGGACTATCTGCAACTTCTTTAGGACAGACTTATTGGTCCCTGCATATACGCTGTTACAGTAATCTAGTCTTGATGTGACCAGGGTCATACCACTGACCTAGCTACACAGGGTAGTAAGTCAAAAAACTTTTTGAGAGACTTTATCAGGTGGAACCAGGTGCCTGCCACCGAGAGCGCTTGTTGATGGAAGGATAGTGAGGTATCACATTTTACTCCCAGATTCCTCACTACATCTACTGTGTTGGGAGGAGGGAAGGTATCTTTAGGCCACCAAAGGCTGGGCAAGAAGGGGTTGGTTTTTCAAACCAGCATGATCTCGTTTTTTGGGTGTTACACTTCAGATGGTTAGATTTCATCCAGTGGAAAACAGCTGTAAGGCATAGTTGGAGATTCTCTTCCGCATTGGAGATTGTTTCAATATTGAACAATGATATCACATTTATCAGAGGAGCCATGTAGATGTTAAATAGTACTGGGCTTAAGACGGAGCCCTGCAGGACCCCAGAGGTTATGGGTTTCCATGCTGATTGATAATGGCAGAGGGTGACTATTTGTCTTCCATTGGAAAGGAAGGATTTCAGTCACACTAGGGCTATGTGGGAAATGGCATATGTTTAAAGTCTGTCCCCACGATTTTGTGGGAGACCATATCAAATGCAGCCAAAAGGTCCAATAAAATCAACACCTTGGTTATCCCCTGATCTAGGGCAAATGTAAGAGTTTCAGTGGTGTGTAGTAATGACGATTTAGTGGAGTGCATGGGCCTAAAATCTGATTGGCTTGGATGCAAGACATTGGCCAGTTCTAAAAAGTAAGTCAGATTAATGTTTACTAATTTTTCAGTGATTTTGCGGAGGCAGGGTAGCAGGGAGATAGGGTGGAGGTTAGAAAGGGTCGTGGGATCGGATAGTTTTATTTTTTTAAGGGGTTTAACTGCTGCGATTTTCCAAGTCTACGGTACTTCCGCTTGTGCGAGTGAGGAGTTTATTATCTTATTAATGGTTTGGTTAGTGATGTCGATAATGGCATGCAGTACCTCTCGGGGCATGGGTCAAAAGGGGACCCTCACTTACAGGAGAGGATAGCTTGATGTGACTGTTTCATACTGATGACTTGGAAAGATAGAAGGGCCGGTCTATCAACAAGGTCATTACCATGTACTTCAGTGCCAGGAGAAGGGGTCATCTTGAAATCTTTTTGTAAAATTTGAATTTTCTGTTCGAAAAAGTCCACAATTTGATCACATAGAATCTGTGATGGCGAAATCTCGTGATCAAATGTTTTAGGGTGCGTAAAGGATTTTACAATTTAAAAGATTGCTTTTTGATCGGAGTCTGCCAGTCTAAGTAGATTGGTGAAGTAGGATTTATTTTCTATTTTAATTTGTTGGTGGTAAGATTTGAGAGCAGTTTTAAAAGGGGTTAGATCTTCATGTTTATAGCTTCTCCACCATCTACTTTCAAGCTGTCTACAATATCCTTGTAATTCTCGCACCTTTTGAGTGAACCAGGGGATGGAAGCTTTGTGGGTAGACTTCTTTTTTAAAGGGGCAGGCGGAGCGAAGGTGTTACTAAGTGTAACCATCCAGGAGTTGAAATAGTGGATATCTGATACGGGATCACCTGTCAGGAAGGGTCTATTGGCAGCTGCTTCGGTGTTTAGTTTTGGATTGGCTAATATTTTATTCCATTTTTGTACGGTTCTGTGGGTATTCAATGAATGACCCCCAAGGGTATCTGTGCAATGCCGTCCAATTACAAAGGGAATATATTTATGATCACACCAGGTTAACGTGACTGGGGAATTGTGGCTTGGGTCCCATGGCCCGGGCTCTGGGACCTGGGTCTTAGTGCCTGGGTACTGGGTCCTGAGTCCTGGGGCCTGGATCTTGGGTCATGGGTACTGGGTCCTGAATCCTTCAGCTTGGGTCCAGAATACTGATTCCAGGGGCCTGGGTCCAAAGTTCTGGGTCATGGGTCTGGAGTCCTGGGGTCTGTGTACTGGGTTCTTCTGGCCTGGGTCGTGGGTCTTGGTGCCTGGGCGAGGGGTGTGTATCCTAGGCCTGGGTCCTGAGTCTTGGGCCTGAGGCCTGGGTGATTTGTCACGGGTTCTTGTGCCTGGGTCCTGGAGCCTGAGTCCTGGTGCCTGAGTCCTGGGTCCTGAGTTTTGGGTCTTGGGACCTGTGACCTTGGTCATGAGTCCTGGTGCCTGGGTTCTGGGCTCTGGTGCCTGGGACCCTGGGTCCTAGATCCTGGAGCTTTGGTTATGGGCACTGAGTCCTGTTACCTGGGCCCTGGGGTCTGGCTTCCAGGACCTGGGTCCTGCAGCCTAGGTCCTTGGTCCTGGAGCCAGGGATCGAGGTCCTGGGTTCTGGGTCATGGGTCATGGGTCCTGAGTTATAGGGTCTGGGATCTGGTGCTTGGGTACTGTGTCCTGGGTCCCGTAAACTGATTCTTGGGTCCTAGGACCTGAATCCTAGGGGCTGGGTCCTGAGTCCTGGAGTCTGGGTACTAGGGCCTGGGTCATGGGTTCTGGGTCTTAGTGCCTGAGTGCCAGGTCCTGGTGCCTGGATCCTGGTGCATAGGTCCTAGGGCCTGAGTCATAGGTCCTGAGTCCTTGGGACTGGGGCTCGGGTAATGGGTCCTGAGTCCTGGGTACTGGGTCTTGGCTCCTGGGTACTGGGGCCTGGGTCCTGGTGCCTGAGCCCTGGGCCTTTGGTCATGGGTACTGGGTCCAGATGTCTGGGTCTAAGGTCCAGGGTCCAGATGCCTGGGTCATGGGTCCTGGGAACTGGGTCCTCTATTCTGAGTCCTTTTGCCTAGGACCTAGGTACTGGGTCCTTGGAGATGGGTCCTGAAGCCTGAGGCTTGGGGTCTGGGTCCTGCGGGCCTAGATCACGGGCTTGGGTCCTGTAGCCCAGGTACTTTGACCTGTACCAGGGTCCTGGTGCCTGGGTCATGGGTACTTGGTCCTGAGTCCTTGAGCCAGGGGCATGGGTCCTGGGTCCAAGGTACTGATTCCTGTATCCTGGAGCCTGAGTCCTAGGTTCCGGGTCACGGGTCCAAAGTTCTGGTTCATGGGTCCAGAGTCCTAGGGGCCAGGTCCTGAGTCCCTGGGGCCTGGTCATGGCTCCTGTGTTATGGGTCCTGTGTCTCATGGCTTGGGCACTGGGTCCTGAGGCATGGTACTGGGTCCTGGTTGTGAGTGCTTGAGCCTAGTATCTGGGTCCTGGGGCCAGGGTCCTGGGTCTTGAATCCTGGGTCCTAGGTCCCGTGGCCTGGTTCATAAGTTGAGGGTCCTGGGTCCCGTATCCTGGTGCCGGGGTACTGGAGCCTGGGTAATGGCTCTTGGAGCCTGGGGCTTGTGTCCCGGGCCAGGGACCTGTTTCCTGGTGTCTGGGTCTTAGGTCTTGTGTCTTGTGTCCTTGTTCCTGGGTACTAGTTCCTGGAGCCTGGGTCATGTGTCGTGTGTCCTTGATCCTGGGACCTAGGTCCTCAGTCCCGTGGTCTTGGTCCCGTGTAGTGGTGCCTGGCTTCTGGGCCATGGGTTCTGAATTCAAATCATCTTCTTAATTTGTAACTTTATTTTGCTAACATTAAAATCAGAAGATGAGTCCTGATTTTGTAGATAATGAATCCTGAATTCAAATCATGTCCCTGGTTTATAAGCATATTTTGCAAAAACTGAAATCAGCAGATGAATACTGATTTTTGAGCTGATGAGTCCTGAATTCGAATCATCTTACTGATTTTCAACTTTATTGTGCTAACATTTAAATCAGCAGAGGAGTCCTGATTTCTGGAGGTGATGAGTCCTGAATTAAAATCATCTTACTGATTTTCAACTTTATTTTGCCACCATTGAAATCAGCAGATGAGTACTGATTTTGGAGCTGATGAGTCCTGAATTCCAATCATCTTGCAGATTTTAATGTTTCTTTTGCCAATGTTGAAATCAGCAGATGTGTCCTGATTTTGGAGCTGATGAGTCCTGAATTCAAATTATCTTGCTGATTTTCATGTTTATTTTGCCAACATTGAAATCAGCAGATGAGTCCTGAATTCAAATCATGTTGCTGCTATATAAGCATACATTACAAAAACTGAAATCAGCAGATGAATCCTGATTTTCAAGCTAAGTCCTGAATTCACATCATCTTGCACATTTGTAACTTTATTTCGCTAACATTGAAATTAGCAGATGAGTCCTGATTTAGGAGCTGATGAATCCTGAATTCAAATCATGTCGATGCTATATAAGTATACATTACAAAAACTGAAATCAGCAGATGAGCCCCGATTCTGGAGTTGATAAATCCTGAATTCAAATTATCTTGCAGATTTGTAACTTTATTTTGCTAACATTGAAATCAGCATATGAATCCTGATTTTCAAGCTTATGAGTCCTGAATTCAAATCATCTTGTTAATTTGTAACTTTATTTTGCTAACATTGGAATCAGCAGATGAATCCTGATTTTCGAGCTGATGAATGCTGAATTCAAATCATCTTGTTAATTTGTAACTTTATTTTGCTAACATTGAAATCAGCAGATGAGTCCTGATTTTGGAGCTGATGAGTCCTGATTTCAAATCTTGCACATTTGTAACTTTATTTTGCTAACATTGAAATCAGCAGATGAATCCTGATTTTCCAGCTGATGAGTCCTGAATTCAAATCATCTTGTTAATTTGTAACTTTATTTTGCTAACATTAAAATCAGCAGATGAATCCTCATTTTCGAGCTGATGAATGCTGAATTCAAATCATTTTGTTAATTTGTAACTTTATTTTGCTAACATTGAAATCAGCAGATGAGTCCTGATTTTGGAGCTGATGAGTCCTGATTTCAAATCTTGCACATTTGTAACTTTATTTTGCTAACATTGAAATCAGCAGATGAATCCTGATTTTCGCGCTGATGAGTCCTGATTTCAAATAATCTTGTTAAATTGTAGCTTTGTTTTGCAAACATTGAAATCAGCAGATGAGTCTTGATTTTGGAGCTTATGAGACCTGAATTCAAATAATCTTGCAGATTTTCATGTTTCTTTTGCCTACGTTGAAATCAGCAGATGAGTCCTGATTTTCAAGCTGATGAGTCCTGAATTCAAATCATCTTGTTAATTTGTAACTTTATTTTGCTTACATTGAAATCAGCAGAAGAGTCCTGATTTTGGAGGTGATGAGTCCTGAATTCAAATAATCTTGTTAATTTGTAACTTTATTTTCCTTACATTGAAATCAGCAGATGAATCCTGATTTTCGAGCTGATGACTCCTGAATTCAAATCTTGCTGATTTTCATGTTTATTTTATCAACATTGAAATCAGCAGATGAATCCTGATTTTCAAGCTGATGATTCCTGAATTCAAATCATCTATTTAATTTGTAACTTTATTTTGCTATCATTGAAATCAGCAGATGAATCCTGATTTTTTAGCTGAGTCCTGAATTCAAATCATCCTGCTGATTTTCATGTTTATTTGACCAACATTGAACACGAAGGCAGGTGGATTAGGGGCCCCTGACTTTCGGGGGTATTATTATGCTAGCCAACTCCAATGGTTATCCTATTGGACCGCAGGTAGAAACCTACACGAGATAGGCTTTACGCCCGAAAAACTTAGCCATGGCAAACTTCATTCTCTACTGCTGCCTAAGGCCAGTATCTCCCTGGACTGCCCCCCCTGTTAAAATGCGCTCTAACTAGTTGGAGAAAGGCTCTTTCTTATACTTTACTGGTCCCACCATATGCGGCAAATATCCCTTTGCTAGGAATCCCCACACCACAGGGCAGACTCACTCGACATAGACTCCAAGACTGGATAGACAATGGGGTGGAGGGTGTGGGTTCCTTTTTTGGAAATGACGTGCTTTTAGATCATGCCTCATTCGTGCAGATCACGGGCGCTCCACCACGTTTATATCTGCTACACACCACAGTAACACATTATATTAGGACCACCTGGGCACCACAACGGACTGAACCCACACAACACAAATTGGTACACCTACTATATTACATGGGACCGGGAGGGCATCTGGTCCGATGGCTATAAACGGGGATTAGGTCACACGCAGCGATACCGCTTACGACCCTACGGACACGATGGGCCGATGATACTAACAGAAATAGCAGATAGAGCGTGGCAGTCTATACTGGAACATCCTAAAAGAGTATCACGCAAAGTTAGGTTTAAATTTATCCAAACGATGGTACTCCACTGAGCATATTTAACCCCCAAGAGAATACATCTTATGTTCCCGGACTCCTCTCAGCGTTGCCCTCGCTGCGGGGAGGATGAAGCTGATTTCCTTCATATGTTATGGTCCTTCCCTAGATTACGCGAATACTGGAGTGAGGTCTGCCGAACCATCAATACTCTGACACAGATGCCGGCTCTTACTGAGGCTTTATCTTGTTTACTGGGACTACGACGCCGCTCTGGGAAACAGAAAGTCAGATTAAAATTATTAGACCTGGCGTACGTCTTGGCTATTAGGGTCATAACCACGAAGTGGAAATCCCCTAGATCCCCTACAGTGCTGACTTGGCAGACTGACCTATTGTTGTGGGGTAGGGCCAAAAGAGCAGCCCTCCGAAGAGAGGAAGAAAGAGGGTTGCGCAAGCATCCTATAGCACTGGAGTGGGAAGCCATGTTGATTACCCTAGAAGCAACGGATCTCTCCCCAACTGTAATGGCTAGGTCCCAATGAGGTACATTAGTCCTCTGACATCTTGACACAATTGAGCCCTCTTAGCCTCTGGTACCCTGTAAGTTAGGTGATGCCCGAAGACCACACGGGCAGTATACGTTCGGGGGGGACTGACCAGAACGGGTGGGGGTGGCGTGAATGGGATGGAATACGATTAGTAGGTTTGGTTACTATAAAATAATACATGTCATTATACTGGTAATTGGATTATACATAGAATGATCCTGTAGTGATCGAGTGGGGGGGGGGCGATTCCAATATGTTGTTTCCATAGACAGAGGTTACATTGTATTATCCATGCACAAATACTGTGATTTTCCCTCGCACTTGATTGATATGGGATTGGGGGAAACATCGAAAATTACTGTATATACTTCTAATTGTGCTGTATCTGCTCATGCCAAACTACAGTTGATAATAAAGTGTGTTAAAAAAAAATTTGACCAACATTGAAATCAGCAGATGAATCCTGATTTTCAAGCTGAGTCCTCAATTCAAATCGTCTTGTTAATTTGTAACTTTATTTTGCTAACATTGAAATCAGCAGATGAATCCTGATTTTTGAGCTGAGTCCTGAATTCAAATCAAACTGCTAATTTGTAAGTTTATTTTGCTAACATTGAAATCAGCAAATGAATCCTGATTTTCGAGCTGATGAATCCTGAATTCAAATCATGTTGTTGCTACATAGGCATACATTACAAACACTGAAATCGGCAGATGAATCCTGATTTGCGAGCTGATGAATCCTGATTTCAAATCATCCTGCACATTTATAACTTTATTTTTCTTACATTGAAATCAGCAGATGAATCCTGATTTTAGAGCTGATGAGTCCTGAATTCAAATCATCTTGTTAATTTGTAACTTTATTTTGCTATCATTGAAATCAGCAGCTGAATCCTGATTTTTGAGCTGATGAGTCCTGAATTCAAATCATCTTGTAAATTTGTACCTTTATTTTGCTAACATTGAAATCAGCAGATGAATCCTGATTTTCAAACTGATGAATCCTGAATTCAAATCATGTTGTTGCTATATAATCATACATTACAAAAACTGAAATCGGCAGATGAATCCTGATATTCGAGCTGATGAATCCTGAATTCAAATCATGTTGTTGCTATATAAGTATACATTACAAAAACTGAAATCGGCAGAAGAATCTTGATTTTTGAGCTGATGAGTCCTGATTTCAAATCACCCTGCACATTTGTAACTTTATTTTGCTAACATTGAAATCAGCAGATTAATCCTGATTTTAGAGCTGATGAACTCTGAATTCAAATCATGTTGTTGCCATATAAGCATACATTACAAAAACTGAAATCGGCAGATTATTCCTGATTTTCGAGCTGATGAGTCCTGATTTCAAAACATCCTGTACATTTGTAACTTTATTTTGCTAACATTGAAATCAGCAGATGAATCCTGATTTTGGAGCTGATGAGTCCTGAATTCAAATCATGGTCTCAATTTGTACCTATTTTACTAATATTGAAATCAGCAGATAATTCCTGATTTTCGAGCTGATGAGTCCTGAATTCAAATCATCTTGTTAATTTGTAACTTTATTTTGCTAATATTGAAATCAGCAGATGATTCCTGATTTTCGAGCTGATGAGTCCTGAATTCAAATCATCTTGTTAATTTGTAACTTTATTTTGCTAACATTGAAATCAGCAGATGAGTCCTGATTTTGGAGCTGATGAGTCCTGAATTCAAATCATGTTCTCAATTTGTACCTATTTTGCGAACATTGAAATCAGCAGATGAGTCCTGATTTTGGAGATGATGAGTCCTGAATTCAAATCATGTTCTCAATTTGTACCTATTTTGCGAACATTGAAATCAGCAGATGAGTCCTGATTTTGGAGATGATGAGTCCTGAATTCAAATATTCTTGCACATTTGTAACTTTATTTTGCTAACATTGAAATCAGCAGATGAATCCTGATTTTAGAGCTGATGAATCCTGAATTCAAATCATCTGGTAAATTTGTAACTTTATTTTGCTAACATTGAAATCAACAGATGAATCCTGATTTTAGAGCTGATGAATCCTGAATTCAAATCATCTGGTAAATTTGTAACTTTATTTTGCTAACATTGAAATCAGCAGATGAATCCTGATTTTAGAGCTGATGAATCCTGAATTCAAATCATCTGGTAAATGTGTAACTTTATTTTGCTAACATTGAAATCAGCAGCTGAATCCTGATTTTAGAGCTGATGAATCCTGAATCCAAACATCTTGTAAATTTGTAACTTTATTTTGCTAACATTGAAATCAGCTGATGAATCCTGAATTCAAATCATGTTGTTGCTATATAAGCATACATTACTAAACTGAAATCGGCAGATGAATCCTGATTTTTGAGCTGATGAGTCCTTATTTCAAATCATCCTGCACATTTGTAACTTTATTTTGCTAACATTGAAATCAGAAGATGAATCCTGATTTTAGAGCTGATGAATCCTGAATTCAAATCATCTGGTAAATTTGTAACTTTATTTTGCTAACATTGATATCAGCAGCTGAATCCTGATTTTAGAGCTAATGAATCCTGAATTCAAATCATCTGGTAAATTTGTAACTTTATTTTACTAACATTGAAATCAGCAGATGAATCCTGATTTTCGAGCTGATGAATCCTGAATTCAAATCATCTGGTAAATTTGTAACTTTATTTTGGTAACATTGAAATCAGGTGATGAATCCTGATTTTAGAGCTGATGAATCCAGAATTCAAATCATCTTGTAAATTTGTAACTTTATTTTGCTAACATTGAAATCAGCTGATGAATCCTGAATTCAAATCATGTTGTTGCCATATAAGCATACATTATAAAAACTGAAATCGGCAGATGAGTCCTGATTTTCGAGCTGATGAATCCTGAATTCAAATCATGTTGTTGCTATATAAGCATACATTACAAAAACTGAAATCGGCAGATGAATCCTGATTTTTGAGATGATGAGTCCTGATTTCAAATCATCCTGCACATTAGTAACTTTATTTTGCTAACATTGAAATCAGCAGCTGAATCCTGATTTTAGAGCTGATGAATCCTGAATTCAAATCAGCTTGTAAATGTGTAACTTTATTTTGCTAACATTGAAATCAGCTGATGAATCCTGAATTCAAATCATGTTGTTGCCATATAAGCATACATTACACAAACTGAAATCGGCAGATGAATCCTGATTTTCGAGCTGATGAATCCTGAATTCAAATCATGTTGTTGCTATATAAGCATACATTACAAAAACTGAAATCGGCAGATGAATCCTGATTTTTGAGCTGATGAGTCCTGATTTCAAATCATCCTGCACATTTGTAACTTTATTTTGCTAACATTGAAATCAGAAGATGAATCCTGATTTTAGAGCTGATGAATCCTGAATTCAAATCATCTGGTAAATTTGTAACTTTATTTTGCTAATATTGAAATCAGCAGCTGAATTCGGATTTTGGAGCTGATGAATCCTGAATTCAAATCATCTGGTAAATTTGTAACTTTATTTTGCTAACATTGAAATCAGCAGCTGAATCCTGATTTTAGAGCTGATGAATCCTGATTTCAAATCATCCTGCACATTTGTAACTTTATTTTGCTAACATTGAAATCAGAAGATGAATCCTGATTTTAGAGCTGATGAATCCTGAATTCAAATCATCTGGTAAATTTGTAATTTTATTTTGCTAACATTGAAATCAGTAGCTGAATCCTGATTTTAGAGCTGATGAATCCTGAATTCAAATGATCTTGCTGGTTTTCATGTTTATTTTACCAACATTGAAATCAGCAGATGAATCCTGATTTTTAAGCTGATGAATCCTGAATTCAAATCATCTGGTACTTTTGTAACTTTATTTTGCTAACATTGATATCAGCAGATGAGTCCTGATTTTGGAGCTGATGAGTCCGGAATTCAAATCATGTTCTCAATTTATAACTATTTTGCTAATATTGAAATCAGCAGATGAATCCTGATTTTCGAGCGGGTGAGTCCTGAATTCAAATCATCTTGCTGTTTTTCATGTTTATTTTACCAACATTGAAATCAGCAGATTATTCCTGATTTTCGAGCTGATGAGTCCTGATTTCAAAGCATCTTGTTAATTTATAAGTTTATTTCACCCACATTTAAATCAGCAGATGGGTTTTGATTTTGCAGCTGATGAGTCCTGAATTCAAATCATCTTGCTGATTTTCATGGTTATTTTACCTACATTGAAATCAGCAGATGAATCCTGATTTTCAAGCTGATGAGTCCTGAATTGAAATCATCTTGTTAATTTGTAACTTTATTTTGCTAACATTGAAATCAGCAGATGAATCCTGATTTTCCAGTTGATGAGTCCTGAATTCAAATCATCTTGTTAATTTGTAACTTTATTTTGCTAACATTGAAATCAGCAGATGAATCCTGATTTTCGAGTTGATGAGTCCTGAATTCAAATCATCTTGCTGATTTTCATGTTTATTTTACCAACATTGAAATCAGCAGATGAGTCCTGAATTCAAATCATCTTGCTGATTTTCATGGTTATTTTACCTACATTGAAATCAGCAGATGAATCCTGATTTTCAAGCTGATGAGTCCTGAATTGAAATCATCTTGTTAATTTGTAACTTTATTTTGCTAACATTGAAATCAGCAGATGAATCCTGATTTTCCAGTTGATGAGTCCTGAATTCAAATCATCTTGTTAATTTGTAACTTTATTTTGCTAACATTGAAATCAGCAGATGAATCCTGATTTTCAAACTGATGAATCCTGAATTCAAATCATGTTGTTGCTATATAATCATACATTACAAAAACTGAAATCGGCAGATGAATCCTGATATTCGAGCTGATGAATCCTGAATTCAAATCATGTTGTTGCTATATAAGTATACATTACAAAAACTGAAATCGGCAGAAGAATCTTGATTTTTGAGCTGATGAGTCCTGATTTCAAATCACCCTGCACATTTGTAACTTTATTTTGCTAACATTGAAATCAGCAGATGAATCCTGATTTTAGAGCTGATGAATCCTGAATTCAAATCATCTGGTAAATTTGTAACTTTATTTTGCTAACATTGAAATCAGCAGATGAATCCTAATTTTAGAGCTGATGAATCCTGAATTCAAATCACCTGGTAAATGTGTAACTTTATTTTGCTAACATTGAAATCAGCAGCTGAATCCTGATTTTAGAGCTGATGAATCCTGAATTCAAATCATCTGGTAAATTTGTAACTTTATTTTGCTAACATTGAAATCAGCAGATGAATCCTAATTTTAGAGCTGATGAATCCTGAATTCAAATCACCTGGTAAATGTGTAACTTTATTTTGCTAACATTGAAATCAGCAGCTGAATCCTGATTTTAGAGCTGATGAATCCTGAATTCAAATCATCTTGTAAATGTGTAACTTTATTTTGCTAAAATTGAAATCAGCTGATGAATCCTGAATTCAAATCATGTTGTTGCCATATTAGCATACATTACAAAAACTGAAATCGGCAGATGAATCCTGATTTTCGAGCTGATGAATCCTGAATTCAAATCATGTTGTTGCTATATAAGCATACATTACAAAAACTGAAATCGGCAGATGAATCCTGATTTTTGAGCTGATGAGTCCTGATTTCAAATCATCCTGCACATTTGTAACTTTATTTTGCTAACATTGAAATCAGAAGATGAATCCTGATTTTAGAGCTGATGAATCCTGAATTCAAATCATCTGGTAAATTTGTAACTTTATTTTGCTAACATTGAAATCAGCAGCTGAATCCTGATTTTCAAGCTGATGAGTCCTGAATTGAAATCATCTTGTTAATTTGTAACTTTATTTTGCTAACATTGAAATCAGCAAATTAATCCTGATTTTCGACTTGATGAGTCCTGAATTCAAATCATCTGGTAAATGTGTAACTTTATTTTGCTAACATTGAAACCAGCAGCTGAATCCTGATTTTAGAGCTGATGAATCCTGATTTCAAATCATCCTGCACATTTGTAACTTTATTTTGCTAACATTGAAATCAGAAGATGAATCCTGATTTTAGAGCTGATGAATCCTGAATTCAAATCATCTGGTAAATTTGTAACTTTATTTTGCTAACATTGAAATCAGCAGCTGAATCCTGATTTTAGAGCTGATGAATCCTGAATTCAAATGATCTTGCTGGTTTTCATGTTTATTTTACCAACATTGAAATCAGCAGATGAATCCTGATTTTTAAGCTGATGAATCCTGAATTCAAATCATCTGGTAAATTTGTAACTTTATTTTGCTAACATTGATATCAGCAGATGAGTCCTGATTTTGGAGCTGATGAGTCCGGAATTCAAATCATGTTCTCAATTCATAACTATTTTGCTAATATTGAAATCAGCAGATGAATCCTGATTTTCGAGCGGGTGAGTCCTGAATTCAAATCATCTTGCTGTTTTTCATGTTTATTTTACCAACATTGAAATCAGCAGATTATTCCTGATTTTCGTGCTGATGAGTCCTGATTTCAAAGCATCTTGTTAATTTATAAGTTTATTTCACCCACATTTAAATCAGCAGATGGGTTTTGATTTTGCAGCTGATGAGTCCTGAATTCAAATCATCTTGCTGATTTTCATGGTTATTTTACCTACATTGAAATCAGCAGATGAATCCTGATTTTCAAGCTGATGAGTCCTGAATTGAAATCATCTTGTTAATTTGTAACTTTATTTTGCTAACATTGAAATCAGCAAATTAATCCTGATTTTCGACTTGATGAGTCCTGAATTCAAATCATCTTGTTAATTTGTAACTTTATTTTGCTAACATTGAAATCAGCAGATGAATCCTGATTTTCGAGTTGATGAGTCCTGAATTCAAATCATCTTGCTGATTTTCATGTTTATTTTACCAACATTGAAATCAGCAGATGAATCCTGAATTCAAATCATGTACATTTGTACCTTTATTTTGCTAACATTGAAATCAGCAGATGAATCCTGATTTTCAAACTGATGAATCCTGAATTCAAATCATGTTGTTGCTATATAATCATACATTACAAAAACTGAAATCGGCAGATGAATCCTGATTTTCGAGCTGATGAATCCTGAATTCAAATCATGTTGTTGCTATATAAGCATACATTACAAAAACTGAAATCGTCAGAAGAATCTTGATTTTTGAGCTGATGAGTCCTGATTTCAAATCACCCTGCACATTTGTAACTTTATTTTGCTAACATTGAAATCAGCAGATGAATCCTGATTTTAGAGCTGATGAATCCTGAATTCAAATCATCTTGTAAATGTGTAACTTTATTTCGCTAACATTGAAATCAGCAGCTGAATCCTGATTTTAGAGCTGATGAATCCTGAATTCAAATCATCTTGTAAATGTGTAACTTTATTTTGCTAAAATTGAAATCAGCTGATGAATCCTGAATTCAAATCATGTTGTTGCTATATAAGCATACATTACAAAAACTGAAATCGGCAGATGAATCCTGATTTTTGAGCTGAGTCCTGATTTCAAATCATCCTGCACATTTGTAACTTTATTTTGCTAACATTGAAATCAGAAGATGAATCCTGATTTTAGAGCTGATGAATCCTGAATTCAAATCATCTGGTAAATTTGTAACTTTATTTTGCTAATATTGAAATCAGCAGCTGAATCCGGATTTTAGAGCTTATGAATCCTGAATTCAAATCATCTAGTAAATGTGTAACTTTATTTTGCTAACATTGAAATCAGCAGATGAATCCTGATTTTAGAGCTGATGAATCCTGAATTCAAATCATCTGGTAAATGTGTAACTTTATTTTGCTAACATTGAAATCAGCAGCTGAATCCTGATTTTAGAGCTGATGAATCCTGAATTCAAATCATCACTTAAATGTGTAACTTTATTTTGCTAAAATTGAAATCAGCTGATGAATCCTGAATTCAAATCATGTTGTTGCCATATTAGCATACATTACAAAAACTGAAATCGGCAGATGAATCCTGATTTTCGAGCTGATGAATCCTGAATTCAAATCATGTTGTTGCTATATAAGCATACATTACAAAAACTGAAATCGGCAGATGAATCCTGATTTTTGAGCTGATGAGTCCTGATTTCAAATCATCCTGCACATTTGTAACTTTATTTTGCTAACATTGAAATCAGAAGATGAATCCTGATTTTAGAGCTGATGAATCCTGAATTCAAATCATCTTGCTGATTTTCATGTTTATTTTACCAACATTGAAATCAGCAGATGAATCCTGAATTCAAATCATCTTGTAAATTTGTACCTTTATTTTGCTAACATTGAAATCAGCAGATGAATCATGATTTTCAAACTGATGAATCCTGAATTCAAATCATGTTGTTGCTATATAATCATACATTACAAAAACTGAAATCGGCAGATGAATCCTGATTTTCGAGCTGATGAATCCTGAATTCAAATCATGTTGTTGCTATATAAGCATACATTACAAAAACTGAAATCGGCAGAAGAATCTTGATTTTTGAGCTGATGAGTCCTGATTTCAAATCACCCTGCACATTTGTAACTTTATTTTGCTAACATTGAAATCAGCAGCTGAATCCTGATTTTAGAGCTGATGAATCCTGAATTCAAATCATCTTGTAAATGTGTAACTTTATTTTGCTAAAATTGAAATCAGCTGATGAATCCTGAATTCAAATCATGTTGTTGCCATATTAGCATACATTACAAAAACTGAAATCGGCAGATGAATCCTGATTTTCGAGCTGATGAATCCTGAATTCAAATCATGTTGTTGCTATATAAGCATACATTACAAAAACTGAAATCGGCAGATGAATCCTGATTTTTGAGCTGATGAGTCCTGATTTCAAATCATCCTGCACATTTGTAACTTTATTTTGCTAACATTGAAATCAGAAGATGAATCCTGATTTTAGAGCTGATGAATCCTGAATTCAAATCATCTGGTAAATTTGTAACTTTATTTTGCTAATATTGAAATCAGCAGCTGAATCCGGATTTTGGAGCTGATGAATCCTGAATTCAAATCATCTGGTAAATTTGTAACTTTATTTTGCTAACATTGAAACCAGCAGCTGAATCCTGATTTTAGAGCTGATGAATCCTGATTTCAAATCATCCTGCACATTTGTAACTTTATTTTGCTAACATTGAAATCAGAAGATGAATCCTGATTTTAGAGCTGATGAATCCTGAATTCAAATCATCTGGTAAATTTGTAACTTTATTTTGCTAACATTGAAATCAGCAGCTGAATCCTGATTTTAGAGCTGATGAATCCTGGATTCAAATCATCTTGCTGGTTTTCATGTTTATTTTACCAACATTGAAATCAGCAGATGAATCCTGATTTTTAAGCTGATGAATCCTGAATTCAAATCATCTGGTAAATTTGTAACTTTATTTTGCTAACATTGATATCAGCAGATAAGTCCTGATTTTGGAGCTGATGAGTCCGGAATTCAAATCATGTTCTCAATTTATAACTATTTTGCTAATATTGAAATCAGCAGATGAATCCTGATTTTCGAGCGGGTGAGTCCTGAATTCAAATCATCTTGCTGTTTTTCATGTTTATTTTACCAACATTGAAATCAGCAGATTATTCCTGATTTTCGAGCTGATGAGTCCTGATTTCAAAGCATCTTGTTAATTTATAAGTTTATTTCACCCACATTTAAATCAGCAGATGGGTTTTGATTTTGCAGCTGATGAGTCCTGAATTCAAATCATCTTGCTGATTTTCATGGTTATTTTACCTACATTGAAATCAGCAGATGAATCCTGATTTTCAAGCTGATGAGTCCTGAATTGAAATCATCTTGTTAATTTGTAACTTTATTTTGCTAACATTGAAATCAGCAAATTAATCCTGATTTTCGACTTGATGAGTCCTGAATTCAAATCATCTTGTTAATTTGTAACTTTATTTTGCTAACATTGAAATCAGCAGATGAATCCTGATTTTCGAGTTGATGAGTCCTGAATTCAAATCATCTTGCTGATTTTCATGTTTATTTTACCAACATTGAAATCAGCAGATGAATCCTGAATTCAAATCATCTTGTAAATTTGTACCTTTATTTTGCTAACATTGAAATCAGCAGATGAATCCTGATTTTCAAACTGATGAATCCTGAATTCAAATCATGTTGTTGCTATATAATCATACATTACAAAAACTGAAATCGGCAGATGAATCCTGATTTTCGAGCTGATGAATCCTGAATTCAAATCATGTTGTTGCTATATAAGCATACATTACAAAAACTGAAATCGGCAGAAGAATCTTGATTTTTGAGCTGATGAGTCCTGATTTCAAATCACCCTGCACATTTGTAACTTTATTTTGCTAACATTGAAATCAGCAGATGAATCCTGATTTTAGAGCTGATGAATCCTGAATTCAAATCATCTGGTAAATGTGTAACTTTATTTTGCTAACATTGAAATCAGCAGCTGAATCCTGATTTTAGAGCTGATGAATCCTGAATTCAAATCATCTTGTAAATTTGTAACTTTATTTTGCTAAAATTGAAATCAGCTGATGAATCCTGAATTCAAATCATGTTGTTGCTATATAAGCATACATTACAAAAACTGAAATCGGCAGATGAATCCTGATTTTTGAGCTGAGTCCTGATTTCAAATCATCCTGCACATTTGTAACTTTATTTTGCTAACATTGAAATCAGAAGATGAATCCTGATTTTAGAGCTGATGAATCCTGAATTCAAATCATCTGGTAAATTTGTAACTTTATTTTGCTAATATTGAAATCAGCAGCTGAATCCGGATTTTGGAGCTGATGAATCCTGAATTCAAATCATCTGGTAAATTTGTAACTTTATTTTGCTAACATTGAAATCAGCAGATGAATCCTGATTTTAGAGCTTATGAATCCTGAATTCAAATCATCTAGTAAATGTGTAACTTTATTTTGCTAACATTGAAATCAGCAGATGAATCCTGATTTTAGAGCTGATGAATCCTGAATTCAAATCATCTGGTAAATGTGTAACTTTATTTTGCTAACATTGAAATCAGCAGCTGAATCCTGATTTTAGAGCTGATGAATCCTGAATTCAAATCATCACTTAAATGTGTAACTTTATTTTGCTAAAATTGAAATCAGCTGATGAATCCTGAATTCAAATCATGTTGTTGCCATATTAGCATACATTACAAAAACTGAAATCGGCAGATGAATCCTGATTTTCGAGCTGATGAATCCTGAATTCAAATCATGTTGTTGCTATATAAGCATACATTACAAAAACTGAAATCGGCAGATGAATCCTGATTTTTGAGCTGATGAGTCCTGATTTCAAATCATCCTGCACATTTGTAACTTTATTTTGCTAACATTGAAATCAGAAGATGAATCCTGATTTTAGAGCTGATGAATCCTGAATTCAAATCATCTGGTAAATTTGTAACTTTATTTTGCTAATATTGAAATCAGCAGCTGAATCCGGATTTTGGAGCTGATGAATCCTGAATTCAAATCATCTGGTAAATTTGTAACTTTATTTTGCTAACATTGAAATCAGCAGCTGAATCCTGATTTTAGAGCTGATGAATCCTGATTTCAAATCATCCTGCACATTTGTAACTTTATTTTGCTAACATTGAAATCAGAAGATGAATCCTGATTTTAGAGCTGATGAATCCTGAATTCAAATCATCTGGTAAATTTGTAATTTTATTTTGCTAACATTGAAATCAGCAGCTGAATCCTGATTTTAGAGCTGATGAATCCTGAATTCAAATCATCTTGCTGGTTTTCATGTTTATTTTACCAACATTGAAATCAGCAGATGAATCCTGATTTTTAAGCTGATGAATCCTGAATTCAAATCATCTGGTACTTTTGTAACTTTATTTTGCTAACATTGATATCAGCAGATGAGTCCTGATTTTGGAGCTGATGAGTCCGGAATTCAAATCATGTTCTCAATTTATAACTATTTTGCTAATATTGAAATCAGCAGATGAATCCTGATTTTCGAGCGGGTGAGTCCTGAATTCAAATCATCTTGCTGTTTTTCATGTTTATTTTACCAACATTGAAATCAGCAGATTATTCCTGATTTTCGAGCTGATGAGTCCTGATTTCAAAGCATCTTGTTAATTTATACGTTTATTTCACCCACATTTAAATCAGCAGATGGGTTTTGATTTTGCAGCTGATGAGTCCTGAATTCAAATCATCTTGCTGATTTTCATGGTTATTTTACCTACATTGAAATCAGCAGATGAATCCTGATTTTCAAGCTGATGAGTCCTGAATTGAAATCATCTTGTTAATTTGTAACTTTATTTTGCTAACATTGAAATCAGCAAATTAATCCTGATTTTCGAGTTGATGAGTCCTGAATTTAAATCATCTTGTTAATTTGTAACTTTATTTTGCTAACATTGAAATCAGCAGATGAATCCTGATTTTCGAGTTGATGAGTCCTGAATTCAAATCATCTTGCTGATTTTCATGTTTATTTTACCAACATTGAAATCAGCAGATGAATCCTGAATCAAATCATCTTGTAAATTTGTACCTTTATTTTGCTAACATTGAAATCAGCAGATGAATCCTGATTTTCAAACTGATGAATCCTGAATTCAAATCATGTTGTTGCTATATAATCATACATTACAAAAACTGAAATCGGCAGATGAATCCTGATTTTCGAGCTGATGAATCCTGAATTCAAATCATGTTGTTGCTATATAAGCATACATTACAAAAACTGAAATCGGCAGAAGAATCTTGATTTTTGAGCTGATGAGTCCTGATTTCAAATCATCCTGCACATTTGTAACTTTATTTTGCTAACATTGAAATCAGAAGATGAATCCTGATTTTAGAGATGATGAATCCTGAATTCAAATCATCTGGTAAATTTGTAACTTTATTTTGCTAACATTGAAATCAGCAGATGAATCCTGATTTTAGAGCTTATGAATCCTGAATTCAAATAATCTAGTAAATGTGTAACTTTATTTTGCTAACATTGAAATTAGCAGATGAATCCTGATTTTAGAGCAGATGAATCCTGAATTCAAATCATCTGGTAAATGTGTAACTTTATTTTGCTAACATTAAAATCAGCAGCTGAATCCTGATTTTAGAGCTGATGAATCCTGAATTCAAATCATCTTGTAAATGTGTAACTTTATTTTGCTAAAATTGAAATCAGCTGATGAATCCTGAATTCAAATCATGTTGTTGCCATATTAGCATACATTACAAAAACTGAAATCGGCAGATGAATCCTGATTTTCGAGCTGATGAATCCTGAATTCAAATCATGTTGTTGCTATATAAGCATACATTACAAAAACTGAAATCGGCAGATGAATCCTGATTTTTGAGCTGATGAGTCCTGATTTCAAATCATCCTGCATATTTGTAACTTTATTTTGCTAACATTGAAATCAGAAGATGAATCCTGATTTTAGAGCTGATGAATCCTGAATTCAAATCATCTGGTAAATTTGTAACTTTATTTTGCTAATATTGAAATCAGCAGCTGAATCCGGATTTTGGAGCTGATGAATCCTGAATTCAAATCATCTGGTAAATTTGTAACTTTATTTTGCTAACATTGAAATCAGCAGCTGAATCCTGATTTTAGAGCTGATGAATCCTGATTTCAAATCATCCTGCACATTTGTAACTTTATTTTGCTAACATTGAAATCAGAAGATGAATCCTGATTTTAGAGCTGATGAATCCTGAATTCAAATCATCTGGTATATTTGTAACTTTATTTTGCTAATATTGAAATCAGCAGCTGAATCCTGATTTTAGAGCTGATGAATCCTGAATTCAAATCATCTGGTAAATTTGTAACTTTATTTTGCTAACATTGAAATCAGCAGATGAATCCTGATTTTAGAGCTTATGAATCCTGCATTCAAATCATCTAGTAAATGTGTAACTTTATTTTGCTAACATTGAAATTAGCAGATGAATCCTGATTTTAGAGCAGATGAATCCTGAATTCAAATCATCTGGTAAATGTGTACCTTTATTTTGCTAACATTGAAATCAGCAACTGAATCCTGATTTTAGAGCTGATGAATCCTGAATTCAAATCATCTTGTAAATGTGTAACTTTATTTTGCTAAAATTGAAATCAGCTGATGAATCCTGAATTCAAATCATGTTGTTGCCATATTAGCATACATTACAAAAACTGAAATCGGCAGATGAATCCTGATTTTCGAGCTGATGAATCCTGAATTCAAATCATGTTGTTGCTATATAAGCATACATTACAAAAACTGAAATCGGCAGATGAATCCTGATTTTTGAGCTGATGAGTCCTGATTTCAAATCATCCTGCACATTTGTAACTTTATTTTGCTAACATTGAAATCAGAAGATGAATCCTGATTTTAGAGCTGATGAATCCTGAATTCAAATCATCTGGTAAATTTGTAACTTTATTTTGCTAATATTGAAATCAGCAGCTGAATCCGGATTTTGGAGCTGATGAATCCTGAATTCAAATCATCTGGTAAATTTGTAACTTTATTTTGCTAACATTGAAATCAGCAGCTGAATCCTGATTTTAGAGCTGATGAATCCTGATTTCAAATCATCCTGCACATTTGTAACTTTATTTTGCTAACATTGAAATCAGAAGATGAATCCTGATTTTAGAGCTGATGAATCCTGAATTCAAATCATCTGGTAAATTTGTAACTTTATTTTGCTAACATTGAAATCAGCAGCTGAATCCTGATTTTAGAGCTGATGAATCCTGAATTCAAATCATCTTGCTGGTTTTCATGTTTATTTTACCAACATTGAAATCAGCAGATGAATCCTGATTTTTAAGCTGATGAATCCTGAATTCAAATCATCTGGTAAATTTGTAACTTTATTTTGCTAACATTGAAATCAGCAGCTGAATCCTGATTTTAGAGCTGATGAATCCTGATTTCAAATCATCCTGCACATTTGTAACTTTATTTTGCTAACATTGAAATCAGAAGATGAATCCTGATTTTAGAGCTGATGAATCCTGAATTCAAATCATCTGGTAAATTTGTAATTTTATTTTGCTAACATTGAAATCAGCAGCTGAATCCTGATTTTAGAGCTGATGAATCCTGAATTCAAATCATCTTGCTGGTTTTCATGTTTATTTTACCAACATTGAAATCAGCAGATGAATCCTGATTTTTAAGCTGATGAATCCTGAATTCAAATCATCTGGTAAATTTGTAACTTTATTTTGCTAACATTGATATCAGCAGATGAGTCCTGATTTTGGAGCTGATGAGTCCGGAATTCAAATCATGTTCTCAATTTATAACTATTTTGCTAATATTGAAATCAGCAGATGAATCCTGATTTTCGAGCGGGTGAGTCCTGAATTCAAATCATCTTGTTAATTCATAAGTTTATTTCACCCACATTTAAATCAGCAGATGGGTTTTGATTTTGCAGCTGATGAGTCCTGAATTCAAATCATCTTGCTGATTTTCATGGTTATTTTACCTACATTGAAATCAGCAGATGAATCCTGATTTTCAAGCTGATGAGTCCTGAATTGAAATCATCTTGTTAATTTGTAACTTTATTTTGCTAACATTGAAATCAGCAAATTAATCCTAAATTTTCGAGTTGATGAGTCCTGAATTCAAATCATCTTGTTAATTTATAACTTTATTTTGCTAACATTGAAATCAGCAGATGAATCCTGATTTTCGAGTTGATGAGTCCTGAATTCAAATCATCTTGCTGATTTTCATGTTTATTTTACCAACATTGAAATCAGCAGATGAATCCTGAATTCAAATCATCTTGTAAATTTGTACCTTTATTTTGCTAACATTGAAATCAGCAGATGAATCCTGATTTTCAAACTGATGAATCCTGAATTCAAATCATGTTGTTGCTATATAATCATACATTACAAAAACTGAAATCGGCAGATGAATCCTGATTTTCGAGCTGAGTCCTGATTTCAAATCACCCTGCACATTTGTAACTTTAGTTTGCTAACATTGAAATAAGAAGATGAATCCTGATTTTAGAGCTGATGAATCCTGAATTCAAATCATCTGGTAAATGTGTAACTTTATTTTGCTAACATTGAAATCAGCAGCTGAATCCTGATTTTAGAGCTGATGAATCCTGAATTCAAATCATCTTGTAAATGTGTAACTTTATTTTGCTAAAATTGAAATCAGCTGATGAATCCTGAATTCAAATCATGTTGTTGCCATATTAGCATACATTACAAAAACTGAAATCGGCAGCTGAATCCTGATTTTAGAGCTGATGAATCCTGAATTCAAATCATCTGGTAAATTTGTAACTTTATTTTGCTAACATTGAAATCAGCAGATGAATCCTGATTTTAGAGCTTATGAATCCTGAATTCAAATCATCTAGTAAATGTGTAACTTTATTTTGCTAACATTGAAATTAGCAGATGAATCCTGATTTTAGAGCAGATGAATCCTGAATTCAATCATCTGGTAAATGTGTAACTTTATTTTGCTAACATTGAAATCAGCAGCTGAATCCTGATTTTAGAGCTGATGAATCCTGAATTCAAATCATCTTGTAAATGTGTAACTTTATTTTGCTAAAATTGAAATCAGCTGATGAATCCTGAATTCAAATCATGTTGTTGCCATATTAGCATACATTACAAAAACTGAAATCGGCAGATGAATCCTGATTTTCGAGCTGATGAATCCTGAATTCAAATCATGTTGTTGCTATATAAGCATACATTACAAAAACTGAAATCGGCAGATGAATCCTGATTTTTGAGCTGATGAGTCCTGATTTCAAATCATCCTGCACATTTGTAACTTTATTTTGCTAACATTGAAATCAGAAGATGAATCCTGATTTTAGAGCTGATGAATCCTGAATTCAAATCATCTGGTAAATGTGTAACTTTATTTTGCTAATATTGAAATCAGCAGCTGAATCCGGATTTTGGAGCTGATGAATCCTGAATTCAAATCATCTGGTAAATTTGTAACTTTATTTTGCTAACATTGAAATCAGCAGCTGAATCCTGATTTTAGAGCTGATGAATCCTGATTTCAAATCATCCTGCACATTTGTAACTTTATTTTGCTAACATTGAAATCAGAAGATGAATCCTGATTTTAGAGCTGATGAATCCTGAATTCAAATCATCTGGTAAATTTGTAACTTTATTTTGCTAACATTGAAATCAGCAGCTGAATCCTGATTTTAGAGCTGATGAATCCTGAATTCAAATCATCTTGCTGGTTTTCATGTTTATTTTACCAACATTGAAATCAGCAGATGAATCCTGATTTTTAAGCTGATGAATCCTGAATTCAAATCATCTGGTAAATTTGTAACTTTATTTTGCTAACATTTGATATCAGCAGATGAGTCCTGATTTTGGAGCTGATGAGTCCGGAATTCAAATCATGTTCTCAATTTATAACTATTTTGCTAATATTGAAATCAGCAGATGAATCCTGATTTTCGAGCGGGTGAGTCCTGAATTCAAATCATCTTGTTAATTTATAAGTTTATTTCACCCACATTTAAATCAGCAGATGGGTTTTGATTTTGCAGCTGATGAGTCCTGAATTCAAATCATCTTGCTGATTTTCATGGTTATTTTACCTACATTGAAATCAGCAGATGAATCCTGATTTTCAAGCTGATGAGTCCTGAATTGAAATCATCTTGTTAATTTGTAACTTTATTTTGCTAACATTGAAATCAGCAAATTAATCCTAAATTTTCGAGTTGATGAGTCCTGAATTCAAATCATCTTGTTAATTTGTAACTTTATTTTGCTAACATTGAAATCAGCAGATGAATCCTGATTTTAGAGCTGATGAATCCTGAATTCAAATCATCTGGTAAATTTGTAACTTTATTTTGCTAATATTGAAATCAGCAGCTGAATCCGGATTTTGGAGATGATGAATCCTGAATTCAAATCATCTGGTAAATGTGTAACTTTATTTTGCTAACATTGAAATCAGCAGCTGAATCCTGATTTTAGAGCTGATGAATCCTGAATTCAAATCATCACTTAAATGTGTAACTTTATTTTGCTAAAATTGAAATCAGCTGATGAATCCTGAATTCAAATCATGTTGTTGCCATATTAGCATACATTACAAAAACTGAAATCGGCAGATGAATCCTGATTTTCGAGCTGATGAATCCTGAATTCAAATCATGTTGTTGCTATATAAGCATACATTACAAAAACTGAAATCGGCAGATGAATCCTGATTTTTGAGCTGATGAGTCCTGATTTCAAATCATCCTGCACATTTGTAACTTTATTTTGCTAACATTGAAATCAGAAGATGAATCCTGATTTTAGAGCTGATGAATCCTGAATTCAAATCATCTGGTAAATTTGTAACTTTATTTTGCTAATATTGAAATCAGCAGCTGAATCCGGATTTTGGAGCTGATGAATCCTGAATTCAAATCATCTGGTAAATTTGTAACTTTATTTTGCTAACATTTAAATCAGCAGCTGAATCCTGATTTTAGAGCTGATGAATCCTGATTTCAAATCATCCTGCACATTTGTAACTTTATTTTGCTAACATTGAAATCAGAAGATGAATCCTGATTTTAGAGCTGATGAATCCTGAATTCAAATCATCTGGTAAATTTGTAACTTTATTTTGCTAACATTGAAATCAGCAGCTGAATCCTGATTTTAGAGCTGATGAATCCTGAATTCAAATCATCTTGCTGGTTTTCATGTTTATTTTACCAACATTGAAATCAGCAGATGAATCCTGATTTTTAAGCTGATGAATCCTGAATTCAAATCATCTGGTAAATTTGTAACTTTATTTTGCTAACATTGATATCAGCAGATGAGTCCTGATTTTGGAGCTGATGAGTCCGGAATTCAAATCATGTTCTCAATTTATAACTATTTTGCTAATATTGAAATCAGCAGATGAATCCTGATTTTCGAGCGGGTGAGTCCTGAATTCAAATCATCTTGTTAATTTATAAGTTTATTTCACCCACATTTAAATCAGCAGATGGGTTTTGATTTTGCAGCTGATGAGTCCTGAATTCAAATCATCTTGCTGATTTTCATGGTTATTTTACCTACATTGAAATCAGCAGATGAATCCTGATTTTCAAGCTGATGAGTCCTGAATTGAAATCATCTTGTTAATTTGTAACTTTATTTTGCTAACATTGAAATCAGCAAATTAATCCTAAATTTTCGAGTTGATGAGTCCTGAATTCAAATCATCTTGTTAATTTGTAACTTTATTTTGCTAACATTGAAATCAGCAGATGAATCCTGATTTTCGAGTTGATGAGTCCTGAATTCAAATCATCTTGCTGATTTTCATGTTTATTTTACCAACATTGAAATCAGCAGATGAATCCTGAATTCAAATCATCTTGTAAATTTGTACCTTTATTTTGCTAACATTGAAATCAGCAGATGAATCCTGATTTTCAAACTGATGAATCCTGAATTCAAATCATGTTGTTGCTATATAATCATACATTACAAAAACTGAAATCGGCAGATGAATCCTGATTTTCGAGCTGATGAATCCTGAATTCAAATCATGTTGTTGCTATATAAGCATACATTACAAAAACTGAAATCGGCAGAAGAATCTTGATTTTTGAGCTGAGTCCTGATTTCAAATCACCCTGCACATTTGTAACTTTATTTTGCTAACATTGAAATCAGCAGATGAATCCTGATTTTAGAGCTGATGAATCCTGAATTCAAATCATCTGGTAAATGTGTAACTTTATTTTGCTAACATTGAAATCAGCAGCTGAATCCTGATTTTAGAGCTGATGAATCCTGAATTCAAATCATCTTGTAAATGTGTAACTTTATTTTGCTAAAATTTAAATCAGCTGATGAATCCTGAATTCAAATCATGTTGTTGCCATATTAGCATACATTACAAAAACTGAAATCGGCACATGAATCCTGATTTTCGAGCTGATGAATCCTGAATTCAAATCATGTTGTTGCTATATAAGCATACATTACAAAAACTGAAATCGGCAGATGAATCCTGATTTTTGAGCTGAGTCCTGATTTCAAATCATCCTGCACATTTGTAACTTTATTTTGCTAACATTGAAATCAGAAGATGAATACTGATTTTAGAGCTGATGAATCCTGAATTCAAATCATCTGGTAAATGTGTAACTTTATTTTGCTAACATTGAAATCAGCAGCTGAATCCTGATTTTAGAGCTGATGAATCCTGAATTCAAATCATCTTGTAAATGTGTAACTTTATTTTGCTAAAATTGAAATCAGCTGATGAATCCTGAATTCAAATCATGTTGTTGCCATATTAGCATACATTACAAAAACTGAAATCGGCAGATGAATCCTGATTTTCGAGCTGATGAATCCTGAATTCAAATCATGTTGTTGCTATATAAGCATACATTACAAAAACTGAAATCGGCAGATGAATCCTGATTTTTGAGCTGAGTCCTGATTTCAAATCATCCTGCACATTTGTAACTTTATTTTACTAACATTGAAATCAGAAGATGAATCCTGATTTTAGAGCTGATGAATCCTGAATTCAAATCATCTGGTAAATTTGTAACTTTATTTTGCTAATATTGAAATCAGCAGCTGAATCCGGATTTTGGAGCTGATGAATCCTGAATTCAAATCATCTGGTAAATTTGTAACTTTATTTTGCTAACATTGAAATCAGCAGATGAATCCTGATTTTAGAGCTTATGAATCCTGAATTCAAATCATCTAGTAAATGTGTAACTTTATTTTGCTAACATTGAAATCAGCAGATGAATCCTGATTTTAGAGCTGATGAATCCTGAATTCAAATCATCTGGTAAATGTGTAACTTTATTTTGCTAACATTGAAATCAGCAGCTGAATCCTGATTTTAGAGCTGATGAATCCTGAATTCAAATCATCTCTTAAATGTGTAACTTTATTTTGCTAAAATTGAAATCAGCTGATGAATCCTGAATTCAAATCATGTTGCCATATTAGCATACATTACAAAAACTGAAATCGGCAGATGAATCCTGATTTTCGAGCTGATGAATCCTGAATTCAAATCATGTTGTTGCTATATAAGCATACATTACAAAAACTGAAATCGGCAGATGAATCCTGATTTTTGAGCTGATGAGTCCTGATTTCAAATCATCCTGCACATTTGTAACTTTATTTTGCTAACATTGAAATCAGAAGATGAATCCTGATTTTAGAGCTGATGAATCCTGAATTCAAATCATCTGGTAAATTTGTAACTTTATTTTGCTAATATTGAAATCAGCAGCTGAATTCGGATTTTGGAGCTGATGAATCCTGAATTCAAATCATCTGGTAAATTTGTAACTTTATTTTGCTAACATTGAAATCAGCAGCTGAATCCTGATTTTAGAACTGATGAATCCTGATTTCAAATCATCCTGCACATTTGTAACTTTATTTTGCTAACATTGAAATCAGAAGATGAATCCTGATTTTAGAGCTGATGAATCCTGAATTCAAATCATCTGGTAAATTTGTAATTTTATTTTGCTAACATTGAAATCAGTAGCTGAATCCTGAATTCAAATCATCTTGCTGGTTTTCATGTTTATTTAATCAACATTGAAATCAGCAGATGAATCCTGATTTTTAAGCTGATGAATCCTGAATTCAAATCATCTGGTACTTTTGTAACTTTATTTTGCTAACATTGATATCAGCAGATGAGTCCTGATTTTGGAGCTGATGAGTCCGGAATTCAAATCATGTTCTCAATTTATAACTATTTTGCTAATATTGAAATCAGCAGATGAATCCTGATTTTCGAGCGGGTGAGTCCTGAATTCAAATCATCTTGCTGTTTTTCATGTTTATTTTACCAACATTGAAATCAGCAGATTATTCCTGATTTTCGAGCTGATGAGTCCTGATTTCAAAGCATCTTGTTAATTTATAAGTTTATTTCACCCACATTTAAATCAGCAGATGGGTTTTGATTTTGCAGCTGATGAGTCCTGAATTCAAATCATCTTGCTGAATTTCATGGTTATTTTACCTACATTGAAATCAGCAGATGAATCCTGATTTTCAAGCTGATGAGTCCTGAATTGAAATCATCTTGTTAATTTGTAACTTTATTTTGCTAACATTGAAATCAGCAAATTAATCCGGATTTTCGAGTTGATGAGTCCTGAATTCAAATCATCTTGTTAATTTGTAACTTTATTTTGCTAACATTGAAATCAGCAGATGAATCTTGATTTTCGAGTTGATGAGTCCTGAATTCAAATCATCTTGCTGATTTTCATGTTTATTTTACCAACATTGAAATCAGCAGATGAATCCTGAATTCATATCATCTTGTAAATGTGTACCTTTATTTTGCTAACATTGAAATCAGCAGATGAATCCTGATTTTCAAACTGATGAATCCTGAATTCAAATCATGTTGTTGCTATATGATCATACATTACAAAAACTGAAATCGGAAGATGAATCCTGACTTTCGAGCTGATGAATCCTGAATTCAAATCATGTTGTTGCTATATAAGCATACATTACAAAAACTGAAATCGGCAGAAGAATCTTGATTTTTGAGATGAGTCCTGATTTCAAATCACCCTGCACATTTGTAACTTTATTTTGCTAACATTGAAATCAGCAGATGAATCCTGATTTTAGAGCTGATGAATCCTGAATTCAAATCATCTGGTAAATGTGTAACTTTATTTTGCTAACATTGAAATCAGCAGCTGAATCCTGATTTTAGAGCTGATGAATCCTGAATTCAAATCATCTTGTAAATATGTAACTTTATTTTGCTAAAATTGAAATCAGCTGATGAATCCTGAATTCAAATCATGTTGTTGCTATATAAGCATACATTACAAAAACTGAAATCGGCAGATGAATCCTGATTTTTGAGCTGAGTCCTGATTTCAAATCATCCTGCACATTTGTAACTTTATTTTGCTAACATTGAAATCAGAAGATGAATCCTGATTTTAGAGCTGATGAATCCTGAATTCAAATCATCTGGTAAATTTGTAACTTTATTTTGCTAATATTGAAATCAGCAGCTGAATCCGGATTTTGGAGCTGATGAATCCTGAATTCAAATCATCTGGTAAATTTGTAACTTTATTTTGCTAATATTGAAATCAGCAGCTGAATCCGGATTTTAGAGCTTATGAATCCTGAATTCAAATCATCTAGTAAATGTGTAACTTTATTTTGCTAACATTGAAATCAGCAGATGAATCCTGATTTTAGAGCTGATGAATCCTGAATTCAAATCATCTGGTAAATGTGTAACTTTATTTTGCTAACATTGAAATCAGCAGCTGAATCCTGATTTTAGAGCTGATGAATCCTGAATTCAAATCATCACTTAAATGTGTAACTTTATTTTGCTAAAATTGAAATCAGCTGATGAATCCTGAATTCAAATCATGTTGTTGCCATATTAGCATACATTACAAAAACTGAAATCGGCAGATGAATCCTGATTTTCGAGCTGATGAATCCTGAATTCAAATCATGTTGTTGCTATATAAGCATACATTACAAAAACTGAAATCGGCAGATGAATCCTGATTTTTGAGCTGATGAGTCCTGATTTCAAATCATCCTGCACATTTGTAACTTTATTTTGCTAACATTGAAATCAGAAGATGAATCCTGATTTTAGAGCTGATGAATCCTGAATTCAAATCATCTTGCTGATTTTCATGTTTATTTTACCAACATTGAAATCAGCAGATGAATCCTGAATTCAAATCATCTTGTAAATTTGTACCTTTATTTTGCTAACATTGAAATCAGCAGATGAATCATGATTTTCAAACTGATGAATCCTGAATTCAAATCATGTTGTTGCTATATAATCATACATTACAAAAACTGAAATCGGCAGATGAATCCTGATTTTCGAGCTGATGAATCCTGAATTCAAATCATGTTGTTGCTATATAAGCATACATTACAAAAACTGAAATCGGCAGAAGAATCTTGATTTTTGAGCTGATGAGTCCTGATTTCAAATCACCCTGCACATTTGTAACTTTATTTTGCTAACATTGAAATCAGCAGCTGAATCCTGATTTTAGAGCTGATGAATCCTGAATTCAAATCATCTTGTAAATGTGTAACTTTATTTTGCTAAAATTGAAATCAGCTGATGAATCCTGAATTCAAATCATGTTGTTGCCATATTAGCATACATTACAAAAACTGAAATCGGCAGATGAATCCTGATTTTCGAGCTGATGAATCCTGAATTCAAATCATGTTGTTGCTATATAAGCATACATTACAAAAACTGAAATCGGCAGATGAATCCTGATTTTTGAGCTGATGAGTCCTGATTTCAAATCATCCTGCACATTTGTAACTTTATTTTGCTAACATTGAAATCAGAAGATGAATCCTGATTTTAGAGCTGATGAATCCTGAATTCAAATCATCTGGTAAATTTGTAACTTTATTTTGCTAATATTGAAATCAGCAGCTGAATCCGGATTTTGGAGCTGATGAATCCTGAATTCAAATCATCTGGTAAATTTGTAACTTTATTTTGCTAACATTGAAACCAGCAGCTGAATCCTGATTTTAGAGCTGATGAATCCTGATTTCAAATCATCCTGCACATTTGTAACTTTATTTTGCTAACATTGAAATCAGAAGATGAATCCTGATTTTAGAGCTGATGAATCCTGAATTCAAATCATCTGGTAAATTTGTAACTTTATTTTGCTAACATTGAAATCAGCAGCTGAATCCTGATTTTAGAGCTGATGAATCCTGGATTCAAATCATCTTGCTGGTTTTCATGTTTATTTTACCAACATTGAAATCAGCAGATGAATCCTGATTTTTAAGCTGATGAATCCTGAATTCAAATCATCTGGTAAATTTGTAACTTTATTTTGCTAACATTGATATCAGCAGATAAGTCCTGATTTTGGAGCTGATGAGTCCGGAATTCAAATCATGTTCTCAATTTATAACTATTTTGCTAATATTGAAATCAGCAGATGAATCCTGATTTTCGAGCGGGTGAGTCCTGAATTCAAATCATCTTGCTGTTTTTCATGTTTATTTTACCAACATTGAAATCAGCAGATTATTCCTGATTTTCGAGCTGATGAGTCCTGATTTCAAAGCATCTTGTTAATTTATAAGTTTATTTCACCCACATTTAAATCAGCAGATGGGTTTTGATTTTGCAGCTGATGAGTCCTGAATTCAAATCATCTTGCTGATTTTCATGGTTATTTTACCTACATTGAAATCAGCAGATGAATCCTGATTTTCAAGCTGATGAGTCCTGAATTGAAATCATCTTGTTAATTTGTAACTTTATTTTGCTAACATTGAAATCAGCAAATTAATCCTGATTTTCGACTTGATGAGTCCTGAATTCAAATCATCTTGTTAATTTGTAACTTTATTTTGCTAACATTGAAATCAGCAGATGAATCCTGATTTTCGAGTTGATGAGTCCTGAATTCAAATCATCTTGCTGATTTTCATGTTTATTTTACCAACATTGAAATCAGCAGATGAATCCTGAATTCAAATCATCTTGTAAATTTGTACCTTTATTTTGCTAACATTGAAATCAGCAGATGAATCCTGATTTTCAAACTGATGAATCCTGAATTCAAATCATGTTGTTGCTATATAATCATACATTACAAAAACTGAAATCGGCAGATGAATCCTGATTTTCGA
This sequence comes from Lissotriton helveticus, assembly GCF_964261635.1. NCBI lineage: Eukaryota > Metazoa > Chordata > Amphibia > Caudata > Salamandridae > Lissotriton > Lissotriton helveticus. Next base: position 689,808,119 of record NC_136073.1, on the reverse strand, counting down.
GCTGATGAATCCTGAATTCAAATCATGTTGTTGCTATATAAGCATACATTACAAAAACTGAAATCGGCAGAAGAATCTTGATTTTTGAGCTGATGAGTCCTGATTTCAAATCACCCTGCACATTTGTAACTTTATTTTGCTAACATTGAAATCAGCAGATGAATCCTGATTTTAGAGCTGATGAATCCTGAATTCAAATCATCTGGTAAATGTGTAACTTTATTTTGCTAACATTGAAATCAGCAGCTGAATCCTGATTTTAGAGCTGATGAATCCTGAATTCAAATCATCTTGTAAATTTGTAACTTTATTTTGCTAAAATTGAAATCAGCTGATGAATCCTGAATTCAAATCATGTTGTTGCTATATAAGCATACATTACAAAAACTGAAATCGGCAGATGAATCCTGATTTTTGAGCTGAGTCCTGATTTCAAATCATCCTGCACATTTGTAACTTTATTTTGCTAACATTGAAATCAGAAGATGAATCCTGATTTTAGAGCTGATGAATCCTGAATTCAAATCATCTGGTAAATTTGTAACTTTATTTTGCTAATATTGAAATCAGCAGCTGAATCCGGATTTTGGAGCTGATGAATCCTGAATTCAAATCATCTGGTAAATTTGTAACTTTATTTTGCTAACATTGAAATCAGCAGATGAATCCTGATTTTAGAGCTTATGAATCCTGAATTCAAATCATCTAGTAAATGTGTAACTTTATTTTGCTAACATTGAAATCAGCAGATGAATCCTGATTTTAGAGCTGATGAATCCTGAATTCAAATCATCTGGTAAATGTGTAACTTTATTTTGCTAACATTGAAATCAGCAGCTGAATCCTGATTTTAGAGCTGATGAATCCTGAATTCAAATCATCACTTAAATGTGTAACTTTATTTTGCTAAAATTGAAATCAGCTGATGAATCCTGAATTCAAATCATGTTGTTGCCATATTAGCATACATTACAAAAACTGAAATCGGCAGATGAATCCTGATTTTCGAGCTGATGAATCCTGAATTCAAATCATGTTGTTGCTATATAAGCATACATTACAAAAACTGAAATCGGCAGATGAATCCTGATTTTTGAGCTGATGAGTCCTGATTTCAAATCATCCTGCACATTTGTAACTTTATTTTGCTAACATTGAAATCAGAAGATGAATCCTGATTTTAGAGCTGATGAATCCTGAATTCAAATCATCTGGTAAATTTGTAACTTTATTTTGCTAATATTGAAATCAGCAGCTGAATCCGGATTTTGGAGCTGATGAATCCTGAATTCAAATCATCTGGTAAATTTGTAACTTTATTTTGCTAACATTGAAATCAGCAGCTGAATCCTGATTTTAGAGCTGATGAATCCTGATTTCAAATCATCCTGCACATTTGTAACTTTATTTTGCTAACATTGAAATCAGAAGATGAATCCTGATTTTAGAGCTGATGAATCCTGAATTCAAATCATCTGGTAAATTTGTAATTTTATTTTGCTAACATTGAAATCAGCAGCTGAATCCTGATTTTAGAGCTGATGAATCCTGAATTCAAATCATCTTGCTGGTTTTCATGTTTATTTTACCAACATTGAAATCAGCAGATGAATCCTGATTTTTAAGCTGATGAATCCTGAATTCAAATCATCTGGTACTTTTGTAACTTTATTTTGCTAACATTGATATCAGCAGATGAGTCCTGATTTTGGAGCTGATGAGTCCGGAATTCAAATCATGTTCTCAATTTATAACTATTTTGCTAATATTGAAATCAGCAGATGAATCCTGATTTTCGAGCGGGTGAGTCCTGAATTCAAATCATCTTGCTGTTTTTCATGTTTATTTTACCAACATTGAAATCAGCAGATTATTCCTGATTTTCGAGCTGATGAGTCCTGATTTCAAAGCATCTTGTTAATTTATACGTTTATTTCACCCACATTTAAATCAGCAGATGGGTTTTGATTTTGCAGCTGATGAGTCCTGAATTCAAATCATCTTGCTGATTTTCATGGTTATTTTACCTACATTGAAATCAGCAGATGAATCCTGATTTTCAAGCTGATGAGTCCTGAATTGAAATCATCTTGTTAATTTGTAACTTTATTTTGCTAACATTGAAATCAGCAAATTAATCCTGATTTTCGAGTTGATGAGTCCTGAATTTAAATCATCTTGTTAATTTGTAACTTTATTTTGCTAACATTGAAATCAGCAGATGAATCCTGATTTTCGAGTTGATGAGTCCTGAATTCAAATCATCTTGCTGATTTTCATGTTTATTTTACCAACATTGAAATCAGCAGATGAATCCTGAATCAAATCATCTTGTAAATTTGTACCTTTATTTTGCTAACATTGAAATCAGCAGATGAATCCTGATTTTCAAACTGATGAATCCTGAATTCAAATCATGTTGTTGCTATATAATCATACATTACAAAAACTGAAATCGGCAGATGAATCCTGATTTTCGAGCTGATGAATCCTGAATTCAAATCATGTTGTTGCTATATAAGCATACATTACAAAAACTGAAATCGGCAGAAGAATCTTGATTTTTGAGCTGATGAGTCCTGATTTCAAATCATCCTGCACATTTGTAACTTTATTTTGCTAACATTGAAATCAGAAGATGAATCCTGATTTTAGAGATGATGAATCCTGAATTCAAATCATCTGGTAAATTTGTAACTTTATTTTGCTAACATTGAAATCAGCAGATGAATCCTGATTTTAGAGCTTATGAATCCTGAATTCAAATAATCTAGTAAATGTGTAACTTTATTTTGCTAACATTGAAATTAGCAGATGAATCCTGATTTTAGAGCAGATGAATCCTGAATTCAAATCATCTGGTAAATGTGTAACTTTATTTTGCTAACATTAAAATCAGCAGCTGAATCCTGATTTTAGAGCTGATGAATCCTGAATTCAAATCATCTTGTAAATGTGTAACTTTATTTTGCTAAAATTGAAATCAGCTGATGAATCCTGAATTCAAATCATGTTGTTGCCATATTAGCATACATTACAAAAACTGAAATCGGCAGATGAATCCTGATTTTCGAGCTGATGAATCCTGAATTCAAATCATGTTGTTGCTATATAAGCATACATTACAAAAACTGAAATCGGCAGATGAATCCTGATTTTTGAGCTGATGAGTCCTGATTTCAAATCATCCTGCATATTTGTAACTTTATTTTGCTAACATTGAAATCAGAAGATGAATCCTGATTTTAGAGCTGATGAATCCTGAATTCAAATCATCTGGTAAATTTGTAACTTTATTTTGCTAATATTGAAATCAGCAGCTGAATCCGGATTTTGGAGCTGATGAATCCTGAATTCAAATCATCTGGTAAATTTGTAACTTTATTTTGCTAACATTGAAATCAGCAGCTGAATCCTGATTTTAGAGCTGATGAATCCTGATTTCAAATCATCCTGCACATTTGTAACTTTATTTTGCTAACATTGAAATCAGAAGATGAATCCTGATTTTAGAGCTGATGAATCCTGAATTCAAATCATCTGGTATATTTGTAACTTTATTTTGCTAATATTGAAATCAGCAGCTGAATCCTGATTTTAGAGCTGATGAATCCTGAATTCAAATCATCTGGTAAATTTGTAACTTTATTTTGCTAACATTGAAATCAGCAGATGAATCCTGATTTTAGAGCTTATGAATCCTGCATTCAAATCATCTAGTAAATGTGTAACTTTATTTTGCTAACATTGAAATTAGCAGATGAATCCTGATTTTAGAGCAGATGAATCCTGAATTCAAATCATCTGGTAAATGTGTACCTTTATTTTGCTAACATTGAAATCAGCAACTGAATCCTGATTTTAGAGCTGATGAATCCTGAATTCAAATCATCTTGTAAATGTGTAACTTTATTTTGCTAAAATTGAAATCAGCTGATGAATCCTGAATTCAAATCATGTTGTTGCCATATTAGCATACATTACAAAAACTGAAATCGGCAGATGAATCCTGATTTTCGAGCTGATGAATCCTGAATTCAAATCATGTTGTTGCTATATAAGCATACATTACAAAAACTGAAATCGGCAGATGAATCCTGATTTTTGAGCTGATGAGTCCTGATTTCAAATCATCCTGCACATTTGTAACTTTATTTTGCTAACATTGAAATCAGAAGATGAATCCTGATTTTAGAGCTGATGAATCCTGAATTCAAATCATCTGGTAAATTTGTAACTTTATTTTGCTAATATTGAAATCAGCAGCTGAATCCGGATTTTGGAGCTGATGAATCCTGAATTCAAATCATCTGGTAAATTTGTAACTTTATTTTGCTAACATTGAAATCAGCAGCTGAATCCTGATTTTAGAGCTGATGAATCCTGATTTCAAATCATCCTGCACATTTGTAACTTTATTTTGCTAACATTGAAATCAGAAGATGAATCCTGATTTTAGAGCTGATGAATCCTGAATTCAAATCATCTGGTAAATTTGTAACTTTATTTTGCTAACATTGAAATCAGCAGCTGAATCCTGATTTTAGAGCTGATGAATCCTGAATTCAAATCATCTTGCTGGTTTTCATGTTTATTTTACCAACATTGAAATCAGCAGATGAATCCTGATTTTTAAGCTGATGAATCCTGAATTCAAATCATCTGGTAAATTTGTAACTTTATTTTGCTAACATTGAAATCAGCAGCTGAATCCTGATTTTAGAGCTGATGAATCCTGATTTCAAATCATCCTGCACATTTGTAACTTTATTTTGCTAACATTGAAATCAGAAGATGAATCCTGATTTTAGAGCTGATGAATCCTGAATTCAAATCATCTGGTAAATTTGTAATTTTATTTTGCTAACATTGAAATCAGCAGCTGAATCCTGATTTTAGAGCTGATGAATCCTGAATTCAAATCATCTTGCTGGTTTTCATGTTTATTTTACCAACATTGAAATCAGCAGATGAATCCTGATTTTTAAGCTGATGAATCCTGAATTCAAATCATCTGGTAAATTTGTAACTTTATTTTGCTAACATTGATATCAGCAGATGAGTCCTGATTTTGGAGCTGATGAGTCCGGAATTCAAATCATGTTCTCAATTTATAACTATTTTGCTAATATTGAAATCAGCAGATGAATCCTGATTTTCGAGCGGGTGAGTCCTGAATTCAAATCATCTTGTTAATTCATAAGTTTATTTCACCCACATTTAAATCAGCAGATGGGTTTTGATTTTGCAGCTGATGAGTCCTGAATTCAAATCATCTTGCTGATTTTCATGGTTATTTTACCTACATTGAAATCAGCAGATGAATCCTGATTTTCAAGCTGATGAGTCCTGAATTGAAATCATCTTGTTAATTTGTAACTTTATTTTGCTAACATTGAAATCAGCAAATTAATCCTAAATTTTCGAGTTGATGAGTCCTGAATTCAAATCATCTTGTTAATTTATAACTTTATTTTGCTAACATTGAAATCAGCAGATGAATCCTGATTTTCGAGTTGATGAGTCCTGAATTCAAATCATCTTGCTGATTTTCATGTTTATTTTACCAACATTGAAATCAGCAGATGAATCCTGAATTCAAATCATCTTGTAAATTTGTACCTTTATTTTGCTAACATTGAAATCAGCAGATGAATCCTGATTTTCAAACTGATGAATCCTGAATTCAAATCATGTTGTTGCTATATAATCATACATTACAAAAACTGAAATCGGCAGATGAATCCTGATTTTCGAGCTGAGTCCTGATTTCAAATCACCCTGCACATTTGTAACTTTAGTTTGCTAACATTGAAATAAGAAGATGAATCCTGATTTTAGAGCTGATGAATCCTGAATTCAAATCATCTGGTAAATGTGTAACTTTATTTTGCTAACATTGAAATCAGCAGCTGAATCCTGATTTTAGAGCTGATGAATCCTGAATTCAAATCATCTTGTAAATGTGTAACTTTATTTTGCTAAAATTGAAATCAGCTGATGAATCCTGAATTCAAATCATGTTGTTGCCATATTAGCATACATTACAAAAACTGAAATCGGCAGCTGAATCCTGATTTTAGAGCTGATGAATCCTGAATTCAAATCATCTGGTAAATTTGTAACTTTATTTTGCTAACATTGAAATCAGCAGATGAATCCTGATTTTAGAGCTTATGAATCCTGAATTCAAATCATCTAGTAAATGTGTAACTTTATTTTGCTAACATTGAAATTAGCAGATGAATCCTGATTTTAGAGCAGATGAATCCTGAATTCAATCATCTGGTAAATGTGTAACTTTATTTTGCTAACATTGAAATCAGCAGCTGAATCCTGATTTTAGAGCTGATGAATCCTGAATTCAAATCATCTTGTAAATGTGTAACTTTATTTTGCTAAAATTGAAATCAGCTGATGAATCCTGAATTCAAATCATGTTGTTGCCATATTAGCATACATTACAAAAACTGAAATCGGCAGATGAATCCTGATTTTCGAGCTGATGAATCCTGAATTCAAATCATGTTGTTGCTATATAAGCATACATTACAAAAACTGAAATCGGCAGATGAATCCTGATTTTTGAGCTGATGAGTCCTGATTTCAAATCATCCTGCACATTTGTAACTTTATTTTGCTAACATTGAAATCAGAAGATGAATCCTGATTTTAGAGCTGATGAATCCTGAATTCAAATCATCTGGTAAATGTGTAACTTTATTTTGCTAATATTGAAATCAGCAGCTGAATCCGGATTTTGGAGCTGATGAATCCTGAATTCAAATCATCTGGTAAATTTGTAACTTTATTTTGCTAACATTGAAATCAGCAGCTGAATCCTGATTTTAGAGCTGATGAATCCTGATTTCAAATCATCCTGCACATTTGTAACTTTATTTTGCTAACATTGAAATCAGAAGATGAATCCTGATTTTAGAGCTGATGAATCCTGAATTCAAATCATCTGGTAAATTTGTAACTTTATTTTGCTAACATTGAAATCAGCAGCTGAATCCTGATTTTAGAGCTGATGAATCCTGAATTCAAATCATCTTGCTGGTTTTCATGTTTATTTTACCAACATTGAAATCAGCAGATGAATCCTGATTTTTAAGCTGATGAATCCTGAATTCAAATCATCTGGTAAATTTGTAACTTTATTTTGCTAACATTTGATATCAGCAGATGAGTCCTGATTTTGGAGCTGATGAGTCCGGAATTCAAATCATGTTCTCAATTTATAACTATTTTGCTAATATTGAAATCAGCAGATGAATCCTGATTTTCGAGCGGGTGAGTCCTGAATTCAAATCATCTTGTTAATTTATAAGTTTATTTCACCCACATTTAAATCAGCAGATGGGTTTTGATTTTGCAGCTGATGAGTCCTGAATTCAAATCATCTTGCTGATTTTCATGGTTATTTTACCTACATTGAAATCAGCAGATGAATCCTGATTTTCAAGCTGATGAGTCCTGAATTGAAATCATCTTGTTAATTTGTAACTTTATTTTGCTAACATTGAAATCAGCAAATTAATCCTAAATTTTCGAGTTGATGAGTCCTGAATTCAAATCATCTTGTTAATTTGTAACTTTATTTTGCTAACATTGAAATCAGCAGATGAATCCTGATTTTAGAGCTGATGAATCCTGAATTCAAATCATCTGGTAAATTTGTAACTTTATTTTGCTAATATTGAAATCAGCAGCTGAATCCGGATTTTGGAGATGATGAATCCTGAATTCAAATCATCTGGTAAATGTGTAACTTTATTTTGCTAACATTGAAATCAGCAGCTGAATCCTGATTTTAGAGCTGATGAATCCTGAATTCAAATCATCACTTAAATGTGTAACTTTATTTTGCTAAAATTGAAATCAGCTGATGAATCCTGAATTCAAATCATGTTGTTGCCATATTAGCATACATTACAAAAACTGAAATCGGCAGATGAATCCTGATTTTCGAGCTGATGAATCCTGAATTCAAATCATGTTGTTGCTATATAAGCATACATTACAAAAACTGAAATCGGCAGATGAATCCTGATTTTTGAGCTGATGAGTCCTGATTTCAAATCATCCTGCACATTTGTAACTTTATTTTGCTAACATTGAAATCAGAAGATGAATCCTGATTTTAGAGCTGATGAATCCTGAATTCAAATCATCTGGTAAATTTGTAACTTTATTTTGCTAATATTGAAATCAGCAGCTGAATCCGGATTTTGGAGCTGATGAATCCTGAATTCAAATCATCTGGTAAATTTGTAACTTTATTTTGCTAACATTTAAATCAGCAGCTGAATCCTGATTTTAGAGCTGATGAATCCTGATTTCAAATCATCCTGCACATTTGTAACTTTATTTTGCTAACATTGAAATCAGAAGATGAATCCTGATTTTAGAGCTGATGAATCCTGAATTCAAATCATCTGGTAAATTTGTAACTTTATTTTGCTAACATTGAAATCAGCAGCTGAATCCTGATTTTAGAGCTGATGAATCCTGAATTCAAATCATCTTGCTGGTTTTCATGTTTATTTTACCAACATTGAAATCAGCAGATGAATCCTGATTTTTAAGCTGATGAATCCTGAATTCAAATCATCTGGTAAATTTGTAACTTTATTTTGCTAACATTGATATCAGCAGATGAGTCCTGATTTTGGAGCTGATGAGTCCGGAATTCAAATCATGTTCTCAATTTATAACTATTTTGCTAATATTGAAATCAGCAGATGAATCCTGATTTTCGAGCGGGTGAGTCCTGAATTCAAATCATCTTGTTAATTTATAAGTTTATTTCACCCACATTTAAATCAGCAGATGGGTTTTGATTTTGCAGCTGATGAGTCCTGAATTCAAATCATCTTGCTGATTTTCATGGTTATTTTACCTACATTGAAATCAGCAGATGAATCCTGATTTTCAAGCTGATGAGTCCTGAATTGAAATCATCTTGTTAATTTGTAACTTTATTTTGCTAACATTGAAATCAGCAAATTAATCCTAAATTTTCGAGTTGATGAGTCCTGAATTCAAATCATCTTGTTAATTTGTAACTTTATTTTGCTAACATTGAAATCAGCAGATGAATCCTGATTTTCGAGTTGATGAGTCCTGAATTCAAATCATCTTGCTGATTTTCATGTTTATTTTACCAACATTGAAATCAGCAGATGAATCCTGAATTCAAATCATCTTGTAAATTTGTACCTTTATTTTGCTAACATTGAAATCAGCAGATGAATCCTGATTTTCAAACTGATGAATCCTGAATTCAAATCATGTTGTTGCTATATAATCATACATTACAAAAACTGAAATCGGCAGATGAATCCTGATTTTCGAGCTGATGAATCCTGAATTCAAATCATGTTGTTGCTATATAAGCATACATTACAAAAACTGAAATCGGCAGAAGAATCTTGATTTTTGAGCTGAGTCCTGATTTCAAATCACCCTGCACATTTGTAACTTTATTTTGCTAACATTGAAATCAGCAGATGAATCCTGATTTTAGAGCTGATGAATCCTGAATTCAAATCATCTGGTAAATGTGTAACTTTATTTTGCTAACATTGAAATCAGCAGCTGAATCCTGATTTTAGAGCTGATGAATCCTGAATTCAAATCATCTTGTAAATGTGTAACTTTATTTTGCTAAAATTTAAATCAGCTGATGAATCCTGAATTCAAATCATGTTGTTGCCATATTAGCATACATTACAAAAACTGAAATCGGCACATGAATCCTGATTTTCGAGCTGATGAATCCTGAATTCAAATCATGTTGTTGCTATATAAGCATACATTACAAAAACTGAAATCGGCAGATGAATCCTGATTTTTGAGCTGAGTCCTGATTTCAAATCATCCTGCACATTTGTAACTTTATTTTGCTAACATTGAAATCAGAAGATGAATACTGATTTTAGAGCTGATGAATCCTGAATTCAAATCATCTGGTAAATGTGTAACTTTATTTTGCTAACATTGAAATCAGCAGCTGAATCCTGATTTTAGAGCTGATGAATCCTGAATTCAAATCATCTTGTAAATGTGTAACTTTATTTTGCTAAAATTGAAATCAGCTGATGAATCCTGAATTCAAATCATGTTGTTGCCATATTAGCATACATTACAAAAACTGAAATCGGCAGATGAATCCTGATTTTCGAGCTGATGAATCCTGAATTCAAATCATGTTGTTGCTATATAAGCATACATTACAAAAACTGAAATCGGCAGATGAATCCTGATTTTTGAGCTGAGTCCTGATTTCAAATCATCCTGCACATTTGTAACTTTATTTTACTAACATTGAAATCAGAAGATGAATCCTGATTTTAGAGCTGATGAATCCTGAATTCAAATCATCTGGTAAATTTGTAACTTTATTTTGCTAATATTGAAATCAGCAGCTGAATCCGGATTTTGGAGCTGATGAATCCTGAATTCAAATCATCTGGTAAATTTGTAACTTTATTTTGCTAACATTGAAATCAGCAGATGAATCCTGATTTTAGAGCTTATGAATCCTGAATTCAAATCATCTAGTAAATGTGTAACTTTATTTTGCTAACATTGAAATCAGCAGATGAATCCTGATTTTAGAGCTGATGAATCCTGAATTCAAATCATCTGGTAAATGTGTAACTTTATTTTGCTAACATTGAAATCAGCAGCTGAATCCTGATTTTAGAGCTGATGAATCCTGAATTCAAATCATCTCTTAAATGTGTAACTTTATTTTGCTAAAATTGAAATCAGCTGATGAATCCTGAATTCAAATCATGTTGCCATATTAGCATACATTACAAAAACTGAAATCGGCAGATGAATCCTGATTTTCGAGCTGATGAATCCTGAATTCAAATCATGTTGTTGCTATATAAGCATACATTACAAAAACTGAAATCGGCAGATGAATCCTGATTTTTGAGCTGATGAGTCCTGATTTCAAATCATCCTGCACATTTGTAACTTTATTTTGCTAACATTGAAATCAGAAGATGAATCCTGATTTTAGAGCTGATGAATCCTGAATTCAAATCATCTGGTAAATTTGTAACTTTATTTTGCTAATATTGAAATCAGCAGCTGAATTCGGATTTTGGAGCTGATGAATCCTGAATTCAAATCATCTGGTAAATTTGTAACTTTATTTTGCTAACATTGAAATCAGCAGCTGAATCCTGATTTTAGAACTGATGAATCCTGATTTCAAATCATCCTGCACATTTGTAACTTTATTTTGCTAACATTGAAATCAGAAGATGAATCCTGATTTTAGAGCTGATGAATCCTGAATTCAAATCATCTGGTAAATTTGTAATTTTATTTTGCTAACATTGAAATCAGTAGCTGAATCCTGAATTCAAATCATCTTGCTGGTTTTCATGTTTATTTAATCAACATTGAAATCAGCAGATGAATCCTGATTTTTAAGCTGATGAATCCTGAATTCAAATCATCTGGTACTTTTGTAACTTTATTTTGCTAACATTGATATCAGCAGATGAGTCCTGATTTTGGAGCTGATGAGTCCGGAATTCAAATCATGTTCTCAATTTATAACTATTTTGCTAATATTGAAATCAGCAGATGAATCCTGATTTTCGAGCGGGTGAGTCCTGAATTCAAATCATCTTGCTGTTTTTCATGTTTATTTTACCAACATTGAAATCAGCAGATTATTCCTGATTTTCGAGCTGATGAGTCCTGATTTCAAAGCATCTTGTTAATTTATAAGTTTATTTCACCCACATTTAAATCAGCAGATGGGTTTTGATTTTGCAGCTGATGAGTCCTGAATTCAAATCATCTTGCTGAATTTCATGGTTATTTTACCTACATTGAAATCAGCAGATGAATCCTGATTTTCAAGCTGATGAGTCCTGAATTGAAATCATCTTGTTAATTTGTAACTTTATTTTGCTAACATTGAAATCAGCAAATTAATCCGGATTTTCGAGTTGATGAGTCCTGAATTCAAATCATCTTGTTAATTTGTAACTTTATTTTGCTAACATTGAAATCAGCAGATGAATCTTGATTTTCGAGTTGATGAGTCCTGAATTCAAATCATCTTGCTGATTTTCATGTTTATTTTACCAACATTGAAATCAGCAGATGAATCCTGAATTCATATCATCTTGTAAATGTGTACCTTTATTTTGCTAACATTGAAATCAGCAGATGAATCCTGATTTTCAAACTGATGAATCCTGAATTCAAATCATGTTGTTGCTATATGATCATACATTACAAAAACTGAAATCGGAAGATGAATCCTGACTTTCGAGCTGATGAATCCTGAATTCAAATCATGTTGTTGCTATATAAGCATACATTACAAAAACTGAAATCGGCAGAAGAATCTTGATTTTTGAGATGAGTCCTGATTTCAAATCACCCTGCACATTTGTAACTTTATTTTGCTAACATTGAAATCAGCAGATGAATCCTGATTTTAGAGCTGATGAATCCTGAATTCAAATCATCTGGTAAATGTGTAACTTTATTTTGCTAACATTGAAATCAGCAGCTGAATCCTGATTTTAGAGCTGATGAATCCTGAATTCAAATCATCTTGTAAATATGTAACTTTATTTTGCTAAAATTGAAATCAGCTGATGAATCCTGAATTCAAATCATGTTGTTGCTATATAAGCATACATTACAAAAACTGAAATCGGCAGATGAATCCTGATTTTTGAGCTGAGTCCTGATTTCAAATCATCCTGCACATTTGTAACTTTATTTTGCTAACATTGAAATCAGAAGATGAATCCTGATTTTAGAGCTGATGAATCCTGAATTCAAATCATCTGGTAAATTTGTAACTTTATTTTGCTAATATTGAAATCAGCAGCTGAATCCGGATTTTGGAGCTGATGAATCCTGAATTCAAATCATCTGGTAAATTTGTAACTTTATTTTGCTAACATTGAAATCAGCAGATGAATCCTGATTTTAGAGCTTATGAATCCTGAATTCAAATCATCTAGTAAATGTGTAACTTTATTTTGCTAACATTGAAATCAGCAGATGAATCCTGATTTTAGAGCTGATGAATCCTGAATTCAAATCATCTGGTAAATGTGTAACTTTATTTTGCTAACATTGAAATCAGCAGCTGAATCCTGATTTTAGAGCTGATGAATCCTGAATTCAAATCATCACTTAAATGTGTAACTTTATTTTGCTAAAATTGAAATCAGCTGATGAATCCTGAATTCAAATCATGTTGTTGCCATATTAGCATACATTACAAAAACTGAAATCGGCAGATGAATCCTGATTTTCGAGCTGATGAATCCTGAATTCAAATCATGTTGTTGCTATATAAGCATACATTACAAAAACTGAAATCGGCAGATGAATCCTGATTTTTGAGCTGATGAGTCCTGATTTCAAATCATCCTGCACATTTGTAACTTTATTTTGCTAACATTGAAATCAGAAGATGAATCCTGATTTTAGAGCTGATGAATCCTGAATTCAAATCATCTGGTAAATTTGTAACTTTATTTTGCTAATATTGAAATCAGCAGCTGAATCCGGATTTTGGAGCTGATGAATCCTGAATTCAAATCATCTGGTAAATTTGTAACTTTATTTTGCTAACATTGAAATCAGCAGCTGATTCCTGATTTTAGAGCTGATGAATCCTGATTTCAAATCATCCTGCACATTTGTAACTTTATTTTGCTAACATTGAAATCAGAAGATGAATCCTGATTTTAGAGCTGATGAATCCTGAATTCAAATCATCTGGTAAATTTGTAACTTTATTTTGCTAACATTGAAATCAGCAGCTGAATCCTGATTTTAGAGCTGATGAATCCTGAATTCAAATCATCTTGCTGGTTTTCATGTTTATTTTACCAACATTGAAATCAGCAGATGAATCCTGATTTTTAAGCTGATGAATCCTGAATTCAAATCATCTGGTAAATTTGTAACTTTATTTTGCTAACATTGATATCAGCAGATGAGTCCTGATTTTGGAGCTGATGAGTCCGGAATTCAAATCATGTTCTCAATTTATAACTATTTTGCTAATATTGAAATCAGCAGATGAATCCTGATTTTCGAGCGGGTGAGTCCTGAATTCAAATCATCTTGTTAATTTATAAGTTTATTTCACCCACATTTAAATCAGCAGATGGGTTTTGATTTTGCAGCTGATGAGTCCTGAATTCAAATCATCTTGCTGATTTTCATGGTTATTTTACCTACATTGAAATCAGCAGATGAATCCTGATTTTCAAGCTGATGAGTCCTGAATTGAAATCATCTTGTTAATTTGTAACTTTATTTTGCTAACATTGAAATCAGCAAATTAATCCTAAATTTTCGAGTTGATGAGTCCTGAATTCAAATCATCTTGTTAATTTGTAACTTTATTTTGCTAACATTGAAATCAGCAGATGAATCCTGATTTTCGAGTTGATGAGTCCTGAATTCAAATCATCTTGCTGATTTTAATGTTTATTTTACCAACATTGAAATCAGCAGATGAATCCTGAATTCAAATCATCTTGTAAATTTGTACCTTTATTTTGCTAACATTGAAATCAGCAGATGAATCCTGATTTTCAAACTGATGAATCCTGAATTCAAATCATGTTGTTGCTATATAATCATACATTACAAAAACTGAAATCGGCAGATGAATCCTGATTTTCGAGCTGATGAATCCTGAATTCAAATCATGTTGTTGCTATATAAGCATACATTACAAAAACTGAAATCGGCAGAAGAATCTTGATTTTTGAGCTGAGTCCAGATTTCAAATCACCCTGCACATTTGTAACTTTATTTTGCTAACATTGAAATCAGCAGATGAATCCTGATTTTAGAGCTGATGAATCCTGAATTCAAATCATCTGGTAAATGTGTAACTTTATTTTGCTAACATTGAAATCAGCAGCTGAATCCTGATTTTAGAGCTGATGAATCCTGAATTCAAATCATCTTGTAAATGTGTAACTTTATTTTGCTAAAATTGAAATCAGCTGATGAATCCTGAATTCAAATCATGTTGTTGCCATATTAGCATACATTACAAAAACTGAAATCGGCAGCTGAATCCTGATTTTAGAGCTGATGAATCCTGAATTCAAATCATCTGGTAAATTTGTAACTTTATTTTGCTAACATTGAAATCAGCAGATGAATCCTGATTTTAGAGCTTATGAATCCTGAATTCAAATCATCTAGTAAATGTGTAACTTTATTTTGCTAACATTGAAATTAGCACATGAATCCTGATTTTAGAGCAGATGAATCCTGAATTCAAATCATCTGGTAAATGTGTAACTTTATTTTGCTAACATTGAAATCAGCAGCTGAATCCTGATTTTAGAGCTGATGAATCCTGAATTCAAATCATCTTGTAAATGTGTAACTTTATTTTGCTAAAATTGAAATCAGCTGATGAATCCTGAATTCAAATCATGTTGTTGCCATATTAGCATACATTACAAAAACTGAAATCGGCAGATGAATCCTGATTTTCGAGCTGATGAATCCTGAATTCAAATCATGTTGTTGCTATATAAGCATACATTACAAAAACTGAAATCGGCAGATGAATCCTGTTTTTTGAGCTGATGAGTCCTGATTTCAAATCATCCTGCACATTTGTAACTTTATTTTGCTAACATTGAAATCAGAAGATGAATCCTGATTTTAGAGCTGATGAATCCTGAATTCAAATCATCTGGTAAATTTGTAACTTTATTTTGCTAATATTGAAATCAGCAGCTGAATCCGGATTTTGGAGCTGATGAATCCTGAATTCAAATCATCTGGTAAATTTGTAACTTTATTTTGCTAACATTTAAATCAGCAGCTGAATCCTGATTTCAGAGCTGATGAATCCTGATTTCAAATCATCCTGCACATTTGTAACTTTATTTTGCTAACATTGAAATCAGAAGATGAATCCTGATTTTAGAGCTGATGAATCCTGAATTCAAATCATCTGGTAAATTTGTAACTTTATTTTGCTAACATTGAAATCAGCAGCTGAATCCTGATTTTAGAGCTGATGAATCCTGAATTCAAATCATCTTGCTGGTTTTCATGTTTATTTTACCAACATTGAAATCAGCAGATGAATCCTGATTTTTAAGCTGATGAATCCTGAATTCAAATCATCTGGTAAATTTGTAACTTTATTTTGCTAACATTGATATCAGCAGATGAGTCCTGATTTTGGAGCTGATGAGTCCGGAATTCAAATCATGTTCTCAATTTATAACTATTTTGCTAATATTGAAATCAGCAGATGAATCCTGATTTTCGAGCGGGTGAGTCCTGAATTCAAATCATCTTGTTAATTTATAAGTTTATTTCACCCACATTTAAATCAGCAGATGGGTTTTGATTTTGCAGCTGATGAGTCCTGAATTCAAATCATCTTGCTGATTTTCATGGTTATTTTACCTACATTGAAATCAGCAGATGAATCCTGATTTTCAAGCTGATGAGTCCTGAATTGAAATCATCTTGTTAATTTGTAACTTTATTTTGCTAACATTGAAATCAGCAAATTAATCCTAAATTTTCGAGTTGATGAGTCCTGAATTCAAATCATCTTGTTAATTTGTAACTTTATTTTGCTAACATTGAAATCAGCAGATGAATCCTGATTTTCGAGTTGATGAGTCCTGAATTCAAATCATCTTGCTGATTTTCATGTTTATTTTACCAACATTGAAATCAGCAGATGAATCCTGAATTCAAATCATCTTGTAAATTTGTACCTTTATTTTGCTAACATTGAAATCAGCAGATGAATCCTGATTTTCAAACTGATGAATCCTGAATTCAAATCATGTTGTTGCTATATAATCATACATTACAAAAACTGAAATCGGCAGATGAATCCTGATTTTCGAGCTGATGAATCCTGAATTCAAATCATGTTGTTGCTATATAAGCATACATTACAAAAACTGAAATCGGCAGAAGAATCTTGATTTTTGAGCTGAGTCCTGATTTCAAATCACCCTGCACATTTGTAACTTTATTTTGCTAACATTGAAATCAGCAGATGAATCCTGATTTTAGAGCTGATGAATCCTGAATTCAAATCATCTGGTAAATGTGTAACTTTATTTTGCTAACATTGAAATCAGCAGCTGAATCCTGATTTTAGAGCTGATGAATCCTGAATTCAAATCATCTTGTAAATGTGTATTTTTATTTTGCTAAAATTGAAATCAGCTGATGAATCCTGAATTCAAATCATGTTGTTGCCATATTAGCATACATTACAAAAACTGAAATCGGCACATGAATCCTGATTTTCGAGCTGATGAATCCTGAATTCAAATCATGTTGTTGCTATATAAGCATACATTACAAAAACTGAAATCGGCAGATGAATCCTGATTTTTGAGCTGAGTCCTGATTTCAAATCATCCTGCACATTTGTAACTTTATTTTGCTAACATTGAAATCAGAAGATGAATACTGATTTTAGAGCTGATGAATCCTGAATTCAAATCATCTGGTAAATGTGTAACTTTATTTTGCTAACATTGAAATCAGCAGCTGAATCCTGATTTTAGAGCTGATGAATCCTGAATTCAAATCATCTTGTAAATGTGTAACTTTATTTTGCTAAAATTGAAATCAGCTGATGAATCCTGAATTCAAATCATGTTGTTGCCATATTAGCATACATTACAAAAACTGAAATCGGCAGATGAATCCTGATTTTCGAGCTGATGAATCCTGAATTCAAATCATGTTGTTGCTATATAAGCATACATTACAAAAACTGAAATCGGCAGATGAATCCTGATTTTTGAGCTGAGTCCTGATTTCAAATCATCCTGCACATTTGTAACTTTATTTTACTAACATTGAAATCAGAAGATGAATCCTGATTTTAGAGCTGATGAATCCTGAATTCAAATCATCTGGTAAATTTGTAACTTTATTTTGCTAATATTGAAATCAGCAGCTGAATCCGGATTTTGGAGCTGATGAATCCTGAATTCAAATCATCTGGTAAATTTGTAACTTTATTTTGCTAACATTGAAATCAGCAGATGAATCCTGATTTTAGAGCTTATGAATCCTGAATTCAAATCATCTAGTAAATGTGTAACTTTATTTTGCTAACATTGAAATCAGCAGATGAATCCTGATTTTAGAGCTGATGAATCCTGAATTCAAATCATCTGGTAAATGTGTAACTTTATTTTGCTAACATTGAAATCAGCAGCTGAATCCTGATTTTAGAGCTGATGAATCCTGAATTCAAATCATCTCTTAAATGTGTAACTTTATTTTGCTAAAATTGAAATCAGCTGATGAATCCTGAATTCAAATCATGTTGCCATATTAGCATACATTACAAAAACTGAAATCGGCAGATGAATCCTGATTTTCGAGCTGATGAATCCTGAATTCAAATCATGTTGTTGCTATATAAGCATACATTACAAAAACTGAAATCGGCAGATGAATCCTGATTTTTGAGCTGATGAGTCCTGATTTCAAATCATCCTGCACATTTGTAACTTTATTTTGCTAACATTGAAATCAGAAGATGAATCCTGATTTTAGAGCTGATGAATCCTGAATTCAAATCATCTGGTAAATTTGTAACTTTATTTTGCTAATATTGAAATCAGCAGCTGAATTCGGATTTTGGAGCTGATGAATCCTGAATTCAAATCATCTGGTAAATTTGTAACTTTATTTTGCTAACATTGAAATCAGCAGCTGAATCCTGATTTTAGAACTGATGAATCCTGATTTCAAATCATCCTGCACATTTGTAACTTTATTTTGCTAACATTGAAATCAGAAGATGAATCCTGATTTTAGAGCTGATGAATCCTGAATTCAAATCATCTGGTAAATTTGTAATTTTATTTTGCTAACATTGAAATCAGTAGCTGAATCCTGAATTCAAATCATCTTGCTGGTTTTCATGTTTATTTAATCAACATTGAAATCAGCAGATGAATCCTGATTTTTAAGCTGATGAATCCTGAATTCAAATCATCTGGTACTTTTGTAACTTTATTTTGCTAACATTGATATCAGCAGATGAGTCCTGATTTTGGAGCTGATGAGTCCGGAATTCAAATCATGTTCTCAATTTATAACTATTTTGCTAATATTGAAATCAGCAGATGAATCCTGATTTTCGAGCGGGTGAGTCCTAAATTCAAATCATCTTGCTGTTTTTCATGTTTATTTTACCAACATTGAAATCAGCAGATTATTCCTGATTTTCGAGCTGATGAGTCCTGATTTCAAAGCATCTTGTTAATTTATAAGTTTATTTCACCCACATTTAAATCAGCAGATGGGTTTTGATTTTGCAGCTGATGAGTCCTGAATTCAAATCATCTTGCTGAATTTCATGGTTATTTTACCTACATTGAAATCAGCAGATGAATCCTGATTTTCAAGCTGATGAGTCCTGAATTGAAATCATCTTGTTAATTTGTAACTTTATTTTGCTAACATTGAAATCAGCAAATTAATCCGGATTTTCGAGTTGATGAGTCCTGAATTCAAATCATCTTGTTAATTTGTAACTTTATTTTGCTAACATTGAAATCAGCAGATGAATCTTGATTTTCGAGTTGATGAGTCCTGAATTCAAATCATCTTGCTGATTTTCATGTTTATTTTACCAACATTGAAATCAGCAGATGAATCCTGAATTCATATCATCTTGTAAATGTGTACCTTTATTTTGCTAACATTGAAATCAGCAGATGAATCCTGATTTTCAAACTGATGAATCCTGAATTCAAATCATGTTGTTGCTATATGATCATACATTACAAAAACTGAAATCGGAAGATGAATCCTGACTTTCGAGCTGATGAATCCTGAATTCAAATCATGTTGTTGCTATATAAGCATACATTACAAAAACTGAAATCGGCAGAAGAATCTTGATTTTTGAGATGAGTCCTGATTTCAAATCACCCTGCACATTTGTAACTTTATTTTGCTAACATTGAAATCAGCAGATGAATCCTGATTTTAGAGCTGATGAATCCTGAATTCAAATCATCTGGTAAATGTGTAACTTTATTTTGCTAACATTGAAATCAGCAGCTGAATCCTGATTTTAGAGCTGATGAATCCTGAATTCAAATCATCTTGTAAATGTGTAACTTTATTTTGCTAAAATTGAAATCAGCTGATGAATCCTGAATTCAAATCATGTTGTTGCTATATAAGCATACATTACAAAAACTGAAATCGGCAGATGAATCCTGATTTTTGAGCTGAGTCCTGATTTCAAATCATCCTGCACATTTGTAACTTTATTTTGCTAACATTGAAATCAGAAGATGAATCCTGATTTTAGAGCTGATGAATCCTGAATTCAAATCATCTGGTAAATTTGTAACTTTATTTTGCTAATATTGAAATCAGCAGCTGAATCCGGATTTTGGAGCTGATGAATCCTGAATTCAAATCATCTGGTAAATTTGTAACTTTATTTTGCTAACATTGAAATCAGCAGATGAATCCTGATTTTAGAGCTTATGAATCCTGAATTCAAATCATCTAGTAAATGTGTAACTTTATTTTGCTAACATTGAAATCAGCAGATGAATCCTGATTTTAGAGCTGATGAATCCTGAATTCAAATCATCTGGTAAATGTGTAACTTTATTTTGCTAACATTGAAATCAGCAGCTGAATCCTGATTTTAGAGCTGATGAATCCTGAATTCAAATCATCACTTAAATGTGTAACTTTATTTTGCTAAAATTGAAATCAGCTGATGAATCCTGAATTCAAATCATGTTGTTGCCATATTAGCATACATTACAAAAACTGAAATCGGCAGATGAATCCTGATTTTCGAGCTGATGAATCCTGAATTCAAATCATGTTGTTGCTATATAAGCATACATTACAAAAACTGAAATCGGCAGATGAATCCTGATTTTTGAGCTGATGAGTCCTGATTTCAAATCATCCTGCACATTTGTAACTTTATTTTGCTAACATTGAAATCAGAAGATGAATCCTGATTTTAGAGCTGATGAATCCTGAATTCAAATCATCTGGTAAATTTGTAACTTTATTTTGCTAATATTGAAATCAGCAGCTGAATCCGGATTTTGGAGCTGATGAATCCTGAATTCAAATCATCTGGTAAATTTGTAACTTTATTTTGCTAACATTGAAATCAGCAGCTGAATCCTGATTTTAGAGCTGATGAATCCTGATTTCAAATCATCCTGCACATTTGTATTTTTATTTTGCTAAAATTGAAATCAGCTGATGAATCCTGAATTCAAATCATGTTGTTGCTATATAATCATACATTACAAAAACTGAAATCGGCAGATGAATCCTGATTTTCGAGCTGATGAATCCTGAATTCAAATCATGTTGTTGCTATATAAGCATACATTACAAAAACTGAAATCGGCAGAAGAATCTTGATTTTTGAGCTGATGAGTCCTGATTTCAAATCACCCTGCACATTTGTAACTTTATTTTGCTAACATTGAAATCAGCAGATGAATCCTGATTTTACAGCTGATGAATCCTGAATTCAAATCATCTAGTAAATTTGTAACTTTATTTTGCTAACATTGAAATCAGCAGATGAATCCTGATTTTAGAGCTTATGAATCCTGAATTCAAATCATCTAGTAAATGTGTAACTTTATTTTGCTAACATTGAAATCAGCAGATGAATCCTGATTTTAGAGCTGATGAATCCTGAATTAAAATCATCTGGTAAATGTGTAACTTTATTTTGCTAACATTGAAATCAGCAGCTGAATCCTGATTTTAGTGCTGAGGAATCCTGAATTCAAATCATCTCTTAAATGTGTAACTTTATTTTGCTAAAATTGAAATCAGCTGATGAATCCTGAATTCAAATCATGTTGTTGCCATATTAGCATACATTACAAAAACTGAAATCGGCAGATGAATCCTGATTTTCGAGCTGATGAATCCTGAATTCAAATCTTGTTGTTGCTATATAAGCATACATTACAAAAACTGAAATCGGCAGATGAATCCTGATTTTTGAGCTGATGAGTCCTGATTTCAAATCATCCTGCACATTTGTAACTTTATTTTGCTAACATTGAAATCAGCAGCTGAATCCTGATTTTAGAGCTGATGAATCCTGAATTCAAATCATCTCTTAAATGTGTAACTTTATTTTGCTAAAATTGAAATCAGCTGATGAATCCTGAATTCAAATCATGTTGTTGCCATATTAGCATACATTACAAAAACTGAAATCGGCAGATGAATCCTGATTTTCGAGCTGATGAATCCTGAATTCAAATCATGTTGTTGCTATATAAGCATACATTACAAAAACTGAAATCGGCAGATGAATCCTGATTTTTGAGCTGATGAGTCCTGATTTCAAATCATCCTGCACATTTGTAACTTTATTTTGCTAACATTGAAATCAGAAGATGAATCCTGATTTTAGAGCTGATGAATCCTGAATTCAAATCATCTGGTAAATTTGTAACTTTATTTTGCTAATATTGAAATCAGCAGCTGAATCCGGATTTTGGAGCTGATGAATCCTGAATTCAAATAATCTGGTAAATTTGTAACTTTATTTTGCTAACATTGAAATCAGCAGCTGAATCCTGATTTTAGAGCTGATGAATCCTGATTTCAAATCATCCTGCACATTTGTAACTTTATTTTGCTAACATTGAAATCAGAAGATGAATCCTGATTTTAGAGCTGATGAATCCTGAATTCAAATCATCTGGTAAATTTGTAATTTTATTTTGCTAACATTGAAATCAGCAGCTGAATCCTGATTTTAGAGCTGATGAATCCTGAATTCAAATCATCTTGCTGGTTTTCATGTTTATTTTACCAACATTGAAATCAGCAGATGAATCCTGATTTTTAAGCTGATGAATCCTGAATTCAAATCATGTGGTAAATTTGTAACTTTATTTTGCTAACATTGATATCAGCAGATGAGTCCTGATTTTGGAGCTGATGAGTCCGGAATTCA
Organism: Lissotriton helveticus; assembly: GCF_964261635.1. Taxonomy (NCBI): domain Eukaryota; kingdom Metazoa; phylum Chordata; class Amphibia; order Caudata; family Salamandridae; genus Lissotriton; species Lissotriton helveticus. The sequence goes on along the minus strand of NC_136073.1, from coordinate 689,785,078 downwards.
AATCATGTTCTCAATTTATAACTATTTTGCTAATATTGAAATCAGCAGATGAATCCTGATTTTCGAGCGGGTGAGTCCTGAATTCAAATCATCTTGCTGTTTTTCATGTTTATTTTACCAACATTGAAATCAGCAGATTATTCCTGATTTTCGAGCTGATGAGTCCTGATTTCAAAGCATCTTGTTAATTTATAAGTTTATTTCACCCACATTTAAATCAGCAGATGGGTTTTGATTTTGCAGCTGATGAGTCCTGAATTCAAATCATCTTGCTGAATTTCATGGTTATTTTACCTACATTGAAATCAGCAGATGAATCCTGATTTTCAAGCTGATGAGTCCTGAATTGAAATCATCTTGTTATTTTGTAACTTTATTTTGCTAACATTGAAATCAGCAAATTAATCCGGATTTTCGAGTTGATGAGTCCTGAATTCAAATCATCTTGTTAATTTGTAATTTTATTTTGCTAACATTGAAATCAGCAGATGAATCTTGATTTTCGAGTTGATGAGTCCTGAATTCAAATCATCTTGCTGATTTTCATGTTTATTTTACCAACATTGAAATCAGCAGATGAATCCTGAATTCATATCATCTTGTAAATGTGTACCTTTATTTTGCTAACATTGAAATCAGCAGATGAATCCTGATTTTCAAACTGATGAATCCTGAATTCAAATCATGTTGTTGCTATATGATCATACATTACAAAAACTGAAATCGGAAGATGAATCCTGACTTTCGAGCTGATGAATCCTGAATTCAAATCATGTTGTTGCTATATAAGCATACATTACAAAAACTGAAATCGGCAGAAGAATCTTGATTTTTGAGATGAGTCCTGATTTCAAATCACCCTGCACATTTGTAACTTTATTTTGCTAACATTGAAATCAGCAGATGAATCCTGATTTTAGAGCTGATGAATCCTGAATTCAAATCATCTGGTAAATGTGTAACTTTATTTTGCTAACATTGAAATCAGCAGCTGAATCCTGATTTTAGAGCTGATGAATCCTGAATTCAAATCATCTTGTAAATGTGTAACTTTATTTTGCTAAAATTGAAATCAGCTGATGAATCCTGAATTCAAATCATGTTGTTGCTATATAAGCATACATTACAAAAACTGAAATCGGCAGATGAATCCTGATTTTTGAGCTGAGTCCTGATTTCAAATCATCCTGCACATTTGTAACTTTATTTTGCTAACATTGAAATCAGAAGATGAATCCTGATTTTAGAGCTGATGAATCCTGAATTCAAATCATCTGGTAAATTTGTAACTTTATTTTGCTAATATTGAAATCAGCAGCTGAATCCGGATTTTGGAGCTGATGAATCCTGAATTCAAATCATCTGGTAAATTTGTAACTTTATTTTGCTAACATTGAAATCAGCAGATGAATCCTGATTTTAGAGCTTATGAATCCTGAATTCAAATCATCTAGTAAATGTGTAACTTTATTTTGCTAACATTGAAATCAGCAGATGAATCCTGATTTTAGAGCTGATGAATCCTGAATTCAAATCATCTGGTAAATGTGTAACTTTATTTTGCTAACATTGAAATCAGCAGCTGAATCCTGATTTTAGAGCTGATGAATCCTGAATTCAAATCATCACTTAAATGTGTAACTTTATTTTGCTAAAATTGAAATCAGCTGATGAATCCTGAATTCAAATCATGTTGTTGCCATATTAGCATACATTACAAAAACTGAAATCGGCAGATGAATCCTGATTTTCGAGCTGATGAATCCTGAATTCAAATCATGTTGTTGCTATATAAGCATACATTACAAAAACTGAAATCGGCAGATGAATCCTGATTTTTGAGCTGATGAGTCCTGATTTCAAATCATCCTGCACATTTGTAACTTTATTTTGCTAACATTGAAATCAGAAGATGAATCCTGATTTTAGAGCTGAGGAATCCTGAATTCAAATCATCTGGTAAATTTGTAACTTTATTTTGCTAATATTGAAATCAGCAGCTGAATCCGGATTTTGGAGCTGATGAATCCTGAATTCAAATCATCTGGTAAATTTGTAACTTTATTTTGCTAACATTGAAATCAGCAGCTGAATCCTGATTTTAGAGCTGATGAATCCTGATTTCAAATCATCCTGCACATTTGTATTTTTATTTTGCTAAAATTGAAATCAGCTGATGAATCCTGAATTCAAATCATGTTGTTGCTATATAATCATACATTACAAAAACTGAAATCGGCAGATGAATCCTGATTTTCGAGCTGATGAATCCTGAATTCAAATCATGTTGTTGCTATATAAGCATACATTACAAAAACTGAAATCGGCAGAAGAATCTTGATTTTTGAGCTGATGAGTCCTGATTTCAAATCACCCTGCACATTTGTAACTTTATTTTGCTAACATTGAAATCAGCAGATGAATCCTGATTTTACAGCTGATGAATCCTGAATTCAAATCATCTAGTAAATTTGTAACTTTATTTTGCTAACATTGAAATCAGCAGATGAATCCTGATTTTAGAGCTTATGAATCCTGAATTCAAATCATCTAGTAAATGTGTAACTTTATTTTGCTAACATTGAAATCAGCAGATGAATCCTGATTTTAGAGCTGATGAATCCTGAATTAAAATCATCTGGTAAATGTGTAACTTTATTTTGCTAACATTGAAATCAGCAGCTGAATCCTGATTTTAGTGCTGAGGAATCCTGAATTCAAATCATCTCTTAAATGTGTAACTTTATTTTGCTAAAATTGAAATCAGCTGATGAATCCTGAATTCAAATCATGTTGTTGCCATATTAGCATACATTACAAAAACTGAAATCGGCAGATGAATCCTGATTTTCGAGCTGATGAATCCTGAATTCAAATCTTGTTGTTGCTATATAAGCATACATTACAAAAACTGAAATCGGCAGATGAATCCTGATTTTTGAGCTGATGAGTCCTGATTTCAAATCATCCTGCACATTTGTAACTTTATTTTGCTAACATTGAAATCAGCAGCTGAATCCTGATTTTAGAGCTGATGAATCCTGAATTCAAATCATCTCTTAAATGTGTAACTTTATTTTGCTAAAATTGAAATCAGCTGATGAATCCTGAATTCAAATCATGTTGTTGCCATATTAGCATACATTACAAAAACTGAAATCGGCAGATGAATCCTGATTTTCGAGCTGATGAATCCTGAATTCAAATCATGTTGTTGCTATATAAGCATACATTACAAAAACTGAAATCGGCAGATGAATCCTGATTTTTGAGCTGATGAGTCCTGATTTCAAATCATCCTGCACATTTGTAACTTTATTTTGCTAACATTGAAATCAGAAGATGAATCCTGATTTTAGAGCTGATGAATCCTGAATTCAAATCATCTGGTAAATTTGTAACTTTATTTTGCTAATATTGAAATCAGCAGCTGAATCCGGATTTTGGAGCTGATGAATCCTGAATTCAAATAATCTGGTAAATTTGTAACTTTATTTTGCTAACATTGAAATCAGCAGCTGAATCCTGATTTTAGAGCTGATGAATCCTGATTTCAAATCATCCTGCACATTTGTAACTTTATTTTGCTAACATTGAAATCAGAAGATGAATCCTGATTTTAGAGCTGATGAATCCTGAATTCAAATCATCTGGTAAATTTGTAATTTTATTTTGCTAACATTGAAATCAGCAGCTGAATCCTGATTTTAGAGCTGATGAATCCTGAATTCAAATCATCTTGCTGGTTTTCATGTTTATTTTACCAACATTGAAATCAGCAGATGAATCCTGATTTTTAAGCTGATGAATCCTGAATTCAAATCATGTGGTAAATTTGTAACTTTATTTTGCTAACATTGATATCAGCAGATGAGTCCTGATTTTGGAGCTGATGAGTCCGGAATTCAAATCATGTTCTCAATTTATAACTATTTTGCTAATATTGAAATCAGCAGATGAATCCTGATTTTCGAGCGGGTGAGTCCTGAATTCAAATCATCTTGCTGTTTTTCATGTTTATTTTACCAACATTGAAATCAGCAGATTATTCCTGATTTTCGAGCTGATGAGTCCTGATTTCAAAGCATCTTGTTAATTTATAAGTTTATTTCACCCACATTTAAATCAGCAGATGGGTTTTGATTTTGCAGCTGATGAGTCCTGAATTCAAATCATCTTGCTGATTTTCATGGTTATTTTACTTACATTGAAATCAGCAGATGAATCCTGATTTTCAAGCTGATGAGTCCTGAATTGAAATCATCTTGTTAATTTGTAACTTTATTTTGCTAACATTGAAATCAGCAGATGAATCCTGATTTTCGAGTTGATGAGTCCTGAATTCAAATCATCTTGCTGATTTTCATGTTTATTTTACCAACATTGAAATCAGCAGATGAATCCTGAATTCAAATCATCTTGTAAATTTGTACCTTTATTTTGCTAACATTGAAATCAGCAGATGAATCCTGATTTTCAAACTGATGAATCCTGAATTCAAATCATGTTGTTGCTATATAATCATACATTACAAAAACTGAAATCGGATCTTGATTTTTGAGCTGATGAGTCCTGATTTCAAATCACCCTGCACATTTGTAACTTTATTTTGCTAACATTGAAATCAGCAGATGAATCCTGATTTTAGAGCTGATGAATCCTGAATTCAAATCATCTAGTAAATTTGTAACTTTATTTTGCTAACATTGAAATCAGCAGATGAATCCTGATTTTAGAGCTTATGAATCCTGAATTCAAATCATCTAGTAAATGTGTAACTTTATTTTGCTAACATTGAAATCAGCAGATGAATCCTGATTTTAGAGCTGATGAATCCTGAATTAAAATCATCTGGTAAATGTGTAACTTTATTTTGCTAACATTGAAATCAGCAGCTGAATCCTGATTTTAGAGCTGAGGAATCCTGAATTCAAATCATCTCTTAAATGTGTAACTTTATTTTGCTAAAATTGAAATCAGCTGATGAATCCTGAATTCAAATCATGTTGTTGCCATATTAGCATACATTACAAAAACTGAAATCGGCAGATGAATCCTGATTTTCGAGCTGATGAATCCTGAATTCAAATCATGTTGTTGCTATATAAGCATACATTACAAAAACTGAAATCGGCAGATGAATCCTGATTTTTGAGCTGATGAGTCCTGATTTCAAATCATCCTGCACATTTGTAACTTTATTTTGCTAACATTGAAATCAGAAGATGAATCCTGATTTTAGAGCTGATGAATCCTGAATTCAAATCATCTGGTAAATTTGTAACTTTATTTTGCTAATATTGAAATCAGCAGCTGAATCCTGATTTTGGAGCTGATGAATCCTGAATTCAAATCATCTGGTAAATTTGTAACTTTATTTTGCTAACATTGAAATCAGCAGCTGAATCCTGATTTTAGAGCTGATGAATCCTGATTTCAAATCATCCTGCACATTTGTAACTTTATTTTGCTAACATTGAAATCAGAAGATGAATCCTGATTTTATAGCTGATGAATCCTGAATTCAAATCATCTGGTAAATTTGTAACTTTATTTTGCTAACAATGAAATCAGCAGCTGAATCCTGATTTTAGAGCTGATGAATCCTGAATTCAAATCATCTTGCTGGTTTTCATGTTTATTTTACCAACATTGAAATCAGCAGATGAATCCTGATTTTTAAGCTGATGAATCCTGAATTCAAATCATCTGGTAAATTTGTAACTTTATTTTGCTAACATTGATATCAGCAGATGAGTCCTGATTTTGGAGCTGATGAGTCCGGAATTCAAATCATGTTCTCAATTTATAACTATTTTGCTAATATTGAAATCATCAGATGAATCCTGATTTTCGAGCGTGTGAGTCCTGAATTCAAATCATGTTGCTGTTTTTCATGTTTATTTTACCAACATTGAAATCAGCAGATTATTCCTGATTTTCGAGCTGATGAGTCCTGATTTCAAAGCATCTTGTTAATTTATAAGTTTATTTCACCCACATTTAAATCAGCAGATGGGTTTTGATTTTGCAGCTGATGAGTCCTGAATTCAAATCATCTTGCTGATTTTCATGGTTATTTTACCTACATTGAAATCAGCAGATGAATCCTGATTTTCAAGCTGATGAGTCCTGAATTGAAATCATCTTGTTAATTTGAAACTTTATTTTGCTAATATTGAAATCAGCAAATTAATCCTGATTTTCGAATTGATGAGTCCTGAATTCAAATCATCTTGTTAATTTGTAACTTTATTTTGCTAACATTGAAATCAGCAGATGAATCCTGATTTTCGAGTTGATGAGTCCTGAATTCAAATCATCTTGCTGATTTTCATGTTTATTTTACCAACATTGAAATCAGCAGATGAATCCTGAATTCAAATCATCTTGTAAATTTGTACCTTTATTTTGATAACATTGAAATCAGCAGATGAATCCTGATTTTCAAACTGATGAATCCTGAATTCAAATCATGTTGTTGCTATATAATCATACATTACAAAAACTGAAATCGGCAGATGAATCCTGATTTTCGAGCTGATGAATCCTGAATTCAAATCATGTTGTTGCTATATAAGCATACATTACAAAAACTGAAATCGGCAGAAGAATCTTGATTTTTGAGCTGATGATTCCTGATTTCAAATCACCCTGCACATTTGTAACTTTATTTTGCTAACATTGAAATCAGCAGATGAATCCTGATTTTAGAGCTGATGAATCCTGAATTCAAATCATCTGGTAAATGTGTAACTTTATTTTGCTAACATTGAAATCAGCAGATGAATCCTGATTTTAGAGCTTATGAATCCTGAATTCAAATCATCTAGTAAATGTGTAACTTTATTTTGCTAACATTGAAATCAGCAGATGAATCCTGATTTTAGAGCTGATGAATCCTGAATTCAAATCATCTGGTAAATGTGTAACTTTATTTTGCTAACATTGAAATCAGCAGCTGAATCCTGATTTTAGAGCTGATGAATCCTGAATTCAAATCATCTTGTAAATGTGTAACTTTATTTTGCTAAAATTGAAATCAGCTGATGAATCCTGAATTCAAATCATGTTGTTGCCATATTAGCATACATTACAAAAACTGAAATCGGCAGATGAATCCTGATTTTTGAGCTGATGAGTCCTGATTTCAAATCATCCTGCACATTTGTAACTTTATTTTGCTAACATTGAAATCAGAAGATGAATCCTGATTTTAGAGCTGATGAATCCTGAATTCAAATCATCTGGTAAATTTGTAACTTTATTTTGCTAATATTGAAATCAGCAGCTGAATCCGGATTTTGGAGCTGATGAATCCTGAATTCAAATCATCTGGTAAATTTGTAACTTTATTTTGCTAACATTGAAATCCGCAGCTGAATCCTGATTTTAGAGCTGATGAATCCTGATTTCAAATCATCCTGCACATTTGTAACTTTATTTTGCTAACATTGAAATCAGAAGATGAATCCTGATTTTAGAGCTGATGAATCCTGAATTCAAATCATCTGGTAAATTTGTAACTTTATTTTGCTAACATTGAAATCAGCAGCTGAATCCTGATTTTAGAGCTGATGAATCCTGAATTCAAATCATTTTGCTGGTTTTCATGTTTATTTTACCAACATTGAAATCAGCAGATGAATCCTGATTTTTAAGCTGATGAATCCTGAATTCAAATCATCTGGTAAATTTGTAACTTTATTTTGCTAACATTGATATCAGCAGATGAGTCCTGATTTTGGAGCTGATGAGTCCGGAATTCAAATCATGTTCTCAATTTATAACTATTTTGCTAATATTGAAATCAGCAGATGAATCCTGATTTTCGAGCGGGTGAGTCCTGAATTCAAATCATCTTGCTGTTTTTCATGTTTATTTTACCAACATTGAAATCAGCAGATTATTCCTGATTTTCGAGCTGATGAGTCCTGATTTCAAAGCATCTTGTTAATTTATAAGTTTATTTCACCCACATTTAAATCAGCAGATGGGTTTTGATTTTGCAGCTGATGAGTCCTGAATTCAAATCATCTTGCTGATTTTCATGGTTATTTTACCTACATTGAAATCAGCAGATGAATCCTGATTTTCAAGCTGATGAGTCCTGAATTGAAATCATCTTGTTAATTTGTAACTTTATTTTGCTAACATTGAAATCAGCAGATGAATCCTGATTTTCGAGTTGATGAGTCCTGAATTCAAATCATCTTGCTGATTTTCATGTTTATTTTACCAACATTGAAATCAGCAGATGAATCCTGAATTCAAATCATCTTGTAAATGTGTACCTTTATTTTGATAACATTGAAATCAGCAGATGAATCCTGATTTTCAAACTGATGAATCCTGAATTCAAATCATGTTGTTGCTATATAATCATACATTACAAAAACTGAAATCGGCAGATGAATCCTGATTTTCGAGCTGATGAATCCTGAATTCAAATCATGTTGTTGCTATATAAGCATACATTACAAAAACTGAAATCGGCAGAAGAATCTTGATTTTTGAGCTGATGAATCCTGAATTCAAATCATCTGGTAAATGTGTAACTTTATTTTGCTAACATTGAAATCAGCAGATGAATCCTGATTTTAGAGCTTATGAATCCTGAATTCAAATCATCTAGTAAATGTGTAACTTTATTTTGCTAACATTGAAATCAGCAGCTGAATCCTGATTTTAGAGCTGATGAATCCTGAATTCAAATCATCTGGTAAATGTGTAACTTTATTTTGCTAACATTGAAATCAGCAGCTGAATCCTGATTTTAGAGCTGATGAATCCTGAATTCAAATCATCTTGTAAATGTGTAACTTTATTTTGCTAAAATTGAAATCAGCTGATGAATCCTGAATTCAAATCATGTTGTTGCCATATTAGCATACATTACAAAAACTGAAATCGGCAGATGAATCCTGATTTTCGAGCTGATGAATCCTGAATTTAAATCATGTTGTTGCTATATAAGCATACATTACAAAAACTGAAATCGGCAGATGAATCCTGATTTTTGAGCTCATGAGTCCTGATTTCAAATCATCCTGCACATTTGTAACTTTATTTTGCTAACATTGAAATCAGAAGATGAATCCTGATTTTAGAGCTGATGAATCCTGAATTCAAATCATCTGGTAAATTTGTAACTTTATTTTGCTAATATTGAAATCAGCAGCTGAATCCTGATTTTGGAGCTGATGAATCCTGAATTCAAATCATCTGGTAAATGTGTAACTTTATTTTACCTACATTGAAATCAGCAGATGAATCCTGATTTTCAAGCTGATGAGTCCTGAATTGAAATCATCTTGTTAATTTGTAACTTTATTTTGCTAACATTGAAATCAGCAGATGAATCCTGATTTTCGAGTTGATGAGTCCTGAATTCAAATCATCTTGCTGATTTTCATGTTTATTTTACCAACATTGAAATCAGCAGATGAATCCTGAATTCAAATCATCTTGTAAATTTGTACCTTTATTTTGATAACATTGAAATCAGCAGATGAATCCTGATTTTCAAACTGATGAATCCTGAATTCAAATCATGTTGTTGCTATATAATCATACATTACAAAAACTGAAATCGGCAGATGAATCCTGATTTTCGAGCTGATGAATCCTGAATTCAAATCATGTTGTTGCTATATAAGCATACATTACAAAAACTGAAATCGGCAGAAGAATCTTGATTTTTGAGCTGATGAGTCCTGATTTCAAATCACCCTGCACATTTGTAACTTTATTTTGCTAACATTGAAATCAGCAGATGAATCCTGATTTTAGAGCTGATGAATCCTGAATTCAAATCATCTGGTAAATGTGTAACTTTATTTTGCTAACATTGAAATCAGCAGATGAATCCTGATTTTAGAGCTTATGAATCCTGAATTCAAATCATCTAGTAAATGTGTAACTTTATTTTGCTAACATTGAAATCAGCAGATGAATCATGATTTTAGAGCTGATGGATCCTGAATTCAAATCATCTGGTAAATGTGTAACTTTATTTTGCTAACATTGAAATCAGCAGCTGAATCCTGATTTTAGAGCTGATGAATCCTGAATTCAAATCATCTTGTAAATGTGTAACTTTATTTTGCTAAAATTGAAATCAGCTGATGAATCCTGAATTCAAATCATGTTGTTGCCATATTAGCATACATTACAAAAACTGAAATCGGCAGATGAATCCTGATTTTCGAGCTGATGAATCCTGAATTTAAATCATGTTGTTGCTATATAAGCATACATTACAAAAACTGAAATCGGCAGATGAATCCTGATTTTTGAGCTGATGAGTCCTGATTTCAAATCATCCTGCACATTTGTAACTTTATTTTGCTAACATTGAAATCAGAAGATGAATCCTGATTTTAGAGCTGATGAATCCTGAATTCAAATCATCTGGTAAATTTGTAACTTTATTTTGCTAATATTGAAATCAGCAGCTGAATCCTGATTTTGGAGCTGATGAATCCTGAATTCAAATCATCTGGTAAATTTGTAACTTTATTTTGCTAACATTGAAATCAGCAGCTGAATCTTGATTTTAGAGCTGATGAATCCTGATTTCAAATCATCCTGCACATTTGTAACTTTATTTTGCTAACATTGAAATCAGAAGATGAATCCTGATTTTAGAGCTGATGAATCCTGAATTCAAATCATCTGGTAAATTTGTAACTTTATTTTGCTAACATTGAAATCAGCAGCTGAATCCTGATTTTAGAGCTGATGAATCCTGAATTCAAATCATCTGGTAAATGTGTAACTTTATTTTGCTAACATTGAAATCAGCTGATGAATCCTGAATTCAAATCAGGTTGTTGCCATATTAGCATACATTACAAAAACTGAAATCGGCAGATGAATCCTGATTTTCGAGCTGATGAATCCTGAATTCAAATCATGTTGTTGCTATATAAGCATACATTACAAAAACTGAAATCGGCAGATGAATCCTGATTTTTGAGCTGATGAGTCCTGATTTCAAATCATCCTACACATTTGTAACTTTATTTTGTTAACATTGAAATCAGCAGATGAATCCTGATTTTAGAGCTGATGAATCCTGAATTCAAATCATCTGGTAAATGTGTAACTTTATTTTGCTAACATTGAAATCAGCAGCTGAATCCTGATTTTAGAGCTGATGAATCCTGAATTCAAATCATCTTGTAAATGTGTAACTTTATTTTGCTAAAATTGAAATCAGCTGATGAATCCTGAATTCAAATCATGTTGTTGCCATATTAGCATACATTACAAAAACTGAAATCGGCAGATGAATCCTGATTTTCGAGCTGATGAATCCTGAATTCAAATCATGTTGTTGCTATATAAGCATACATTACAAAAACTGAAATCGGCAGATGAATCCTGATTTTTGAGCTGATGAGTCCTGATTTCAAATCATCCTGCACATTTGTAACTTTATTTTGCTAACATTGAAATCAGAAGATGAATCCTGATTTTAGAGCTGATGAATCCTGAATTCAAATCATCTGGTAAATTTGTAACTTTATTTTGCTAATATTGAAATCAGCAGCTGAATCCTGATTTTAGAGCTGATGAATCCTGAATTCAAATCATCTGGTAAATTTGTAACTTTATTTTGCTAACATTGAAATCAGCAGATGAATCCTGATTTTAGAGCTTATGAATCCTGAATTCAAATCATCTAGTAAATGTGTAACTTTATTTTGCTAACATTGAAATCAGCAGCTGAATCCTGATTTTAGAGCTGATGAATCCTGATTTCAAATCATCCTGCACATTTGTAACTTTATTTTGCTAACATTGAAATCAGAAGATGAATCCTGATTTTAGAGCTGATGAATCCTGAATTCAAATCATCTGGTAAATTTGTAACTTTATTTTTCTAACATTGAAATCAGCAGCTGAATCCTGATTTTAGAGCTGATGAATCCTGAATTCAAATCATCTGGTAAATGTGTAACTTTATTTTGCTAACATTGAAATCAGCTGATGAATCCTGAATTCAAATCATGTTGTTGCCATATTAGCATACATTACAAAAACTGAAATCGGCAGATGAATCCTGATTTTCGAGCTGATGAATCCTGAATTCAAATCATGTTGTTGCTATATAAGCATACATTACAAAAACTGAAATCGGCAGATGAATCCTGATTTTTGAGCTGATGAGTCCTGATTTCAAATCATCCTACACATTTGTAACTTTATTTTGCTAACATTGAAATCAGAAGATGAATCCTGATTTTAGAGCAGATGAATCCTGAATTCAAATCATCTGGTAAATTTGTAACTTTATTTTGCTAACATTGAAATCAGCAGCTGAATCCTGATTTTGGAGCTGATGAATCCTGAACTCAAATCATCTGGTAAATTTGTAACTTTATTTTGCTAACATTGAAATCAGCAGCTGAATCCTAATTTTAGAGCTGATGAATCCTGATTTCAAATCATCCTGCACATTTGTAACTTTATTTTGCTAACATTGAAATCAGAAGATGAATCCTGATTTTAGAGCTGATGAATCCTGAATCCAAATCATCTGGTAAATTTGTAACTTTATTTTGCTAACATTGAAATCAGCAGCTGAATCCTGATTTTAGAGCTGATGAATCCTGAATTCAAATCATCTTGTAAATTTGTGACTTTATTTTGCTAACATTGAAATCAGCAGATGAATCCTGATTTTAGAGCTGATGAATCCTGAATTCAAATCATCTGGTAAATGTGTAACTTTATGTTGCTAACATTGAAATCAGAAGCTGAATCCTGATTTTAGAACTGATGAATCCTGAATTCAAATCATCTTGTAAATTTGTAACTTTATTTTGCTAACATTGAAATCAGCTGATGAATCCTGAATTCAAATCATGTTGTTGCCATATAAGCATACATTACAAAAACTGAAATCGGCAGATGAATCCTGATTTTTGAGCTGATGAGTCCTGATTTCAAATCATCCTGCACATTTGTAACTTTATTTTGCTAACATTCAAATCAGAAGATGAATCCTGATTTTAGAGCTGATGAATCCTGAATTCAAATCATCCTGCACATTTGTAACTTTATTTTGTTAACATTGAAATCAGCAGCTGAATCCTGATTTTAGAGCTGATGAATCCTGAATTCAAATCATCCTGCACATTTGTAACTTTATTTTGCTAACATTGAAATCAGCAGCTGAATCCTGATTTTAGAGCTGATGAATCCTGAATTCAAATCATCTTGTAAATTTGTAACTTTATTTTGCTAACATTGAAATCAGCTGATGAATCCTGAATTAAAATCATGTTGTTGCCATAGAAGCATACATTACAAAAACTGAAATCGGCAGATGAATCCTGATTTTCGAATTGATGAATCCTGAATTCAAATCAGGTTGTTGCTATATAAGCATACATTACAGTAACTGAAATCGGCAGATGAATCCTGATTTTCGAGCTGATGAATCCTGAATTCAAATCATCTTGTTGCTATATAAGCATACATTACAAAAACTGAAATCGGCAGATGAATCCTGATTTTTGAGCTGATGAGTCCTGATTTCAAATCATCCTGCACATTTGTAACTTTATTTTGCTAACATTGAAATCAGAAGATGAATCCTGATTTTAGAGTTGATGAATCCCGAATTCAAATCATCTGGTAAATTTGTAACTTTATTTTGCTAACATTGAAATCAGCAGCTGAATCCTGATTTTAGAGCTGATGAATCCTGAATTCAAATCATCTTGTAAATTTGTAACTTTATTTTGCTAACATTGAAATCAGCTGATGAATCCTGATTTTAGAGCTGATGAATCCTGAATTCAAATCATCTTGTAAATGTGTAACTTTATTTTGCTAAAATTGAAATCAGCTGATGAATCCTGAATTCAAATCATGTTGTTGCCATATTAGCATACATTACAAAAACTGAAATCGGCAGATGAATCCTGATTTTCGAGCTGATGAATCCTGAATTCAAATCATGTTGTTGCTATATAAGCATACATTACAAAAACTGAAATCGGCAGATGAATCCTGATTTTTGAGCTGATGAGTCCTGATTTCAAATCATGCTGCACATTTGTAACTTTATTTTGCTAACATTGAAATCAGAAGATGAATCCTGATTTTAGACCTGATGAATCCTGAATTCAAATCATCTGGTAAATTTGTAACTTTATTTTGCGAATATTGAAATCAGCAGCTGAATCCGGATTTTGGAGCTGATGAATCCTGAATTCAAATCAACTGGTAAATTTGTAACTTTATTTTGCTAACATTGAAATCAGCAGCTGAATCCTGATTTTAGAGCTGATGAATCCTGATTTCAAATCATCCTGCACATTTGTAACTTTATTTTGCTAACATTGAAATCAGAAGATGAATCCTGAATTCAAATCATCTGGTAAATTTGTAACTTTATTTTGCTAACATTGATATCAGCAGATGAGTCCTGATTTTGGAGCTGATGAGTCCGGAATTCAAATCATGTTCTCAATTTATAACTATTTTGCTAATATTGAAATCAGCAGATGAATCCTGATTTTCGAGCGGGTGAGTCCTGAATTCAAATCATCTTGCTGTTTTTCATGTTTATTTTACCAACATTGAAATCAGCAGATTATTCCTGATTTTCAAGCTGATGAGTCCTGAATTGAAATCATCTTGTTAATTTGTAACTTTATTTTGCTAACATTGAAATCAGCAAATTAATCCTGATTTTCGAGTTGATGAGTCCTGAATTCAAATCATCTTGTTAATTTGTAACTTTATTTTGCTAACATTGAAATCAGCAGATGAATCCTGATTTTCGAGTTGATGAGTCCAGAATTCAAATCATCTTGCTGATTTTCATGTTTATTTTACCAACATTGAAATCAGCAGATGAATCCTGAATTCAAATCATCTTGTAAATTTGTACCTTTATTTTGATAACATTGAAATCAGCAGATGAATCCTGATTTTCAAACTGATGAATCCTGAATTCAAATCATGTTGTTGCTATATAATCATACATTACAAAAACTGAAATCGGCAGATGAATCCTGATTTTCGAGCTGATGAATCCTGAATTCAAATCATGTTGTTGCTATATAAGCATACATTACAAAAACTGAAATCGGCAGAAGAATCTTGATTTTTGAGCTGATAAGTCCTGATTTCAAATCACCCTGCACATTTGTAACTTTATTTTGCTAACATTGAAATCAGCAGATGAATCCTGATTTTAGAGCTGATGAATCCTGAATTCAAATCATCTGGTAAATTTGTAACTTTATTTTGCTAACATTGAAATCAGCAGATGAATCCTGATTTTCGAGTTGATGAGTCCTGAATTCAAATCATCTTGCTGATTTTCATGTTTATTTTACCACAATTGAAATCAGCAGATGAATCCTGAATTCAAATCATCTTGTAAATTTGTACCTTTATTTTGATAACATTGAAATCTGCAGATGAATCCTGATTTTCAAACTGATGAATCCTGAATTCAAATCATGTTGTTGCTATATAATCATACATTACAAAAACTGAAATCGGCAGATGAATCCTGATTTTCGAGCTGATGAATCCTGAATTCAAATCATGTTGTTGCTATATAAGCATACATTACAAAAACTGAAATCGGCAGAAGAATCTTGATTTTTGAGCTGATGAGTCCTGATTTCAAATCACCCTGCAGATTTGTAACTTTATTTTGCTAACATTGAAATCAGCAGATGAATCCTGATTTTAGAGCTGATGAATCCTGAATTCAAATCATCTGGTAAATTTGTAACTTTATTTTGCTAACATTGAAATCAGCAGATGAATCCTGATTTTAGAGCTTATGAATCCTGAATTCAAATCATCTAGTAAATGTGTAACTTTATTTTGCTAACATTGAAATCAGCAGATGAATCCTGATTTTAGAGCTGATGAATCCTGAATTCAAATCATCTGGTAAATGTGTAACTTTATTTTGCTAACATTGAAATCAGTAGCTGAATCCTGATTTTAGAGCTGATGAATCCTGAATTCAAATCATCTTGTAAATGTGTAACTTTATTTTGCTAAAATTGAAATCAGCTGATGAATCCTGAATTCAAATCATGTTGTTGCCATATTAGCATACATTACAAAAACTGAAATCGGCAGATGAATCCTGATTTTCGAGCTGATGAATCCTGAATTCAAATCATGTTGTTGCTATATAAGCATACATTACAAAAACTGAAATCGGCAGATGAATCCTGATTTTTGAGCTGATGAGTCCTGAATCCAAATCATCTGGTAAATTTGTAACTTTATTTTGCTAACATTGAAATCAGCAGATGAATCCTGATTTTAGAGCTGATGAATCCTGAATTCAAATCATCTGGTAAATGTGTAACTTTATTTTGCTAACATTGAAATCAGCAGCTGAATCCTGATTTTAGAGCTGATGAATCCTGAATTCAAATCATCTTGTAAATGTGTAACTTTATTTTGCTAAAATTGAAATCAGCTGATGAATCCTGAATTCAAATCATGTTGTTGCTATATAAGCATACATTACAAAAACTGAAATCGGCAGATGAATCCTGATTTTTGAGCTGAGTCCTGATTTCAAATCATCCTGCACATTTGTAACTTTATTTTGCTAACATTGAAATCAGAAGATGAATCCTGATTTTAGAGCTGATGAATCCTGAATTCAAATCATCTGGTAAATTTGTAACTTTATTTTGCTAATATTGAAATCAGCAGCTGAATCCGGATTTTGGAGCTGATGAATCCTGAATTCAAATCATCTGGTAAATTTGTAACTTTATTTTGCTAACATTGAAATCAGCAGATGAATCCTGATTTTAGAGCTTATGAATCCTGAATTCAAATCATCTAGTAAATGTGTAACTTTATTTTGCTAACATTGAAATCAGCAGATGAATCCTGATTTTAGAGCTGATGAATCCTGAATTCAAATCATCTGGTAAATGTGTAACTTTATTTTGCTAACATTGAAATCAGCAGCTGAATCCTGATTTTAGAGCTGATGAATCCTGAATTCAAATCATCACTTAAATGTGTAACTTTATTTTGCTAAAATTGAAATCAGCTGATGAATCCTGAATTCAAATCATGTTGTTGCCATATTAGCATACATTACAAAAACTGAAATCGGCAGATGAATCCTGATTTTCGAGCTGATGAATCCTGAATTCAAATCATGTTGTTGCTATATAAGCATACATTACAAAAACTGAAATCGGCAGATGAATCCTGATTTTTAAGCTGATGAGTCCTGATTTCAAATCATCCTGCACATTTGTAACTTTATTTTGCTAACATTGAAATCAGAAGATGAATCCTGATTTTAGAGCTGATGAATCCTGAATTCAAATCATCTGGTAAATTTGTAACTTTATTTTGCTAATATTGAAATCAGCAGCTGAATCCGGATTTTGGAGCTGATGAATCCTGAATTCAAATCATCTGGTAAATTTGTAACTTTATTTTGCTAACATTGAAATCAGCAGCTGAATCCTGATTTTAGAGCTGATGAATCCTGATTTCAAATCATCCTGCACATTTGTATTTTTATTTTGCTAAAATTGAAATCAGCTGATGAATCCTGAATTCAAATCATGTTGTTGCTATATAATCATACATTACAAAAACTGAAATCGGCAGATGAATCCTGATTTTCGAGCTGATGAATCCTGAATTCAAATCATGTTGTTGCTATATAAGCATACATTACAAAAACTGAAATCGGCAGAAGAATCTTGATTTTTGAGCTGATGAGTCCTGATTTCAAATCACCCTGCACATTTGTAACTTTATTTTGCTAACATTGAAATCAGCAGATGAATCCTGATTTTACAGCTGATGAATCCTGAATTCAAATCATCTAGTAAATTTGTAACTTTATTTTGCTAACATTGAAATCAGCAGATGAATCCTGATTTTAGAGCTTATGAATCCTGAATTCAAATCATCTAGTAAATGTGTAACTTTATTTTGCTAACATTGAAATCAGCAGATGAATCCTGATTTTAGAGCTGATGAATCCTGAATTAAAATCATCTGGTAAATGTGTAACTTTATTTTGCTAACATTGAAATCAGCAGCTGAATCCTGATTTTAGTGCTGAGGAATCCTGAATTCAAATCATCTCTTAAATGTGTAACTTTATTTTGCTAAAATTGAAATCAGCTGATGAATCCTGAATTCAAATCATGTTGTTGCCATATTAGCATACATTACAAAAACTGAAATCGGCAGATGAATCCTGATTTTCGAGCTGATGAATCCTGAATTCAAATCTTGTTGTTGCTATATAAGCATACATTACAAAAACTGAAATCGGCAGATGAATCCTGATTTTTGAGCTGATGAGTCCTGATTTCAAATCATCCTGCACATTTGTAACTTTATTTTGCTAACATTGAAATCAGCAGCTGAATCCTGATTTTAGAGCTGATGAATCCTGAATTCAAATCATCTCTTAAATGTGTAACTTTATTTTGCTAAAATTGAAATCAGCTGATGAATCCTGAATTCAAATCATGTTGTTGCCATATTAGCATACATTACAAAAACTGAAATCGGCAGATGAATCCTGATTTTCGAGCTGATGAATCCTGAATTCAAATCATGTTGTTGCTATATAAGCATACATTACAAAAACTGAAATCGGCAGATGAATCCTGATTTTTGAGCTGATGAGTCCTGATTTCAAATCATCCTGCACATTTGTAACTTTATTTTGCTAACATTGAAATCAGAAGATGAATCCTGATTTTAGAGCTGATGAATCCTGAATTCAAATCATCTGGTAAATTTGTAACTTTATTTTGCTAATATTGAAATCAGCAGCTGAATCCGGATTTTGGAGCTGATGAATCCTGAATTCAAATAATCTGGTAAATTTGTAACTTTATTTTGCTAACATTGAAATCAGCAGCTGAATCCTGATTTTAGAGCTGATGAATCCTGATTTCAAATCATCCTGCACATTTGTAACTTTATTTTGCTAACATTGAAATCAGAAGATGAATCCTGATTTTAGAGCTGATGAATCCTGAATTCAAATCATCTGGTAAATTTGTAATTTTATTTTGCTAACATTGAAATCAGCAGCTGAATCCTGATTTTAGAGCTGATGAATCCTGAATTCAAATCATCTTGCTGGTTTTCATGTTTATTTTACCAACATTGAAATCAGCAGATGAATCCTGATTTTTAAGCTGATGAATCCTGAATTCAAATCATGTGGTAAATTTGTAACTTTATTTTGCTAACATTGATATCAGCAGATGAGTCCTGATTTTGGAGCTGATGAGTCCGGAATTCAAATCATGTTCTCAATTTATAACTATTTTGCTAATATTGAAATCAGCAGATGAATCCTGATTTTCGAGCGGGTGAGTCCTGAATTCAAATCATCTTGCTGTTTTTCATGTTTATTTTACCAATATTGAAATCAGCAGATTATTCCTGATTTTCGAGCTGATGAGTCCTGATTTCAAAGCATCTTGTTAATTTATAAGTTTATTTCACCCACATTTAAATCAGCAGATGGGTTTTGATTTTGCAGCTGATGAGTCCTGAATTCAAATCATCTTGCTGATTTTCATGGTTATTTTACTTACATTGAAATCAGCAGATGAATCCTGATTTTCAAGCTGATGAGTCCTGAATTGAAATCATCTTGTTAATTTGTAACTTTATTTTGCTAACATTGAAATCAGCAAATTAATCCTGATTTTCGAGTTGATGAGTCCTGAATTTAAATCATCTTGTTAATTTGTAACTTTATTTTGCTAACATTGAAATCAGCAGATGAATCCTGATTTTCGAGTTGATGAGTCCTGAATTCAAATCATCTTGCTGATTTTCATGTTTATTTTACCAACATTGAAATCAGCAGATGAATCCTGAATTCAAATCATCTTGTAAATTTGTACCTTTATTTTGCTAACATTGAAATCAGCAGATGAATCCTGATTTTCAAACTGATGAATCCTGAATTCAAATCATGTTGTTGCTATATAATCATACATTACAAAAACTGAAATCGGATCTTGATTTTTGAGCTGATGAGTCCTGATTTCAAATCACCCTGCACATTTGTAACTTTATTTTGCTAACATTGAAATCAGCAGATGAATCCTGATTTTAGAGCTGATGAATCCTGAATTCAAATCATCTAGTAAATTTGTAACTTTATTTTGCTAACATTGAAATCAGCAGATGAATCCTGATTTTAGAGCTTATGAATCCTGAATTCAAATCATCTAGTAAATGTGTAACTTTATTTTGCTAACATTGAAATCAGCAGATGAATCCTGATTTTAGAGCTGATGAATCCTGAATTAAAATCATCTGGTAAATGTGTAACTTTATTTTGCTAACATTGAAATCAGCAGCTGAATCCTGATTTTAGAGCTGAGGAATCCTGAATTCAAATCATCTCTTAAATGTGTAACTTTATTTTGCTAAAATTGAAATCAGCTGATGAATCCTGAATTCAAATCATGTTGTTGCCATATTAGCATACATTACAAAAACTGAAATCGGCAGATGAATCCTGATTTTCGAGCTGATGAATCCTGAATTCAAATCATGTTGTTGCTATATAAGCATACATTACAAAAACTGAAATCGGCAGATGAATCCTGATTTTTGAGCTGATGAGTCCTGATTTCAAATCATCCTGCACATTTGTAACTTTATTTTGCTAACATTGAAATCAGAAGATGAATCCTGATTTTAGAGCTGATGAATCCTGAATTCAAATCATCTGGTAAATTTGTAACTTTATTTTGCTAATATTGAAATCAGCAGCTGAATCCTGATTTTGGAGCTGATGAATCCTGAATTCAAATCATCTGGTAAATTTGTAACTTTATTTTGCTAACATTGAAATCAGCAGCTGAATCCTGATTTTAGAGCTGATGAATCCTGATTTCAAATCATCCTGCACATTTGTAACTTTATTTTGCTAACATTGAAATCAGAAGATGAATCCTGATTTTATAGCTGATGAATCCTGAATTCAAATCATCTGGTAAATTTGTAACTTTATTTTGCTAACAATGAAATCAGCAGCTGAATCCTGATTTTAGAGCTGATGAATCCTGAATTCAAATCATCTTGCTGGTTTTCATGTTTATTTTACCAACATTGAAATCAGCAGATGAATCCTGATTTTTAAGCTGATGAATCCTGAATTCAAATCATCTGGTAAATTTGTAACTTTATTTTGCTAACATTGATATCAGCAGATGAGTCCTGATTTTGGAGCTGATGAGTCCGGAATTCAAATCATGTTCTCAATTTATAACTATTTTGCTAATATTGAAATCATCAGATGAATCCTGTTTTTCGAGCGTGTGAGTCCTGAATTCAAATCATGTTGCTGTTTTTCATGTTTATTTTACCAACATTGAAATCAGCAGATTATTCCTGATTTTCGAGCTGATGAGTCCTGATTTCAAAGCATCTTGTTAATTTATAAGTTTATTTCACCCACATTTAAATCAGCAGATGGGTTTTGATTTTGCAGCTGATGAGTCCTGAATTCAAATCATCTTGCTGATTTTCATGGTTATTTTACCTACATTGAAATCAGCAGATGAATCCTGATTTTCAAGCTGATGAGTCCTGAATTGAAATCATCTTGTTAATTTGAAACTTTATTTTGCTAATATTGAAATCAGCAAATTAATCCTGATTTTCGAATTGATGAGTCCTGAATTCAAATCATCTTGTTAATTTGTAACTTTATTTTGCTAACATTGAAATCAGCAGATGAATCCTGATTTTCGAGTTGATGAGTCCTGAATTCAAATCATCTTGCTGATTTTCATGTTTATTTTACCAACATTGAAATCAGCAGATGAATCCTGAATTCAAATCATCTTGTAAATTTGTACCTTTATTTTGATAACATTGAAATCAGCAGATGAATCCTGATTTTCAAACTGATGAATCCTGAATTCAAATCATGTTGTTGCTATATAATCATACATTACAAAAACTGAAATCAGCAGATGAATCCTGATTTTCGAGCTGGTGAATCCTGAATTCAAATCATGTTGTTGCTATATAAACATACATTACAAAAACTGAAATCGGCAGAAGAATCTTGATTTTTGAGCTGATGATTCCTGATTTCAAATCACCCTGCACATTTGTAACTTTATTTTGCTAACATTGAAATCAGCAGATGAATCCTGATTTTAGAGCTGATGAATCCTGAATTCAAATCATCTGGTAAATGTGTAACTTTATTTTGCTAACATTGAAATCAGCAGATGAATCCTGATTTTAGAGCTTATGAATCCTGAATTCAAATCATCTAGTAAATGTGTAACTTTATTTTGCTAACATTGAAATCAGCAGATGAATCCTGATTTTAGAGCTGATGAATCCTGAATTCAAATCATCTGGTAAATGTGTAACTTTATTTTGCTAACATTGAAATCAGCAGCTGAATCCTGATTTTAGAGCTGATGAATCCTGAATTCAAATCATCTTGTAAATGTGTAACTTTATTTTGCTAAAATTGAAATCAGCTGATGAATCCTGAATTCAAATCATGTTGTTGCCATATTAGCATACATTACAAAAACTGAAATCGGCAGATGAATCCTGATTTTCGAGCTGATGAATCCTGAATTTAAATCATGTTGTTGCTATATAAGCATACATTACAAAAACTGAAATCGGCAGATGAATCCTGATTTTTGAGCTGATGAGTCCTGATTTCAAATCATCCTGCACATTTGTAACTTTATTTTGCTAACATTGAAATCAGAAGATGAATCCTGATTTTAGAGCTGATGAATCCTGAATTCAAATCATCTGGTAAATTTGTAACTTTATTTTGCTAATATTGAAATCAGCAGCTGAATCCTGATTTTAGAGCTGATGAATCCTGAATTCAAATCATCTGGTAAATTTGTAACTTTATTTTGCTAACATTGAAATCAGCAGATGAATCCTGATTTTAGAGCTTATGAATCCTGAATTCAAATCATCTAGTAAATGTGTAACTTTATTTTGCTAACATTGAAATCAGCAGATGAATCCTGATTTTAGAGCTGATGAATCCTGAATTCAAATCATCTGGTAAATGTGTAACTTTATTTTGCTAACATTGAAATCAGCAGCTGAATCCTGATTTTAGAGCTGATGAATCCTGAATTCAAATCATCTTGTAAATGTGTAACTTTATTTTGCTAAAATTGAAATCAGCTGATGAATCCTGAATTCAAATCATGTTGTTGCCATATTAGCATACATTACAAAAACTGAAATCGGCAGATGAATCCTGATTTTTGAGCTGATGAGTCCTGATTTCAAATCATCCTGCACATTTGTAACTTTATTTTGCTAACATTGAAATCAGAAGATGAATCCTGATTTTAGAGCTGATGAATCCTGAATTCAAATCATCTGGTAAATTTGTAACTTTATTTTGCTAATATTGAAATCAGCAGCTGAATCCGGATTTTGGAGCTGATGAATCCTGAATTCAAATCATCTGGTAAATTTGTAACTTTATTTTGCTAACATTGAAATCCGCAGCTGAATCCTGATTTTAGAGCTGATGAATCCTGATTTCAAATCATCCTGCACATTTGTAACTTTATTTTGCTAACATTGAAATCAGAAGATGAATCCTGATTTTAGAGCTGATGAATCCTGAATTCAAATCATCTGGTAAATTTGTAACTTTATTTTGCTAACATTGAAATCAGCAGCTGAATCCTGATTTTAGAGCTGATGAATCCTGAATTCAAATCATTTTGCTGGTTTTCATGTTTATTTTACCAACATTGAAATCAGCAGATGAATCCTGATTTTTAAGCTGATGAATCCTGAATTCAAATCATCTGGTAAATTTGTAACTTTATTTTGCTAACATTGATATCAGCAGATGAGTCCTGATTTTGGAGCTGATGAGTCCGGAATTCAAATCATGTTCTCAATTTATAACTATTTTGCTAATATTGAAATCAGCAGATGAATCCTGATTTTCGAGCGGGTGAGTCCTGAATTCAAATCATCTTGCTGTTTTTCATGTTTATTTTACCAACATTGAAATCAGCAGATTATTCCTGATTTTCGAGCTGATGAGTCCTGATTTCAAAGCATCTTGTTAATTTATAAGTTTATTTCACCCACATTTAAATCAGCAGATTGGTTTTGATTTTGCAGCTGATGAGTCCTGAATTCAAATCATCTTGCTGATTTTCATGGTTATTTTACCTACATTGAAATCAGCAGATGAATCCTGATTTTCAAGCTGATGAGTCCTGAATTGAAATCATCTTGTTAATTTGTAACTTTATTTTGCTAACATTGAAATCAGCAGATGAATCCTGATTTTCGAGTTGATGAGTCCTGAATTCAAATCATCTTGCTGATTTTCATGTTTATTTTACCAACATTGAAATCAGCAGATGAATCCTGAATTCAAATCATCTTGTAAATTTGTACCTTTATTTTGATAACATTGAAATCAGCAGATGAATCCTGATTTTCAAACTGATGAATCCTGAATTCAAATCATGTTGTTGCTATATAATCATACATTACAAAAACTGAAATCGGCAGATGAATCCTGATTTTCGAGCTGATGAATCCTGAATTCAAATCATGTTGTTGCTATATAAGCATACATTACAAAAACTGAAATCGGCAGAAGAATCTTGATTTTTGAGCTGATGAATCCTGAATTCAAATCATCTGGTAAATGTGTAACTTTATTTTGCTAACATTGAAATCAGCAGATGAATCCTGATTTTAGAGCTTATGAATCCTGAATTCAAATCATCTAGTAAATGTGTAACTTTATTTTGCTAACATTGAAATCAGCAGCTGAATCCTGATTTTAGAGCTGATGAATCCTGAATTCAAATCATCTGGTAAATGTGTAACTTTATTTTGCTAACATTGAAATCAGCAGCTGAATCCTGATTTTAGAGCTGATGAATCCTGAATTCAAATCATCTTGTAAATGTGTAACTTTATTTTGCTAAAATTGAAATCAGCTGATGAATCCTGAATTCAAATCATGTTGTTGCCATATTAGCATACATTACAAAAACTGAAATCGGCAGATGAATCCTGATTTTCGAGCTGATGAATCCTGAATTTAAATCATGTTGTTGCTATATAAGCATACATTACAAAAACTGAAATCGGCAGATGAATCCTGATTTTTGAGCTCATGAGTCCTGATTTCAAATCATCCTGCACATTTGTAACTTTATTTTGCTAACATTGAAATCAGAAGATGAATCCTGATTTTAGAGCTGATGAATCCTGAATTCAAATCATCTGGTAAATTTGTAACTTTATTTTGCTAATATTGAAATCAGCAGCTGAATCCTGATTTTGGAGCTGATGAATCCTGAATTCAAATCATCTGGTAAATGTGTAACTTTATTTTACCTACATTGAAATCAGCAGATGAATCCTGATTTTCAAGCTGATGAGTCCTGAATTGAAATCATCTTGTTAATTTGTAACTTTATTTTGCTAACATTGAAATCAGCAGATGAATCCTGATTTTCGAGTTGATGAGTCCTGAATTCAAATCATCTTGCTGATTTTCATGTTTATTTTACCAACATTGAAATCAGCAGATGAATCCTGAATTCAAATCATCTTGTAAATTTGTACCTTTATTTTGATAACATTGAAATCAGCAGATGAATCCTGATTTTCAAACTGATGAATCCTGAATTCAAATCATGTTGTTGCTATATAATCATACATTACAAAAACTGAAATCGGCAGATGAATCCTGATTTTCGAGCTGATGAATCCTGAATTCAAATCATGTTGTTGCTATATAAGCATACATTACAAAAACTGAAATCGGCAGAAGAATCTTGATTTTTGAGCTGATGAGTCCTGATTTCAAATCACCCTGCACATTTGTAACTTTATTTTGCTAACATTGAAATCAGCAGATGAATCCTGATTTTAGAGCTGATGAATCCTGAATTCAAATCATCTGGTAAATGTGTAACTTTATTTTGCTAACATTGAAATCAGCAGATGAATCCTGATTTTAGAGCTTATGAATCCTGAATTCAAATCATCTAGTAAATGTGTAACTTTATTTTGCTAACATTGAAATCAGCAGATGAATCCTGATTTTAGAGCTGATGAATCCTGAATTCAAATCATCTGGTAAATGTGTAACTTTATTTTGCTAACATTGAAATCAGCAGCTGAATCCTGATTTTAGAGCTGATGAATCCTGAATTCAAATCATCTTGTAAATGTGTAACTTTATTTTGCTAAAATTGAAATCAGCTGATGAATCCTGAATTCAAATCATGTTGTTGCCATATTAGCATACATTACAAAAACTGAAATCGGCAGATGAATCCTGATTTTCGAGCTGATGAATCCTGAATTTAAATCATGTTGTTGCTATATAAGCATACATTACAAAAACTGAAATCGGCAGATGAATCCTGATTTTTGAGCTGATGTGTCCTGATTTCAAATCATCCTGCACATTTGTAACTTTATTTTGCTAACATTGAAATCAGAAGATGAATCCTGATTTTAGAGCTGATGAATCCTGAATTCAAATCATCTGGTAAATTTGTAACTTTATTTTGCTAATATTGAAATCAGCAGCTGAATCCTGATTTTGGAGCTGATGAATCCTGAATTCAAATCATCTGGTAAATTTGTAACTTTATTTTGCTAACATTGAAATCAGCAGCTGAATCTTGATTTTAGAGCTGATGAATCCTGATTTCAAATCATCCTGCACATTTGTAACTTTATTTTGCTAACATTGAAATCAGAAGATGAATCCTGATTTTAGAGCTGATGAATCCTGAATTCAAATCATCTGGTAAATTTGTAACTTTATTTTGCTAACATTGAAATCAGCAGCTGAATCCTGATTTTAGAGCTGATGAATCCTGAATTCAAATCATCTGGTAAATGTGTAACTTTATTTTGCTAACATTGAAATCAGCTGATGAATCCTGAATTCAAATCAGGTTGTTGCCATATTAGCATACATTACAAAAACTGAAATCGGCAGATGAATCCTGATTTTCGAGCTGATGAATCCTGAATTCAAATCATGTTGTTGCTATATAAGCATACATTACAAAAACTGAAATCGGCAGATGAATCCTGATTTTTGAGCTGATGAGTCCTGATTTCAAATCATCCTACACATTTGTAACTTTATTTTGTTAACATTGAAATCAGCAGATGAATCCTGATTTTAGAGCTGATGAATCCTGAATTCAAATCATCTGGTAAATGTGTAACTTTATTTTGCTAACATTGAAATCAGCAGCTGAATCCTGATTTTAGAGCTGATGAATCCTGAATTCAAATCATCTTGTAAATGTGTAACTTTATTTTGCTAAAATTGAAATCAGCTGATGAATCCTGAATTCAAATCATGTTGTTGCCATATTAGCATACATTACAAAAACTGAAATCGGCAGATGAATCCTGATTTTCGAGCTGATGAATCCTGAATTCAAATCATGTTGTTGCTATATAAGCATACATTACAAAAACTGAAATCGGCAGATGAATATTGATTTTTGAGCTGATGAGTCCTGATTTCAAATCATCCTGCACATTTGTAACTTTATTTTGCTAACATTGAAATCAGAAGATGAATCCTGATTTTAGAGCTGATGAATCCTGAATTCAAATCATCTGGTAAATTTGTAACTTTATTTTGCTAATATTGAAATCAGCAGCTGAATCCTGATTTTAGAGCTGATGAATCCTGAATTCAAATCATCTGGTAAATTTGTAACTTTATTTTGCTAACATTGAAATCAGCAGATGAATCCTGATTTTAGAGCTTATGAATCCTGAATTCAAATCATCTAGTAAATGTGTAACTTTATTTTGCTAACATTGAAATCAGCAGCTGAATCCTGATTTTAGAGCTGATGAATCCTGATTTCAAATCATCCTGCACATTTGTAACTTTATTTTGCTAACATTGAAATCAGAAGATGAATCCTGATTTTAGAGCTGATGAATCCTGAATTCAAATCATCTGGTAAATTTGTAACTTTATTTTTCTAACATTGAAATCAGCAGCTGAATCCTGATTTTAGAGCTGATGAATCCTGAATTCAAATCATCTGGTAAATGTGTAACTTTATTTTGCTAACATTGAAATCAGCTGATGAATCCTGAATTCAAATCATGTTGTTGCCATATTAGCATACATTACAAAAACTGAAATCGGCAGATGAATCCTGATTTTCGAGCTGATGAATCCTGAATTCAAATCATGTTGTTGCTATATAAGCATACATTACAAAAACTGAAATCGGCAGATGAATCCTGATTTTTGAGCTGATGAGTCCTGATTTCAAATCATCCTACACATTTGTAACTTTATTTTGCTAACATTGAAATCAGAAGATGAATCCTGATTTTAGAGCAGATGAATCCTGAATTCAAATCATCTGGTAAATTTGTAACTTTATTTTGCTAACATTGAAATCAGCAGCTGAATCCTGATTTTGGAGCTGATGAATCCTGAACTCAAATCATCTGGTAAATTTGTAACTTTATTTTGCTAACATTGAAATCAGCAGCTGAATCCTAATTTTAGAGCTGATGAATCCTGATTTCAAATCATCCTGCACATTTGTAACTTTATTTTGCTAACATTGAAATCAGAAGATGAATCCTGATTTTAGAGCTGATGAATCCTGAATCCAAATCATCTGGTAAATTTGTAACTTTATTTTGCTAACATTGAAATCAGCAGCTGAATCCTGATTTTAGAGCTGATGAATCCTGAATTCAAATCATCTTGTAAATTTGTGACTTTATTTTGCTAACATTGAAATCAGCAGATGAATCCTGATTTTAGAGCTGATGAATCCTGAATTCAAATCATCTGGTAAATGTGTAACTTTATGTTGCTAACATTGAAATCAGAAGCTGAATCCTGATTTTAGAACTGATGAATCCTGAATTCAAATCATCTTGTAAATTTGTAACTTTATTTTGCTAACATTGAAATCAGCTGATGAATCCTGAATTCAAATCATGTTGTTGCCATATAAGCATACATTACAAAAACTGAAATCGGCAGATGAATCCTGATTTTTGAGCTGATGAGTCCTGATTTCAAATCATCCTGCACATTTGTAACTTTATTTTGCTAACATTCAAATCAGAAGATGAATCCTGATTTTAGAGCTGATGAATCCTGAATTCAAATCATCCTGCACATTTGTAACTTTATTTTGTTAACATTGAAATCAGCAGCTGAATCCTGATTTTAGAGCTGATGAATCCTGAATTCAAATCATCCTGCACATTTGTAACTTTATTTTGCTAACATTGAAATCAGCAGCTGAATCCTGATTTTAGAGCTGATGAATCCTGAATTCAAATCATCTTGTAAATTTGTAACTTTATTTTGCTAACATTGAAATCAGCTGATGAATCCTGAATTAAAATCATGTTGTTGCCATAGAAGCATACATTACAAAAACTGAAATCGGCAGATGAATCCTGATTTTCGAATTGATGAATCCTGAATTCAAATCAGGTTGTTGCTATATAAGCATACATTACAGTAACTGAAATCGGCAGATGAATCCTGATTTTCGAGCTGATGAATCCTGAATTCAAATCATCTTGTTGCTATATAAGCATACATTACAAAAACTTAAATCGGCAGATGAATCCTGATTTTTGAGCTGATGAGTCCTGATTTCAAATCATCCTGCACATTTGTAACTTTATTTTGCTAACATTGAAATCAGAAGATGAATCCTGATTTTAGAGTTGATGAATCCCGAATTCAAATCATCTGGTAAATTTGTAACTTTATTTTGCTAACATTGAAATCAGCAGCTGAATCCTGATTTTAGAGCTGATGAATCCTGAATTCAAATCATCTTGTAAATTTGTAACTTTATTTTGCTAACATTGAAATCAGCTGATGAATCCTGATTTTAGAGCTGATGAATCCTGAATTCAAATCATCTTGTAAATGTGTAACTTTATTTTGCTAAAATTGAAATCAGCTGATGAATCCTGAATTCAAATCATGTTGTTGCCATATTAGCATACATTACAAAAACTGAAATCGGCAGATGAATCCTGATTTTCGAGCTGATGAATCCTGAATTCAAATCATGTTGTTGCTATATAAGCATACATTACAAAAACTGAAATCGGCAGATGAATCCTGATTTTTGAGCTGATGAGTCCTGATTTCAAATCATCCTGCACATTTGTAACTTTATTTTGCTAACATTGAAATCAGAAGATGAATCCTGATTTTAGAGTTGATGAATCCCGAATTCAAATCATCTGGTAAATTTGTAACTTTATTTTGCTAACATTGAAATCAGCAGCTGAATCCTGATTTTAGAGCTGATGAATCCTGAATTCAAATCATCTTGTAAATTTGTAACTTTATTTTGCTAACATTGAAATCAGCTGATGAATCCTGATTTTAGAGCTGATGAATCCTGAATTCAAATCATCTTGTAAATGTGTAACTTTATTTTGCTAAAATTGAAATCAGCTGATGAATCCTGAATTCAAATCATGTTGTTGCCATATTAGCATACATTACAAAAACTGAAATCGGCAGATGAATCCTGATTTTCGAGCTGATGAATCCTGAATTCAAATCATGTTGTTGCTATATAAGCATACATTACAAAAACTGAAATCGGCAGATGAATCCTGATTTTTGAGCTGATGAGTCCTGATTTCAAATCATGCTGCACATTTGTAACTTTATTTTGCTAACATTGAAATCAGAAGATGAATCCTGATTTTAGACCTGATGAATCCTGAATTCAAATCATCTGGTAAATTTGTAACTTTATTTTGCGAATATTGAAATCAGCAGCTGAATCCGGATTTTGGAGCTGATGAATCCTGAATTCAAATCAACTGGTAAATTTGTAACTTTATTTTGCTAACATTGAAATCAGCAGCTGAATCCTGATTTTAGAGCTGATGAATCCTGATTTCAAATCATCCTGCACATTTGTAACTTTATTTTGCTAACATTGAAATCAGAAGATGAATCCTGAATTCAAATCATCTGGTAAATTTGTAACTTTATTTTGCTAACATTGATATCAGCAGATGAGTCCTGATTTTGGAGCTGATGAGTCCGGAATTCAAATCATGTTCTCAATTTATAACTATTTTGCTAATATTGAAATCAGCAGATGAATCCTGATTTTCGAGCGGGTGAGTCCTGAATTCAAATCATCTTGCTGTTTTTCATGTTTATTTTACCAACATTGAAATCAGCAGATTATTCCTGATTTTCAAGCTGATGAGTCCTGAATTGAAATCATCTTGTTAATTTGTAACTTTATTTTGCTAACATTGAAATCAGCAAATTAATCCTGATTTTCGAGTTGATGAGTCCTGAATTCAAATCATCTTGTTAATTTGTAACTTTATTTTGCTAACATTGAAATCAGCAGATGAATCCTGATTTTCGAGTTGATGAGTCCAGAATTCAAATCATCTTGCTGATTTTCATGTTTATTTTACCAACATTGAAATCAGCAGATGAATCCTGAATTCAAATCATCTTGTAAATTTGTACCTTTATTTTGATAACATTGAAATCAGCAGATGAATCCTGATTTTCAAACTGATGAATCCTGAATTCAAATCATGTTGTTGCTATATAATCATACATTACAAAAACTGAAATCGGCAGATGAATCCTGATTTTCGAGCTGATGAATCCTGAATTCAAATCATGTTGTTGCTATATAAGCATACATTACAAAAACTGAAATCGGCAGAAGAATCTTGATTTTTGAGCTGATAAGTCCTGATTTCAAATCACCCTGCACATTTGTAACTTTATTTTGCTAACATTGAAATCAGCAGATGAATCCTGATTTTAGAGCTGATGAATCCTGAATTCAAATCATCTGGTAAATTTGTAACTTTATTTTGCTAACATTGAAATCAGCAGATGAATCCTGACTTTCGAGTTGATGAGTCCTGAATTCAAATCATCTTGCTGATTTTCATGTTTATTTTACCACAATTGAAATCAGCAGATGAATCCTGAATTCAAATCATCTTGTAAATTTGTACCTTTATTTTGATAACATTGAAATCTGCAGATGAATCCTGATTTTCAAACTGATGAATCCTGAATTCAAATCATGTTGTTGCTATATAATCATACATTACAAAAACTGAAATCGGCAGATGAATCCTGATTTTCGAGCTGATGAATCCTGAATTCAAATCATGTTGTTGCTATATAAGCATACATTACAAAAACTGAAATCGGCAGAAGAATCTTGATTTTTGAGCTGATGAGTCCTGATTTCAAATCACCCTGCAGATTTGTAACTTTATTTTGCTAACATTGAAATCAGCAGATGAATCCTGATTTTAGAGCTGATGAATCCTGAATTCAAATCATCTGGTAAATTTGTAACTTTATTTTGCTAACATTGAAATCAGCAGATGAATCCTGATTTTAGAGCTTATGAATCCTGAATTCAAATCATCTAGTAAATGTGTAACTTTATTTTGCTAACATTGAAATCAGCAGATGAATCCTGATTTTAGAGCTGATGAATCCTGAATTCAAATCATCTGGTAAATGTGTAACTTTATTTTGCTAACATTGAAATCAGTAGCTGAATCCTGATTTTAGAGCTGATGAATCCTGAATTCAAATCATCTTGTAAATGTGTAACTTTATTTTGCTAAAATTGAAATCAGCTGATGAATCCTGAATTCAAATCATGTTGTTGCCATATTAGCATACATTACAAAAACTGAAATCGGCAGATGAATCCTGATTTTCGAGCTGATGAATCCTGAATTCAAATCATGTTGTTGCTATATAAGCATACATTACAAAAACTGAAATCGGCAGATGAATCCTGATTTTTGAGCTGATGAGTCCTGAATCCAAATCATCTGGTAAATTTGTAACTTTATTTTGCTAACATTGAAATCAGCAGATGAATCCTGATTTTCGAGTTGATGAGTCCAGAATTCAAATCATCTTGCTGATTTTCATGTTTATTTTACCACAATTGAAATCAGCAGATGAATCCTGAATTCAAATCATCTTGTAAATTTGTACCTTTATTTTGCTAACATTGAAATCAGCAGATGAATCCTGATTTTAGAGCTGATGAATCCTGAATTCAAATC
Organism: Lissotriton helveticus; assembly: GCF_964261635.1. Taxonomy (NCBI): domain Eukaryota; kingdom Metazoa; phylum Chordata; class Amphibia; order Caudata; family Salamandridae; genus Lissotriton; species Lissotriton helveticus. The sequence continues at coordinate 689,751,895 of NC_136073.1, read as the reverse complement.
ATCTGGTAAATTTGAAACTTTATTTTGCTAACATTGAAATCAGCAGATGAATCCTGATTTTAGAGCTTATGAATCCTGAATTCAAATCATCCTGCACATTTGTAACTTTATTTTGCTAACATTTAAATCAGAAGATGAATCCTGATTTTAGAGCTGATGAATCCTGAATTCAAATCATCTGGTAAATTTGTAACTTTATTTTGCTAATATTGAAATCAGCAGCTGAATCCTGATTTTGGAGCTGATGAATCCTGAATTCAAATCATCTGGTAAATTTGTAACTTTATTTTGCTAACATTGAAATCAGCAGCTGAATCCTGATTTTAGAGCTGATGAATCCTGATTTCAAATCATCCTGCACATTTGTAACTTTATTTTGCTAACATTGAAATCAGAAGATGAATCCTGATTTTAGAGCTGATGAATCCTGAATTCAAATCATCTGGTAAATTTGTAACTTTATTTTGCTAACATTGAAATCAGCAGCTGAATCCTGATTTTAGAGCTGATGAATCCTGAATTCAAATCATCTGGTAAATGTGTAACTTTATTTTGCTAACATTGAAATCAGCTGATGAATCCTGAATTCAAATCATGTTGTTGCCATATTAGCATACATTACAAAAACTGAAATCGGCAGATGAATCCTGATTTTCGAGCTGATGAATCCTAAATTCAAATCATGTTGTTGCTATATAAGCATACATTACAAAAACTGAAATCGGCAGATGAATCCTGATTTTTGAGCTGATGAGTCCTGATTTCAAATCATCCTACACATTTGTAACTTTATTTTGCTAACATTGAAATCAGAAGATGAATCCTGATTTTAGAGCAGATGAATCCTGAATTCAAATCATCTGGTAAATTTGTAACTTTATTTTGCTAACATTGAAATCAGCAGCTGAATCCTGATTTTGGAGCTGATGAATCCTGAACTCAAATCATCTGGTAAATTTGTAACTTTATTTTGCTAACATTGAAATCAGCAGCTGAATCCTGATTTTAGAGCTGATGAATCCTGATTTCAAATCATCCTGCACATTTGTAACTTTATTTTGCTAACATTGAAATCAGAAGATGAATCCTGATTTTAGAGCTGATGAATCCTGAATTCAAATCATCTGGTAAATTTGTAACTTTATTTTGCTAATATTGAAATCAGCAGCTGAATCCGGATTTTGGAGCTGATGAATCCTGAATTCAAATCATCTGGTAAATTTGTAACTTTATTTTGCTAACATTGAAATCCGCAGCTGAATCCTGATTTTAGAGCTGATGAATCCTGATTTCAAATCATCCTGCACATTTGTAACTTTATTTTGCTAACATTGAAATCAGAAGATGAATCCTGATTTTAGAGCTGATGAATCCTGAATTCAAATCATCTGGTAAATTTGTAACTTTATTTTGCTAACATTGAAATCAGCAGCTGAATCCTGATTTTAGAGCTGATGAATCCTGAATTCAAATCATTTTGCTGGTTTTCATGTTTATTTTACCAACATTGAAATCAGCAGATGAATCCTGATTTTTAAGCTGATGAATCCTGAATTCAAATCATCTGGTAAATTTGTAACTTTATTTTGCTAACATTGATATCAGCAGATGAGTCCTGATTTTGGAGCTGATGAGTCCGGAATTCAAATCATGTTCTCAATTTATAACTATTTTGCTAATATTGAAATCAGCAGATGAATCCTGATTTTCGAGCGGGTGAGTCCTGAATTCAAATCATCTTGCTGTTTTTCATGTTTATTTTACCAACATTGAAATCAGCAGATTATTCCTGATTTTCGAGCTGATGAGTCCTGATTTCAAAGCATCTTGTTAATTTATAAGTTTATTTCACCCACATTTAAATCAGCAGATGGGTTTTGATTTTGCAGCTGATGAGTCCTGAATTCAAATCATTTTGCTGATTTTCATGGTTATTTTACCTACATTGAAATCAGCAGATGAATCCTGATTTTCAAGCTGATGAGTCCTGAATTGAAATCATCTTGTTAATTTGTAACTTTATTTTGCTAACATTGAAATCAGCAGATGAATCCTGATTTTCGAGTTGATGAGTCCTGAATTCAAATCATCTTGCTGATTTTCATGTTTATTTTACCAACATTGAAATCAGCAGATGAATCCTGAATTCAAATCATCTTGTAAATTTGTACCTTTATTTTGATAACATTGAAATCAGCAGATGAATCCTGATTTTCAAACTGATGAATCCTGAATTCAAATCATGTTGTTGCTATATAATCATACATTACAAAAACTGAAATCGGCAGATGAATCCTGATTTTCGAGCTGATGAATCCTGAATTCAAATCATGTTGTTGCTATATAAGCATACATTACAAAAACTGAAATCGGCAGAAGAATCTTGATTTTTGAGCTGATGAATCCTGAATTCAAATCATCTGGTAAATGTGTAACTTTATTTTGCTAACATTGAAATCAGCAGATGAATCCTGATTTTAGAGCTTATGAATCCTGAATTCAAATCATCTAGTAAATGTGTAACTTTATTTTGCTAACATTGAAATCAGCAGCTGAATCCTGATTTTAGAGCTGATGAATCCTGAATTCAAATCATCTGGTAAATGTGTAACTTTATTTTGCTAACATTGAAATCAGCAGCTGAATCCTGATTTTAGAGCTGATGAATCCTGAATTCAAATCATCTTGTAAATGTGTAACTTTATTTTGCTAAAATTGAAATCAGCTGATGAATCCTGAATTCAAATCATGTTGTTGCCATATTAGCATACATTACAAAAACTGAAATCGGCAGATGAATCCTGATTTTCGAGCTGATGAATCCTGAATTTAAATCATGTTGTTGCTATATAAGCATACATTACAAAAACTGAAATCGGCAGATGAATCCTGATTTTTGAGCTCATGAGTCCTGATTTCAAATCATCCTGCACATTTGTAACTTTATTTTGCTAACATTGAAATCAGAAGATGAATCCTGATTTTAGAGCTGATGAATCCTGAATTCAAATCATCTGGTAAATTTGTAACTTTATTTTGCTAATATTGAAATTAGCAGCTGAATCCTGATTTTGGAGCTGATGAATCCTGAATTCAAATCATCTGGTAAATGTGTAACTTTATTTTACCTACATTGAAATCAGCAGATGAATCCTGATTTTCAAGCTGATGAGTCCTGAATTGAAATCATCTTGTTAATTTGTAACTTTATTTTGCTAACATTGAAATCAGCAGATGAATCCTGATTTTCGAGTTGATGAGTCCTGAATTCAAATCATCTTGCTGATTTTCATGTTTATTTTACCAACATTGAAATCAGCAGATGAATCCTGAATTCAAATCATCTTGTAAATTTGTACCTTTATTTTGATAACATTGAAATCAGCAGATGAATCCTGATTTTCAAACTGATGAATCCTGAATTCAAATCATGTTGTTGCTATATAATCATACATTACAAAAACTGAAATCGGCAGATGAATCCTGATTTTCGAGCTGATGAATCCTGAATTCAAATCATCTGGTAAATGTGTAACTTTATTTTGCTAACATTGAAATCAGCAGATGAATCCTGATTTTAGAGCTTATGAATCCTGAATTCAAATCATCTAGTAAATGTGTAACTTTATTTTGCTAACATTGAAATCAGCAGATGAATCCTGATTTTAGAGCTGATGAATCCTGAATTCAAATCATCTGGTAAATGTGTAACTTTATTTTGCTAACATTGAAATCAGCAGCTGAATCCTGATTTTAGAGCTGATGAATCCTGAATTCAAATCATCTTGTAAATGTGTAACTTTATTTTGCTAAAATTGAAATCAGCTGATGAATCCTGAATTCAAATCATGTTGTTGCCATATTAGCATACATTACAAAAACTGAAATCGGCAGATGAATCCTGATTTTCGAGCTGATGAATCCTGAATTTAAATCATGTTGTTGCTATATAAGCATACATTACAAAAACTGAAATCGGCAGATGAATCCTGATTTTTGAGCTGATGAGTCCTGATTTCAAATCATCCTGCACATTTGTAACTTTATTTTGCTAACATTGAAATCAGAAGATGAATCCTGATTTTAGAGCTGATGAATCCTGAATTCAAATCATCTGGTAAATTTGTAACTTTATTTTGCTAATATTGAAATCAGCAGCTGAATCCTGATTTTGGAGCTGATGAATCCTGAATTCAAATCATCTGGTAAATTTGTAACTTTATTTTGCTAACATTGAAATCAGCAGCTGAATCTTGATTTTAGAGCTGATGAATCCTGATTTCAAATCATCCTGCACATTTGTAACTTTATTTTGCTAACATTGAAATCAGAAGATGAATCCTGATTTTAGAGCTGATGAATCCTGAATTCAAATCATCTGGTAAATTTGTAACTTTATTTTGCTAACATTGAAATCAGCAGCTGAATCCTGATTTTAGAGCTGATGAATCCTGAATTCAAATCATCTGGTAAATGTGTAACTTTATTTTGCTAACATTGAAATCAGCTGATGAATCCTGAATTCAAATCAGGTTGTTGCCATATTAGCATACATTACAAAAACTGAAATCGGCAGATGAATCCTGATTTTCGAGCTGATGAATCCTGAATTCAAATCATGTTGTTGCTATATAAGCATACATTACAAAAACTGAAATCGGCAGATGAATCCTGATTTTTGAGCTGATGAGTCCTGATTTCAAATCATCCTACACATTTGTAACTTTATTTTGTTAACATTGAAATCAGCAGATGAATCCTGATTTTAGAGCTGATGAATCCTGAATTCAAATCATCTGGTAAATGTGTAACTTTATTTTGCTAACATTGAAATCAGCAGCTGAATCCTGATTTTAGAGCTGATGAATCCTGAATTCAAATCATCTTGTAAATGTGTAACTTTATTTTGCTAAAATTGAAATCAGCTGATGAATCCTGAATTCAAATCATGTTGTTGCCATATTAGCATACATTACAAAAACTGAAATCGGCAGATGAATCCTGATTTTCGAGCTGATGAATCCTGAATTCAAATCATGTTGTTGCTATATAAGCATACATTACAAAAACTGAAATCGGCAGATGAATCCTGATTTTTGAGCTGATGAGTCCTGATTTCAAATCATCCTGCACATTTGTAACTTTATTTTGCTAACATTGAAATCAGAAGATGAATCCTGATTTTAGAGCTGATGAATCCTGAATTCAAATCATCTGGTAAATTTGTAACTTTATTTTGCTAATATTGAAATCAGCAGCTGAATCCTGATTTTAGAGCTGATGAATCCTGAATTCAAATCATCTGGTAAATTTGTAACTTTATTTTGCTAACATTGAAATCAGCAGATGAATCCTGATTTTAGAGCTTATGAATCCTGAATTCAAATCATCTAGTAAATGTGTAACTTTATTTTGCTAACATTGAAATCAGCAGCTGAATCCTGATTTTAGAGCTGATGAATCCTGATTTCAAATCATCCTGCACATTTGTAACTTTATTTTGCTAACATTGAAATCAGAAGATGAATCCTGATTTTAGAGCTGATGAATCCTGAATTCAAATCATCTGGTAAATTTGTAACTTTATTTTTCTAACATTGAAATCAGCAGCTGAATCCTGATTTTAGAGCTGATGAATCCTGAATTCAAATCATCTGGTAAATGTGTAACTTTATTTTGCTAACATTGAAATCAGCTGATGAATCCTGAATTCAAATCATGTTGTTGCCATATTAGCATACATTACAAAAACTGAAATCGGCAGATGAATCCTGATTTTCGAGCTGATGAATCCTGAATTCAAATCATGTTGTTGCTATATAAGCATACATTACAAAAACTGAAATCGGCAGATGAATCCTGATTTTTGAGCTGATGAGTCCTGATTTCAAATCATCCTACACATTTGTAACTTTATTTTGCTAACATTGAAATCAGAAGATGAATCCTGATTTTAGAGCAGATGAATCCTGAATTCAAATCATCTGGTAAATTTGTAACTTTATTTTGCTAACATTGAAATCAGCAGCTGGATCCTGATTTTGGAGCTGATGAATCCTGAACTCAAATCATCTGGTAAATTTGTAACTTTATTTTGCTAACATTGAAATCAGCAGCTGAATCCTGATTTTAGAGCTGATGAATCCTGAATTCAAATCATCTGGTAAATTTGTAACTTTATTTTGCTAACATTGAAATCAGCAGATGAATCCTGATTTTAGAGCTTATGAATCCTGAATTCAAATCATCTAGTAAATGTGTAACTTTATTTTGCTAACATTGAAATCAGCAGATGAATCCTGATTTTAGAGCTGATGAATCCTGAATTCAAATCATCTGGTAAATGTGTAACTTTATTTTGCTAACATTGAAATCAGCAGCTGAATCCTGATTTTAGAGCTGATGAATCCTGAATTCAAATCATCTTGTAAATGTGTAACTTTATTTTGCTAAAATTGAAATCAGCTGATGAATCCTGAATTCAAATCATGTTGTTGCCATATTAGCATACATTACAAAAACTGAAATCGGCAGATGAATCCTGATTTTTGAGCTGATGAGTCCTGATTTCAAATCATCCTGCACATTTGTAACTTTATTTTGCTAACATTGAAATCAGAAGATGAATCCTGATTTTAGAGCTGATGAATCCTGAATTCAAATCATCTGGTAAATTTGTAACTTTATTTTGCTAATATTGAAATCAGCAGCTGAATCCGGATTTTGGAGCTGATGAATCCTGAATTCAAATCATCTGGTAAATTTGTAACTTTATTTTGCTAACATTGAAATCCGCAGCTGAATCCTGATTTTAGAGCTGATGAATCCTGATTTCAAATCATCCTGCACATTTGTAACTTTATTTTGCTAACATTGAAATCAGAAGATGAATCCTGATTTTAGAGCTGATGAATCCTGAATTCAAATCATCTGGTAAATTTGTAACTTTATTTTGCTAACATTGAAATCAGCAGCTGAATCCTGATTTTAGAGCTGATGAATCCTGAATTCAAATCATTTTGCTGGTTTTCATGTTTATTTTACCAACATTGAAATCAGCAGATGAATCCTGATTTTTAAGCTGATGAATCCTGAATTCAAATCATCTGGTAAATTTGTAACTTTATTTTGCTAACATTGATATCAGCAGATGAGTCCTGATTTTGGAGCTGATGAGTCCGGAATTCAAATCATGTTCTCAATTTATAACTATTTTGCTAATATTGAAATCAGCAGATGAATCCTGATTTTCGAGCGGGTGAGTCCTGAATTCAAATCATCTTGCTGTTTTTCATGTTTATTTTACCAACATTGAAATCAGCAGATTATTCCTGATTTTCGAGCTGATGAGTCCTGATTTCAAAGCATCTTGTTAATTTATAAGTTTATTTCACCCACATTTAAATCAGCAGATGGGTTTTGATTTTGCAGCTGATGAGTCCTGAATTCAAATCATCTTGCTGATTTTCATGGTTATTTTACCTACATTGAAATCAGCAGATGAATCCTGATTTTCAAGCTGATGAGTCCTGAATTGAAATCATCTTGTTAATTTGTAACTTTATTTTGCTAACATTGAAATCAGCAGATGAATCCTGATTTTCGAGTTGATGAGTCCTGAATTCAAATCATCTTGCTGATTTTCATGTTTATTTTACCAACATTGAAATCAGCAGATGAATCCTGAATTCAAATCATCTTGTAAATTTGTACCTTTATTTTGATAACATTGAAATCAGCAGATGAATCCTGATTTTCAAACTGATGAATCCTGAATTCAAATCATGTTGTTGCTATATAATCATACATTACAAAAACTGAAATCGGCAGATGAATCCTGATTTTCGAGCTGATGAATCCTGAATTCAAATCATGTTGTTGCTATATAAGCATACATTACAAAAACTGAAATCGGCAGAAGAATCTTGATTTTTGAGCTGATGAATCCTGAATTCAAATCATCTGGTAAATGTGTAACTTTATTTTGCTAACATTGAAATCAGCAGATGAATCCTGATTTTAGAGCTTATGAATCCTGAATTCAAATCATCTAGTAAATGTGTAACTTTATTTTGCTAACATTGAAATCAGCAGCTGAATCCTGATTTTAGAGCTGATGAATCCTGAATTCAAATCATCTGGTAAATGTGTAACTTTATTTTGCTAACATTGAAATCAGCAGCTGAATCCTGATTTTAGAGCTGATGAATCCTGAATTCAAATCATCTTGTAAATGTGTAACTTTATTTTGCTAAAATTGAAATCAGCTGATGAATCCTGAATTCAAATCATGTTGTTGCCATATTAGCATACATTACAAAAACTGAAATCGGCAGATGAATCCTGATTTTCGAGCTGATGAATCCTGAATTTAAATCATGTTGTTGCTATATAAGCATACATTACAAAAACTGAAATCGGCAGATGAATCCTGATTTTTGAGCTCATGAGTCCTGATTTCAAATCATCCTGCACATTTGTAACTTTATTTTGCTAACATTGAAATCAGAAGATGAATCCTGATTTTAGAGCTGATGAATCCTGAATTCAAATCATCTGGTAAATTTGTAACTTTATTTTGCTAATATTGAAATCAGCAGCTGAATCCTGATTTTGGAGCTGATGAATCCTGAATTCAAATCATCTGGTAAATGTGTAACTTTATTTTACCTACATTGAAATCAGCAGATGAATCCTGATTTTCAAGCTGATGAGTCCTGAATTGAAATCATCTTGTTAATTTGTAACTTTATTTTGCTAACATTGAAATCAGCAGATGAATCCTGATTTTCGAGTTGATGAGTCCTGAATTCAAATCATCTTGCTGATTTTCATGTTTATTTTACCAACATTGAAATCAGCAGATGAATCCTGAATTCAAATCATCTTGTAAATTTGTACCTTTATTTTGATAACATTGAAATCAGCAGATGAATCCTGATTTTCAAACTGATGAATCCTGAATTCAAATCATGTTGTTGCTATATAATCATACATTACAAAAACTGAAATCGGCAGATGAATCCTGATTTTCGAGCTGATGAATCCTGAATTCAAATCATGTTGTTGCTATATAAGCATACATTACACAAACTGAAATCGGCAGAAGAATCTTGATTTTTGAGCTGATGAGTCCTGATTTCAAATCACCCTGCACATTTGTAACTTTATTTTGCTAACATTGAAATCAGCAGATGAATCCTGATTTTAGAGCTGATGAATCCTGAATTCAAATCATCTGGTAAATGTGTAACTTTATTTTGCTAACATTGAAATCAGCAGATGAATCCTGATTTTAGAGCTTATGAATCCTGAATTCAAATCATCTAGTAAATGTGTAACTTTATTTTGCTAACATTGAAATCAGCAGATGAATCCTGATTTTAGAGCTGATGAATCCTGAATTCAAATCATCTGGTAAATGTGTAACTTTATTTTGCTAACATTGAAATCAGCAGCTGAATCCTGATTTTAGAGCTGATGAATCCTGAATTCAAATCATCTTGTAAATGTGTAACTTTATTTTGCTAAAATTGAAATCAGCTGATGAATCCTGAATTCAAATCATGTTGTTGCCATATTAGCATACATTACAAAAACTGAAATCGGCAGATGAATCCTGATTTTCGAGCTGATGAATCCTGAATTTAAATCATGTTGTTGCTATATAAGCATACATTACAAAAACTGAAATCGGCAGATGAATCCTGATTTTTTAGCTGATGTGTCCTGATTTCAAATCATCCTGCACATTTGTAACTTTATTTTGCTAACATTGAAATCAGAAGATGAATCCTGATTTTAGAGCTGATGAATCCTGAATTCAAATCATCTGGTAAATTTGTAACTTTATTTTGCTAATATTGAAATCAGCAGCTGAATCCTGATTTTGGAGCTGATGAATCCTGAATTCAAATCATCTGGTAAATTTGTAACTTTATTTTGCTAACATTGAAATCAGCAGCTGAATCTTGATTTTAGAGCTGATGAATCCTGATTTCAAATCATCCTGCACATTTGTAACTTTATTTTGCTAACATTGAAATCAGAAGATGAATCCTGATTTTAGAGCTGATGAATCCTGAATTCAAATCATCTGGTAAATTTGTAACTTTATTTTGCTAACATTGAAATCAGCAGCTGAATCCTGATTTTAGAGCTGATGAATCCTGAATTCAAATCATCTGGTAAATGTGTAACTTTATTTTGCTAACATTGAAATCAGCTGATGAATCCTGAATTCAAATCAGGTTGTTGCCATATTAGCATACATTACAAAAACTGAAATCGGCAGATGAATCCTGATTTTCGAGCTGATGAATCCTGAATTCAAATCATGTTGTTGCTATATAAGCATACATTACAAAAACTGAAATCGGCAGATGAATCCTGATTTTTGAGCTGATGAGTCCTGATTTCAAATCATCCTACACATTTGTAACTTTATTTTGTTAACATTGAAATCAGCAGATGAATCCTGATTTTAGAGCTGATGAATCCTGAATTCAAATCATCTGGTAAATGTGTAACTTTATTTTGCTAACATTGAAATCAGCAGCTGAATCCTGATTTTAGAGCTGATGAATCCTGAATTCAAATCATCTTGTAAATGTGTAACTTTATTTTGCTAAAATTGAAATCAGCTGATGAATCCTGAATTCAAATCATGTTGTTGCCATATTAGCATACATTACAAAAACTGAAATCGGCAGATGAATCCTGATTTTCGAGCTGATGAATCCTGAATTCAAATCATGTTGTTGCTATATAAGCATACATTACAAAAACTGAAATCGGCAGATGAATCCTGATTTTTGAGCTGATGAGTCCTGATTTCAAATCATCCTGCACATTTGTAACTTTATTTTGCTAACATTGAAATCAGAAGATGAATCCTGATTTTAGAGCTGATGAATCCTGAATTCAAATCATCTGGTAAATTTGTAACTTTATTTTGCTAATATTGAAATCAGCAGCTGAATCCTGATTTTAGAGCTGATGAATCCTGAATTCAAATCATCTGGTAAATTTGTAACTTTATTTTGCTAACATTGAAATCAGCAGATGAATCCTGATTTTAGAGCTTATGAATCCTGAATTCAAATCATCTAGTAAATGTGTAACTTTATTTTGCTAACATTGAAATCAGCAGCTGAATCCTGATTTTAGAGCTGATGAATCCTGATTTCAAATCATCCTGCACATTTGTAACTTTATTTTGCTAACATTGAAATCAGAAGATGAATCCTGATTTTAGAGCTGATGAATCCTGAATTCAAATCATCTGGTAAATTTGTAACTTTATTTTTCTAACATTGAAATCAGCAGCTGAATCCTGATTTTAGAGCTGATGAATCCTGAATTCAAATCATCTGGTAAATGTGTAACTTTATTTTGCTAACATTGAAATCAGCTGATGAATCCTGAATTCAAATCATGTTGTTGCCATATTAGCATACATTACAAAAACTGAAATCGGCAGATGAATCCTGATTTTCGAGCTGATGAATCCTGAATTCAAATCATGTTGTTGCTATATAAGCATACATTACAAAAACTGAAATCGGCAGATGAATCCTGATTTTTGAGCTGATGAGTCCTGATTTCAAATCATCCTACACATTTGTAACTTTATTTTGCTAACATTGAAATCAGAAGATGAATCCTGATTTTAGAGCAGATGAATCCTGAATTCAAATCATCTGGTAAATGTGTAACTTTATTTTGCTAACATTGAAATCAGCAGCTGAATCCTGATTTTGGAGCTGATGAATCCTGAACTCAAATCATCTGGTAAATTTGTAACTTTATTTTGCTAACATTGAAATCAGCAGCTGAATCCTAATTTTAGAGCTGATGAATCCTGATTTCAAATCATCCTGCACATTTGTAACTTTATTTTGCTAACATTGAAATCAGAAGATGAATCCTGATTTTAGAGCTGATGAATCCTGAATCCAAATCATCTGGTAAATTTGTAACTTTATTTTGCTAACATTGAAATCAGCAGCTGAATCCTGATTTTAGAGCTGATGAATCCTGAATTCAAATCATCTTGTAAATTTGTGACTTTATTTTGCTAACATTGAAATCAGCAGATGAATCCTGATTTTAGAGCTGATGAATCCTGAATTCAAATCATCTGGTAAATGTGTAACTTTATGTTGCTAACATTGAAATCAGAAGCTGAATCCTGATTTTAGAACTGATGAATCCTGAATTCAAATCATCTTGTAAATTTGTAACTTTATTTTGCTAACATTGAAATCAGCTGATGAATCCTGAATTCAAATCATGTTGTTGCCATATAAGCATACATTACAAAAACTGAAATCGGCAGATGAATCCTGATTTTTGAGCTGATGAGTCCTGATTTCAAATCATCCTGCACATTTGTAACTTTATTTTGCTAACATTCAAATCAGAAGATGAATCCTGATTTTAGAGCTGATGAATCCTGAATTCAAATCATCCTGCACATTTGTAACTTTATTTTGTTAACATTGAAATCAGCAGCTGAATCCTGATTTTAGAGCTGATGAATCCTGAATTCAAATCATCCTGCACATTTGTAACTTTATTTTGCTAACATTGAAATCAGCAGCTGAATCCTGATTTTAGAGCTGATGAATCCTGAATTCAAATCATCTTGTAAATTTGTAACTTTATTTTGCTAACATTGAAATCAGCTGATGAATCCTGAATTAAAATCATGTTGTTGCCATAGAAGCATACATTACAAAAACTGAAATCGGCAGATGAATCCTGATTTTCGAATTGATGAATCCTGAATTCAAATCAGGTTGTTGCTATATAAGCATACATTACAGTAACTGAAATCGGCAGATGAATCCTGATTTTCGAGCTGATGAATCCTGAATTCAAATCATCTTGTTGCTATATAAGCATACATTACAAAAACTGAAATCGGCAGATGAATCCTGATTTTTGAGCTGATGAGTCCTGATTTCAAATCATCCTGCACATTTGTAACTTTATTTTGCTAACATTGAAATCAGAAGATGAATCCTGATTTTAGAGTTGATGAATCCCGAATTCAAATCATCTGGTAAATTTGTAACTTTATTTTGCTAACATTGAAATCAGCAGCTGAATCCTGATTTTAGAGCTGATGAATCCTGAATTCAAATCATCTTGTAAATTTGTAACTTTATTTTGCTAACATTGAAATCAGCTGATGAATCCTGATTTTAGAGCTGATGAATCCTGAATTCAAATCATCTTGTAAATGTGTAACTTTATTTTGCTAAAATTGAAATCAGCTGATGAATCCTGAATTCAAATCATGTTGTTGCCATATTAGCATACATTACAAAAACTGAAATCGGCAGATGAATCCTGATTTTCGAGCTGATGAATCCTGAATTCAAATCATGTTGTTGCTATATAAGCATACATTACAAAAACTGAAATCGGCAGATGAATCCTGATTTTTGAGCTGATGAGTCCTGATTTCAAATCATCCTGCACATTTGTAACTTTATTTTGCTAACATTGAAATCAGAAGATGAATCCTGATTTTAGAGTTGATGAATCCCGAATTCAAATCATCTGGTAAATTTGTAACTTTATTTTGCTAACATTGAAATCAGCAGCTGAATCCTGATTTTAGAGCTGATGAATCCTGAATTCAAATCATCTTGTAAATTTGTAACTTTATTTTGCTAACATTGAAATCAGCTGATGAATCCTGATTTTAGAGCTGATGAATCCTGAATTCAAATCATCTTGTAAATGTGTAACTTTATTTTGCTAAAATTGAAATCAGCTGATGAATCCTGAATTCAAATCATGTTGTTGCCATATTAGCATACATTACAAAAACTGAAATCGGCAGATGAATCCTGATTTTCGAGCTGATGAATCCTGAATTCAAATCATGTTGTTGCTATATAAGCATACATTACAAAAACTGAAATCGGCAGATGAATCCTGATTTTTGAGCTGATGAGTCCTGATTTCAAATCATGCTGCACATTTGTAACTTTATTTTGCTAACATTGAAATCAGAAGATGAATCCTGATTTTAGACCTGATGAATCCTGAATTCAAATCATCTGGTAAATTTGTAACTTTATTTTGCGAATATTGAAATCAGCAGCTGAATCCGGATTTTGGAGCTGATGAATCCTGAATTCAAATCAACTGGTAAATTTGTAACTTTATTTTGCTAACATTGAAATCAGCAGCTGAATCCTGATTTTAGAGCTGATGAATCCTGATTTCAAATCATCCTGCACATTTGTAACTTTATTTTGCTAACATTGAAATCAGAAGATGAATCCTGAATTCAAATCATCTGGTAAATTTGTAACTTTATTTTGCTAACATTGATATCAGCAGATGAGTCCTGATTTTGGAGCTGATGAGTCCGGAATTCAAATCATGTTCTCAATTTATAACTATTTTGCTAATATTGAAATCAGCAGATGAATCCTGATTTTCGAGCGGGTGAGTCCTGAATTCAAATCATCTTGCTGTTTTTCATGTTTATTTTACCAACATTGAAATCAGCAGATTATTCCTGATTTTCAAGCTGATGAGTCCTGAATTGAAATCATCTTGTTAATTTGTAACTTTATTTTGCTAACATTGAAATCAGCAAATTAATCCTGACTTTCGAGTTGATGAGTCCTGAATTCAAATCATCTTGTTAATTTGTAACTTTATTTTGCTAACATTGAAATCAGCAGATGAATCCTGATTTTCGAGTTGATGAGTCCAGAATTCAAATCATCTTGCTGATTTTCATGTTTATTTTACCAACATTGAAATCAGCAGATGAATCCTGAATTCAAATCATCTTGTAAATTTGTACCTTTATTTTGATAACATTGAAATCAGCAGATGAATCCTGATTTTCAAACTGATGAATCCTGAATTCAAATCATGTTGTTGCTATATAATCATACATTACAAAAACTGAAATCGGCAGATGAATCCTGATTTTCGAGCTGATGAATCCTGAATTCAAATCATGTTGTTGCTATATAAGCATACATTACAAAAACTGAAATCGGCAGAAGAATCTTGATTTTTGAGCTGATAAGTCCTGATTTCAAATCACCCTGCACATTTGTAACTTTATTTTGCTAACATTGAAATCAGCAGATGAATCCTGATTTTAGAGCTGATGAATCCTGAATTCAAATCATCTGGTAAATTTGTAACTTTATTTTGCTAACATTGAAATCAGCAGATGAATCCTGACTTTCGAGTTGATGAGTCCTGAATTCAAATCATCTTGCTGATTTTCATGTTTATTTTACCACAATTGAAATCAGCAGATGAATCCTGAATTCAAATCATCTTGTAAATTTGTACCTTTATTTTGATAACATTGAAATCTGCAGATGAATCCTGATTTTCAAACTGATGAATCCTGAATTCAAATCATGTTGTTGCTATATAATCATACATTACAAAAACTGAAATCGGCAGATGAATCCTGATTTTCGAGCTGATGAATCCTGAATTCAAATCATGTTGTTGCTATATAAGCATACATTACAAAAACTGAAATCGGCAGAAGAATCTTGATTTTTGAGCTGATGAGTCCTGATTTCAAATCACCCTGCAGATTTGTAACTTTATTTTGCTAACATTGAAATCAGCAGATGAATCCTGATTTTAGAGCTGATGAATCCTGAATTCAAATCATCTGGTAAATTTGTAACTTTATTTTGCTAACATTGAAATCAGCAGATGAATCCTGATTTTAGAGCTTATGAATCCTGAATTCAAATCATCTAGTAAATGTGTAACTTTATTTTGCTAACATTGAAATCAGCAGATGAATCCTGATTTTAGAGCTGATGAATCCTGAATTCAAATCATCTGGTAAATGTGTAACTTTATTTTGCTAACATTGAAATCAGTAGCTGAATCCTGATTTTAGAGCTGATGAATCCTGAATTCAAATCATCTTGTAAATGTGTAACTTTATTTTGCTAAAATTGAAATCAGCTGATGAATCCTGAATTCAAATCATGTTGTTGCCATATTAGCATACATTACAAAAACTGAAATCGGCAGATGAATCCTGATTTTCGAGCTGATGAATCCTGAATTCAAATCATGTTGTTGCTATATAAGCATACATTACAAAAACTGAAATCGGCAGATGAATCCTGATTTTTGAGCTGATGAGTCCTGAATCCAAATCATCTGGTAAATTTGTAACTTTATTTTGCTAACATTGAAATCAGCAGATGAATCCTGATTTTCGAGTTGATGAGTCCAGAATTCAAATCATCTTGCTGATTTTCATGTTTATTTTACCACAATTGAAATCAGCAGATGAATCCTGAATTCAAATCATCTTGTAAATTTGTACCTTTATTTTGCTAACATTGAAATCAGCAGATGAATCCTGATTTTAGAGCTGATGAATCCTGAATTCAAATCATCTGGTAAATTTGAAACTTTATTTTGCTAACATTGAAATCAGCAGATGAATCCTGATTTTAGAGCTTATGAATCCTGAATTCAAATCATCCTGCACATTTGTAACTTTATTTTGCTAACATTTAAATCAGAAGATGAATCCTGATTTTAGAGCTGATGAATCCTGAATTCAAATCATCTGGTAAATTTGTAACTTTATTTTGCTAATATTGAAATCAGCAGCTGAATCCTGATTTTGGAGCTGATGAATCCTGAATTCAAATCATCTGGTAAATTTGTAACTTTATTTTGCTAACATTGAAATCAGCAGCTGAATCCTGATTTTAGAGCTGATGAATCCTGATTTCAAATCATCCTGCACATTTGTAACTTTATTTTGCTAACATTGAAATCAGAAGATGAATCCTGATTTTAGAGCTGATGAATCCTGAATTCAAATCATCTGGTAAATTTGTAACTTTATTTTGCTAACATTGAAATCAGCAGCTGAATCCTGATTTTAGAGCTGATGAATCCTGAATTCAAATCATCTGGTAAATGTGTAACTTTATTTTGCTAACATTGAAATCAGCTGATGAATCCTGAATTCAAATCATGTTGTTGCCATATTAGCATACATTACAAAAACTGAAATCGGCAGATGAATCCTGATTTTCGAGCTGATGAATCCTAAATTCAAATCATGTTGTTGCTATATAAGCATACATTACAAAAACTGAAATCGGCAGATGAATCCTGATTTTTGAGCTGATGAGTCCTGATTTCAAATCATCCTACACATTTGTAACTTTATTTTGCTAACATTGAAATCAGAAGATGAATCCTGATTTTAGAGCAGATGAATCCTGAATTCAAATCATCTGGTAAATTTGTAACTTTATTTTGCTAACATTGAAATCAGCAGCTGAATCCTGATTTTGGAGCTGATGAATCCTGAACTCAAATCATCTGGTAAATTTGTAACTTTATTTTGCTAACATTGAAATCAGCAGCTGAATCCTGATTTTAGAGCTGATGAATCCTGATTTCAAATCATCCTGCACATTTGTAACTTTATTTTGCTAACATTGAAATCAGAAGATGAATCCTGATTTTAGAGCTGATGAATCCTGAATTCAAATCATCTGGTAAATTTGTAACTTTATTTTGCTAATATTGAAATCAGCAGCTGAATCCGGATTTTGGAGCTGATGAATCCTGAATTCAAATCATCTGGTAAATTTGTAACTTTATTTTGCTAACATTGAAATCCGCAGCTGAATCCTGATTTTAGAGCTGATGAATCCTGATTTCAAATCATCCTGCACATTTGTAACTTTATTTTGCTAACATTGAAATCAGAAGATGAATCCTGATTTTAGAGCTGATGAATCCTGAATTCAAATCATCTGGTAAATTTGTAACTTTATTTTGCTAACATTGAAATCAGCAGCTGAATCCTGATTTTAGAGCTGATGAATCCTGAATTCAAATCATTTTGCTGGTTTTCATGTTTATTTTACCAACATTGAAATCAGCAGATGAATCCTGATTTTTAAGCTGATGAATCCTGAATTCAAATCATCTGGTAAATTTGTAACTTTATTTTGCTAACATTGATATCAGCAGATGAGTCCTGATTTTGGAGCTGATGAGTCCGGAATTCAAATCATGTTCTCAATTTATAACTATTTTGCTAATATTGAAATCAGCAGATGAATCCTGATTTTCGAGCGGGTGAGTCCTGAATTCAAATCATCTTGCTGTTTTTCATGTTTATTTTACCAACATTGAAATCAGCAGATTATTCCTGATTTTCGAGCTGATGAGTCCTGATTTCAAAGCATCTTGTTAATTTATAAGTTTATTTCACCCACATTTAAATCAGCAGATGGGTTTTGATTTTGCAGCTGATGAGTCCTGAATTCAAATCATTTTGCTGATTTTCATGGTTATTTTACCTACATTGAAATCAGCAGATGAATCCTGATTTTCAAGCTGATGAGTCCTGAATTGAAATCATCTTGTTAATTTGTAACTTTATTTTGCTAACATTGAAATCAGCAGATGAATCCTGATTTTCGAGTTGATGAGTCCTGAATTCAAATCATCTTGCTGATTTTCATGTTTATTTTACCAACATTGAAATCAGCAGATGAATCCTGAATTCAAATCATCTTGTAAATTTGTACCTTTATTTTGATAACATTGAAATCAGCAGATGAATCCTGATTTTCAAACTGATGAATCCTGAATTCAAATCATGTTGTTGCTATATAATCATACATTACAAAAACTGAAATCGGCAGATGAATCCTGATTTTCGAGCTGATGAATCCTGAATTCAAATCATGTTGTTGCTATATAAGCATACATTACAAAAACTGAAATCGGCAGAAGAATCTTGATTTTTGAGCTGATGAATCCTGAATTCAAATCATCTGGTAAATGTGTAACTTTATTTTGCTAACATTGAAATCAGCAGATGAATCCTGATTTTAGAGCTTATGAATCCTGAATTCAAATCATCTAGTAAATGTGTAACTTTATTTTGCTAACATTGAAATCAGCAGCTGAATCCTGATTTTAGAGCTGATGAATCCTGAATTCAAATCATCTGGTAAATGTGTAACTTTATTTTGCTAACATTGAAATCAGCAGCTGAATCCTGATTTTAGAGCTGATGAATCCTGAATTCAAATCATCTTGTAAATGTGTAACTTTATTTTGCTAAAATTGAAATCAGCTGATGAATCCTGAATTCAAATCATGTTGTTGCCATATTAGCATACATTACAAAAACTGAAATCGGCAGATGAATCCTGATTTTCGAGCTGATGAATCCTGAATTTAAATCATGTTGTTGCTATATAAGCATACATTACAAAAACTGAAATCGGCAGATGAATCCTGATTTTTGAGCTCATGAGTCCTGATTTCAAATCATCCTGCACATTTGTAACTTTATTTTGCTAACATTGAAATCAGAAGATGAATCCTGATTTTAGAGCTGATGAATCCTGAATTCAAATCATCTGGTAAATTTGTAACTTTATTTTGCTAATATTGAAATTAGCAGCTGAATCCTGATTTTGGAGCTGATGAATCCTGAATTCAAATCATCTGGTAAATGTGTAACTTTATTTTACCTACATTGAAATCAGCAGATGAATCCTGATTTTCAAGCTGATGAGTCCTGAATTGAAATCATCTTGTTAATTTGTAACTTTATTTTGCTAACATTGAAATCAGCAGATGAATCCTGATTTTCGAGTTGATGAGTCCTGAATTCAAATCATCTTGCTGATTTTCATGTTTATTTTACCAACATTGAAATCAGCAGATGAATCCTGAATTCAAATCATCTTGTAAATTTGTACCTTTATTTTGATAACATTGAAATCAGCAGATGAATCCTGATTTTCAAACTGATGAATCCTGAATTCAAATCATGTTGTTGCTATATAATCATACATTACAAAAACTGAAATCGGCAGATGAATCCTGATTTTCGAGCTGATGAATCCTGAATTCAAATCATCTGGTAAATGTGTAACTTTATTTTGCTAACATTGAAATCAGCAGATGAATCCTGATTTTAGAGCTTATGAATCCTGAATTCAAATCATCTAGTAAATGTGTAACTTTATTTTGCTAACATTGAAATCAGCAGATGAATCCTGATTTTAGAGCTGATGAATCCTGAATTCAAATCATCTGGTAAATGTGTAACTTTATTTTGCTAACATTGAAATCAGCAGCTGAATCCTGATTTTAGAGCTGATGAATCCTGAATTCAAATCATCTTGTAAATGTGTAACTTTATTTTGCTAAAATTGAAATCAGCTGATGAATCCTGAATTCAAATCATGTTGTTGCCATATTAGCATACATTACAAAAACTGAAATCGGCAGATGAATCCTGATTTTCGAGCTGATGAATCCTGAATTTAAATCATGTTGTTGCTATATAAGCATACATTACAAAAACTGAAATCGGCAGATGAATCCTGATTTTTGAGCTGATGAGTCCTGATTTCAAATCATCCTGCACATTTGTAACTTTATTTTGCTAACATTGAAATCAGAAGATGAATCCTGATTTTAGAGCTGATGAATCCTGAATTCAAATCATCTGGTAAATTTGTAACTTTATTTTGCTAATATTGAAATCAGCAGCTGAATCCTGATTTTGGAGCTGATGAATCCTGAATTCAAATCATCTGGTAAATTTGTAACTTTATTTTGCTAACATTGAAATCAGCAGCTGAATCTTGATTTTAGAGCTGATGAATCCTGATTTCAAATCATCCTGCACATTTGTAACTTTATTTTGCTAACATTGAAATCAGAAGATGAATCCTGATTTTAGAGCTGATGAATCCTGAATTCAAATCATCTGGTAAATTTGTAACTTTATTTTGCTAACATTGAAATCAGCAGCTGAATCCTGATTTTAGAGCTGATGAATCCTGAATTCAAATCATCTGGTAAATGTGTAACTTTATTTTGCTAACATTGAAATCAGCTGATGAATCCTGAATTCAAATCAGGTTGTTGCCATATTAGCATACATTACAAAAACTGAAATCGGCAGATGAATCCTGATTTTCGAGCTGATGAATCCTGAATTCAAATCATGTTGTTGCTATATAAGCATACATTACAAAAACTGAAATCGGCAGATGAATCCTGATTTTTGAGCTGATGAGTCCTGATTTCAAATCATCCTACACATTTGTAACTTTATTTTGTTAACATTGAAATCAGCAGATGAATCCTGATTTTAGAGCTGATGAATCCTGAATTCAAATCATCTGGTAAATGTGTAACTTTATTTTGCTAACATTGAAATCAGCAGCTGAATCCTGATTTTAGAGCTGATGAATCCTGAATTCAAATCATCTTGTAAATGTGTAACTTTATTTTGCTAAAATTGAAATCAGCTGATGAATCCTGAATTCAAATCATGTTGTTGCCATATTAGCATACATTACAAAAACTGAAATCGGCAGATGAATCCTGATTTTCGAGCTGATGAATCCTGAATTCAAATCATGTTGTTGCTATATAAGCATACATTACAAAAACTGAAATCGGCAGATGAATCCTGATTTTTGAGCTGATGAGTCCTGATTTCAAATCATCCTGCACATTTGTAACTTTATTTTGCTAACATTGAAATCAGAAGATGAATCCTGATTTTAGAGCTGATGAATCCTGAATTCAAATCATCTGGTAAATTTGTAACTTTATTTTGCTAATATTGAAATCAGCAGCTGAATCCTGATTTTAGAGCTGATGAATCCTGAATTCAAATCATCTGGTAAATTTGTAACTTTATTTTGCTAACATTGAAATCAGCAGATGAATCCTGATTTTAGAGCTTATGAATCCTGAATTCAAATCATCTAGTAAATGTGTAACTTTATTTTGCTAACATTGAAATCAGCAGCTGAATCCTGATTTTAGAGCTGATGAATCCTGATTTCAAATCATCCTGCACATTTGTAACTTTATTTTGCTAACATTGAAATCAGAAGATGAATCCTGATTTTAGAGCTGATGAATCCTGAATTCAAATCATCTGGTAAATTTGTAACTTTATTTTTCTAACATTGAAATCAGCAGCTGAATCCTGATTTTAGAGCTGATGAATCCTGAATTCAAATCATCTGGTAAATGTGTAACTTTATTTTGCTAACATTGAAATCAGCTGATGAATCCTGAATTCAAATCATGTTGTTGCCATATTAGCATACATTACAAAAACTGAAATCGGCAGATGAATCCTGATTTTCGAGCTGATGAATCCTGAATTCAAATCATGTTGTTGCTATATAAGCATACATTACAAAAACTGAAATCGGCAGATGAATCCTGATTTTTGAGCTGATGAGTCCTGATTTCAAATCATCCTACACATTTGTAACTTTATTTTGCTAACATTGAAATCAGAAGATGAATCCTGATTTTAGAGCAGATGAATCCTGAATTCAAATCATCTGGTAAATTTGTAACTTTATTTTGCTAACATTGAAATCAGCAGCTGGATCCTGATTTTGGAGCTGATGAATCCTGAACTCAAATCATCTGGTAAATTTGTAACTTTATTTTGCTAACATTGAAATCAGCAGCTGAATCCTAATTTTAGAGCTGATGAATCCTGATTTCAAATCATCCTGCACATTTGTAACTTTATTTTGCTAACATTTAAATCAGAAGATGAATCCTGATTTTAGAGCTGATGAATCCTGAATCCAAATCATCTGGTAAATTTGTAACTTTATTTTGCTAACATTGAAATCAGCAGCTGAATCCTGATTTTAGAGCTGATGAATCCTGAATTCAAATCATCTTGTAAATTTGTGACTTTATTTTGCTAACATTGAAATCAGCAGATGAATCCTGATTTTAGAGCTGATGAATCCTGAATTCAAATCATCTGGTAAATGTGTAACTTTATGTTGCTAACATTGAAATCAGAAGCTGAATCCTGATTTTAGAACTGATGAATCCTGAATTCAAATCATCTTGTAAATTTGTAACTTTATTTTGCTAACATTGAAATCAGCTGATGAATCCTGAATTCAAATCATGTTGTTGCCATATAAGCATACATTACAAAAACTGAAATCGGCAGATGAATCCTGATTTTTGAGCTGATGAGTCCTGATTTCAAATCATCCTGCACATTTGTAACTTTATTTTGCTAACATTCAAATCAGAAGATGAATCCTGATTTTAGAGCTGATGAATCCTGAATTCAAATCATCCTGCACATTTGTAACTTTATTTTGTTAACATTGAAATCAGCAGCTGAATCCTGATTTTAGAGCTGATGAATCCAAATCATCCTGCACATTTGTAACTTTATTTTGCTAACATTGAAATCAGCAGCTGAATCCTGATTTTAGAGCTGATGAATCCTGAATTCAAATCATCTTGTAAATTTGTAACTTTATTTTGCTAACATTGAAATCAGCTGATGAATCCTGAATTAAAATCATGTTGTTGCCATAGAAGCATACATTACAAAAACTGAAATCGGCAGATGAATCCTGATTTTCGAATTGATGAGTCCTGAATTCAAATCAGGTTGTTGCTATATAAGCATACATTACAGTAACTGAAATCGGCAGATGAATCCTGATTTTCGAGCTGATGAATCCTGAATTCAAATCATCTTGTTGCTATATAAGCATACATTACAAAAACTGAAATCGGCAGATGAATCCTGATTTTTGAGCTGATGAGTCCTGATTTCAAATCATCCTGCACATTTGTAACTTTATTTTGCTAACATTGAAATCAGAAGATGAATCCTGATTTTAGAGTTGATGAATCCCGAATTCAAATCATCTGGTAAATTTGTAACTTTATTTTGCTAACATTGAAATCAGCAGCTGAATCCTGATTTTAGAGCTGATGAATCCTGAATTCAAATCATCTTGTAAATTTGTAACTTTATTTTGCTAACATTGAAATCAGCTGATGAATCCTGATTTTAGAGCTGATGAATCCTGAATTCAAATCATCTTGTAAATGTGTAACTTTATTTTGCTAAAATTGAAATCAGCTGATGAATCCTGAATTCAAATCATGTTGTTGCCATATTAGCATACATTACAAAAACTGAAATCGGCAGATGAATCCTGATTTTCGAGCTGATGAATCCTGAATTCAAATCATGTTGTTGCTATATAAGCATACATTACAAAAACTGAAATCGGCAGATGAATCCTGATTTTTGAGCTGATGAGTCCTGATTTCAAATCATGCTGCACATTTGTAACTTTATTTTGCTAACATTGAAATCAGAAGATGAATCCTGATTTTAGACCTGATGAATCCTGAATTCAAATCATCTGGTAAATTTGTAACTTTATTTTGCGAATATTGAAATCAGCAGCTGAATCCGGATTTTGGAGCTGATGAATCCTGAATTCAAATCAACTGGTAAATTTGTAACTTTATTTTGCTAACATTGAAATCAGCAGCTGAATCCTGATTTTAGAGCTGATGAATCCTGATTTCAAATCATCCTGCACATTTGTAACTTTATTTTGCTAACATTGAAATCAGAAGATGAATCCTGAATTCAAATCATCTGGTAAATTTGTAACTTTATTTTGCTAACATTGATATCAGCAGATGAGTCCTGATTTTGGAGCTGATGAGTCCGGAATTCAAATCATGTTCTCAATTTATAACTATTTTGCTAATATTGAAATCAGCAGATGAATCCTGATTTTCGAGCGGGTGAGTCCTGAATTCAAATCATCTTGCTGTTTTTCATGTTTATTTTACCAACATTGAAATCAGCAGATTATTCCTGATTTTCAAGCTGATGAGTCCTGAATTGAAATCATCTTGTTAATTTGTAACTTTATTTTGCTAACATTGAAATCAGCAAATTAATCCTGATTTTCGAGTTGATGAGTCCTGAATTCAAATCATCTTGTTAATTTGTAACTTTATTTTGCTAACATTGAAATCAGCAGATGAATCCTGATTTTCGAGTTGATGAGTCCAGAATTCAAATCATCTTGCTGATTTTCATGTTTATTTTACCAACATTGAAATCAGCAGATGAATCCTGAATTCAAATCATCTTGTAAATTTGTACCTTTATTTTGATAACATTGAAATCAGCAGATGAATCCTGATTTTCAAACTGATGAATCCTGAATTCAAATCATGTTGTTGCTATATAATCATACATTACAAAAACTGAAATCGGCAGATGAATCCTGATTTTCGAGCTGATGAATCCTGAATTCAAATCATGTTGTTGCTATATAAGCATACATTACAAAAACTGAAATCGGCAGAAGAATCTTGATTTTTGAGCTGATAAGTCCTGATTTCAAATCACCCTGCACATTTGTAACTTTATTTTGCTAACATTGAAATCAGCAGATGAATCCTGATTTTAGAGCTGATGAATCCTGAATTCAAATCATCTGGTAAATTTGTAACTTTATTTTGCTAACATTGAAATCAGCAGATGAATCCTGATTTTCGAGTTGATGAGTCCTGAATTCAAATCATCTTGCTGATTTTCATGTTTATTTTACCACAATTGAAATCAGCAGATGAATCCTGAATTCAAATCATCTTGTAAATTTGTACCTTTATTTTGATAACATTGAAATCTGCAGATGAATCCTGATTTTCAAACTGATGAATCCTGAATTCAAATCATGTTGTTGCTATATAATCATACATTACAAAAACTGAAATCGGCAGATGAATCCTGATTTTCGAGCTGATGAATCCTGAATTCAAATCATGTTGTTGCTATATAAGCATACATTACAAAAACTGAAATCGGCAGAAGAATCTTGATTTTTGAGCTGATGAGTCCTGATTTCAAATCACCCTGCAGATTTGTAACTTTATTTTGCTAACATTGAAATCAGCAGATGAATCCTGATTTTAGAGCTGATGAATCCTGAATTCAAATCATCTGGTAAATTTGTAACTTTATTTTGCTAACATTGAAATCAGCAGATGAATCCTGATTTTAGAGCTTATGAATCCTGAATTCAAATCATCTAGTAAATGTGTAACTTTATTTTGCTAACATTGAAATCAGCAGATGAATCCTGATTTTAGAGCTGATGAATCCTGAATTCAAATCATCTGGTAAATGTGTAACTTTATTTTGCTAACATTGAAATCAGTAGCTGAATCCTGATTTTAGAGCTGATGAATCCTGAATTCAAATCATCTTGTAAATGTGTAACTTTATTTTGCTAAAATTGAAATCAGCTGATGAATCCTGAATTCAAATCATGTTGTTGCCATATTAGCATACATTACAAAAACTGAAATCGGCAGATGAATCCTGATTTTCGAGCTGATGAATCCTGAATTCAAATCATGTTGTTGCTATATAAGCATACATTACAAAAACTGAAATCGGCAGATGAATCCTGATTTTTGAGCTGATGAGTCCTGAATCCAAATCATCTGGTAAATTTGTAACTTTATTTTGCTAACATTGAAATCAGCAGATGAATCCTGATTTTCGAGTTGATGAGTCCAGAATTCAAATCATCTTGCTGATTTTCATGTTTATTTTACCACAATTGAAATCAGCAGATGAATCCTGAATTCAAATCATCTTGTAAATTTGTACCTTTATTTTGCTAACATTGAAATCAGCAGATGAATCCTGATTTTAGAGCTGATGAATCCTGAATTCAAATCATCTGGTAAATTTGAAACTTTATTTTGCTAACATTGAAATCAGCAGATGAATCCTGATTTTAGAGCTTATGAATCCTGAATTCAAATCATCCTGCACATTTGTAACTTTATTTTGCTAACATTTAAATCAGAAGATGAATCCTGATTTTAGAGCTGATGAATCCTGAATTCAAATCATCTGGTAAATTTGTAACTTTATTTTGCTAATATTGAAATCAGCAGCTGAATCCTGATTTTGGAGCTGATGAATCCTGAATTCAAATCATCTGGTAAATTTGTAACTTTATTTTGCTAACATTGAAATCAGCAGCTGAATCCTGATTTTAGAGCTGATGAATCCTGATTTCAAATCATCCTGCACATTTGTAACTTTATTTTGCTAACATTGAAATCAGAAGATGAATCCTGATTTTAGAGCTGATGAATCCTGAATTCAAATCATCTGGTAAATTTGTAACTTTATTTTGCTAACATTGAAATCAGCAGCTGAATCCTGATTTTAGAGCTGATGAATCCTGAATTCAAATCATCTGGTAAATGTGTAACTTTATTTTGCTAACATTGAAATCAGCTGATGAATCCTGAATTCAAATCATGTTGTTGCCATATTAGCATACATTACAAAAACTGAAATCGGCAGATGAATCCTGATTTTCGAGCTGATGAATCCTAAATTCAAATCATGTTGTTGCTATATAAGCATACATTACAAAAACTGAAATCGGCAGATGAATCCTGATTTTTGAGCTGATGAGTCCTGATTTCAAATCATCCTACACATTTGTAACTTTATTTTGCTAACATTGAAATCAGAAGATGAATCCTGATTTTAGAGCAGATGAATCCTGAATTCAAATCATCTGGTAAATTTGTAACTTTATTTTGCTAACATTGAAATCAGCAGCTGAATCCTGATTTTGGAGCTGATGAATCCTGAACTCAAATCATCTGGTAAATTTGTAACTTTATTTTGCTAACATTGAAATCAGCAGCTGAATCCTGATTTTAGAGCTGATGAATCCTGATTTCAAATCATCCTGCACATTTGTAACTTTATTTTGCTAACATTGAAATCAGAAGATGAATCCTGATTTTAGAGCTGATGAATCCTGAATCCAAATCATCTGGTAAATGTGTAACTTTATTTTGCTAACATTGAAATCAGCAGCTGAATCCTGATTTTAGAGCTGATGAATCCTGAATTCAAATCATCCTGCACATTTGTAACTTTATTTTGCTAACATTGAAATCAGCAGCTGAATCCTGATTTTAGAGCTGATGAATCCTGAATTCAAATCATCTTGTAAATTTGTGACTTTATTTTGCCAACATTGAATTCAGCAGATGAATCCTGATTTTAGAGCTGATGAATCCTGAATTCAAATCATCTGGTAAATGTGTAACTTTATTTTGCTAACATTGAAATCAGAAGCTGAATCCTGATTTTAGAACTGATCAATCCTGAATTCAAATCATCTTGTAAATTTGTAACTTTATTTTGCTAACATTGAAATCAGCTGATGAATCCTGAATTCAAATCATGTTGTTGCCATATAAGCATACATTACAAAAACTGAAATCGGCAGATGAATCCTGATTTTTGAGCTGATGAGTCCTGATTTCAAATCATCCTGCACATTTGTAACTTTATTTTGCTAACATTCAAATCAGAAGATGAATCCTGATTTTAGAGCTGATGAATCCTGAATTCAAATCATCCTGCACATTTGTAACTTTATTTTGTTAACATTGAAATCAGCAGCTGAATCCTGATTTTAGAGCTGATGAATCCTGAATTCAAATCATCCTGCACATTTGTAACTTTATTTTGCTAACATTGAAATCAGCAGCTGATTCCTGATTTTAGAGCTGATGAATCCTGAATTCAAATCATCTTGTAAATTTGTAACTTTATTTTGCTAACATTGAAATCAGCTGATGAATCCTGAATTAAAATCATGTTGTTGCCATAGAAGCATACATTACAAAAACTGAAATCGGCAGATGAATCCTGATTTTCGAACTGATGAATCCTGAATTCAAATCATGTTGTTGCTATATAAGCATACATTACAAAAACTGAAATCGGCAGATGAATCCTGATTTTCGAGCTGATGAATCCTGAATTCAAATCATGTTGTTGCTATATAAGCATACATTACAAAAACTGAAATCGGCTGATGAATCCTGATTTTTGAGCTGATGAGTCCTGATTTCTAATCATCCTGCACATTTGTAACTTTATTTTGCTAACATTGAAATCAGAAGATGAATCCTGATTTTAGAGTTGATGAATCCCGAATTCAAATCATCTGGTAAATTTGTAACTTTATTTTGCTAACATTGAAATCAGCAGCTGAATCCTGATTTTAGAGCTGATGAATCCTGAATTCAAATCATCTTGTAAATTTGTAACTTTATTTTGCTAACATTGAAATCAGCTGATGAATCCTGATTTTAGAGCTGATGAATCCTGAATTCAAATCATCTTGTAATTTTGTAACTTTATTTGGTAACATTGAAATCAGCTGATGAATCCTGAATTAAAATCATGTTGTTGCCATATAAGCATACATTACAAAAACTGAAATCGGCAGATGAATCCTGATTTTCGAGCTGATGAATCCTGAATTCAAATCATCTTGTAAATTTGTAACTTTATTTTGCTAACATTGAAATCAGCTGATGAATCCTGAATTAAAATCATGTTGTTGCCATATAAGCATACATTACAAAAACTGAAATCGGCAGATGAATCCTGATTTTCGAGCTGATGAATCCTGAATTCAAATCATGTTGTTGCTATATAAGCATACATTACAAAAGCTGAAATCGGCAGATGAATCCTGATTTTTGAGCTGATGAGTCCTGATTTCAAATCATCCTGCACGTTTGTAACTTTATTTTGCTAACATTCAAATCATCTTGTTAATTTGTAAGTGTATTTTGCTAACACTTGTGTAACGATATATCTGTAAGAGACATTATTTTGTGATAGATTCCTTACCTAAGAATATCCTCAGGCATCAGAATGGATCCGGAAAGTTTTCCCTAGCAATACACCTGCGCGTCAGTAGGTGGCGTTCGGCAGCTCCTTGTTCGTCGCTGGCATCGTATGCGCCGAGATGATGTCACGGAGACTACTTAGGCGCCACCCATGCGCGCTGATATCAGTTCTGTACACAACTTTCCGCGCCAGGAACGCAGAGCCATGCAAGATACTACCACTGGTGCATTGAATCTAGGGCCCTGAAAGGGATGACCTTAACCCTAGTAACCAGTTCGCAGAACGGGGAGAGAGGGTGGGGCGGTAAGGAATCTATCACTAACTAATGTCTCTTACAGGTAAATCATTACACAAGTAGCAACTTGTGCACCTGAAAGAGACACGTTAGTGATAAATTCCTTACCTTAGAATAGATACCCCAGCAATGCCAACCCCGGTGGTGGGACTGTGAACAAGATTACAACAGAAAGTCACGGAGAACAGAACGGCCAAAGAAGCCGACTCTCCAGATTTGACTATCAAGGCAGTAATGCTTGGTAAACCTGTGCAGCGAGGCCCACATAGCTGCCTGACAAATGTCCTGCAAGGGAAAGTTGCATCCAAAGGCAGTAGTGGCTGGTAAAATGGGCACGCAGCCCCATAGGAGGATTCTTCTTAGCCAACGAGTAACAGGTTTTGATGCAAAGAACGACCCACCTAGAGATGGTCTGTTTATTGGCTACGCGAGCGCCAAAAAAGGTTGGGCCGTGCACAACGAGCTCGTCATCTACCCGGAACAGTTGTGTGCGCTTCAGATAGAATGAGAGCGCACATTTTGGGTTCAGATGGTGGAGCCTCTCCTCCTCTTTCGAAGGATGCCGAGGTGGCAAGAAGGTGGGCAAAGTGATGGTAGGCCAGATGTGGCAGGGTGTAACAACCTTTGGCAAGAAAGAAGGACGGGTCCTTAAAACCACCTTGTCTGGATGAACAGAAAGGAAAGGAGGTTTAGAAGAAAGAGCCTGGAACTCTCTTCTGGCAGAGGTGATAGCAACCAGGAAAGCAGTCTTTAGTGTGAGAAGTCGTAAAGGACAGTGGTGAAGGGGCTCAAGGGAGCGCACATCAAGTAAGTCAACACAAGATTCAAGACCCACCGAGGCATTATAAACGGAACCGGAGGAAACGTGTGTGTAATGCCTTTCAAGAAACGACTAACGACAGGGGACTTGAAAAGAGGAGGCTGGTCTGGAAGCCGGAAGAAGGCAGAAATAGCCAAGAGATAGCCTTTGATAGTACCCAGAGCAGAGCCCTGCTGGGCCAGAGAAAGGAGGAACAGAAGAACTTCAGAAAGAGGGGCAGAAAGGGGATCCACAGCCTTCGCTGTGCACCATGTCAATAATTTATTCCACCTAAAGGCGTATACCATTTTAGTGGAGGGACGCCTGGCTGCCAAGATAACATCACAGACTGCGGCAGGAAGGTCAAAAGCCGTCAACTGTTGCCACGCATGGAGGTGGAGGCTGGACAGGTTCGGGTGGAAGACCATTCCCTGCTGCTGCGACAGAAGATCCTCCCGAAGAGGCAGTCGGATCAGGGGACAGATTGCCAGACTGAGTAGCTCGGGATACTATACTATTCTTGCCCAGTCCGGAGCCACAAGAATGACTTGGGCCCGGTCGTGCCTGATCTTCTTCAGCACTCTGGGCAGAAGTGGTATAGGCGGAAAGGCATACAACAGACCGCAGCTCCACTCGCGATGAAAAGCATCTCCAAGCGAGTGCCGCCTTGGAAATTCCAACGTGCAGAATTGATGACATTACACGTTCTCTTCGGTGCCGAATATATCTAACCAAGGATCTCCCCACTGCAGAAAGAGGCCTTGCACCAAGTCCGAGGTCAGACGCCATTCGTGATCCAACAAGCATCTGCGATTGAGTTCGTCCACCCTGGTGTTCAGAGAACCAGATGTTGAACCACCGGAGACATACCCCGGTGTTCCAGCCATGTCCAGAGGCGCAGAGCCTCCTGACATAGGGTTCACGACCCCACCCTGCCCTTTTTGTTGCAATACCACACGGTGGTGGTATTGTCCGTGAACACCTGCACTACCTGTCCCTGGACAGAGGGAAGGTAGGCTTTTAGAGCAAGTCGGATCGCCCACAGCTCCAGAAGGTTGATATGGAGCCGGGACTCCGCCGGAGACCAGAGACCCCTGATCTCCGCCTCTCCCATATGGCCTACCCATCCCAGGAGGGATGCGTCTGTCACCATTGTGTGCTCCGGTTGGGGAAGGGAGAGGAATCTGCCATTGACCCAATCGTGGTTCGTGAGCCACCACTGCAAGTGTTGTGCAGTGCCCTCCGAGATCTGGACGTGGTCAGACAGGTTGCCCTGATGCTGCACCCACTGGAACTTCAGATCCCACTGCAGAGCCCGCATATGCCACCTGGCATGATGCACCAGCAGGATGCAGGAGGCCATCAGACCCAGGAGCCGTAGGGTCAATTTGACTGAAACCCGGGATAGAGGCTGAAAGATCGGAACCAGAACCTGAATATCCTGGACCCGCTGTTCGGGAGGATAGACCCGAAAACTGCGCCGAATCCAGAACCGCTCCGATGAACTGGAGCTTTGAGAGGGACTCAGGTGCGACTTCGGCACATTGATGGAAACCCCAGTAATGCAGGAGGTCAGCCTTAGTCTGGAGGTGGGAGATGACTGTTTGGGGCGAACCCGCCTTCAACAACCAGTCGTCGAGATAGGGGAAGACTGAGACCCCCAATCTGCGCAGGTGAGCTGCGACCACCGCCATCACTTTTGTGAACACCCGAGGGGCGCTGGTAAGGCCAAAGGGGAGCACGGTAAACTGAAAGTGCTCGTGGTCCGCCATGAACCGCAGGTAACGCCGGTGGGCCGGCAACATGAAAATAGGTGTCCTGCAAGTCCAACGCTACTATCTAGTCGCCTGGATCGAGAGCAGACAAGACCTGAGCAAGTCAACATCTGGAACTTCTCCTTCCAGAGAATAAGATGAATAAGATGATTTTCAAGCTGATGAGTCCTGAATTCAAATCATCTTGCACATTTGTAACTTTATTTTGCTAACATTGACATCAGCAGATGAAACCTGATTTTCGAGCTGATGAGTCCTGAATTCAAATCATCTTGTTAATTTGTAACTTTATTTTGCTAACATTGAAATCAGCAGATGAGTCCTGATTTTGGAGCTGATGAGCCCTGAATTCAAATCATCTTGCACATTTGTAACTTTATTTTGATAAAATTGAAATCAGCAGATGAATCCTGATTTTCGAGCTGATGGGTCCTGAATTCAAATCATCTTGTTAATTTGTAACTGTATTTTGCTAACACTGAAATCAGCAGATGAGTCCTGATTTTGGAGCAGATGAGTCCTGAATTCAAATTATGTTGCTGCTATAGAAGCATACATTACAAAAACTGAAATCAGCAGAGGAATCCTGATTTTCAAGCTGATGAGTCCTGAATCAAAAAAGCTACGGCATAATTAGAAGTTAGCATTTTCCCTGTAATCAGCTGCACTCTGCATCAAAAAATCAAAGAAGAGGTACTATTCAGACAGAATTAAAAATGCTAAATGTGCAAATAAAGAATTCTATAAAATTCTCAAAGAATTTCGAAAACCAAATTGAGTAGAAGCAGCTCATTCTGTTACTCAGGATTTCACAGACAACCTGGCAACACATTACACAGCCACAGACACGTGGGATTCATATTTAAAACAACTACAAAGCACAGCACCAACCCATTTCCAAAACAACAATTGAAGAATACCCTAACCCAGCCTCTTCATTCCTTCCAACACTTTTCACACAATGAATTTATAAACCTGGTCAAGGCAAGTAGGCCTACCGCCAGCCCTTCTGACCTGTATCCACCGCAAACCTTTAAGACAATTCATCTAACAACCACTGCTGTCACACCAGTAAGAAACATCAACAATTTCTTAACTACCGGAATATTTCCAGAAGAACTCAAAAAGTCATACATGCGCCCATTACTGAAGAAAACAAACTAGGACCCACTGAACCCTTACAACTACAGACCAGTTACAAGGGACCATTCCTAGGCAAACTGATAGAAAGAACAGCATTTGCCCAGATGCCACAATTAATTGAAGATAATGCCATACTTTCAGACTTCCAAATGGGATGCTGCACAGAATCTGCCCTCATTGCCATCTGGGATGACCTGGAGAACACAGCTGACCGCAATGGGTTTGCTGCGCTACTTCTCTTGGACCTCTATGACCTAACTTTCTGAAAGCCTCACATCTAGGGAAGTCCTGGGCGGTGTGGCTTGTGTGAGTGCCACTGTTTTTCCTAACCCGAATATCCTACAAATGTCATTGAAAAAGCAGAACAGAAAATTCTGGAATTTGTTGGTTATAGCAAATGCCCCATAACTGAGGGTTCCCACACTTCTATCAATAAAACAGCATCATGTGTGTTGGTGCACCCATCATAATTGAAAGGAACAGGCCAATGATTCGATAGTGTAATGTCCAAGCGTCTTCACACGGACAGAGGATTGGATTAGTTCCGCCCTGTGTAGTACACCCACCCACCCAAATGGGGCGGTGCTTTTATGTTATTAAAAGGTAAGAAATTGTAAACTTTGTACTCATACTTTGATATTTATAGCCCAATCAAGTAAGGAACATTCTAAAATTCATACAAACAACATCACCCTGTGTTTCCCTGAGACTCTGTCTTTATTTCGGCCTGGGCTTGGCTGGCACCTCAACTCCAGACATTTAGTAGCAGACCCCTTTGAAAGCTCCAGATCAAAAACAGTCCCTGGCCTCTAGTGTGTAGATCTCCAGATTACATTCAGAGAGTAGGGGGGGCTAGGTGGCGCACAAGCAGAATGGCCGCACTGTGGTGAGGCTCCTGCAGCTCGGTGCATTCATCCCATAAAATATCCTGCCCAGCTGGTCTAAATCAATCACTGACTGCGACACTGCAACGCTACTCTGCCCGTGCCTGCCTACTGTGAGTTTAGAGCCCAGGGCGTGTTCCTGACTGCTGTTCTGCCGACGCTGTGAAACCCCAGCTTTCAGTGACTTGAGCGCCTGGAACTGCTGCTGTGATCAGCTTGCCACGCAAATACCGCGGCGCCCACGTGTACACTAGGCCTCTCATCGGTGGCGGCTCATAATCTGGACATGAAAGATCATTGGGGTGAGTCTTGTAAATAATCTATCCGTGAAGCGCATAGCTGCACATTATCCTGCGAAAGCCTGCCTCGAAAGACGTCTCACAGACTTAGCCACCCCGTTGCTGCTCTCGCTGTCCCTGCCTCTCCCACCGGCCCTGTGTCACCTTTATCATCTAGGGCGGAGGCACAGCAACACCAGCGGAGTTCCTACAGTCCCTTAGCACCGTACGCACCCCTACAGCACAGTGTAAGCTGTCGAGACTGGCGAGCTACAAATTGTGCCAGAAGCCCTCCTTTAACCAAAAAAAGCGCCATGGTGCAACTTAATTAGGCGCTTCAGCATTGTGGCAGGAGAGGAGTGGAACTGCGGCCAGCTAACACAGGACGGTGACGGTCAGCGCTGCTTTCTGCCCCCCTGTGTGCACGTTCTGCGGCGCACGCACCTGTGTGTGATAAAGCCTTGCGCTGCACAGATACTGGTCCTGGGCCCATTGTAGCCTATGTTATACCCTGTGGGGACGGGAGATACCGGGTGGCACCACACCGCCATAATCATTTGGGGCGGAGTCACAACGGCACCAGCATAGTTCCTACAGCCCTTTGCCCACAACCCTGCAGCTGCCAAAATTGTTGGAACTGAATCCCTTACCCTGTAATGATCCCTTAATACAGCGCACGCCACTGCAGCGCATTGCAGACCGCCGGGACAGGGGTGCTGCAAACTTTGTTAGAAGCCCTCATTCCTAAAGCGTTGCAGTGCAACTTCATCAGGCGCATCAGCATCGTGAGCAGAGCGGAGTGTGCATGCGGCCAGCCAACATAGGACTGCGACTATCAACACTGCTCCCTGCCCCCCTTGTGCAAGCTCTGCAGCGTACGTGCCCGTACATGGTAAAGCGCTGCCCTGCGCAGGCGCTGGTCATGGGCCCTTGTGGCCTTTGTTATAACCCGTGGGGACCGGAATTGCCGGGTGGCGACAACAGAGGCTGCAGCTTAACCCAACGCACCATGTTTTTGAGGACCGTGGGCCCACACTCCTAGCTGTCGTGCGAAGTGACAGACGAGTCAGTGCACCATATCAGAACTGACTAGCGAGACCCCCTCAGACATCCTACAGCAAACATGAGGAAGACCGATCCAAAACAGCTGCGACTAGTGTTCGATGCCAGGAAAGGCAGTCGTGTGCAACAAGAGGATTCCACTGCAGCCAATGATGCGCCTACGCCAGGGTCGACTCTAATACCCGATAATGATATGAAAGCTATACTCCTTGTATGTCCGCCAGGGCCATACAACGTTAGCCAAGAAAATGGACGCGATGACAACCCGAATGGACGCCATTGTGCATAAGCTGGAGGGCCATGAAGAGCGCATTAAAGAGACAGAGAGGCGTATCTCTGACACCGAGGACGCTACTTCCCATCCCCAGGCAAACATGGTACATATGGACAAATTGCTGAATGTCATCAGTGCAAAAAATGAAGATTTGGAGGCGCGCAGTAGAAGGAATAACATACAGGTTCTTGGCATTCCTGAGAGCACCAACACTGGGAAGATGGAAGAGTATATTAAGCGGCTCCATCGTAACACAATTGGCGCTGAATCCTTCTCGCCCCGATTTATTGTTGAACGGGCACACAGATCACTTGGAGCCAAACACCCTCCGGGAAGCACGCCTCGCCCCATCATCGCCTGGCTGCTAAATTACCGAGACCGGGATATTGCTCTCAAAGCAGCCAGAGAGAAGCGTCAGCTAACCTTTGTCGATAATCACTTCACCATCTACCCAGACTTTACAGCAACTGTGCAGGAAGAGCGACGCAAATTCCTGCCTGCCAAAAATAAATTGCGAGAGGTCCGAATCGATTACGTACTCCTCTACTTGGCGCGCCTACGTGTTACTCACCAAGAAAAGCAGACATTTTTCACCAAGCCGCACCAAGTGGACAATTTCTTGAAATGGCTCAGACATCGCAACAACCCCTCCACCACTCCGTATTCATCACCCAGATCCGGATCACCGTCCACAGAGCAGTAATGGCCAGGGGCTCGGTGGGGGTCATACCCAGCAGTACCGGAAAGGTTGTATCGCGGCGGTGGTGGTTGACCGCAGGCGCTACATACTTAGGACACGGCTGGATGATGACGACCTCTAACTCTGGGGCAAGACCGGCTGCCTGGCGGCAAACCACAGATAAGTGACAATATGAGGGACCATGGGCCACTAAGTTCACCGGGCACCCTTGCCATCTCAGAGCTAAGCTGTTCCAATGATGTGGCTCTCTGAGGGCGGGGATTATACGTGCATGTCCCTAGGAGAGCCCCCCCCCAAAGGGCGCTCCCCCTTTGTTCTGAGCTGCGGACTTACATGCAGCTCTTTCTTGAGGTTTTGGAGGGTTGGGGAGGTGTATACCATACTGGCATGTTTGGGATGCTTCAGTGGGAGGGGGAGGGCACAGGGTTGTTTTCTACGTTTATATGCAATACCCAGACCACATAAGATGAAATATTGTGTTGTCGCAGATTTAATTTTCCTCACAGGTATAGAGTAGCTAGCATAATCTTCATCATAACTCACAGATACATATGGCTAAACTAGCGTCTTCCCCGACTGTACAGATCCTTTCCTGGAATGTCAGGTGACTGGGGGATCCTATGAAACGCCGTCAAGTTTTGGCATATTTAGATAGGCATGAGGTTCACATAGCAATGCTCCAGGAAACCCACATCAATCCAAGGCACAGCGACACATTTGCCAGTAAATGGGCAGAGCACAGAATTTTCTCTTTATACTCCTCGTACTCCAGAGGACGGCCATACTTATTAAAAAAAAAATTCCCTTTGCTCTGCCGGATCCACACAAGACCAAAATGCCCGATACTGCTTAGCGTGGGGCAGGCTAGGCAGAGATTCTGTTACCCTAGCTTGCTGTTATGGCCCCAATGTAGATTCTGACGACTTTCTTAATGTGCTGTGGGGTAAGATCATGGAGACAGGCTCTACCCACCTTATATGGGGAGGAGACCCTAGACCCTGCTGTAGACATATCTAACCCCGCCCGCACCATTACACTGGCTCATAGAAAGCACTGCGCAGCATCACGCTAACTAATGGCCTACTGGACGCCTGGCGCCATTTTAATCAACATGTGGCTGAGAGCACACACTACGCAACCCAATTCTCGTCTTGGGTTCGCCTAGTCTACTTCCTACTTACACGTGGGTTGGGCCCCTTGCTCTCCAGCGTCACGCACTTAGCAAGAACATATTCTGATCACGCTCCTGTAAAACTAGCTCTTACACCCACAGGAGACGATGCACTACAAAGGACCTGGCGACTCCAGCCCCCCAGCACTGCTTGATGCGGTGTTCCATGACGAACTGGGGCAAGAAATACAAGAGTTCCTACAGAGAAATAAAGGCTGCGTATATAATGTGGAAACCGTTTGGGAGGCCTCCAAGGTCACAATTAGGGGGTTTTTCATTTCCAAAAGCTTGGGCGTGCTGCGGGATATACAGGGTTCTCTGAAAAAATTAGAAACTGAGATCAACCACCTAGAGACGCGGCTTGCACTGATCGGCAGGTCAAGCGAGAGCTTTGGGATAAACTAAGTGAGTACACCGACACCGCCGACAGGGAAGTGAAATTTAGAGGCAAACACTGGATTGCCAGACGGTATGGAGAGGGAGAATGTCCTGGGAAGGTACTGGCTGTAACGATACAACAACCCCGTTTTTCCAATCATGTGCTGGAAATGACGAGTCCTGGGGCTGTCATATATAGGGACCCTGCTGACATACTCCGCATCTTCTCCACACAGTACTTCTCACTGTACACATCACAAAGGCATGATAAACTAGACCTAAACGCCTATTTAGAGGATGTAGCATTAGGGTGGCTGGGCGACGCCTAACAGGAATTTCTAAGTGCCCCCTTTGAACTGGACGAAATATGAGAAGCACACGAAATCAGGACAGAATTCTATAAAACATACATAGATTATTTAGCTCCTATCCTTCAAGAGGTGTACGAGGATGCTTTAGATAATGGCATACTCCCCCCCGTCTATGAGGGAGGCACACATCACATCCCTGCTGAAACCTGGGAAATCCGCTCTCCATTGTGACTCTTACAGGCCGCTCTCTCTTATCAACTGTGACACCAAAATCCTGGCCAAAGTCATAGCCAACAGGCTGAATTTATTCATGGACAAGCTGGCCTTCCCCGACCAGGCGGGCTTCATTCCCGGCAGAGCGACCACACAATCTCCGTACGTTCTTTGTGATTCTCCATAACATAGACCCTGATTTGCCACTCGCTGCTGTATTCCTGGATGCCACCAAGGCGTTTGATTCTGTCGAATGGGATTACTTACTAGGGATCCTGCGTCGCGTAGGCTTCCCCCATTGTTTCTCTCCTGGATCCGGTTGCTCTGCCACCTTCCTGTAGCGAAAGTCTGCATAAATGGACACGTATCACAGGCCTTTCGTATCTCCAGGGACACTCGGCAGGGGTGCCCCCTCTCTCCCCTGCTCTTCGCGCCTTAGCGGTAGAACCCTTGGCAGCCAAACTGCGCCAACACCACCAGGACATAGCTCTACGATGCAACCTGCGTCACATCTAACTATCTCTTTATGCAGATGATATCACCCTATATGTTCGCGACCCGCAAACTAACCTTAATCCACTTCTCCGTGAATTCCTTCTGTTTGGGAAATTATCAGGGATTCACATAAACTGGGGAAAGTCGTAAATCTTCCCCCTTACCTCTGCGGCCGCGCCCTTTCCCCTTGATTTCCCGCTAGAGTGGTGTCAGACATGCGCTACCTCGGGATCCGTATTACCAGAGACAGGGAAGAGCTCATGGGCTTGAACTATGGTAGAGCCTTGGATCATATTTCAAATAACGTCACTCGCTGGATCTCTCTGCCCCTCTTGTTGGCAGGTCGTGCCTCCCTGATCAAGATGGTGGGTCTCCCACAGTTGCTATATTTGTTGCTAAATATCCCTTATAATCCCGGCCAACATTTTTTCACTGCCTTACGAGCGGAAATGGCCAGACATGTATTGGGGGGTAAACTGCCTCGATTACAATGGAGCATACTCACCAGGCCCTGTGCACAGGGAGGCTTTGATAGCCCGAATTTCAAGCTGTATTACACATGCGCTCAAGCTCACTACGCCTTTTATTGGTTCCATCCTCCCTGCTAAATGCCACAGGTCGCAGTGGAGCACTGGCTGGCCGACCCTATACCCCTAGATGGCGTGCTGTACTATCGTCTGTCATTGCGGGATAAGACACCAACCACAGTCACCTGCACTGTCAATGCCTGGCATCGCATATTGAATGTATCACAATGACCTATGCTCTACTCCCCACTACTCCCACTAACATATCCTCCCCGCATGCAACTCCTACAGGAAAAGGGTTTCCGCAAACTCCCAGACTGGACCAAAATCACTACGTGTGGTGACCACAATGGACAATTTCGGACGCAAAACCACATATTCTGAGTGACACGCCCATCCCCACTTGACGTCCTCCTTTAAGTGTTGTTGCAACAGGGTCTCCGTTCTGTCACTTCAGAGTTTCCTCATGAGCCCCCTACATTGGCCTCCCATGCACTTGGTGCTGCAGGCCCTTACCCCTGGGTATATGGTCTCCACACTTTACCACAACATACATACGACACAAGAGACGCCACCATGCCCCTCCAGGGCGCGCTGGGACTTGAAGCTCGGTCATGTGCTCACAGATGACGAATGGATGTAATGTTGTTTGCAAGCGGAGCAAATCTCAGCAAGCAATAAATTGCGTATTACACACTACAAATTTCTACATCGCTTGTATTATACCCCAGTAAAAATGCACAAATATAAGTTGAAAGAAACTGATCACTGAGAACACTGCAACGCCCCGAAGGCCGATTTTCTCCACTTAGCCTGGGAATGCCCTAAAGTGTATACATACTTGGAGCAGGTGGTCAATGCCTTGGACCAGATGACAATGCTGTCCCTAGAGCGTACTCCCCTGGTAGCCCTGCTTGGCTATATGAAGCCTATTGCTAAGCTGTATCGCAAATACCTCACCATTGCCTTACTAATGGCCAGGCGCCGTGTCGCATGTCGATGGGGCAGAGGGCGAGCACCAAAATTCAAAGAATGGCTCACTGATATACTATATTACCAGGAGCAATTAACTAATTATGCAGACTTACTTCCCAGGGCCTCACGTCCCAGGGATATATGGGACCCCCTAAAAGCTTACCTACTCATACATCCCCCACACGAGGCTGTGGCCAATGCATCAACATAGTCTTTTCAGTTACGCATCCTCCTGAAACCTTTAGTGGTGCACACACCTTACATCTTAGCCCCCACGTCATCCTCACCCCCACTCACGACTCAACACTGGTAGTGGGAGATGAGCACTAACATCACATTATTGCTGTTTGAGATTGTCATGCGGTACGAACTTATGCCTAATGTACAAATATTAATGATGTACGGATTACCCAGCATTGTAACTGAGGGTGTAATGCACTATTGCACTGAAGAAACGACTGTATCAATAGTATGGACTTCGACGCTAGTACTCCACATCGAGCGACATCCTTGTGAGGAAAGCATTATTGTTAAATGTTTTGTTAATCACATGCCTCTCTGCACATATTTGATATTGCGATTGTAAGATCTTATTGTGGTATAAAGCTAATAAACAGAGTTTTAAAAAAGATAGAAAAATATTCAGAGAGTAACCGCTGCAATAATTACCCGGAATGCAGCCTTTATGCATACCTTGCATGAAGGGCATTTAAGATCACAGTTAGTATAGGTACAAGTTTGTAAGAGTTGTAGGAGGAGGCATTATTACACGTTTCCTATTGTTCACTACGACAAGAAATGTCACACAAAATCTCATACTCGAATCAGCCA
The DNA here is from genome assembly GCF_964261635.1 of Lissotriton helveticus. NCBI lineage: Eukaryota > Metazoa > Chordata > Amphibia > Caudata > Salamandridae > Lissotriton > Lissotriton helveticus. The sequence continues at coordinate 689,710,152 of NC_136073.1, read as the reverse complement.
TATTGGAATTAGGAAGCTATAGAAGCAACAACTTTCTCCCACACCCTTTGCTAGGCAACCGAATGCCTACGTTATCAAACACCCTCGCGAAGTGAAAAAACTGGTCCACACTTCAAAAAGAAGTAATCCTTGATCCTACATACGAATGGTGGGTAAACTCTCTAGCTCTCAATGAACAGTATTACTCAATGTATTTAGTGCACGGATGTGCCTTCTTATTGCGGCACTCTGCTGCATTCTTAGTTTGCAAAGCATCGGAATAGGAATGAGAACTTGAAAAACAAAGTACGAGTTACTTACCTTCGGTAACAATGTATCTGGTAGAGACGATTCTAGCTGCAGATTCCTTAACGTAGAATTATCCCCAGGTGTGAATCTGGATCCGGAAACTTTTTGCCACCGCAACCCCGCGTGCAGGGGGGACGGCATCACACGACTCCGCCCAGGCGAAGTCCGCGCAAGTGACGTCAGCGAGGTCACATAGGTCCCACTCCGGCGCTTCGGAGAACTCTGAGCCATCAGACAAAACTGTGGGAGTATGGGAACAGCGTGCGAAAGAACAGGAAGAAGGAATGGTGAGGAATAACACCAGATAGAACAGTGTCAAGCACTGCAGTATCCAAAAGCAGGGAAAAGAATAAGAACAGAGCACAGCCCTGAGCAGCAACCTGCCAGTACGGAGATAGCCCCGCGGAGACAAGGAACATATATATAAAAAATGACATGATAACATGCAGCAGGACTACAACCCCAACCAATCACAAGAAGGGGAACCAGTCCAGGACAAACCAGGAACGACCCCCCTCCAAGACAGCCCCATCACATAATATGACAACCCCTATAAGGAACAAAGGGCAGAGGCACCGCCAAAAGACCCCAAGCTAGAGGATAGCGGAGGGGCCAGAACCCAAGTAAGAAAGGGAAGAGGTAGGGGAGGGGCAAAGGTGGGGTAGGCCCCAACCTGGAGCAACCAGAGAATAAGGGCACAGAAGTTCTCATAAACCCATCCTCCACCGAGTAAAAAGGGGAGGAAAAAGAGCAAAGGAACAGGACGAACATCCTGACAGAAGAGCGACAGAAGGCACTCACTGAAGACAGAGCCATCCGCAGGAAGGTGAATGCAGAAGACCAAGCCAAGGGTCCTCGCTGAACGGGGAGGAAGGGCGGGCCGTGAAGGAATCTGCGGCTAGAATCGTCTCTAATAGATACATCGTTACCAAAGGTAAGTAACTCGTACATCTGATAGAGACTACTAGCCGCAGATTCCTTAACGTAGAATAGATACCCTAGCCATACCCATGGGGAAGGAGGGTTTGCAAGAGGGCCCACCAGCCTGGACATAACAGAGGGTCCCAAAGAGGACAAGTCAAATGGAACCCCTACAGTCAGAAAGCCACCGACCCCTAAGGGGATGCGGGAAGAACAAAAGAAGAGGTAGCCCGTTCACACTCAGCAGAGGAAACAAGGGCAGGCAAGAGGAGGCCAAAACCACGCCTACGCAAGGCAAAAAAACCTTCATCCAAGGCCAAGGCAAGGAAGAGGAGATCAACCTAGAGACTCCAAGGAGACGAGGTAGAACGAAGGCAAGTCCCCCACCGGGGACACACCCAGTGAAGAGGGCAGCTGAGTCTACCGCAGCCAGAAAGCAAGAGACCAGACAGAATGGCACCGACAGCAATAAAGCAGGCGGAAGCAGAGAGAGAGAGAGAGAGAGAGAGAGAGAGAGCCTGGGGCACCCAGGAAGAACCGGGCAGGCTGGGCACAAAAGAGGAAGGAACACCATAGGGCAATGCCCTCAGGGCAAGCCAGACGCCAGCCTAAGACAGAGAGCAGGAAGGCGTAGAAGGACCCTGACACGCATCAGGGAGGAGCCACACGCAACTCAAAAAGAAGCGGAACCAGAGCCATGACGTTGGGCCGCAGACAGCAGGCCAGGCCAGGAGAACAGCACAGCGACCCCGGAGAAGGATACACCGGGACGCAACTCAAGGCATACCAAGTCAACACCAAGAAAGTTGCACTTGCAACATACTTCAACTCCATAGAGAGCCGAGGGCCGAAGGCGACCACAGCTCCCAAGCAGAGAACAAGCTATATAACAGCTACTACTAACCCACATAGGGTAAGTTAATTCCCAAGACATGGGAAACGTCTTAGGAAGAAACTTCCGCAGCAGAGGACAACAGAAAGGACCCCGGAAAAAACACCACAGAAGGCTTGTCAAGCAGCCAAAGAGAAAACCAGAAGGCCTAATCTCAGGGCCAACTTGCTGCATATAACTCAAGGCAAAAACACACAGTAAAGAAGGGACGGCCAGCAGCCAACAGAACTTCAGTCCCCCTAAAGAGGACTCAAATGCGCATGAGCACACAGATCACACAAGTGGGGGCGACCCGCCCCAACGAAAGTACAACTCCTGAAAAACACATCAACTCAAAGGTCACTGATGGGGAGAAGAAGGAAGAGGAGGAGGAGGCCGAAGCCCCGCCAAGAACCTCTGGAGGATGGCCGAGTCAGCAGTGGCGTGGAACAAAGAAGTGCCATCGAAGGGAAGGTCTACCAGCTGTTCCCGAACATTCTCTGGGAACATACTGTCCCAAAGCCAAGCATGGCGGTGAAGGGCAACCGAAGAAGCCATGGCATGACCAAGCACCTCCGAGATGTCCAGAGCGGAGGGAAGAATAAACGCCGGCAGCTCCCGGCCATCTAATGCATGGTGCTGCAAATCAACAACAGCACCCTCCTGAGAGGCGTCAGACCCAAGGGACTCCGCCGAGTCCCACAAGCAAGAAGTGGCCCTAGCCAAGACACATAAAGTGTTAAGGGCCCGCAGAGCCGCACTGGTCGAAGCAAACATATTGCGCCCCCAAGAGTCCAACCAACGGGCCTCCCGTGACGGGGGAGACAACAGCAGGGGCAGGGAGGGAAAGGCAGTCAGCAAAAGGGGACTTCTGGCAGAGGGGTGGAGGGAAATATACATTGGGTCACGAGGTGCTGGCAGGTGACGGTGCAGAAGGTGTTGGGGCACCGGATCCCCCGTGGCGGGACGACCCCAAGTCCCCAACACAGAAGAATGGAGGGAACCCTCGAAGTGAAGCAACAGCTCCCTACCACCAGAGCCCTGGTGGAGAACTTCCAGAAGATGATCTGCGGGGAAATGGGAAGCTGGATCACCCTTGCTCAAATTTCCCACAGCTGTGGAAACAGCAAGAACGAAGGCCGCACACGCCTCCGTAGGGCCACGCTGTGGAGAAAGAAGCTCCTCGGTAAGTGACGGCTGCAAGCTAAGAAGGCCGTCCCCCAAGCCAACCGGAGTGGGGAAAGGCCAGGTCCAGAAAGGAAGAAGAGGGACCGAGGAGTGGGGGACCTGTGGCTCCACCGGTGAAGACCGCGGTGACAGTGAGGAGACGTCTTTTGATGACATCAGGGAAAAAGCCACGATGCTGCGGCCCGTCTCCGGCGAGGACGACACAAGCAGGCGCCGAACCTCCGGGGAAGAGGAGGCGTCTGAAGACGAGTCCCGACCCGATGCCTGTCTGGTGCCATAGAGTCCGCAACCTGAGACAGGACGTCGTCGTCGTCCAGCACCAGACTGGCCTCCGCCACAGCACATGGTGCAGGAGACCGGGGTTGGGCAGGAGCCGGGGCAGATAAGGGACGGCGCCGACTCGACCTCCGACGAGGCAGTCGCCTGCATGGAAGGACAAGGGGGACCCGGGCAGTGACAAGGAGTCCCCGCCAGCCGCAACCCATGAGAGGACGAGACAGGCCCGCCGACCCCCACGGCAGCGCCAGGGCAGACTAAACCTCCGACGAGGCAGCTGCCTGAGTGGCGCGACGAGAGGGACCCGGGGAGGGACAAGGAGTCCCCCGCCAGCCTCGACCAATGATGGGACGAGAGGGGTCTGCCAACCCCTGTGGCACCTCCCAGAACAGCAGCTGCCGGCACCGTGGCAGCGTCACCTCGGCCTCAGACAAGATCGCTGCCTGCCCAAAGGGCCGAGAGGGGCTCGAGGATGCGACCCGAGCCACGCCGACCTCCCCGCAACACCACAGGGACTCCTGCAGGAGTTTGCGGCGAAGCATAGGCGCCGTGGTCCGAAGGAGAGAGCCCCGAAGGGCCGCACCCCTACGGCACCACATCCTCCAAGCCTGGATCTGAACCAGTCGGCGCCAGGCCAGAGCTGCCGGCGATGCCGCGGAGGGCCCCGCACAACGCAAGGGATCCGCAGACGTCCTGGAGGAGAAGGAGGAGGAGGAGAAGCCAGAGATGCCTGCAAAGCCACCGCATATGTCTTCATCTGGGCTCTCGACGCCCCCACACCGGGAAACAGTGGATAGGGGGACGAGATGTGGGCCGCATCACCCGCGGAGAGCCATGCCGCCAACAGGCCGGAAACCAGCCCTCAGGGACAAACTGCAACACTTACCGACAGGTGAGCAACGCTCTTGCAGTTTAGGAGAAAGACGAGGATGGTGGCAGCGGCTCCGAAAAGCTTCCGCAGAAGCTGATTGAGGTGATGAAGCCGTTCTAGACATGCGAGCCAAGAGAAGTTTCATCCGGCGCTCCCGCCGCGACTTCGGCTTCAACTGTTGGCACGCCTCGCAATCAGTGGAGTCGTGATGTTCCCACATGCAAATGAGGTAAGGGTCCGTCGACGACATCAGGTGTCCAGAAGATGAGCACGTCTTAAAGCCGAAGGCAATAGCGAAGGGGAAAGGCCTGTGGATCGGTCGTTTTTGTGGTGAGTGCTGAGGCGGCGTACCCGTTTGAGCTCTATTACTCATGGGTTACCTTTCCTGCGGTCAATGTGGGTTCTGGTACGTTTCACGTTTATACTCCCACGGCCGTGCCTCTAAACTACACCCCATATAGGACACTGGAGATCCCTATTTCTGCCTGGCAGCATCGAGTTTGGTTTGATGGCGCCCTTCCCCAATCGGTACCGGCGGTTCGGTTGGGCCTTTTGTCTATTCCCGGGGCCACGTGGCCGGTTTTGACCGGTTACACGCCGCATCCGCATTATCTGCACGTTACTATTGATGAGTTACATGCGCTCTATGCCTTCCTCGTTGGAGTGCATCGGGCCTTAGTGCAATACGTATCCCACAACGTCCAGGTGGGGGCCACCTGGTGCTGCGGGGCAACCAGCTGGACCGGCCGGGTTATGGGCAAGCGGCCTCAAGATAAGGATGATATGCCTTTTTCGCTTGCTGAGAAATTTGACCAGCTGGAAGCAGTATTTCCTAATACGACTCCTGTTGAGAAACAGGATTCTGATGATAAGTTTGCAGACAGACTTAATACCAGAGGTACCTGATTGTAAAACCTGGGGTAAGATATTTGTGACAGTCTATACTAAGTGCTTCGGCACTCCGTCCATGGCTGTCCTGCCCTCCGTTATTAAGCGTGTACAGGATGAACATGGTGTGGAGGCGCCTGTTGAATTGGGAATGAGACTCGTAGTGTTTGATGTAGTTTCCGATCTCATCCTTGTTAATGTTAAGGGAGATGCGGTGAGCTTCCAGGTGTCTAATGCCTTACACGATGTCCCCGATGCTGATAAACCCCGGCAGTTACCGAAAATAATTGCGGAGGCTTATAAGACCATTGGCCGCAATAGTCTGGGTGTTAAGCCTTTTGCTAAGACACCAGCGCAAAAGCAAATAAAGGTGGCAAATTCTGATAAAGATGATCGCCCCAATTTTCCAAAGCAGAATTAGTATAAGAATAAAAAACAGGGGAAACAGCAACAGAAACAGGGGTCACGTCCTGATTTGCCGATACCTGTGTCTACTGAGCGCATGTATGATTTGCGCGACCGCGCTAATTCCAAGTCACCTGATTGCTTTCAGGTTCCTGACCAACGTTCTCCTCGCTCTTTGCAGGATACATCGGTCTCACCAACCGGTGGGAGAGACTGCGGCAGAGGTCGGGGTGCCTAACAAAGCCGTGAGCAGCCCGCAAGACAGAAGGTAAAGGCAAGCAAGATGACTTTCCTCGTCAACGACCCCACTTTCAGAAGAAGACAGTTGCAGCTTTCACAGTGAGGTATGCCACTAATGGTGAGAACACAGCTTCGGAACCTGACATGGGCGCTGACGCTGCTAGACAGCGTGACGGAAATTACAGTAGCACTGGAAACATTGCGTCCATATCTGAAGGCGACAGCAACTGACACGTTCATTGCTGTTGAGACAGCTGACACTAGAGTGGCTCCCCTGACAGACTCTATGACATAGTCCTTTTGATTGAAGGTGACATACAGCGTACTAGAAAAGGGGTATTTTGGGAATATCTGACCTCTACCTATGACATTTTGTTGGCGGAGGCCGACTGGCCCCCACCCTTCGTTCTGACCGCTCTGAGAGGGGAGGAGGTAATCCTCCCTAGTTTTGCACACACTGGGCCGAAGGAGCAGGCGCTGAATTTTGCAGAGGAGTGGACTAAGGTGCTTGCACCGGCGTTGTACCGCACTCAATAAGGATGGGACAAATTTTCCCCAGACACGAGATACCATTGCGGTCTATGCCACAGCCTCAACCCCAATATCCTATGCGAAGTGAAGCGAAAGCTCCTGTGGCGGAAATCCTTGACCAATTGGAATATCAAGGTGTGATTGAAATGTGTGTGTCTCCGATGAATAATCCTCTTTTTACTGTGACCAAGCCTGATGGCTTGTACCGTTTGGTATTGGATTACCGGCACTTGAACTCTCATTATCGGACCTGCGCGGTACAGAATACTCACAGTTCAGCCCTTGTGGATAGTCTCGTGCGTAAACGGTTTAAGACCACACTTGACATATCTAATGGCTTTTTCAGCCATAATCTGTCCTCTATTAGTAGTCAATGGACAGCTTTTACCTGTGGCGATAAACAAAAACAGTTCAGAAGATTGGCCATGGGCTACAAAAACAGCCCGGCGTCTTAGCTGCTCGCATACTCTCTCTTTTGAAGGGACTCAACCCTGATGCGTGCTCATATGTGGATGATATTTATCTCACAGACAACGAATTATGGCTGTATTTGTGTCGGATTGACAGCATCATTTGTATGTTTGCGAACTTCGGTTACAAATTTAACTTTGCTAAATCACTCATTGCAGAGTATACAGTGTTGTTCCTAGGATATGATCTCAACAATGAAGGTCGAGGTTTGGCACCTCACTTCCTGGAGAAATGCTCCTACAACTCTCAAAAAGCTACAATCTTTACTCGGCTTTTTGAATTTCGGGCGTACTCACATGGCCGATTATGCCCAGCGTATCAAGCCTCTTTATGCCTTGGTACAACCTCCTTTCACCAAATCTTGCTGGCTGCCTGAACATTCTGCAATCTTGCAATCTTTGCAGGCTGATCTTCTTGAATCTAAATACTTACTGACTCGTGACAACCACACCAACCTGGTAATAAGATTTGTACCTGGGGCGGTGGGTTTCACGTACCTGACTTTTAATGAGGGTGACACAGTCCATATAGCTTACAAGTCACACTTGTACACTTCAGCTGAAATGTGGTTTTCCTCTGTGGAAAAAGGTTTGACTGCAGTGAAGATGGCGATTCTAAAGGAACGGGAACTGTCGCAGGGGAAACGCATGTTGGTTGTTACACAGAATCCGGCCTTGGAGGCAGTGACGAAGGCCAGTGTACCAAATTCAAAAGCTTTCCACCCACGTTGGAAACAATGGGCCACATCCTTGACGTCTGCGGATATCACTTTGGCTTTGATTCCTCTTTGCAAGCTCAGGAGTACTTGCAGTATGAATTTGTTCATCCGGCCATGCGCCCGCTTGAGGATTTCCATTGTATCATCTACACTGACGGATTGGCGCAACCGGCGACGGAGTCAAAGCATGCTTATTCGGCGGCCTGCGCAATAGTGGTTGGTACTATGGTGAATGGAGAGTCCGAGTCCGATGTCGTGCATACGCAGACATTAGGGGACTGTACTGCCCAATTGGCAGAGCTCTGTGCTCTCGTGCTTGCACTGGAGTACACTGACCCTTGTGTAACTACTCTTATTGTGAGCGACTCTTACTACTGTGTTCAGTCTTACAATGACAATTTATTCTTTTGTGTTCAGAATGACTTTCGTGATTCCAAAGGTGGCATGATTAAACACAAAATGCAATGGGTTTGAGGGGCCGAGTTTAAAGAACGTCTGCCACTCGTGTTTGTAATTCATAGTCTTGGTCACCAACGCGTGGGGGTACACGCCCTTGGTAACAGTCTTGCTGACGAAGCAGCCAAAACCGCAGTAGCGACATATGTTGTAGCAGCAGTTACACGTTCCAAAAGTAAGATTGATGATGACATCTTGGTAGCTACTGCCGCAACAGAGAAGGGAGGTAATTACCCTAGAGCTTTCCCTTCTAAATACTTTTATCTTTTAAGTCCTGATAAAGTTCCCTATGTGAGAATTAACGACGTTGGTGACAGATTGATTCCCAACGCGGACCGCAGGCAGAGTTTGATAACAGCAGCTCACGAGGGCATGGCCTCGGCTCACGCCGGCGCGTCAGCTACTGTATCTCTCTTACAACAGCGTTACTGGTGGCGCGGATTGTACAAGCAGACCTGTGATTATGTCCTTCATTGTGATATATGCCAGCAAATTAAACATTCAACTGCTGCGCGCCCGCCACAGACACAGTTGTACATATCTAATAAACCACTTGGGTGTGTCTATTTAGATCACTGCGGTCCTTTCTCCTCAGATACTGCGTGTAAGTACATCTTAGTTGTAGTGGATTTGCGCACGCGCATTATTTGGCTCTGGCCGCAAAGGAGTGCTGATGCCCGAACTGTCATAAGGGATTGGCGTGTCTTTGTGGGAATTTTTGCATGTGGCACCTTTCATTCGGACCAGGGTCCATCGTTCGCCTCTAAGGCGTACAAGGATGCCATGGGTTCATTGGGAGTTCAAATCAAATTTTCGTCTCTATACAGGCCTGAGGGTAGTTCAGTTGTGGAGCGGATGAACCGTGACTTAAAGCAATCCTTGACAGCTAGGGTTTTAGGTACTGGCAGAAACTGGCTGGCCCATCTCTATAGCGTTCAACGTGCACTTAATAATCTCCTTAGAAGGTCTCTGGGTGGGCAAAACCCATACGAAATGCTCTTTGGCATCAAAATGTTTGTTCCGGACCTTGAGGGTCTAGACATGGCGTCGTCTGCCGCATCCTTTGACGTAGATGAACATTCTGCTGTTTTACAGAACCTACAAAAGACCAAAGACGGTCTTGCAAAGGAACACTTGCCCTCCACATCTGATGCTGCTCTTCAGATTCCGGTAGTTGGCTGGCTACCTCGAGTCGGTGACCTGGTCCGTGAGAAGGTGGAGAAAAAGGAGTTTGGCCCCTCTTATCGTGCACCAGTTCCTGTGCTTGGCGTGCAGGGTACAAGAACAGTCATTTTACCTCCACTTCTTGGTCGCAAGGAAAACAGGTACATCTCCATTGACAATGTCAAATTACTCCGAGTGGCCGATTCTTCTTAGTATGACACCAGCGGTCTCTTGTCCAGCAATGCTGAAAAATGTTGTTTTGACTCCGGCGCCTACCACCAGGCCTGACATTGCCATCGAGATGCATACAGACACAAATACTTTATTGAATCTACCGGCTGGTAATCCCCTTGATGATACAGAGTATACCTACCCCACAGATTTGTCGATGCCTGATTTGCAAACATGTGCAGCTAACCAGTCATGCTTTTCATTTGACACTGACACTACAACATCAAAGTCTACATCGAAAATGTCTATTTTTGCCTTTTGGTTTAGAAAATATTTTTTGATACGGCCTTGGACTTACATTTGGCTGGTGCTTTTTTCAATTTTTTCATTCATGTCAATTGGATTTGTGGTGTATTTTTTCCGTTTTGTACATGGCCACTATGTTAAAGAAAGAACTTTAATTAGACTAATTGATGGAACTTTGGCCCCTCACTCCTCATCACACATAATGAAGAGGGACCAGACTTTTGTTAACATCACTGCTTGGCCCGTATTAGATGGGATTGTGTGGGATGCTGTAAAATTTCAAACCCACGGACCAACAGAGGTTATAAATGTTCCCAATGTACTACGTGTTTCAATGGAGGATGTGGTAAAACAAAATATACACTCTGATGATTGGGATGTCCAGGCCGTAGAGGCTCTGTTTTCTGATTTGAAATATTATGCTCCTTTTGATGTTGAAGATTTGTATTTAGACTCAGCCAACTATGCTGATTTGTTGTGTTACCAATATTATGGCAATAATTTCCTGCACAAAGCAAACACATTTAGAAATGTGGTTAATTACACACAATGGGAACATTGTCCAGCTCCCGTTGAGGGCAGCTCAAAATCTCTTTTGGAAAAATGTAAATATTTTACTGATTTTATTCAATCTAATCCTGACGCATTTTATTTTAAGATGATTGCTAAGTCCTCTCCCAAAGTTAGACTCACCCACACTAAATTACTATATTCTAAGTCTTTTCTTGACCAATGAGCAATGTGGGGCTATGAACTGTGGAAATATACTATTAAAAAAATATATATATTTTTATTTGCATTTTATCAAAAAACAACAATTGAATCACATCATCGTATGTCATCATACCCCGCCCCACAGCCCTCCCACCCCTCAGCCACTTCATGAGAAATAAAACAGCAGTCTGTGGTTCAGAACAGTTCACCGGCGCTGTCCACATCCCAGTAAGCAGTGCCATATCACAACAGTCTCGGGGCCCTTCTTGCCATGCACGTGCCCAGTCCCGACTTCTCATCTCACAGACCCCCATTCAGGCCATAATATTTCCTCCATTTATTCCAGACTCTCCCAAATTTCTTGGGGCAACCGCGTGCCTTATATGTGACCCTCTCAGCTGCCATGTAGAGGTCCAGACCCCTCCTCCATTCCTCTATCAGTGGTGTCGCGGCCGCCCCCCAATGCCTTGCTACATCCCTTTTAGCTACCACCAGTGCCAGGACCAGGAAGATTAAAAGTGGGCGTGCGAGATCTATATCATTAGTCATCCCCAGTAGGACAAGTTTGGGATCTACCGTCAGGGGGGCCTCTAATACCGCCCCCAGCTCTCTCATAATCTCCCCCCAGTATACCCGAATCCTTGGACAGGACCAGATTATATGATAGAAGTCCCCCCCTCCCGGCCACACCGGAGGCAATTCGTATCTCCTATCCACCCTATTTTATGTAGTCGTACCCTATCAAAATAGGTCCTATGTAGGACATTAAATTGTATTAGCCTTAGTCTCGACTTAATAGCCACCTCCCTTGGGTGCATGAGAACTGTGTCCCAATCTACGGAGTCCATCTCTCCCACATCCTCCTCCCATTTGCTCCTGAGGGTGACCAGTCCGTCCGGCATGTTGTTCATAAGGGTCCTATACGTGAGTGAAACTGCCTTCTCAGGTATTTGCTCTTGCAGTAGTCGACCTTCCAGAGGGGCATATTCAGGGAGTGTGGTCTCCAGCATCTCCTCTGCTCGCCACGCCGTAGCTGAGCATATTTCAGGTATTGCGTGGGGAGGAGGCCAAATTCTGCCCTCAAGGCTGGGAATGATTTCAGCACCCCTCTTGTGGTCACGTCCCCTACTGTTGAAATCCCTATATCATCCCAAGTTCTGAACCCCTTTAGCTTATTCAGTTCTCGCAGCCATGTGCAATGCAAAAGAGGAGTTTGTCTAGTGGGCCTTTTCTCCCAACCTATAATTCTGGTCGCTCTGTACCAGATCATCAATGTCAGTCTGGTGGCTGGCAGTAACCGTCCCCTCCCTTTGCCCCCAAAAAGATAGTAGCTATACGGGTGGGTGCCCATTGCATGTCTTTCCAAGGCATACGTGGGGTGCATGATCGGTGCATGGAACCATTCATTAATGCTTACCAGGTGGTCCGCCCAGTAGTAGGCCTCGACATTGGGAAGTGAGATCCCCCCACTGTATTGGTGCCGCTGCAGAGTCGACAATGCTATTCTAGACTGTCTGCCCAGCCACAGAAAGGTACGAATTTCCGAGTTCAGTTCCCTGAACACCCTCCGGGGGAGAGGGTAGTATTCATTTTGGAACATGGCCGCCCGACCCAGCAGCGTGAGGGGTAGAAGCCTCCATCTAGCCGAGTCTTCTATAAAAGTACTCACTACCCGTCCGATATTCTTGGCATACAAGCTTTTCTGATCTAGTGTCACAAACACTCCCAGATACATAAATCCCTCAACTGTCGTCTGTAACCTGGTCGGGAGGTTTATCCACAGCTCTTGGCCGCTAGGGTTGTATAGGACGGACTTGTGCCAGTTAATCCTATAGCCCGCATGCTCTCCGTACCGTTCCAGCTCTGCAAAGAGAATCGGTATCGTCATTTCTGGATGCGTGATGAAAAGAAGAACATCATCCGCGTAGAGGGATATATTCTCCTCCGCGACATCCAGCGGCCCTAATCGAAAACCTCTAATGTCAGAGTGTTGCCGGACCGCCACAGCAAGAACCTCAATCGTCAGCGTGAAAAGCAAAGGTGATAGGGGGCATCCCTGCCTAGTTCCCCGCCATACCGGGAATTCGGAGGACAGCGTTCCATTTACCTTGACCATGGCTCTAGGGTCTGTATACAGAAGCTGAATCCATTGTCTGAATTTTGGGCCAAAGCCGAACCGTACTAGGACTCCCTCCAAGAAGGGCCAGTGCACCGCGTCAAATGCTTTTTCAGCGTCTAGTGAGAGGACCCAGTGGGGGTCCCGCCTCTTGCCCACTTCCTGCAACCAGTTGTGAGTCCGGCGGAGATTGAATCTAGTGGCCCTACCCGGGAGGAACCCCGTCTGATCCAGGTGGACCAATTCAGGGATTACCTACCGTAACCTGAGTGCAATTACCGTCGCCAGCAACTTCACCTCGATATTCAAAAGCGATATAGGACGATATGAGGAGCAATCATCCGGCGGTTTACCTTCCTTAAATATAGGGACGATCGTAGCCATTCGATGGTCTGAGGGGAGCTCCCCATCTTGTACCGCCCCTTCAAAAAGGCCCAGGAGGTGACTAGCCAGGAGGTCTGCCATTTTTTTTAAAAAACTCTGCCGGGAACCCATTTGGGCTAGGTGACTTTCCCGCAGCAGCCTGGCTATGGCCCCCTTAACTTCCTCTAGCGCATAGGGGTCTCTAGCTCTGCCAAATCGGTGTCGGCCAGCACCGGAAGCTCAAGGTGTTCCATATAGTGCATGGCATTTTCCTGCGTTCCCAGGTCCCTCGCCTCATAAAATAAACGGTAGTGTGTAGCAAAAGCCTCCGCTATCTGGGCGTCCGTCCCTGTGAGGTTCCCCTGCCTGTCCCTGACCTGTTCTACCCACCGGGCATCTCTCTCCTTCCTACTCAACCACGCCAGCAGTTTGCCTGATTTATCTCCTATGTCATACAGACGGTGTAGTGACGCCAGCGCCTGTGTTTTGGACTCGCCCGTCACCAGGTCTCTATATTGATTTTGAGTATCTGTCATTCTCCAGAGAATCTTCGGGTCCCTACTACCCTGGTATTCCTTTTCTAGGTCTAGTATCCGGGCTTCCAGCGTCTAAAGCTCTCTTCGGGCCTCTCGGTTCTTCTCCGCCAGCCTATTCTGGGCTCTATCCCTCATGACTGTTTTAAAAGCCTCCCACAAAACCACCTTGGAGGGGACAGAACCCACGTTCTCGGCCATATAGACTTTGACGTCAGCCCTGAGACCCTTCAATACGGCCGGGTTCCGCAGGTCCCATGCCGCCAACCTCCAAGAGCCCTCTCGTTGTACCAACCTCCCCCCTACCTTGACCAGGAGCGGAGAATGGTCTGATATCCCCCTGGCTGTGTATTCCGCTACATCACTCCTCGACACTACGTGACGGGCCAGAAATATATAGTCCAGTCTAGAATAGACCTTGTGTGCTCCAGAGAAGGAATACTTCCTGTCTTTGTGGAAAGATACTATTGATCTTAAACCTATTTGGGGTCTAAAGGCTGGCAAGTACAAGGCACAGATGCTTTGCATCGTGCATGTCTAATCCCGAACCATATGTTGTTTTTTAATTCGACTATTTCACAAACCACCTACTTTGGATTGGCTACGTCAAAAAAATTAAATGCTCCTTCTCTTCCTGATTTGGGAGAATACCCTACATGGTACAATCACACCGATAGGTCCCTTAGTGAATTACAGTCTCTGATACTAAATTCGTCTTTTAACATTTCCAGTTTTGATTCCCAGGGTTGGTTGTTGTGGCAAAAAAGTTCAGTTTTATACCTAACATCGTTTTCTGGGTCTGGCCCCTGGCTATACACAGGTTAGGGTGAATCCCCGTTTTGAAAGTGACCATACTGTTACTACCTATTCGGTAGGCAAATTATGTCGAAATTGGCTCAAACATTCCACCTTAGCGTCAGTTAAACTCCATTTGTCCAAATTAACTGAGGATGTTGATCTAAATGATTTTGTTAAAGACCCTGCCTGAGGCAGGTAAAAAAGATGGATTCATGGATTGTATACTGTTTACAACGAAGTTTGGAAACTATCTCAAATAGAAGCAGCTTCTAGATTACGTGCAATTGACCAGGCGAATTTAGAAAAAGTGCTTGCAGTTGTTGTTAACAGCATTAACACCCTTTCTTCCCGAATTTACACATTGGATAATATTGTTTAATCTGTTGTTGATATTGTACAGGATGAAGTGTCTATTCTGTGCCATGGTCAAAATCAATTACGTTGCATTATGCAATTTGCTTGGACATTACAAACGTTAAAGGCTGGAAAAGTGCCTTGGGATTACATGAATACCTCTCCTCTATTTTTACCATTCAATTTAACTATAAACAACAATTTATGCCTATGACGGATGCTCCGTATTCACTTTTGCATATTGAAAAGTTAGAACCATTGCCTTTTTCTGTTGCCGAATATAATTCAGCTGTATGGCTCATTCTTGGGTTAATAACATTGCCTTTTCCCCTATTTAAATTCGATTCATGTATGAAGTATTATGCCATAGGCAGATATGAACCTTTGGGTAGCGCTTATGTCTATGAAGTTTGGTCTCTGCCATTCACCTATAGGTGCCTGAGGGAGGGTAAAGAAGTTTATTTGAATGGTGAAGATTGCACTTCAACACCTGATCACTCATTAGTTTGCAGGAACATCCAATTGCAAGGCTCTTGCAACTCTGACGCAACAAATTTAGCATGCATTTTAAAAGGGAATCCTGTCCCGGCTATGACTCTGACTTTCACAATGCTAGCAAACGGTAGTTATTTGCTTTTAAATAATGAAGATTGCTGTGGTATGCTGGCTGGGATTCCGTACATTGTGACTGTCTCGCCAACGTGTAGTTTGTTGCAAGAATGTGCTATTCCCGCCTCCGCAAGGGAAGCTCGATGTATCCATCTGGCCTTCCATTCCGACCTTGAAAGCAGAGTTCAACAAGATGAGTCGAATAAGGGCTCTATTGTCTCAAAAAGAAGTCGCCCTTACTTCTTCGCGTGAAACATTTGTCCCTCACGTGGTTAACAATCGCACCGAGGTGCATGCCCTTTAAAATACTGATCTCCTCCTGCATTTTGGTGCTTTGATTCACACTATATCCAATGCCTCGTCGACCACAGACTTTTTTTTTTTTGTCAAACAATTTTTATTGCAGAGTAATATATATGCAAACAGGGATCATCATCATTATTGGAGGGTATAGAAGTATTAATGACTTAACAGCAGTCAAGATGTGTAAAAACACAGCCATTCAGCCCTCATCCCGGAGGCAGGGCGGCATTAATGCACAAAATAGGTTAATACATAAGATACTGCGACCATCTCCGATAACGGTCAGTGTGCTATGGCGTCTGCTTTTATTTTTGTCCTTCGTGGGGGAAGCAGTCCCGATGCACTAGTATTGTGGTATATATGTCATAAATGCCCCCCCCTGAAACTATAACTCCCATCCCCCCCCACCCCCCCTGGTGTCAGCGCCTGTGTGTGTTGCAACTGGAAGCACTCCTGGTCTGGGAATCCGGATCATTCGTGATATACTGCGTGTGTGGTACTCCTGGTAGTGTCGTGTCGTGGGGCCATTTATTGTGGTTGGGGCCGATCCGTTCCCCCCTCATCTATCTCCTCCTCCTCCAGTGTGCTATCTCTGAGAGCCTGTACTAGTATTTCCCATGCCATCGCCGTATCCCGTGCCTTATCATCTGAGTGACGGCGGGCCCATTGATAACGGATTGTGCTCTCCGCAGTGGCCCATTTTAAGAATTCGTGTAGCCACCTCTTGTGCGTTGGTCCCACCCTTGATTTCCAGCCTTTAGTCAATTCTCTTTTGGCAAGGAGTAAGCCCATGTCTATGAATTTACTGGATAGCTTGTTGTTTTTGGTGTGGGGGAACCAGTGTAGGATAGTGACTGCATTGTCATAGAGTAGCTCCCTGTCTGTGACCTCGTTCAGAGTCTCCCCTATGGCGGTCCAGTAATCTTGGAGCGCGGGACACCCTCTCAGCATATGTACTAAGTCAGCCCCTATGTGGTTGCATCTAGGGCAAGCCGCGTCAGCCACGTGAAAGTATGCAGTGATCTTCTGTGGGGTGAGGTAGGCCCTGTGGAGGATGTATAGATGTATTAGCTGAAAACGCGCATTCCTGGTGCCCTTTCTAGCTTTACTCACTAGTTGTGCCCATGTCGTGTCTGGGATGTCTAATTGCAGGTCCTCCTCCCATTTAGTTTTAAGCAGCGTGAGAGGCTGCAGCGTTTCGGAGAGCATTCTGCGGTAGAGGCATGTTACAGCTTTAAACGTACCCGCCGACATCATCGCGTATTGACATGCTAGTGAAGTCGTGGGTTCCGACAGCCCTCCTCCCCAGTGCTTCTGCATGGCTCTCACCACCGCTGCGTGCAACAAGTAGTCACCTCTGGGGAGGTCGTACCGCTCCTGTAGAGTCTGGTATGGGGAGAGCACTCCGTCCTCGTATAAATCGCCCAGCATCTGGAGCCCTGCTTCTTCCCAGAGGCGTAACCCCGACCAGTCCCCGCCATGTGGTAGTGCCGTCACCATGCCTAACGGGATTTCAGGGGCATACGGGCGACCAGGCCCGACCCGCCTCTGTGCACGATTCCAGCATTGTCGGAACGTCCGCTCCTCCTGGGAGAGTCCCCCCAGGAACAACTTCTGTCGTAGAGTGATATACGCCAGTACATGGCGAGGGGTACCCCTTTCCCTGCTCCGGTCCCCGATAGACTCTCGCCACCTCCTGCGTAAAGCACTGCAGCTGTCCCGCCAAATAGTACAACTCAAAGTCCGGGACTGCTAATCCCCCCTCGTCTCTAGGGCGGGTTAGTGTCGCCAGCGCAATTCTACGCCTACCCGTGCCCCACAGGAAAGACACCAATATAGTTTTCAGGTGTTTAAAGGTCGACCCCGGTATCCACACGGGGAGGGTCCGGAAAAAGTAGAGTAGTCTCGGCAGAACAATCATTTTCAGGAGTGCCACTCGGCCGGCCATCGAAAGGGGCAAGGTGGCCCAGAAGGACATACAACCCTTCAGTGCACGGACACATCGACCAACATTGCCGTCTAGGAGGTCAGCCGGGTCGTGATAAATGTGGACTCCCAGGTAGCTCAGACAGCGGGGTTCCCATCGCAGGCGGGAACAGAGTGGTGGGCTTTCCACACCCCTCCGGAGCGGGAAAAGGCATGTGTTCGTCCAATTTACCCTCAATCCTGAAATATCGCCAAAGCACTCTAAGAGTGTCTTAGCACCCTCCACCGCCTCATCCGCGTTGTCTAGGAAGAGGAGGAGGTCATCTGCATATAAGGAGATGTGGTGGAGGTCTCCTCTGAAGGTCAGGCCTGTATAGTATGCACCGCTCCTGGCCGCAGCTGCAAGCGGTTCCACCGCTAGAGCAAATAGCAGCGGAGATAACGCGCATCCCTGTCGGGTCCCACGAGTCACCTCGAATTGGTCCGACACCAGCGGCCCGATCCGTACCCTGGCCCTCGCAGTGGAGTAGAGCACTCTAGTCCATTGTATGTATCCCTCTCCCAGCCCGAATCGGCGCATCACTTCGTATAGGTAAGTCCATTCCAGGCTATCAAAGGCCTTTTCTATGTCCACAGCCAGTACGAGGGGGGAACCCGCCTCCAGTGGCGGGGCATCTACCAGCCGTAGCAGTCTACGAATGTTATGCGAAGTATTCCTCGCAGGTCTGAAACCCGACTGGTCTGTATGGATCAGTTCTTGCATATGGGACAACAGCCTGGTAGCCAGCACCGTGCTCAGAATTTTATAATCAGTCGTGAGCATAGCTAGAGGCCTGTAAGAAGCAGGATCAGTGCATTCTCTCCGCGGTTTCAGAAGAGGGATCATTATGGCCTCGCTCATCGACAGGGGGAGTCGGCCTGCCTCTTTAGCCTCGTTATAAACTAGTTGTAGTCTCGGGGCCAAGAGATCCAGGTATTTCCCGTAGAACTCAATGGGGAGGCCATCCATCCCCGGCGTCTTGTTACGCGCCATTCGCTTCACAGCACTGCGCACATCAGATAGTGTAATGGGACCCCCCAGCGCTTCTGCCTGTTCTCGCTCTAGGTGCGGTAGCGGTAAGTCGGCCAGGAAGGCTTCCAGCGTGTCTGAGTTGTCGCCCAAACCGGATTTATACAACCTCTCATAATACGCTCTAAAGCAGTCCGCTATTGCAGGCTGCGTGGCATGGACATGGCCTTCAGGTCCCCGCAGGGCCAAAATCGATTGGCTGTCCCTGCAGGGATTCGCTAGCCAGGCCAGGAGGGACCCTGTTTTATCACCCTCTGCAAGAGTTTTCGTGAGGTATGTCCTGTAATCAAAGCTGCGGAGGCGCTCCACCTCTACAGCCACTGCCTCACGTGCTCTACACACCGTCTCCTGCAGTTCTGGGCGATTAGGGCGGCTGACCTCCGCCTCCCGCAGCGCTCTCTCAGCCCTCTCCAGGTCCTCTATCAATGACCTGCGTGCTCCCGCATATTTCCCGATACAGTGGCCCCGTACCACTACTTTAAATGTATCCCACTCCGTTGCTCTGGAGGAGGTGGAGCCCTCGTTGTCCCCAAAGTACTGGCCGATCCGCGCCTCCAAGTCAGCACGGAAGGGCGGGTCATCCAGAGTGTCGGGACGCAGCCGCCACGTCGGGATTTTTGGGGGCACAGTCATCCAGTCCAGGGACAGGAGGAGCGGGTTATGATCCGACAATGTGCGTGCCAGATACTCCGTGCGGAGCACCGTGGCGAGCACTGCAGGGGAACACAGAAAGGAGTCAAGGCGCACATGCAGGTCGTGGAGGCTGGAGTAGAACGAGTAATCTCGCACAGCGGGATGCTGCGTGCGCCAGCAGTCCGATAGGGCCCAGGCAGTTTGCCATTCAGATCTACATTTCGCTAATCGGTACACAGGGGAGGTGCGCAGCGGAGGGTGCGATCTATCTAGCGTAACATCCGCTATGGAATTGAAGTCCCCACCCATTAGAGTTGGGCCAGAGATATAACTGGCAAGTACCTTGGAGAGTTTGGTAAAGTAAGTAGCCTGATCCACATTCGGCGCATAGACGTTGCAGAGCACTATGAGTCGGCCTCTGAGCAGGCCTTCTACCGCCACATATCTCCCCTCGGGGTCCTCAGTGTGCCTAGTGACCTGCAGAGGAGTACCCGCCCTTATCCAAATCAGTACTCCCCTAGCGAATGCAGAGTAGGTAGTGTAGAATAAGTGGCCTCTCCATCTGCGCTGAAGTGCAATACCCTCCTGCTTAGTCAGATGTGTTTCCTGCAGGAATGCAATCTGCACTCCGCGACGAGTCAGGTATGAGGTCGACCACAGACTTGCCGCACTTTTTTAAAATAGTAAGTTCTGGCCTTGTGACCCCATTCCAAACTATATTTGGTGTTATACCAGCATTATTTCATTCTATTTTTTTCAGGCTCTTCGGCGGTTTACCGTTAATTTTCGCCTTGGCTGCCGGTATACTGCTGTTGATTTGCTTGCTCAAAAATGGCTGCACAATCTGTCACACGACAACCTGCCCCGGCTTCTCCTGCTTCGTAACCAGATGCTTAAATACTATGGAACGCTAACCCTGGCTACCTTGAGTGTGGCGTATGGATTATCTTTCTGGTTTTCGTAATTTACATGCGTGCAGCCTGTCTTCCATTGCCTGGATTGCGGTTTTGAATGGGTTCTGGATTTGTGTCTCTGCAACACGGTGTCTCCTAACCCGGATTATGATCTACTACTGAGTCCCTTACTTGCTCGTGAGTTAGACTGTTCTGGTATCGGAATAATGGCCTGCGCAGTGGCACATGGAGTCCTAGGCAATTGAAACATATGGGCAGCAGCCCATTACTTTCTGGCACGCAGTTATCTCGAAGAACACCGGAGTTGTCCTCTGATGGTGCTAGAGGCTCCGGCTGTCGAAGAACATGTGTATTCCTTCCCATTATTGAATTGGATGGCTCAAATGTTTTCGGATGAGAACAATGACTTCCTCTTGGAAGCAGTTGCAACGTACCGTGCCTATAAGCTGTTGGATTGTAGTGGCAGTTTTCTGACTTCAAACGCGTACTGGGCCCGTGCTTTTTTCATTCATTCTTTTCTCTCTTCTCATTCCATGCTTTCGACACTATACAGTCCCTGCTTGGTTGTGAAATAAAACATTTTGTGGTTACTAATTCGGAATTTTACTCCAAATTGTCCAGTTTGGCAAACTTTGAAGTTGGTTCTGTCTCACTCGAACTTTGCGTTCCAAATAGCCCCCCTTTTTGGGCGTGTTCCGATCAAGGAAGGGTATAGTGAAGGCAGGGCCCTGCTTCCGCACATTGCTATGTTAGCATAGGCTTATTAGAAGTTTAAACACCATTTTACCTTTTTGCTGCTTTTGCACATGACACTACATGTAACTGTTGTTGTAAGTTAGGTTGCGTGAATTTCTTCACATGAGAATGGCTTGTTTTCAACATCCCTAGACTTACATCTCAACCTTAGTCTGCACAGTGAGTGCTGAAGCCTCCAAGTTTATCATAACAATGTTAGGTGTTGTTCGGGCTGATCAGCCCATGCTCTAGACAAACATGCACGCAGCTGCAGCTAGCTGAAATTCTGGCGCCTTTAATATTGCACTGCATGCATGATTTGAACACTTGGAGAAAATCAGTTTCCAGAGAGAGAGAGAGCTTTTGCAGATCCTGATGTGATTCATCTCTACTGATCTTGGAGGTATGGTGTTCCCCATTCAAGCCTAAGAAACCTTCTATTATTATAAAACATAGTTCCTAGTTAGGGAGGGTGGTACCCAAGGCATTATAGGACCAGTTTCCACTATCATTATAATGATTTCTCCTTTTGTGTTTTATGGAATTGTAACAATGCTGATCGTATTATTTTTAATCATATGCCTGCTTATGTTAGCAAAAACACTGCATCTTAGAGCACGTCGTTAAAATAAACATTTTAAACTTCATTGTGTCTGTTTTTACCCATGTTGTGGAACTGGTATGAGAATAAAGCGAAAGAGTGTTCTTGATTCCCACCATTCTTGAGTATATCCTAAGTCGCATTATCTGGGTTGTCTAATCATTGGTACCTTTGCTATTGGATGAAGAGCTAATGAGACACTGATGCTAGTCGGTTAGGGTTTCTAGGTACTAAGGTGAGGTTTTTGGTCCACCACAATTCACTGAGGTCCTGGGTCTCTGTGCACAGTTCTGTGTATGAGCAGAATCCCTGCAACAGGGGCCTGGGTTCTGAGTTCTGGTTTATGGGTCCTGAGCCCTAGGGGCTGGGTTCTGGGTCCTTGGGCTGGGGTCCTGGGTGTGGGTCCTGGTCCAGGGTACTGATACCCTGGTCCTGGAACCTGGGTCCTAGGTTTTGAGACATGGGTCCTAGGTTCTGGTTCATGGGTTCTGAGTCCTCGGGGCTAAGTTATGGGTCTTAAGTCCTGGGGTCCACAGACTGTTACAGGCGCCTGGGTCATGGCTCCTGGGGCCGGGGACCTGAGCCCTGAGTCACGTGGTTTGGATCCCGGGAACTAGGTCCTGGTGCTTGGGTACTGGGTCAAAGGTCCTGAACCCTGGGTCCTGATTCCTCGGGCCTGGTTCCCATAGCCTGGGTCGGGCGACTTAGGTCCTGAGTCAGTGGACTTGGTACAGGGTCCTGAGGCACAGGTCCTTGTGCCCGGGTCCTGAGTCTAGGGCCCGAGTCCTGGCCCGAGTCCTGGGTCCAGGGATCTGAATCATGGGTCCTGGGCTCAGAGTTTTTCAGCCCGGGGTCTTTTTCATAGGGCCTGGGTCCTGGGGTATTGTGCCTGGGTCCTTAGTCCTGGTTCATGGTTCCTGGGGCCTGAATCCTGGGTGCTACCGCATGGGTCTTGGCTCCAGGGGCCTGGGTCATGAGGCCTGGTTGATGGGTGCTGAGTCCTACGGCCTTGTGCCTTGGTCCTAGGGCTGGGTACCGAGGCTGAGTCCTGGGTCTCGACTCTTGGGCCATGGGTCCTGAGTCCTGGGTCCCAAGACTCGGGACCGGAGTCCTGAGGCCTGGGTATTTGTGCCTGGGTCATGGCTTCTGGGTCCTGGGTTGTGGTGTTTGTGTCCTGGGGCCGGGGCCTGGGTCCTGAGTCCTGGGGCTTGGTGCCTAGGGCCTGGGTCCTGTGTCATGGATCCTCGGTCCCGTGGCCTTGGTACAGTCATTATTATTATTATTATTATTATTAAATCGATTTTTGGTATAGCGCATGGCTACCCTTAGGCATCCCAGCGCTGGTTGCGAAGGCATGAACACATTCCTGTTCTACTGCAGCTTCTGGAAGAGCCATGTTTTTAGTTGTTTCCTGAACGGGAGGTGCTGTGGTGTAGATATAAGTTTGAGGGGAAGTGTGTTCCACAGAATGGCTACGTTGTGCGACAACATACGCCCCCTGTTCTTGCCCTCCTACCCTTTTGTACCTTGGCTAGAAACAGATTGGCAGATCTCAGATTACGGTGAGGGCGGTGGAAGGAGACCAGGGTTGAAAGAATTTTTGGGCGTGTGCAATGCAAAGTGATTTGAACATAACACGCTCGGATATGGGGAGCCAGTGCAGTGCTCTCAGTGCTTGCTTGGCTGATTGTTTCCTGGGGATGTTGTATCGTAGTCTAGCTGCGCATTCTTATTATGGCGTTAGGGGTGCCTAGGTAGAGTGTGTTGCAATAGTCTAACTGGGGGAGTATCAGAGCTTGTACCATAGTTCTGAGTGCGGAATCTGGGAGAAGAGGTAGAATTTTCCTAAGTTGTTTTAAAATGCCAAAACATGTGGCTGCCACTTGTACCGCTTGATGGTCTAGTTTTAGTGACTTGTCCAGACAGATTCCAAAGCTCTTTATTTTTTCCTTGGGTTCGGGAATTGGTCCAAGGCATGCTGGCCATTTTAAATCTGTGGGGCCACTGACTTGATTACCGAGGATCATAAGTTCAGTCTTGTCCCCGTTGAGCTTCAGGTAAGACCGATCCATCCAGATAGCCACCTTCGTCAGACATTCTTCCAAGTCAATTGTGCTGCCATCAGGGTGGTTGAGGGCTACCACAAGTGGCGTGTCATCGGCGTATGTTACTATACGGCTCCAAATGGTGTAACTAGATCGGCAAGGGGTCTCACATACACGTTGAACTGTAGTGTAGTTCCTATATTCCCAATAGGCTCTGCGCATTGGAATAATATATCCTATAGATTAGACGTAGGACTGAGGTCGAATGGGTCTCTACCTAATATACTAAACTTAATTGTGTGTGCCAGCTAGCTCAGAGGTCACTAGAAACTTTCTTGAATTCACAAGAAGGGATTAGTCTCTGACAACCGCATAAACATGACAACTTTGTTTCCCCAAGATAAAACGTATCTTCAGAGTCATGGAAAAAATAGATAGATATTTCACTCAGTCAATTGTGCATGCTTCGTTTCACTAGAGGTGCAGAGAAATAGATAGACGGGCGCTTTCATTAACAAGCATTGGAAATGCAATAGGTCTCGCAATAACGCGAGTCTGAACTATTAGCATTGTAAATGATAATGCCCTTTATTTTTGCGTTCTGGTTTTTGGAACATAAATAAAAGGCTTTGTCATTTACAATAGTATTAGAAGAACAGGGTTAAACCCACTTTTGTCATTAGGACCTGGGTGAGTATCAGTATAAAGGAAAGGGGTCCAAGACAAAGGACAGAGTACTGCAATTTTGAGTCTTAGTGCAAAATAAATTCTAGCAGCAAAAGCTAGTCAATGCAAAGGAGTTTTAATCAAGTTTGCATGGTTCCCTCACATGGGATGAAATTCATCAAAACATTTCATTGTAAGCATGACAATTTAGGAAAAAACATACGTGCCCACAATCACAACGGGGAGGGGACAGTGAGGGTAGTGTAAGTGATAGGGTGGGGTCAAGAGATAGTCAGATTCATTCAGTGACAAATGAGAATTTTTAAATTATGGAACTTAGTATGAGTGGTCCCTTTGGACAAAGGGCCACCTCAAGCGGCTCAAATAAGAGTCCAAGCAAACAAATTGTTAATCCACAAATCCAAACTCCATTACAGCCGTTAGAATCCTGCTTGGGGTAGGAGATTGGTCGTTATCCGGTGGTCAACGTTTCGACCCGTATTATAGGTAGGTAAATGTTCCTTACAGGGCGGGTCTTCTTCAGGACAAAGGAGTTGTGGGTGGGCAACCCCCTAGGGAATATAGAAAACTTCATTTAGAATTAATTAGTACTCGCCACTCTTATTAGTTAATAAAAAGGAGGGCGGATCACGGAAAAAGGGAATAGGACAATTAAAAAACGTGTTGTCAAGGGAGTCATTTGAGTAAACATATGCACTGAAGAGTTTACATAGACAAGATGTCCATGGCACCATATCCAAGATTCAAATGCAATTGCAATCCCCAAGTTGGATACACTTGTGAGATCATCACGATTTTGGAACCTCTGTTTATACACAGACTGAAGGGTTAAAACTGTTATGGGCTTTTCTGATTAGCTTTATAGCTGTACCGTACATATTATCGAAATAAACTCCATTCCAGGCGTACCTCAGGGGTTTCGCAATTCCTCAGAGCTTCTCATCAAAGTCAATGTGGCTCAAAGTGTATGCTGGTAATACATTTTCATAACCTTCAAGTCAGAGAGAAAAAATTAAACATGGGAATGTTCGAGCAACTCGTTACCATTATAAGGAATGGCTAAAAATTATGTTATTGTATTTAGCCTGCTTACCACTTATTTCTAAAAACTAAAACAGTGATAAAGAATCAATTTAAGATGACACTGTTTTGAATGTTACGGAGACCGGTGCTCTTCCAATATAGAAATAAGGCCTGTGTATGAAGAGACAACAGATACCAATAAATTATGGACAAGTTTAGAAAAAGTAAATTCTAAACAGAGAGTTGTTACACACAGTAACATGAGAAATAGTCCCAAGATCTGAAAGGGAGCTTACCAATAATCATCAATCTTGTGCCCGATTACGGGGAGCTATCAGTTGAAACCAAGTTCTAAATCCTAGACAGTCATGGCGGTGTACCGATCCCTAAAAGACATAGAATATGGAAGGTGCTGAGTGCAAAAAACTTTTGAAGGTGCACTGTCCAAATGAGCATAATGTTAAGGGCTAGTACATGTAACATACCTCAATTTAGCGAGGGAAAATTCAGGCTCCCCAATTGTTAAAACCATGTAGATTCCTAAAGGCACAATATCAATATGTCCGGACGGTGCAGTCTAGATAAACACTCGAACGTTTTCCAGAGCGGGCCCTGCAAAAATGTACATAACTAAATAAGAATGCTCCCGCTATCACATGCGCTGATCCCCTGCGCATTACTAATGGAAATGTTAGTGTTAAGAACGGCCAGCGCGTGTTACCTTAATCCAATTAAGACGACCCGGGAGATGAATCCGAATGCTACCGATTCTGCCAGAAGCAGCGAGACCGCGCTTACTTCCTGGAGTAGAATCTGGGGGCGGAGCTACGTCCCTTACTTCAATAGAAAACGAGGACAGACTCACAACATATGAGTCGATCAGGGTGGACAGATTATCAAAGTGCGAGAAAATTCTTAAAATATTGGGCAAATTGTAGCTAATTAAATAAACCAGTAAGATATTCTAAAATAATGTTTAGAAATAGATTCGAAATATTTAAATAAATGTACATTATGAAAGTAGCCTAACATTTCTGCAGTTCTTGTTTACAAGAATACACACTGTTTGGTCCAAGGTTTTACAGGTACACTACTATCACATGGAGCATTTATCGTATTCTGGAAGACTTTTCATTCAAAAAGAGAGCAAGAGTTAACATTCAAGAGACACATAACACAAATTGAGTGCACCTGTCTCATAGGATAGTGTAACTCATACATTTGTACCGTAAACCAATCCATCGGAAATTAAGTTGAGTATAGATCAAATCACTCTACATTATTACAGGTATATCATATCATGACATTCAAAAAAACAAAACACATAACACAATTAGAGTGCACCTGTCTCATAGGATAGTGTAACTCCTACATTTGTACAGTAAGCAAATCAGACGTGGCCAAGGTTGTATATGATTCATATAGATCTACATTATTACATGTATATCATATCACAAGGGGTATTATGCCTCTATCCAGCTTACGTATACTTAAAAGTGCCATTTGTGAATATCTAAGGTCATCACGTCAGTACACCCAGAGATATGAAATCATAGATTAGCTAGCTGTGCAAAACTGTTTTCAGATTCATTAAGGCCCTCGGCTACAGAATTGAAGATATGTATCCACTTCATTTCTCTTATGTTGAGGATACTGGACACATCGCCACCCCTGGGGCCTAGTGTTACATGCTCAAGGACCGCCCATTTTAGTGTTTCCGGTAAATGGTTGTGTTTCTCACAATGTTCGACAAGAGGTGCCCCTGCTACCTTGCATCTAATCCTGCTACAATGTGATAGGAATCTGACTTTAACACACTGTTGGGTCTGTCCCACATAAATGAGATCACATGGGCAAATTATGCCATAGATCACATTTTTTGTGTTACAATTTGTGTGTTCTTTGTACAAATGTCGATGGTCTTTGTAAACAAACTCTTTGGACTGGATAGTTGATGGACAAGCTTTACACTTACCACATCTAAAATGTCCAACAACTGGCGTTAGGTTCCAACATGAGGCCAAAGTGGGTTCAGGTGGGCACTGTAAATAGGATGAGACTACATAGTCTTTCACATTTCTTGCTTTTTTGAAAGCATGCATCGGGACAGTGGAGATTTCCAAGTCATCAGCGATCAGGCCCCAATGTTTGTTTATAATCTTTTTGATGGCATTACTCTTGGTGGAAAAGGTCGTTACGCAAATCATGCGTTTTTCTGACTGTCCCATGCGTGTTGTGGGTTCCAAAAGGGTTTCTCGATGACAGAACCATGCCCTCTTTCTAGAGCGTTTGATGAGCCGTTTGGGATAACCTCTCTCTGTTAGACGTCCCATCAGTATCTCCGATTGTTGCATGTAGTCTTCCTTCTTAGAACAGTTCCTTCGTACACGAAGGAACTGTCCATAAGGCAAATTGTCACGAAGACTACGGGGGTGGTGGCTTGAATATTGTAATAGCGAATTTCGCTCCGATGATTTTCTAAATAGGGTAGTAAATAAAATACCATCCTCTACCGCAATCGTGATGTCTAGGAAATCAATCTTATTGTTGCTGGACTGTATCGTATTTTACGATACAGTCCAGCGCGGTCACTGTTGTCCGTTGTGATTGTGGGCACGTATGTTTTTTCCTAAATTGTCATGCTTACAATGAAATGTTTTGATGAATTTCATCCCATGTGAGGGAACCATGCAAACTTGATTAAAACTCCTTTGCATTGACTAGCTTTTGCTGCTAGAATTTATTTTGCACTAAGACTCAAAATTGCAGTACTCTGTCCTTTGTCTTGGACCCCTTTCCTTTATATTGTCATTTACAAGGCCTATAGCTTAAATTTGCGTTAAAACGAGACCTATTGCATTGCAATGGTGGTGGTGCTGCTGAGTTTTCTCTGAATCTGCACTCTGAATCTGCACTCTGAATCTGCACCCACAATCTGCACTCTGAATCTGCACTCTGAATCTGCACCCACAATCTGCACCCACAATCTGCACCCACAATCTGCACCCACAATCTGCATCCACAATCTGCACTCTGAATCTGCACTCTGAATCTGCACTCTGAATCTGCACTCTGAATCTGCACCCACAATCTGCACCCACAATCTGCACCCACAATCTGCACTCTGAATCTGCACTCTGAATCTGCACCCACAATCTGCACCCACAATCTGCACCCACAATCTGCACCCACAATCTGCACTCTGAATCTGCACCCACAATCTGCACCCACAATCTGCACCCACAATCTGCACCCACAATCTGCACTCTGAATCTGCACCCACAATCTGCACCCACAATCTGCACCCACAATCTGCACCCACAATCTGCACTCTGAATCTGCACCCACAATCTGCACCCACAATCTGCACCCACAATCTGCACCCACAATGTGTGAGTGGCGTTGCGTGTGTGAGTGGCGTTGCGTGTGTGAGTGGCGTTGCGTGTGTGAGTGGCGTTGCGTGTGTGAGTGGTGTTGCGTGTGTGAGTGGCGTTGCGTGTGTGAGTGGCGTTGCGTGGCTGAGTGGCGTTGCGTGGCTGAGTGGCGTTGCGTGTGTGAGTGGCGTTGCGTGTGTGAGTGGCGTTGTGTGTGTGTGTGCCGTTGCGTGTGTGTGTGCCGTTGCGTGTGTGAGTGGCGTTGCGTGTGTGAGTGGCGTTGCGTGGCTGAGTGGCGTTGCGTGGCTGAGTGGCGTTGCATGTGTGAGTGGCGTTGCGTGGCTGAGTGGCGTTGTGTGGCTGAGTGGCGTTGCGTGGCTGAGTGGCGTTGCGTGTGTGAGTGGCGTTGCGTGTGTGAGTGGCGTTGCGTGTGTGTGTGCCGTTGCGTGTGTGTGTGCCGTTGCGTGTGTGAGTGGCGTTGCGTGTGTGAGTGGCGTTGCGTGTGTGAGTGGCGTTGCGTGTGTGAGTGGCGTTGCGTGGCTGAGTGGCGTTGCGTGGCTGAGTGGCGTTGCGTGTGTGAGTGGCGTTGCGTGTGTGAGTGGCGTTGCGTGTGTGAGTGGCGTTGCGTGTGTGAGTGGCGTTGCGTGTGTGAATGGCGTTGCGTGTGTGAGTGGCGTTGCGTGTGTGAGTGGCGTTGCATGTGTGAGTGGCGTTGCTGTGTGAGTGGCGTTGCGTGTGTGAGTGGCGTTGCGTGTGTGAGTGGCGTTGCGTGTGTGAGTGGCGTTGCGTGGCTGAGTGGCGTTGCGTGTGTGAGTGGCGTTGCGTGGCTGAGTGGCGTTGCGTGTGTGAGTGGCGTTGCGTGTGTGAGTGGCGTTGCGTGTGTGAGTGGTGTTGCGTGTGTGAGTGGCGTTGCGTGTGTGTGTGCCGTTGCGTGTGTGAGTGGCGTTGCGTGTGTGAGTGGCGTTGCGTGTGTGAGTGGCGTTGCGTGGCTGAGTGGCGTTGCGTGGCTGAGTGGCGTTGCGTGGCTGAGTGGCGTTGCGTGGCTGAGTGGCGTTGCGTGGCTGAGTGGCGTTGCGTGTGTGAGAGTGGCGTTGCGTGTGTGAGTGGCGTTGTGTGTGTGAGTGGTGTTGCGTGTGTGAGTGGCGTTGCGTGTGTGAGTGGCGTTGCATGTGTGAGTGGCGTTGCATGTGTGAGTGCCGTTGCATGTGTGAGTGACGTTGCGTGTGTGAGTGGCGTTGCGTGTGTGAGTGGCGTTGCGTGTGTGAGTGGCGTTGCGTGGCTGAGTGGCGTTGCGTGTGTGAGTGGCGTTGCGTGGCTGAGTGGCGTTGCGTGTGTGAGTGGCGTTGCGTGTGTGAGTGGCGTTGCATGTGTGAGTGGCGTTGCGTGGCTGAGTGGCGTTGTGTGTGTGAGTGGCGTTGCGTGTGTGAGTGGCGTTGCGTGTGTGTGTGCCGTTGCGTGTGTGAGTGGCGTTGCGTGTGTGAGTGGCGTTGCGTGTGTGAGTGGCGTTGCGTGTGTGAGTGGCGTTGCGTGGCTGAGTGGCGTTGCGTGGCTGAGTGGCATTGCGTGGCTGAGTGGCGTTGCGTGGCTGAGTGGCGTTGCGTGTGTGAGTGGCGTTGCGTGTGTGAGAGTGGCGTTGCGTGTGTGAGAGTGGCGTTGCGTGTGTGAGTGGCGTTGCGTGTGTGAGTGGCGTTGCGTGTGTGAGTGGCGTTGCGTGTGTGAGTGGCGTTGCGTGTGTGAGTGGCGTTGCGTGTGTGAGTGGCGTTGCGTGTGTGAGTGGCGTTGCGTGTGTGAGTGGCGTTGCGTGGCTGAGTGGCGTTGCGTGTGTGAGTGGCGTTGCGTGGCTGAGTGGCGTTGCGTGGCTGAGTGGCGTTGCGTGTGTGAGTGGCGTTGCGTGTGTGGCGTTGCGTGTGTGAGTGGCGTTGCGTGTGTGAGTGGCGTTGCGTGTGTGAATGGCGTTGCGTGTGTGAGTGGCGTTGCGTGTGTGAGTGGCGTTGCATGTGTGAGTGGCGTTGCTGTGTGAGTGGCGTTGCGTGTGTGAGTGGCGTTGCGTGTGTGAGTGGCGTTGCGTGTGTGAGTGGAGTTGCGTGGCTGAGTGGCGTTGCGTGTGTGAGTGGCGTTGCGTGGCTGAGTGGCGTTGCGTGTGTGAGTGGCGTTGCATGTGTGAGTGGCGTTGCGTGTGTGAGTGGCGTTGCGTGTGTGAGTGGCGTTGCATGTGTGAGTGGCGTTGCGTGTGTGTGTGCCGTTGCGTGTGTGAGTGGCGTTGCGTGTGTGAGTGGCGTTGCGTGTGTGAGTGGCGTTGCGTGGCTGAGTGGCGTTGCGTGGCTGAGTGGCGTTGCGTGTGTGAGAGTGGCGTTGCGTGTGTGAGAGTGGCGTTGCGTGTGTGAGTGGCGTTGCGTGTGTGAGTGGTGTTGCGTGTGTGAGTGGCGTTGCGTGTGTGAGTGGCGTTGCATGTGTGAGTGGCGTTGCATGTGTGAGTGCCGTTGCATGTGTGAGTGGCGTTGCGTGTGTGAGTGGCGTTGCGTGTGTGAGTGGCGTTGCGTGTGTGAGTGGCGTTGCATGGCTGAGTGGCGTTGCGTGTGTGAGTGGCGTTGCGTGGCTGAGTGGCGTTGCGTGTGTGAGTGGCGTTGCGTGTGTGAGTGGCGTTGCGTGTGTGAGTGGCGTTGCGTGGCTGAGTGGCGTTGCGTGTGTGAGTGGCGTTGCGTGTGTGAGTGGCGTTGCGTGTGTGTGTGCCGTTGCGTGTGTGAGTGGCGTTGCGTGTGTGAGTGGCGTTGCGTGTGTGAGTGGCGTTGCGTGTGTGAGTGGCGTTGCGTGGCTGAGTGGCGTTGCGTGGCTGAGTGGCATTGCGTGGCTGAGTGGCGTTGCGTGGCTGAGTGGCGTTGCGTGTGTGAGTGGCGTTGCGTGTGTGAGAGTGGCGTTGCGTGTGTGAGAGTGGCGTTGCGTGTGTGAGTGGCGTTGCGTGTGTGAGTGGCGTTGCGTGTGTGAGTGGCGTTGCGTGTGTGAGTGGCGTTGCGTGTGTGAGTGGCGTTGCGTGGATGATAGTGGGCTTGCGTGGGTGTGAGTGGCGTTGCGTGTCTGTAAGTGTTGCTGTGTGGGTGAAAGTGGCACAGAGCCTTTGATGTGGCCTGGCGCAGGAGAAATGCTGCTGCTGCTAATTTAATACAAGAGTGGCCGGGAAGCGGACGGGAAACACAAATACGGCCGGCCACATAATTAGGGGAGGAGAAGCCGCACAGCACACGCTGGGAGAAGCCCTTTGATGTGCTGTGCGGCCGCGATGCGCACTCTGTGCTGGGGGAGGGGGGAGGGCCATTAGCCTGACGAAGGGTGGGAGGGACATTGAGGAACAGATGGCCATGAAAGTGTATGGGCCAAAAGCGCGTGCCTGTACGTGCACTCGAAGAAAACGCCACGAAAAAAAGCGGTGGTTTGACAATCAGTTCGAGCACTTGAATTCTCGGCCATTTCCCATTCCTTCGGAATGGTAAAGGACGAGACCTAATAAAAAGATTTATTGAACAGTCTTCTTTCTCAAGCATGAGAAATTAACTGCTACAATCGTAACACAGTTTGTAAAATATAATGCGTACAGTATAAATAGTAGAATAAAATAATACTGTAAGAGCATTGTATGGTTCCTAAACCATAGAAAAATACATACATAAATAACAGAGGCTAAAAGTACTCAACTGGTGCTTCTAAAATACGCCTAGCCTGGTGTACCTAACCTAAGCTTAGTACACGGGAAAAAGTAAGTGAGGTGTAGCATAAATGTAGTATTCTTTTGCCAAGAATCTGCCCAAGATTTCTCTAAGGGTCTAATCAGCTCCGTACCTTAGTTTAGAATGGAGAAGGCTGGTCTCGGGACTCGATTTCCCAACAACCCGCAAGGGTAGCTTGGAAACACTGGAGCTGGATTTCTCGGCAGGAGAAAAGACAGCGTCTCTCTCAGTGTGTCTGCTGGAGGGTCGGCTTCCTTCGGCACTTGCTGTAGCAGGCTGAGTCGGGCAAGTAGATAGTCGAACTGCTCCAAACCACTGGGTGTTTGCTTGGGCAAGTGTGGGCATATTTATACCTTGAAGGTGCCTGGTTTGACGTATGATTGGACATAATAACGTCATCAAAGAGTCTCAGTTCTTTGAAAACTCCATGAGTTCTTGGATAAATCAGTGCTCAAGGGGAAGACCCTGACTGCTGAAGGCGGGTTTTTCCAAGAAATCGTTGTGGATTTTCGGAACTAGTAGAAGTAGCCCTGCCTTATTTGGACTGCATGAGCTATGCCTAAATATGGTTATGATTTCTGTGCCTATATAAGGATACAGTGATTTATACCTATATAAGGGCATGAATTGGGAAACAATAGGGTCGTAAAATAATACATAACACCCACTCCATGCTATTATGTTCATCTAAGAGTAAATACTAAAACATATAATCTAGAGCATGTGTTTACAACCCCCAAAATATCATATAAAATGCATTTGAAACGGTTGCACACGAAACAATGAGCATTTTGTATAGTATACATTTAAAGCAAATGACTTCATTGTAAGCAAATGATAAAATATTAGTAATGCTAACTGAATGAATCATGAAAATTACAGTTATGAAATGGCTCTTAGGTACAGAAGAAAAAGTCGAGACCATCCCATAGCAGAAAATACATACTGTTCTTTGTTTGTGGATTAGGCTAATATTGTTTCTTAGGAAGTGTTCAAGGAATTCTTGTTCTCAAAGAATAGTTCTACTTTAAGCAGATTACTTAGTGCCAAAGTTCAGTCTGTTTTGAAAAAAAAATCAAATCAAATTGTAGTAAGTAGAGTTCCAAACATGGAAGCTTTTATCTTGAAAAAGTGATGGTCGAATTTCAGAGTTCGTAAGAACGCTGTGTGCTTAATTTCAAGTTATTCTCGGTGTCAGGAGAAAACATTAAGTCATCAAGGCTGGCAAAGAAATCGTCTACCACAGAAGATGAAAGTTCGACTACTTCATTAAAAAGGTCAATTGTGCACAGATGCGAAGCATCGCTATCAACGTCAGCCGCGTTCGCAATGTTCATATCAGATGGTACCTGTGTGCCTGTTGATCCGCGTATCTCACCTCCAGTTGGATTTGCTGGTGAGATCTCAATGAATGCCGTCATCAGGATTGGTAGCCGCTGGGGGCAACACAACATGTGAGCCGTTACCGGACCCAGTAATGCGTCAGCATCCATTGACGTAACCAATGGTAGTGTTAGACAGGCATCTAACACGCATTCCTCGCCACAAAGCAGGCATCGTAGAACAGGTAAGATGCAATCTTGCCAGATTGGTCTGAATGACAAGGACACCATGTGGTATTCAGATCTCTCAAACGAGCCAAGCCAAGGATCTGTGTTATTCTCTCACGGTACCTCATCGCCTTAGCGCATGCTCTATGCTGGCTTGGGTATCGTTGGTGGCCGGATTTGCCATAACGGAGCAGTAGGAATAAAAATAAGATCCCTGCTACGAGTCCCAAAATGAGAGGCAGGCCGCCGAACACAGAGTGGTCGAAGTTAGGGAAAATGCCCAGGGCTACTTCAAAGGGTACTAACAGTCCCGAAAAAATCGTCTTAAATACATGTGCAATACCGCTGGTATCAGACATTTTAAAGATACGACCTAACGTTTCTGCGAAATGTATTGGGCAGTTTGTTGATAATAATACATGTATCTCTGCAGAGGACCTTGCAACTTGCAGATCATACGTTTCTCTGGACGAGCTCAGTGGCACAGTTTTTTGCAAAAGAATGGCTTTCATTGTGCTTAAAGTATCAATTCGTATAGAAGAGATGTTCAGTGAAGGCCATAGTGGCGACTCCCCGTCTGTCTTGGTTTTAGGAAACAATACTTGCATACAACAAGTGACTCTGGCTGACACAGTAACAAGATAGCTTATTCCTGGCATCATTCCACAACAGCTGTGATCATTTAACATAACGTAGCTGCCATTGGAAAGCTGACTGAAAATTGGATCTATCACCGCTGTGGACAAACCCTGCAGGTGACAAGAAAGGTTATTGGAAGAACCTTCGCAGGCTCCGTGTAAATTAATACCTTGACACAATAGTGTACCGCTTAGTGAGTTTTCACAATTTTTACCACTTAGAAATACTTCCTTTCCCCACTCCAACATTTGTGTGTGTATGAATGAGTGTGAGTATGAAAAAGGCTTTATTTCGATAAAACATATCTTAAAAGCATATACATAAAATCAACGCTTAGGGTAACAGTTCATTTCATCAATATTGGCATCCCAGTAGCAACTTTTTAAAATTATTTCTTTTAAAAATACACATTTATACAACAAGTCAATCACATTACATAAGAATAAAAACTATTTGCTCAAACAAATAAAATCTTGGATTAAACAATTTTTCTCAGCCTTTTACATCTAATGGACCAAGCCCATCTCAGAGACTTAGCCAGTCCGCATACATACAACGATCGGGTATCAGATTGTAGGATGCGCAGCGCTACAGAGTGATCGCTTGTACCCAAATCTCTGCATAATGGCTTTAGCCAATGATTCCTAGGTGCTTTGTATGCCGGACATGCAAATAAAATGTGTGCCATTGACTCTACCCTTGAGTCACAATTGGTGCAAGAAAGACATGTTTGGAAGGGCACTTTCCAACGTGCGGTCAATTCCCGTATTGGCAATGTACCTATCCTGAATTTAAAATACAACACTTTATCAAAAGACTTTTGGATGATATCAAGATATGGCTCACTACCTGGTGCGTCCTTGATCCTCAAAAAATCATTTGTTATTCTTCCTAATTTGGGATCAGAGTTACGCTTCTTAGATACCCAGCTCCAATAGAGTTTCTTTAACATAGCTTTTGGTGGAGCTGATTTGTTCTCCCATGCCTCACGAAGGCCCAGATCACATAAGAGGGATTTAACATCTTTGAGCCACTTGATTTTTTGCCATCCCAACATAGACATCACTTCTGACAGACCTTCAGCATACTTTGCTAGCTCCGGTACTCGCCATAACCGAGCCCAAAGTAAAAGCGGTCGGAGTTTAGCCAGGTCATTTATCGAGTTACAACCCAAATCCAGTAGCAAAGGGATCATAGGAGTGCTATGTGGGAGTGCCAATAGATCCTTTAAAAATCTCTATTCAGATTAAGACAGTTGCTCCATGTTGGTTGAACACCAAAGTTCAGCTCCGTATAGGCCGAACTTACACCTCTAGCCTTATAGATATCAATTACTGGGCCAATCGGTCTAGTTGAGGAAGAACGCTGTTCCTTGAGAATGGCCCCCACTACCCTTTTATGACCTAGAAGCATTTTCTGGATATGAGGGTTCCAGTTCATCGAGTCCGAAATAGTTATTCCAAGGTAATCGGACACCATAACCCTTTCTAATGATACAGAGTTCAAAACTGGGGGTCTACCAAGTTTTTTTGGCGGATTCAGCACTAAATACTTAGTTTTATCTGTATTTATCACAAGCCCTCTCAAGGTACAGAAAGACTGGAAGCCATCAAGGAAGACCAACCGGGGACTTAGAAATAAGGAGGGTATCATCGGCAAACAGGAGAGTTGGAATACGCTCGCCCGCCAGGGATGGTGCATCGGATGGACTTTTTAACAAATGCTCCACCACGCCGTTCACATAAAGCGAGAACAGAGTGGGGGCAAGAACACATCCCTGGCGGACACCCCTGTTCACCGGAATTCTACTGGTCTTCTGCCCCTGAGGGCCCCACCTTATATGAGCAAAATTGCCATTGTGAAGCCTCACTAACAATGACAAAATGTTCAATGGAATCTCCATATCGGCCAATACTCCCCATAGACGTTCACGAGGCACCAGGTCGAAGGCAGTCTTTAAATCGATGAATGCCAAGTGAAGGCTGCCTTTCCCTAAATGTACCGTTTTCCAGTAAATGAGTAACAATCTGAAGGCTTGCTCTATCGTCCCAGTTCCAGATCTGAAACCTGCTTGATAATCAGAGAGAATTTTATTGTCTTCTGCCCAGTGCAGTATTCTCTCGAGTATCACCTTCCCAACAACCTTCTGGGTAGAATCGATAAGGCTTATGGGACGATAATTGGCAGGGTCACCACTATCTCCCTTTTTGAAGATTGGGACAACCTCTGCCCCTTTCCAAGACTCGGGAATAGGAGCCCCATTATCAATAGCATTTAATAATCCCGAAATAATCTTTGCCCTTTTGTGGGAGTCGGAACGAAGGAGGTCACCGGGGATACCATCAGGGCCTGCTGCTTTCTGTGGCACGATACACTTAATAGCGTTTTCAACTTCCATATTTGTAAAAGGGAAGCTATTTGTATCGCCCGAGATTTGCAAGAGGCTATAGGGAAAGGACTCGTTTAGACCACTCTGTGGGCAAGAATACAATTTAGAGAAATGATCAAACCATATTTGTCCTGTTATATTACAAGTTATCATGTCGTGGCTGGGTCATTCTTAGTTCTTATTATATTCCAAAAACGGCCAGCGTCTCTCCCGACTAGCCTCTTTGAGTGATTGCCAGTAGTGATCTCCCCACTCCTTTTTTGCCTCTACCACAGCTCGCTTGTATTCTTTCCTAGCCAACTGGATGGGCCCTTGTGACTTGCTCTTTACAGCCTTTATTAGTGCCGATTTATTTTGGCGACATTCGGATGTGTACCATCCCTCATTGTCCTTGAGTCTATAGGCCTTTCTCTGCACCGCGCCTTTGGTTTGAACAAGAAATAAGCTACCCAAGGCTTCAATGGTCTCTTGAAAAATATCTGAGATCTTAAATAAGCCACATTGGTCAGTAAGGATTGTATACAGCTTGCTCTGTGCAGCTAGAAGGATAGTCCCTATGCTCTTGACTTTCCCCTCATCCAGGGCGACTTTGCACCATTTCAAGCGCCTACCGCAATTAGAGGGGCGCACTTCTAGAGTCGACATTAATGCAAGTGGTGTTGCAGAACCGTCCGCACACGACCACAAGGGGTGCAGGCTCAGGGAGAGGAGATTGTGATCACTATCCGTGGTTGGAAGTACTTCCATGTCCTGCATGAAACTCCATAGTTTGAGATCAAGGAGAATGTAATCAATCCTCGTGGAATGATTTACCCTATTGTACGTGTGCGCCCCAGTCGGATCTGAGTGAGTTCTGCCGTTTGCTGCTCTTAAGCCAAATTCCATTACAAGAGTGTTCATCTGTATAGCCCGTTGTGACCACCTCTTTATTGGGCTCATTGCAAGTATGGGTATACCCCTCCTAGTGTTGTCCTCAATGGTATCTAGAATATCTTCTTTCGCAAGGGGCTCAAATGAGCAATTAAAGTCCCTTGCGACTAGAACATATGCACTCGGATGACATCGCGTGAGTTCGTCTTCCAACAGTGCAACTATGGGGGATGGAGTGCCACCTTTTGTGCCACGGGCATATATATCAAATATCTCCATGGTTCTCCCTCTCCGTGCACCACTAGCTGAAATACTTAGAATGTCTGGCGAGAGACATTGAATTTGTTTAAAGCTGCATCCCAACGAGATACTTGCCCAGACTAACAGCCCGCCTAAAGGGCGGCCTTTCCCTGCGCTGGGGGATACAGCTGGTGAGAAAAAGGTGGTATAACCCACTTTATAGAGGGGCACCAGGCTTCATGTCTCTTGGAAGATGCAGATTGTATAAGACTCTACCAGGGCATTCCAATCTGGCAAGTCTAATTTTCTGAAAATACCCGCTACGTTCCAGGACAATATCCTTATAGAAGGATCAACCGCAGCTATACTCGCGCATAAATATGGGGACACTAAAAGAGGGCTGCCTCCTTCCCCACTGGGATCTGCTGCCTGGAATGACAGGCTAGCTACCCGTGAGCTGGCAGTAATCCCTGTCCCATGGGGTTGAGCTGGCAGGTTCAAGTTCTTTCCCTGGTCTTCAGCACCAGGACCCTGACTACCACTAAATACGGTCCTGGTGATAGTCCCCTGCAATTTTCCCTCTCTCTTAGTATTCCCGGAACCACTGTACAAAATAGGGTGTTCGAGTGCTAATCTGAAATTACAGATGTAATTGTTATTACTATGAGCACTATCAGTGGCTCTAAAAATCCATTGTTTATTAGCAGACACCCTACTGCCAGATGGCGAAGGCCCAGCCACGTCGTTATGTGGCAAAACAAGGGGACAGCAATCCCCTTGTCAGTATCTACAATCCATCCCATAAGGCAGAAAACTTCTATTTGAAGCGGGTACTGTATGTGCAGAGTGGTTAATAAAGATAGGTCCACCATGCCCCCCCCCAGATGGGAAATAGGCATTTTGAGTATGCTGGGGATCTGAAAATTAGAGGTGGAAGTGGCGCAGATCATAGGTGCCTATTCCACTACAATTATAATCTGTCTGTTGGCTACAAATGAACCTCGAGACACGGGAATCCCTGAAATTGACAAGGATGCAGTCCCCAGGAATATCCTTGGTCCTGCTACCCAGCCAGCTTACCCTCCTAGCAAACAGAACCTGGCCATCGAACTGTGTCGGGAGTGGTCTTTTTCTGTTCAGCCAATAAATGGCTTTGTTTTTCAGTTCGTGGTAAGATTCATGTTTCCCGGACTTTAACTGTGGTACTCCCGTTAACACCACTACATATGGCTGGCATTCGGGTGGTAAGCTAATGTGAGTCAGATTCTGGCTGTCTGGCATTACCACCCCAGATTTTGTGTTTAACATAAAGTGGTCATTGCAATGCCCAATTTTTGTGCTTGGGTTATACTCTTTTTCCCGATCATGCATGGAGGAGCCACGTATAGGTTCCTTTGCCCCTTTGGTCATAGTTGGGATCATTGGTCTCTTTCCAGATTTGGAGCTAAGGGTTGGGGTATCTAATGTTGTACAATCCGTTCTCAATGAAAGCCCGGAAGCTACAACAATATTCGATGGGTCTGGGTCAGGTATAGATGTAAGATGTACGAGGGGCTTTTGTGTAAGGACACAATCATCCTGCTTGTTTCTTGACTGTAGTTTAATTAGTGTTTTAAGGGAGAAGAAGTTATCAAGGGTGGCTTGCTCAAATCGATGCAACCTCTCCGACAGTACCTTTACCCTCTCTAATATTGGAAGAATGAGTGATTTCGCAATTTGTTCTATATGTGCGATAAGAGTTGTCTGAGATATAACACCTGTGGCAGTGAATGATTTGGGGCAAGATATTACCGAGGCCGGTAAACTGCCGAAACATAACTGCCAACAGGCAATTCGGCATTTGGCGAGAAGGGTATGGATTCTACTGGCCCTCCCTGCCCAGTTTTTTCCCCTGTTGCGTTTAGGTTCTTAGACTAAAACTTTTTAGAGGTTAATGGACGCCCCCCCCCTTCCGGCCACTCACAGTTCTTTTTCTTTTATTGGTAGCTATTCGCGGCTCTGCAGTGTGTGTAGATGCTGATTGCACTAAAGTTCCCTGGGGTGGTGAAATATTTGTGATATGTGTATGCTCCATATTCGGGGATACCCTGTGTTGGGGAATTAGGGAGTCTACCTGTGCTGTGTGACATTGAACTATGGGCCTCTCTTGGTTCGCTCTTACACTCCCTGGACTTGACAGTGCATTACCCAGCTGGACGCCTTTAGAATGTTCCTGAATACTAGCCGGGGAAAGAGCCAACGCTACTGGCCCCAACGAGGATCGTTTACGGTTTAGATGTTCGATAGAAAGGCGCCTCTCAGTAATAGCAATTTCTTTTTCGAGGACTGAGTAAGCACGGGTGATAAACTGATCTAACGTGCCACTCACACACCCCCTCCTAACTTTTCCTGAGCGTGTTGACATTGACGATGAAATAGAGCTACGTTGATAAAACACAGTGCTATATTTCGTGAATAATACAATGTCTTTGTGTCTTAGTAAAGTACCTCAATTAGTCCAGCTCCTTGAATAAGGGGTTAGGGGGGTGGCTCTGCCCGGCCTCGGACGGCCCGCCCTTTGCCCGGGCTTAGCCCCGGCGCCGCCCATGCGCTTCCCGCGACACGGAGGGAGTGCCGGTATTTTATGAGCCTCCGGGCGCAGGAATGGGCGTTGGTAGGCGGGACAATCCCGCAGGGGCTTCTGGGACGTGTAGTCCCCCCGCTCGGCGGCCGCTTGTTGTTCAAATGAGCGGCGGCGGGGGGGACTAGCAGACAGCAAGTTGAAGTATTCCAGCGCTAGAGAAGCGCTACCCAGGCAGCAAACAGTGGTCCCGTTGTCAGGAAAACAATCAAGTAAGGCACCAGCGGCGTCTGTGTGTATGGTAAATCCCAGGTCGACTTAATGTATTCTTTACCCAACCTTTCATACAGGCCTGCTGGTATGTGTTTTAGGCAATACTGAAACTGGAAAGTCATCACTGGTATCGTGATGGTGCCATGTATTATCCATTCAACTGATGGTTTCTCAGAAACGGTCAATGGTAATCTTTCCAATTTTTCAATGCTCAGCACCGTATAGTCTGCTCCCCTCTGTGCCAACGAGATTTGTTTATCTGTAAGGTTAAATACAGTAAACAGTGACGTAGTGTTGATTAAAGACCAGGGCACAAAGCAAGAACGAAGGTTTTGCAACGTCCAGCCTAGTAGCATTATAGAACGTAATTGAGACTGGCCATGTTGTAGCATTAGCAAGTCCTGTTCCATTATGTCTATGGCAGATGATGCAATACTGTCCAAAGAATACATTCTGGACGACAGAGTTGTTAACCCATTGTCAACTACAGAGAGTGATTTCTCTAGATTAATACGATCAATTTCTCGTATTCTTTCAGCTGTTTCCATTTGCGTGACTTTCCAAGCTTCATTGTAAGAAGCGCATATACCGGCGAATATGAAACGTCTATGACGTGGATTACGAGGACCTAGTAAGAATTCTCGTAAATCAACGCCATCTTTAAGCAAAGAGAAGTGTTGTTTTATGTCTGGAAGTGTGAATCTCTGTAGCCACTCAAGGCATAGTTTTCCTACACTATAAGTTGTTGTTATCCCTGGATTTTGTCTTTGGATATATCTTGGATCTGGCCGAGTTACTGTAAACCCTTGTGTCTTGTTCAGGAATCTACCTTGACAGTTATTCGTGTCTGTGGGCCAGATTAACCATTTTTTCCATTCAGTATTTGTTCTGTTCTGTTGTCAAATATAATTTACGTCTACCTCCTCATCTGAAGTTAAATTACTATCAGGTGTGGGCTTAGGTATGGACCGTTTGTTTAAATCTTTTATTTTAGCAATGCTAAGACAAGATTTCTGTTGAACAGTGTCATTTAGGAACATCATTTGTTCTGGGATGATGCAGGCTCTGAACAATGCTTCTAAACCTTGTACCTGCCAGTCTTTTGGGCCCCAAAAAGTTTTTGTCTCAATGTTGTCTTTTCAAAAGTCAAAGCCTAAGATGGACAATTGAGCATAAAAGGCAGCAGAATAAATTTGTTTAGTATTTGTCACCATACCTTTCATGCCTGTCTTATTCACATTTTTAAAGTAAAAACTTTCTGGGTTTGTAACATTAAAACCTTTAAAATATGGAAATTTTCTAAGAAACGTTTTAGAACTACCTTTTGGTGGTGTTGGACAATGTTCCCATTGATTATAAGTTAAAACATTTCTAGGGTTTGCAGATGTATGCAAGTAACGATGGCCAAAATGATTAAAACAATAAATTTCTTCATAATTTGATGAACTTTCTAAGTATTCATGTTTTGTAAACTTTGCTGACATTTCTAAGTCTGCCATCATGTTATTAACAGTCTCAAAGTCCCAATCATCAGGAAATGTGCTAGGTGAGACGAAATCACTCACGGAAACTTTAAATTGATGAGGAATCTTTAGCAGCTCAACAGGGCCATAAATGTCGTAATCAGTGGTATCCCATGCTATTCCACCAGGTAGTGGGACCGCTGTGATGTTCACTGATGACAGGTCTCGTTGTTCACGATTAGATGATTTGTGTGGCTTCAGGAGCAAGTTGATGTTCTTGCTTGCTGTGTCCATTTTAATGTGCTTTCCATCTATCAGCTTTCCTAAACTTAACACAAAAATGAGCCATAGCAGGAGATGAAGTACACCTAACACAATCCAAAGTTCAACCCATGGTGAAACCAGATATGTATTTGTAAGCTCTTGCCCAAGTTCCTTTACTTTTTCCTTGAAAGTTTTGTTTTCTGGCGTAGTTTCAGGTTCACTGGGATCCTCAAAAAAATTATCGAAGTTGATAAAATAGCCAGAGGCAGCTCTGTCAATTGTTGGTATCACATCCAGATTTTTCGAAATCGCTGGAGTTGCTTGTTCCCTTGACATGTTTGTATATTCAGATGCTACATCATTGCAGACGGGACTTTCTTGACAAACTGTTATTTGGGTATCAAGAGGCAAAAGTTCCATGGCTTTGTTGCATAGGCCTTCTTTTCTCACTGCAGGTTTATCAAAGGTGATAAGTCTTTCAGTTTGAACCTCTTGGATTGTAGCCAGATTTGGTTGTCTGCTACATCTTGGGAGTCCACTGGGCGTACTACTTATTATGGGCCACAAGGTGTGGTTTTACCAGGTCAATTGACACAGACCGGTGGCAAGGGGCGGCAGTAGTACTGTTCTTGATCCGTGGATTGCTAGTACAGGTACTGGTTTTCTGAAAGAAGGCCCAAATTCCTTCTTGTCCGCTATTTTCTCCCTGACCAGATCCCCAATCTTTGGAATCCAGACAGGTCTTGCTGGGACAGGTAGTTTTTCTTCAGTGGTCGTTTGTTTTTTGCTGGTATTGCTTAGAATTCTTCTTGTTTCATTTAAGTCCTGTAAAACAGCCAAACGATCTTTGATATCAAAGGGTTTTTGTTCCACCACTGAAGTGTGACGATTGAGATCTTCAACCAACATTCTAGTAACAAAAAGGATTTCATATGGAGTGATTCCACCCAGAGAAATTCTTGGCAGGTTATTAAGACTACGTTGGACATTTATTAGATGTTTGACCCACCCATCACCCGAACCTAATACCCTAGCTGTTACAGATTGCTTTATGTCACTGTTTTTTCTCTCCACAACCGAATTTCCCTCAGGATGGAATGGACTCGAAAATCGCAATGCAACGCCCAAACTGGCCATGGCCTCCTTGTAAGCCCTAGAGCTAAACGCAGGACCCTGGTCAGAATGTAGCGTGCCGATTGCGTATGTGCCGATAAAGACTCGCAAATCTTTTATAACCGTTCGAGCATCAACTAAGCGCTGGGGCCACATCCAAATGAATCTTGTCTTAATATTTGTGGGACTGCATCAGTCTATTCGGACGTCCGCATGTAGATAGCCTTATGCTGTCTAACAGTGGTGTCTGTACTGG
The DNA here is from genome assembly GCF_964261635.1 of Lissotriton helveticus. Taxonomy (NCBI): domain Eukaryota; kingdom Metazoa; phylum Chordata; class Amphibia; order Caudata; family Salamandridae; genus Lissotriton; species Lissotriton helveticus. Next base: position 689,666,254 of record NC_136073.1, on the reverse strand, counting down.
GCTGGCTACTCTGTAGTCAGGAATCTGGTGGTGTTCAAAGTTATTTGTAACAGTCATCGCAATTAATTCCGAATTCGTATACATGAGCTTTCATCCCTGGCCACCAGTATATCTCTTCTAATTCTAGTAGAGATTTAGAGATCCCTTGATGTATCAGACTCTCTCCCATATGTGCTTCGAAAGTGAGAGCACCTCTCCTGTTCCTGTTTGGAATTACCCTATCCCGGACTCCAGGGGTTCGAGCAAAAGGAACAGAGTTTGCATCAATTATGTATTTATATTCTAGTGGATAGTTTAGAGGTAACGCGGCTCCACTGCCTTTGCTTGTCGCATTGGCAGCGAGCATGGTTTCACCGTCTATCGTTGTTTTCGAACAATTGATTGTAGCTCCGGAAGCCGTTTGCACAGCTGCCTTCGTGGCTGCATCAGCCAATGAATTCCCTTCAACGTGAACGCCATCACGTTGATGACTCAGTGTATGAATCACGTGAGTCTTTTGTAGTTCCTTCTGCAAAAGAACTACTTGTTCCCAAAGCTTTTTATGCTTGATTGTGCCACCTTTTGTATTTTTAAAACCATTTTGAACCCAGGTCTGCAGATATTCATTGTAATTCCTGACGCAGTTATACGAATCGCACACTATGAGTGTGGGGAATTCGCGATCTGTATTTTCCAGCGCCATCTGAAAAGCCTGTAGTTCAGCTCGTTGAGCTGTACAGTCCCCGAGAGATTGAGTTTTTGTGACCATAGGTCTGAATTTACCATTGTGCCAGCGACCTTTAACAATCGCGCACGCTGCACTATAAGCTTGTTTATCCCCAATTGCTGGCTGTGCTGATCCGTCTGTATATATTATACAGCCGTAATGTTCTAGAGGTAGAATTTCAGTAGGCAGAGGACATTCTTGTTCATATTGGAGAAATTCTTGTGTCTTCAAGTAAGGGTCAAAAACGTATTCAACGTCTGTTGCAGCAAGAGAATTATCCCACTGTATCCATCTCGGATGTAGAGCTTTTGCATTTGGAATGCTTGCCTTCGTCACTGCCTCTAAGGCAGGTACAGGTGTAACGACTTTAATGCGTTTACCCTGTGCGAGAGCTCTCTCCTTTGCTACAGCAGTCTGAACCGCTATCAGAATTTTTTCTGTTGAAGTGAATTTCATTTCAGCTTGTGTGTACAAGTGTGACTTATAAGCTATTGGTACCGTTTCACCTTTGTTAAAGGTTAGGTATGTGAATCCGCATCTCCATGATGATTCGGATTACAATGTTGCGTACATTGTCGCGTGTTGGTAAGTGTGTTGTTGCCAACATGTCTGTTTGTACTGAACGCAAAATTTCTGTGTGTTTTTGAGTCCAATTAGTAGGTTTGAAATCAGGTTTGATTAATTCGTAGAGAGGTTTAACCCTTTCTGTGTAATTCAGAATGTAAGTTCTTCCAAAGTTTAGGAATCCTAGAAGTGACTGTAGGTTTTTCAGCGTTTTTGGAGTTTGGAGCAGCGCACATTTTTCAAAAAAGTTTGCCAGGCTTTTGCCTTCACTCGAAAGTTTGTATCCTAAGAATAGGACATTGAGGTGGGCAATTCTTGATTTCTTAAAATTTAATATATACTCTTCTGAGGCGAACCCAAGTATTATGGTGTTCACCCTGTTCAAGTGCCTGTCCAAATCATCATCTGTAAGATAGATGTCATCGACATAAGATAATGCCTCATCATCATACGTTTGTAGTAACTCTTATACTCTGGCTGAACATAATCCTGGACTATTCTTGAATCCCTGGGGGAGACGGCAAAATTGTCACTGTGTCCCAATGATTGAGAAAGCGGTCAAGTACCTGCTTTCTGGTGCAATGTTTTGACAGAAGAAACCATTTGAAATGTCTAATGTCTTTTGTATTTTTTGCGCACGATGGTATTCATCAGTGCTGCACTGTGTGCATTTTGTTCTGCAAAAGTTTTGCTACAAGAGTTTAAATGTCTGTAGTCCAAAACTAGACGATATGTATTGTCTGGTTTGGATACCGGAAACAAAGGATTGTTCATTGATGAGGAGCATGTTTCAATCACCCCTTGGTATTCAAGTTAATCTAAGATCTCCCTGACTCGTTTTTTAGCTTCCTGCTTTACTGGATACTGCCTCTGAGCAGTGGATTGATTTTTTAACTGGATTTTATGGTGAGGAGAATCCTCATCCCATCCCACATGATTTTTATATAATGCTGGAGCCTGGGCCACAGCCCATTTTCTGGCATAGGTGTATTTTTTATGAATAGGAATATGATTAGAGAAGGCTGGCATAATGATTTCTTCGCCATGTGGGTACTCCCTGACAAATTCAGGTGGCCAGTCTTTTTCAGCTAGAAGGATGTCATAACCCTTAGATAGTTTTTCCCAAAAGAGTGCTTTTATTTTCCTAGTTATGTCCCCCTCTATTTGGAGCGTTACTTCATATAACTTATGGGGTACACTAACCCTGGTGTCGGCAGTTTCAACCTGAATGTATTCATTCAGATTCACTGTCTCCAGATGATCCTTCAGGATCCTGCGAGCTATGGTGACCTCTGCTGCGCTGTCCAGCATTGTCTGGACCCACTCCCCGTTTTTCAGCTGTGTCCTCAGGATCCTCGGCATGTTTGATTATTTTAATACTGGCTACCTTCTTTTTTTAGAAATTGTAATTTTTTACTTTGATGAGCAGGTTACTTGTCTTTGGACTTGACGTGCTCTTCCCTGTGTTCTGACCGTCCTCTTCTTTCCGATTTCTGCGAGGAAGTCTGAAAAGATCGATCAACTTCAATGTCTTTGTTCAAGTCCACTGTCTCCAGAAGTCCCTTCAGGTTCTGGCGAGCTATTGTTACTTCTGCTGCGCTGTCCAACATTGTCTGAGCCCATTCTCCGTTCTTGAGTTGTGTCCTCAAGATCCTCGGCATGTCTGATTTTTAGACTTGCTACCTTCTTTTTGGTGAATTGGGTTTTCTTATTTTTCGGAACGTGTTGATCGTCTTTGGACTTCACGCGTTCTTCTTTTTGTTCTGATCTTCCTCTTCTTTTGGATTTCTGCGAGGAAGTCTGAAAGGTACGAGATGATCGTGTATCAGTATCTTGATATCTATCAGGTTTTCTTATATTATCCCTATTTCTAAGGTTCTATCTCTTCTCAGAGGGCTCCTTCTGAGGGGACCTTCCTCTGGACTGAGAACGCTTCTCTTTAGGAAGTGACTGTCTACTATTTTCCCATTTCTTTTTAGGAGTAGTTAGATTGTTTTTGATAAAAACGTTTTCAGGATTTTCTGTTATTTCAGGCTTTACAGGTTTCCCTCCCAAACTATCTCTACCTAGTTCTTGATAAGATTTTTCAATAATTCTGGCAAGTTCATATGGCTGCTCAGTAATATCGGTTTCTTTTAGCTGTTGGCGGAATGCCACAGATGCTGCTTCACCTTTAATGTTGGCTAATAGTATAGCCGAGACCTGGTTCTGGACCGTATTCATTTTGAATCTATCTTAGAACGTCTGGTATTACCCCCATAGACGGGACACCATGTGTTTTCGTGTAGATTGAAGCGAAGACTGTACCCCAAGTGTCGCAGTCCTCTACGTGTGGTGCAATCCCCATTGGTAAACAGATTGTTAGACTCCTGTGTTTCTCATGAGGTGTACTATCGGGAAATACTGCCTCTATTTGAGTAATTTTCTGGGCTAACCAGAATGGAATTTGTTCCCTTTTTGCGGGCAACTTACCAATTACTGACTGTATAGTCTGTGGTGTGATTTTGTTTGTGTTCCTCTGATGAGGGGTGTGCTGTGGAATTCTAATAGCAGGTTGGACTGTTAAGGTCCGCATGACATATTGTACCAATTGTCTATGTATTTTAATTGTTTTAGCTGAGCTAACAATTCTGGTACTGTCATCTTTTCAAATTCAGGATGTGGTGTATAGCTGGCTAATACCAGCCATGTAGCTCCTGGTCTACCTAGTGGACCGAGCCGGGTAATGTGATTTTGATGTTGTAGGGCGCCATTAAACCAGAGCTGATGCTCTTGGTAAGTTAGTGGAATTTCGAAAGGAACGTATTCCGCTGGAGGTTCCTCCATTTTATAGTAGTGGAACTCATGTGTTACTGGATTTGCTTGTGGAAAGACAATCCATGAATAGAATACCTCTGTCTGTCGATATTCATGTGCCTCTATCACAAATATTACTTTACCACCTCTCAATGATACTCCATTATTTATTAGTTTGTAAGTTATAATTTTTCTTACATTTGCCGGGATGTGTATAACATCCGGGTCATTTTCAGTAAAACCTGTAGTATCTAGGTTTTGAGCGGCTCTAGCCAACTCTTTGTCACTCTCCGTCATTTTTTATGAAGGTTTGCAGAGCAAGGTTCAAGGAAATAAAGATAAGGTGCACAATATTATGGAACACTGTATCCTTCAACGTTGAACAAAACCAAAAACTAATACATAGGATTTTTTGTCCTACTCAGTTTGAGGCGGATATTTTATCCTTTAACCCACACCAGACGTCTATTTGAGTATTTTACGGGAAAAAAGGTGTCTCTGTGAAAAGCATGACTGAGTTACTCTAGTATCTAGCGTTCAATTAGTGCCTTAACAAACGTTGGGCGCCATGTAGTGTAGTTCCTATATTCCCAATAGGCTCTGCGCATTGGAATAATATATCCTATAGATTAGACGTAGGACTGAGGTCGGCTAGGTCTCTACCGAATATACTAAACTTAATTGTGTGTGCAAGCTAGCTCAGAGGTCACTAGAAACTTTCTTGAATTCACAAGAAGGGATTAGCCTCTGACAACTGCATAAACATGACAACTTTGTTTCCCCAAGATAAAACGTCTCTTCAGAGTCGTGGAAACAATAGATAGATATTTCACTCAGTCAATCGTGCATGCTTCGTTTCACTAGAGGTGCAGAGAAAGAGATAGACTGGCGTTGTCAATAAAAAAGATTTATTGAACAGTCTTCTTTCTCAAGTATAAGAAATTAACTGCTACAATCGTAACACAGTTTGTAAAATATATTGCGTACAGTATAAATAGCAGAATAAAATAATACTGTAAGAGCATTGTATGGTTCCTAAACCATAGAAAAATACATACATAAATAACAGAGGCTAAAAGTACTCAACTGGTGCTTCTAAAATACGCCTACCCCGATGTACCTAACCTAAGCTTAGTACATGGGAAGAAGTAAGTGAGGTGTAGCGTAAATGTAGTATTCTTTTGCCAAGAATCTGCCCAAGATTTCTCTAATGGGTCTAATCAGCTCCGTACCTTAGTTTAGAATGGAGAAGGTTGGTCTCGGGACTCGATTTCCCAACAACCCGCAAGGGTAACTTGGAAACACTGGAGCTGGATTTCTCGGCAGGAGAAAAGACAGCGTCTCTCTCAGTGCATCTGCTGGAGGGTCGGCTTCCTTCGGCACTTGCTGTAGCAGGCTGCATCGGGCAAGTAGATAGTCGAACTGCTCCAAACCACCGTGTGTTTGCTTGGGCAAATGTGGTCATATTTATACCTTGAAGGTGCCTGGTTTGACGTATGGTTGGACATAATAACGTCATCAAAGAGTCTCAGTTCTTTGAAAACTCCATGAGTTCTTGGATAAATCAGTGCTCAAGCAAGGGAAAGTCCCTGACTGCTGAAGGCGGGTTTTTCCAAGAAATCGTTGTGGATTTTCGGAACTAGTGGAAGTATCCCTGCCTTATTTGGACTGCATGAGTTATGCCTAAATATGGTTATGATTTCTATGCCAATATAAGGATACAGTGATTTATACCTATATAAGGGCATTTATCGGGAAACTTACAACAGGGTCCTAAAATAATACATAACAGAACAGGGTGGGACTCAGTGAGGAACCCTGAGGCACCCCACAGGTGAGTGGAATCTTCCTTGAGGTATGCTTGCCTTCAAACACTTGGAATGTTCTGTCTGTTAGGAAGAACCTGATCCAAGAAAAAGCGTTACCTGTCACTCCCACCTCCTTGAGTCTATCTAGTAAGGTGCCATGGTGTACCATATCAAATGCGGCACTCAGATCCAATAGGATGAGTGCCACTGAGCCCCCCAGGTCGAGGTTTTTCCTTGATTCCTCGATTACTGTTATCAGGGCTGTCTCTGTGCCGTGTTTGGGGCAAAACCCTGTCTGGGAGGGTGTCCAACATTTTGTGTGCTTCAAGGTAGTTTGAGAGAGAGGTGTTTACATGTTTCTTACATGTTTCTCCAGGATCTTACTGACCAAGGGGAGCAGGGATACTGGCCTGTAGTTGCTCCATATTTCTGGATCTAGGTTGGGCTTTTTCAGGAGTGCTTTAACCATAGCAAGTTTCCAGCTTGATGGTACTATAGCGGTAGTTAGGGGCAGGTTGAGGACTTTCAAAAGTGTAGGGAGTATGGCTTCCTTTACCTTATGCCGGCGATGTGCCGGGGCTGGGTCGTGAGGGGATCCAGATTTAACTTTCGTGAAGAGTGTGGATAGGGTGGTCGTGTTAAGTGCTGGGAGGTCGCTCAGTGTGTTTGCTTCGTTTGTGTCGCTATCCATTTTGATGCTTATGTTTTCCGTTTGCTGCGGTTGGAGGAAGGCATTGTAGATGTTAAGAATTTTGGTGTTAAAAAAGTCTGCCAGTTCCCTGCAACGCAGTGGCTTGAATTCTGATGGTCTTTCTTGCTGGGGACATAGAGATAGTTTTTTTGCAATTCTGGCGATTTCCCTAGGTGCATTGGATGCCAGGTTAATTTTCTCCCCATAGTATTGGCCTGGGCTTTTTTGATTTCTGTTTGGTATATTTTTATGGCCTCTTTGTATTTGATTTTTCTCTGGGTTGTAATCCCTCCTCCATGCCCTTTCCAATCTTTTGCATTTTTGCTTGGTCTCTCTTATTTTCGGGGTATATCATGGGAGCCTCTTGTTCGGCGGGTTTCTTTGCGCTCCATTTGTGTAGTATAATGGCGTCTAGAGACGCTGTGACGCTGTGATCCATTCATCATATTTATCATATGCTATCGTAGGGTCAGTGTTTGTTATGGGGTTGGTGGTTTCAAGGGTGTTTGCCCAGACTTCGAGCTCTAGTTATGCCCAAGGTCGGTCTCAGATTTTTGAGGGTTGATTGCTGGGGAGGGTCCTTGATATCTTCCAACTGTTAGGTATTAGGAAATGGTCTGACCAAGGGACTGGGGAGGGGTTGCTTATAGATATATTGTCTAGGTTTGAGAAAACTGGGTCTAGTATGTGACCTTTATTGTGTGTTGGGCATGATACTCTTTGTTCAAGTTGTAACGCCTGCATATTGAGTATGAGGTTGTGTGCATCATCTATATTAGTGTCTTCTAGATGAAGGTTTAGGTCGGCTAGAATGGTGAAGTTGGGTGCCATATTTTCCCTTATTGCTTCTGTGTCGGTGAGGGATTCTATAAACATGCCACATGGGCCTGGGGGTCTATATATTAAAATTCCTGAAACGGAGTATGTTGGGGTAAATGTGAGCGTGAAACCCATGCTCACACAGTCTTGTATCATATCTGGTTCGATGCGTCCCTTTACCTGGTCTTTAAGAATAATGGCAACCCCCCCCCCCCTCCTTCCGGGGTGTCCTATCTTTCCCCAGAATGTAGTATCCTGGGGGAAGTGCTTGGACCACATCAGGCTCAGCATCTTTATGCAGCCATGTTTCTGTCAGAAAAAGGGCTGCTGGCTGTTGTTCGGTAAGTACGATGTTAATTTCAAGGTGGTGTTTTGGCAAGGACCTGCAGTTCAACAGAAGTAATTTGGTTTCTGAGATGCTTTCTTTATTAATCAGGCACTGCCCTGGGAGGCCCTGGGTAATGGGCCCTGGGTCCTTGGTCATGAGTCCAGGGTCACTGGGCTTGTGTCCTGGAGCCCAGGTCCTGGTGCCTGGGTCTTGAGTCCTGGGGCCAGGGTCATGGGGTCTCGATCTTGGGACCTGGGTCCCAGGGCCTGAGTCACGGGGCTTGGGCCCCAGAGCCTGGGACCTGAGTCCAGGGGTCTGGGTCTTGGGTACTTGGTCCTGCCTCCTGAGTCCATGGGCCTAGGGCCTGTGTCCAGGGGCCTGGGTACTGAGTCTCGGTCATGAGGCCTTGGTCCTGAGTCATGGGTCCTGGGTAATGGGTCCTGAATCCTGAGTGCTAGGGCATGGGTCATGGCTCCGGGGCATTGAGATCTGGGTCATGAGGCCTGATTGATAGGTCCTGAGTCTTATGTCCTGGTAAACACAAGCAGATGATGGACGGAGCACGGAGTCATATGTCCTGGTGCCTTGATCCTGTGGTCTGGGTCCCAGGGCCTCGGTCCAGAGGCATGAGTCCTGGGTTTTGATTCCTAGGCCCTGGGTCCTGGGGACTAGGTCCTGGGTCCCGAGACTTGAAGCCTGAGTCCTGGGTCCTGGGTACTGGTGCCTGAGTCATGGCTTCTGGTGCCTGAGTTGTGGTGCTTTTGTCCCAGGGACGGGGACCTGGGTCCTGGTGCCTAGGTCCTAGGTCATGAGCCCTGGGACTTGGGTCCTGATGCCTGGGTACTAGTTCTTGGGGCCTAAATTCCTGGGTCCTGGGTCAATGGTCATGGGTGGTGCGTCCTGGGGCCTGGGTACTGGGGCCTGCGTCATGTCTCCTGGGGCCTGGATCAGGGGTCCTGTGTTCTGGTCCTGGGCACTGAGTTCTGGGGCCGGTGGCCTTCGTCATGGGTCCGGGTGCCTGGGTTCCAGGCCCTGGGTTCCTGGGTCATAGGGCCTGGAGCTTTAGTCATGGGTACTGTTTGCCTGGGGCCTGCTGTCTAGGCCTAGTTCCTGGGTCATGGGTCCTAGGTTCTGGGGCCAGGGATCTAGGTCTTGGGTTCTGGGTCCCTGGTTCTGGTTCCTGGGTCCTAGATTCTGGGTAATGGGACTGAGTCCTGGGGGCTGGGTCCTGAGGAGTGGGGTCTGAGTCCTGAGTCCTCTTGCCTGGGTCCTGACTCCCAGGGCCTGGGCCCTGCAGCCTAGGTCCTGGTTCCTGGGTGATAAGTCCTGGGTTCTGGGGCCAAAGATCTAGGTCCGGGGTCCCGGGTACTGGTTCCTGGGTCTGGGTTCTGTTTCCTGGGTCCTGGTGCCCTAATCCTGGTGCCTGGATCCTGGGGCATGCTTCCTAAGGTGTGGGTAATGGCTCCTAGGTCCTGTGTCGTTGAGCCTGGGTGTCGTGCCAGGCGGTCCGTAGCAGTACTCTTAAGCCTGTCCGCTGCCTCCTGGGTCAAACCTGCCTGCCGACTCCCGTCAGCTGGTGGAGGCGGTGCTTGAGGTCTTCATAGGGAGGGGTCGGCAAGGGAAACGCGCCTTGCGTTCCATAACAGACCCCACCAGGTCTCCTGTATATTTCCCTGCTTGTCTGCTCACTTACCTGCATTTCCTGATTCACGCCAGGGAGGAGAGACGTTCTCACATTCCTCTCCTGGCGTCCTTGCAGTTCATTCTGTTTCCAGGTTGCCGATTACCCTTCTATGGCGTAGAGTATCCTTGGAGCTCCCTCGTCGGCTTGCAACATTGTTTCTCTTGGGACACTTTGTTTCCCGGTATTCTGCTACGGTGAAAAGAAAAGAAGGTATTTAAAGAACCATAGTTCTGGGTGCAGGTAGGATACGCAGTTCTTTAGTATCCTGTAACACCTCTTATACTTATCTAATTGCTGAGCTTCTTCGTTTGTTGAGGTGTTCTAATTCCCGAACTTGCTTCATCTCATGATTGCTTCAAGTCAAGTCTTCCTGCAATATAAAAAGTGACTGTTTTAGAACCACATCTTACTCACTTTATTTTCATATATTTATCCTGCACCTTTTTGCCATATTTTTCCATTCTATATTCTCCTGACTAGGGAAATTCGTTTTTTTTTTTTTCCTAGTTTCAGGCGAAATGTATAATTTTTCATGGGTCTATTGATCATCAAAGGTGGTTTCCATTAAGGTTGGTATGTTTCATATTTATCATTGGTTGTGGTTAAAACGTCTGCAGTCCTTATGAATAATAAGTGTGGGTTTATTATTTAGATACCTTGTGTGGGTTCCATGCTCTAGTTGTGTAATATTCTCTACATATTCTCTACATATAACTTATGGAGCTTGTAACAGGTAGAACATTAGAGTAGTCAAAATATCAGGAAGCCACTAGTGTAATAGGAAAATACTCGCGTGTGTGACTTTTCCATTAGGAGCCATCAGACGATCTAGTGGATAAGACCCCTTCTCCCTTTCCTTGTTTTGTCTCCCCTTCTTCCCCACCTTATCTCTTTTGCTTTGAACTTGTTGGTCGAAGGAGGTGGGTGAGGGCAGCTGAGACCTAGCATCCGTTCCGCACTTTTCGCCCCTGCAGAAAACCCAGGTGAACCTCACAGAACATGAAGACCACGTTTCATATTTCTGCCTGGGTATTATGGAGGAACACCAGATAACATTGACAGATCTGGCACATATGATAGGGAATTTGCAAAAAGAGACCCAAGCCTTGAAAATTAGAGTGGATGCCCTACAACACGCATCTAGAGTAGCTCAGCCACCCGATCTGGTAATCTGGAAATCATGGTACCTTTTTTACGTCCCACTCTTATTCCTCTGGAAGTACATCTCAAGGATATCATATTTCAACCCCATCCTCTATACCAATAGCACCTCCCAAAAGGTTCTTAGGTGATTCTGCAAAATTTGCCACTTACAATAATCAATACCAGTTGCACTTTATGTGCAAAGCCTCTTGTTTTCCTACAGAGCACTCAAAAGTTGCTTTTGTTTTGTCTTATTTGGGAGGTACAGCAGCTACATGGTCACTTCCTTCAGTGGACAGAAACGATCCCTTGTTGTATGATTACAGGGCTTTTAAGGAGGAGTTACGACCTCTGTTTGACAGACATTCATTTATGCTGTCTGTTGACACCAAAATACTGAACCTGAAGCAAGGATCGAAGGATCTCATGCCATATGTTTCTTGCTTCAACAGGCTAGTTGCTGAAGCCGGATGGGCTGAAGCTAAGCATAGAGCTCTGTTCTATAAAGGTTTAAGAGATGACTTGAAAGGCATGTTAGCACAAGCTGTAGACTCTCCTGGTTCTTGCAATGCTTTAATTGATTTAGTGATTAAATTAGATCACCGGTTACATGAGCGAAAATGTGAGAAAGGGAGTCAAGATGTTAAGGTTCCTACTTTTAGAGAAAAGAAGACAGAGTTTGACAAACCTGTTGAGGACCCTGAACCTTTGCAGATAGGCAGTATTAAAGGGCCCTTGAGTAATGAAGCGAGGCAAAGACGAAGGGACCATAAATTATGCCTATACTGTGGAAAATCCAGAAATTTCTTGGGTGACTGCCCTATTAAACCAAAACGACGTACTGAGTCAGGAAACTAAACAACCCGAGCACGGTGGGGACAGAGTGCTCGGATGGGAAAGGATTAATGGTCTCCCAGCTGTTAAGTCAGGATCACATACCCTTCCCACTGCACCATTTTTTACAGCTCAACTGAGATGGGGCAATACTACTGTAGAGGTGCAAATTATGCTTGATTCAGGTGCAACCGGGAATTTCATAGATGCTACATGGGTGGAGGGTATGAAGATTCCAATTGAACCAAAAAAGACAGCGGAAGTTGTTAAAACAATTGATGGAAGTCACAAGAAATAAGGCACCGTCACACATTCTACCAGAGAATAAGGTTTCCACATACATAACAGAAATTTCAAAACCATCCAAATCAATGCAATTTCTTCACCTCAATTCCATGCGATTGTGGGGTTCCGTTGGTTGATGAAACATGACCCTGATATCAAATGAAAAGACCATAGCATGGTTTTTACCTCCTATTACTGTAAGGGTCATTGTTTAGAAAAGAACACACCAGGAAGTACGGAATCCAATCTGCCTGACTTACCTGCCTGTTTATGATTCCCTATCAAATGTGTTTGATAAAGAAAAAGCCTCTTTCTTGCCACGCCAACGTCCCTACGACTGCCACATTGACCTAATTCCTGGAGCAAAGATTCTGTGCAGTTGCATAAATGTTATGACAGAAGAAGAAAATATCCATTTGAGTGAATATTCGGAGATATGTTACAGAAGGGATTCATTAGGCCCTCTAGATCAGCTGCATTGTCTCATCTTTTCTTTATACCAAAACGAGAAGGGAGTCTCAGGAGTTGCATAGACTACAGAGCTCTAAACTGTGTAACAATAAAGAATAGATACCCTTTGCCTCTGATTCAATCCTTACTCGATCAGGTAAAACAAGCCATCATTTTTAGCAAGCTTGATTTAAGAGGTGCATATCATTTAGTTAGAGTAATCTGGTGATGCCCTTTGGCTGTGTAATGCCCCTGCAGCATTCACATTTTGTATTGACGAAGTACTAAGGGATACATTGGATGTTAACACTATTGCCTATATAGATGACATTCTAATCTATTCTTTGTCTACTGTAGAGCACATTAGTCATGTGAAAAGCGTGTTAACATGCCATAAAGATAACAATCTCTATGTGAAACTAGATAAATGCGAGTGTCACTTTTCTGAAGTCACCTTTTCAGGTTTTGTGTTGTCAGCAAAAGGAGTGACCATGGATCCTCAAAAAGTTGCTGCCATCACAAAGTGGCCATCTCCTCGCTCTGTAAAGGAGGTACAGAGTTTCTTGGGCTTCACAAATTTTTATAGACGATTCATAAAAGGATTTGCGTCTCTGGCTTCTCCTATCACCAGACTTCTTAAAAAAGGTATACCTTTTGTGTGGACACCAGCCGCTGAAGAACCCATTTCCTGCCTAAAAAACTCCTTTATCACTGCCCCTGTTTTGAAACATCCGGACTAAGGGAAGCAGATGCATCCCATAGTGGCTGTTGGAGTTTTATCCCAGATAGACAGACAAACAGGTCATCTACACCCAGTAGCCTTCTATTCCCATAAGCTCACACCATCTGAAATAAACTATTCTGTAGGAGATAGGGAATTACTGGCAATAAAAAGAGGATTTGAAGAATGGCATCAGTACTTATTAGGAGCCCTGCACACAGTTACTGTTATCATAGATCACAGAAATCCACAGTTTTTGAAGGAAGCTAGAGCCTTATCCATGAGGCAGTTACAATGGACCCATTATTTCAGTTATTTTGACTATATCATAGAATTCCAGGCGGGCACCAAACGTGGCAAAGCAGACGCCCTATCCAGATACGGTTACGACCTGTCTGAAGACATGAGTACACATGACCAACCCTTCATCTTGAGTCCTGAACGTATCTTGGGAGGTACCTTTTCAGAGGAAATAGTTCTGAACGAAGTACTTCAAGCACAGGAAATTGAAGAAATTAAAGACCTTGAAATCAAACATAAAGGAGTGAGAATCCAGGAGCTACTGTACATTCAAGGAGGCTTTTTCCTCCCTAGTAAGGCTTTACAGTTACAAGCCCTTGAATGGTGTCATTTACATGTATTAGCAGGACACCCAGGTGATAATAAAACTCTTGCCCTACTCACAAGATACTTCTGGTGGGCTTCTATGAATCAAGACACTTATTTGTAGATTCAACAATGCTATGTCTGTGCTCAAAGCAAAAGTTCCCACCAGGTTCCGGCGGGGCTTTTAACACCTATGCCCACACCTCCTACACCATGGCATTCCTTCTCTATGGATATTATTGTAGAACGTCCACCTACTAAGCAAGGGCATACAGTCATATTTGTAGTTGTTGACATGTTATCAAAAATGTCACACTTAATACCTTTGAAAGACTTTCCTGACTCTAAAGAAGTTACATTTATTTTTCTTCCAACACGTGATGCAAATTCATGGTCTTCCTTCTGTTATTGTGTCAGATAGAGACCCTCAATTTGTGTCCAAATTCTAGGAATGGTTGAACGTTTTGTTACAAATATATATAAGACTCTCTTCTGCTCATCACCCCCAAACAGATAGCCAAACTGAAAGGGTCAATAAGTGCATTGAACAATACCCAAGATGTCAATTACTGCTCGTAGATAGAGATTGGGACACTTTTCTTTGGACTGCAGAGTTTGTCTATAACAATGGTGATCCTACCTCCATAGGGGTATCCCCTTTTTTTGTCATTACGGTTTTCACCCCTGTTGTGGCATCATATCTCCAGAGATTCCCACTACTACTGCTGTAGACCTTGCTACTCAACTCCAAGATATCCAGGTTAAGGCCAAACACAATCTGGAGGAGGCCAAAAGTAGTTATAAGGATGATGCTGATCAACATATGAGACCATCTCCGATGTATGCAGTTGGTGACAAAGTTTGGTTATCTACTAGGAGCATCAAGGTCAAGGAGACAAGCACATTTAAACCCCACTTTATTGGTCCCTATGCTATTTCTAAAGTAGTAAACCCTGTTGCTATAAAACTCATTCTGCCCGACTCCTTGACAATCCATCATGTGTTTCAGGTGTCTTTTCTGAAGCCTGTGACCCCTGGTACTCTTGTTCCTACTCACCCTCCCCGTTCTGGTGTACGATGAACGTGAGTATGAAGTGGCCCATATTGCGGACTCTCATAGAGTACGGCGTAGGCTCCAGCATTTGATTCACTGGAAGGGTTATGGGCCTGACGAACGGTCTTGGGAACCTGCTTCTAATGTTCGTGCTCCCCGCTTAGTGCGGTTGTTTCATAGGCGCTATCCCAATAATCCTAAACCTGTTTGATCGGGGTCTTAAGGGGGTTGTACTGTTGTGCTGCGGGATCTGTCGGAGCACTCTTGAGTCCGCTCGCTGCCTCCTGTGCAAGCCCCGCCTGCCGACTCCTGTCAGCTGGCGGAGGCGGCGATTGAGGTCTTCTTAGGGAGTGGTCTACAAGGGAAACGCGCTTCACGTTCCAACACGGACCCCTCCAGGCCTCCCATATATTTCCTCGCTTGCCCGCTCCCTTACCTGCATTTCCTCATTCCACTCTGGGGCGGAGAGACGTTCTTGCATCCTGGCGTTCTTGCAGTTCATTCTGTTTCGGGGTTGCCGATTATTCTTCTGAGGCGTAGAGTATCTTCGGAGCTCTCTCGTCGGCTTGCAACATTGTTTCTCTTGGGTATTGCAGCGTGGCTTAACACTTTGATTCCCGGTATTCTGCTATGGTGAAAAGAAAAGAAGGTATTTAAAGAACCATAGTTCTGGGTGCAGGTAGGATAAGCAGTTCTGTAGTATCCTGTAGCGCTCTTATACTTATCTAATTGCTGAGTTCCTTCGTTTGTTTAGGAGTGTGTTCTCAGTCCAGAACTTGCTTCATCTCATGATTGCTTCATGTCTCTTCCTGCAATATAACAAAAAGACTGTTTTAGAACCACATCTTACTAACTTTATTTTCATATTTTGAGCCTGCTCCTTTTTTGCCATATTTTTAAAATTCTATATTCTACTGAATAGGGAAATTAGTTTTTTTTATTTTTTCCTAGTTCCAGGCAAAATGCTTAATTTTGCATGGGCCTATTGATCATCAAAAGTGGTTTCTATTAAGGTTGATATGTTTCATATTCATCATTGGTAGTAGTTAAAACTTCTGCAGTTCTTATGGATAATAAGTGTGTGTTTATTTTTTAGATACCATGTGTGGGTTCCAAGCTCTAGTTGTGTAATATCCTCTGCATATAACTGGCGGAGCTTTTAACAGGTAGACCATTAGAGTAGTCAAAATATCTATACAGCAGACTACTAGTATAATAGGAACATACTCATGTTTGTGTCTTTTCCATTGGGAGCCTTGGTGATACCCCGTCGGAAGATCCAGTGGATTCAACCCCTTCTCCCTTTCCTTGTTTTGTCTCCCCTTCTTCCCCACGTTCACTCTTTTGCTTTGACAATGTTGGGCCGAAGGAGGTGGGTGAGGGAAGTTGGGACCTATCATCCGTTACGGCCATTTTGCCCCTGAAGAAAACCAAGGTGAACCTTACACTAAGGACTAGGTCCTGGGTCCTGGTGCTTGCAGCTGGGTCCTGGCACCTGAGTCCTGCGGCATGGGTCCTGGGTCCTAAGTCATGTGTCCTTAGGCCTGAGCCCTGGTGCCTGGGTCATGGGTACTGGGTCCTGAGTCCTTGAGCCTATGGCCTGGATTGAGGGTACTGATTCCTGGGTCCTGTAGCCTTGGTCCTAGGTTGTGGGTCATGGGTCCTGGGTCTTAGGTTCTGGGTCATGGGTCCTGAGTTCTAGGGGCTGAGTCCTGGGTCCTGAGTTCTAGGGGCTGAGTCCTGGGTCCTGAGTCCTGGGATCTGGGTACTGGGTCCTGAGTCCTGGGTCATGGGTCTTGAGTCCTTTGGCCTAGGATCTGGGGCCTATGTCCGGGGTCCCAGAGCCTGGGTCGCGGGGCATGGGTCGCGGGGCATGGGTCGCGGGGCATGGGTCGCGGGGCATGGGTCGCGGAGCATGGGTCGTGGAGCATGGGTCCTGGTGCCTGGGTCGTGGGGCCTGGGATCACCACATTGAGCCCTATTGTGGTGCAGGAGTCGTCGGGAGCTGCAGGAGTCGTCGGGAGCGCAGGGGTGGATTGGGAGGTATCAGGGGCAGGGCGCGCATGCGCTTGTTTAAACTGGTGAGAGAGCATGGCCCACTCCAGGGATATGGGGTGATTGCGTTGGCCTTTGGCTTCCTCCTCCCGTAGGAGTTCTTCCTCCGCGCATGCCCATTTCTGTACCGCCCCCACCCATGCCTCCAAAGGGGGTCCCGATGTTGTCCGCCATTGCATGGCAATGTTTCTTTTAGCTAGTAGCAGGGACAATGCCGTGAAGCGGACCTGTACTTTGTGTGTTTTCGGTCTACGAAATATTCCCAGGGCAACCGCTTCCCAGGATTCTAAGTCTGTGAGTCCCGTGAGGGGGCGGACAGAGGCAAGTATGTTGGACCAATACGACTGTAAAGCTGGGCAGCTCCAAAACATGTGTAGGAAGTGTGCGTCTGATGAATATCACCTAAGACAAAGGAACTGCGTATCGGGGTAGAAGCGCTGTAATCTCGCCGGTGTCTGATACGCTCTATGTAAAATGTAGAACTGTATGTTCTTGAATCTCGCGTTTCTAGACACCTTCTTAGGGAATTCAAGCGCCTTGACCCACTCCCCGTCATGTAACTGTAGCCTGAATTCGTCCTCCCAGGTGGCCCTCAGAGGGAGTAAGGGCTGGTGCGCAAGCTCACGGATTGACTTATATAGCCAGATGTCGGCCTATGCCCATGTATAGGATGGTGTGGACAACTGGATGTATCGCGGGTTCGCCAAGTCGAAGATCATAATGTGAGCGGAAAGTGGTGCTGAGTTGTCGGTGGGTTAGAAATTGTCCTGGGGGGAGGTCATAGTCCTCCATGAGCTGTTCAAATGGGCGGAGCTGCCCCTCCGCGAATAACCCTTCCGCCTCTGTAATCTCGCATTCCATCCACGCACGGAGCATTGTGTGCGTGAAGTAAGTGTCTCCGTCCGGCCAACCGACCAGCGGCAGCCGTGGGGAGTAGCATGGGGTCCCTGCCGCGATACAATGGATCCGTGGGCATACACCGGCGAGCCAACGACACCTGCAAGGGATAGGTCCGGCGGGGGTTGGTGTCCGGGAGCAGCAGCCGACGGAGCTCGGGGACAGGAATAGGACCCGTTATGGTGTAGGTCTCCCCGGTAAGTCGTCCTGCCGTCCAGTACGACAGCCACTGAAGCTGTGCAGCCAGGAAATATGACTCAAAGGCGGGGGCACCTAGGCCTCCCTGGGTGGTGGGCAGTTGCAGTTTGGTGAGCGCAATACGGTGCCGGCCCGTCCCCCATATGAGCGCACGGAGGAGCGCGTCTAGTTCACGAAAAAAACTACCGGGTGGGACAACGGGCAGATTGGTAAAGTAATATAATAGTCGAGGAACGATGATCATCTTGGCTATAGCCACCCTACCGTTCGGTGCCATCCAGAAACCCACTGATAACCGAATGCCGGCTAATACCTTACGGTGATTGCCCTCGTAGATGTCAGTGGGAGGGTGGTATAAGTGGAACCTGAGATAACGGGGAGCGCCCGCGCTCCAGTGCAGAGTTTGTGGACCGATGCGTATCTCTTGTGGGGCTAGAGATCGATGGAGGGGATATATTGTGGATTTATCCCAGTTCACCTGGAGGCAGGACGCCTCCGCGAACTCCGTCAGGACCGTCCAAATGGGCATCAGGTCCGCAGTGATAACCTTAATATATAGCAGAAGGTCGTCCGCGTACATGGAAACGCAGTGGACCGTGTCCGCTATAGGGATACCCCAGGAGATTCCCTCTTGTTGTAGGCGGATCGCTAGGGGTTCTACCGCCAGGGTAAAAATCAGAGGTGACAGGGGGCAGCCCTGCCTAGTACCCCTCCTGACCGGTAGCGGGGATGAAATGTATCGACCTAGCCGGACCCGAGACGTGAGGTTTGTATATAGCAGGTTGGTGTATCGCAGAAGGGTGGGACCTATCCCCGCCCGTCGCAGGACAGCGAATAGGTATGGCCTGGTCAAGGTGTCAAAGGCCTTTTCCAGGTTGAGGATAATACAGTCCGCCCTGGGAAGGTGTCCCCTACCTGATCCTGAATATGGAACAATCGTCTTATGTTCTGGAACGTGTTCCTGCCGGGGACGAATCCGCATTGGTCCGGATGGACCAAGGGACGTAGTATTTGTTCGTATCTAGTCGCTAGGATTCTGCCCAAGACCTTGCAGTCGGCAGAGAGGAGTGTGATGGGGTGGTAGGAGGACAATTGTCGGGGATCACGGTGCGGTTTAAGGAACGTCACTATGACAGACTCTCAAAGAGATCCCGGAAGTTCTCCCCTCTGAAATGCGTCCAGAAACATAGTGGTCAGACGGGGGACTAAAAGGGCAGAAAAAGTGCTGTAGTACTCAAGGGTCAGGCCATCTAGACCCGGTGCCTTGTTCCGTACCAGCGCACGTATCGTGCCAGAAACGTTTACCGCCGATATTTTAGCATCTAGGGTGTCCCTATTTGCATCTGTGATATGCGGGATCGGAAGGGGGACCAAGAAATGGCTTGTCGCGCCCTGCTGAAGATTCGTCGGGATGTCTTAAACCGCAGCATAATGTTGCCGAAATGCATTTAAAATGTCCAATTGGGAGCGCACTAGGACTCCCGTGGGCGTCAAGATCTCCGTAATGGGTTTGGCATCGGCGTCTTGCTTTGCTAGCCATGCTAAAAGCATACCCGTTTTGTCCCGTTCCTTATGCACCCGGGTGGCATATGCTTGAAAGTTAAATTTGCGCAGATCCGCAAGAGCAGTGGAGTATTGCGCTTTGGCTTCCGCTACCTGGGCCGCCGTTGCGGCATCTGCATCCTCTTTTTTCGTGAGTGTTGCCAACTTGTGTTCAGTGTCGACCAGTGTGCGTTCTAGTGTGCGGCGGATCCCTACCACTTGTTTGATGCACTTCCCTCGAGTCACTACTTTAAACGCATCCCATTCTACTAGTCTGGATGAGGCGGACCCTGTGTTGTGAGTGAAGTATTCCCGGATACTTTGTGCATGATCGTGCCGAAATGTCTGGTCGGTGAGTCAGTCCCGGGGGAGACGCCATGTGGGTACCGGTGGGTGAGGAGGTCGCCATTGGACGCGTAATATGTGTGCATCGTGGTCTGAAACTATCCGGCCCAAGTAGTCAGAGTGTTGCACCTTAGGTATCAGGGATGAAGTGCATAAAAACCTGTCTACCGGGCACGTAAGTTATGGGGGATGGCATGGAACGAGTAAAGCTTTGTATGAGGGTGATGGGCTCTCCACGTGTCTACCAGTGCCCAGTGACTAACCCTGCGGCGGAAGCGCTCTGACCGTGTATGGGCCGGGGAGTGTGGTGGGGGCGGGTGGGATCTGTCAAGCACAACATCGAGTTCACAATTGTAGTCGCCCCCCAGAATCCATGGGAGAGATGTAAACGGGGCCAGCACACCCGTGAGGGAGTCCCAGAACCTATCCTGTTCAGTATTTGGGGCATATATGCTGCCTAGCAGAACGGGTAGTCCGTCCAGTAACCCTTCTAACAGGACATACCTACCCTCCCTGTCCACCACCCTGCGGGTTTCCTGAAATGGGGTGCCCGGGCGGACCCAAATCAGTGCGCCTCGCGCGAACTCTGAGTAGGAGGTGGCGCATATAGTATCCCGCCAGCGGGACCGCAGTTAGTCTACTTCTGGCGCTGTAAGGTGCGTCTCTTGGAGGAACGCGATTTGTGCATGTTGGCGCTTGATATAAGCATAAGCGGCGTATCTCTTGCGTGGTGTATGAAGGCCTGAGCGTTTAGGGTGAGAAGACTAACATCTGCGGACTGCATTGAGAAGTTTGATAAGCTCGACCCGCGCCTGGAAGCGCGATCGTGATGGTGAAGGCTGGCCGGGACGCGCGGTTCCTACAGGGAGACCCCACCAGTTCCCACCCGGGCGTGTTGGCTGTCCTGTTGTACATGTCTCCTGTGGGGTGCATGGGGTATAAAAATAGGGTAAATAGGACTTGTAATTGGGTGGGAAACTAACCCAATACTTGGGACGTATCTGAGAACCTGATACGTCCAAACTAGCGCTCATAGACTGTGAGAGCGAACAAACAATACATGGGGTTGGCAGTTTGTGTCTGCGAGGCAGGATCCCGCAGGGGCGTAGGTAGGATTAATGTTCGTCGTTGGAGAGTGTCGTATGGTTAGTGTGCCGCGATATCAGGCGCCAGCATCATTCTGTCTAAAGCCCCCTCGTCCAGGCGCCCTTCGGTGCCGGTGGCCTTTAAAGTACATCGCTCAGTTTCCTCAGCTTAGGGTATTGGTAAGTTGTGGGGTGGCCGGAGGTAGGGTAATAGAGTCAGCTGTGGGATGGGCGCCGTTGCTGTCATCCTCGCTTCCCGATGAGAAGAGGTGGGGAACTCCCTCAACGTCTTCCTCAGAGGGGGGAGCCCCTAAATCAGTGACAGCTTGGAGGGCCTGGCGACGTTCTCGCATGATCTGTTCGAGGTCCGGGGAGTCAACCACATGGCGTCCCGTGGGTTCCCTCTAGCTCTGTTGTCCTTGTGATTGCGGCTGTTGCGAGGCGCGTTTCCTTTTGCGCGGTGCCCTTTGTGTGCGCCTTTGTGGCACCTCGTCAGCGGGTTCTCATGTACAGTGGTGATCCGCCCATTTTAATAACAAAAGAGAGAGTGAGGGAATTTATGTGAGGTGGGAACTCCTGGTCCCCCGAACAATTTACAAAAACAATAGAGGAGTATCCCCTCGTAGGTAGAGAAATATGTTTCTCTAGTTCTAGGCTTGAGTGCTCTAATCAGCACAATATGCCCCAACCTGTTACTGGATAATGCATATCCTTATAGAAGACCCCTCACTCACCAACCTAGTTGGTGACATGCTTCATCATCGGGGTCCCACCCCATAGGCCGAGTGCCTATAGGGTGTGCTGCGGCACCAGACTACAGTGGAGCTGGTTAGTATTCTTCTTTTATGTGTTCATAACTATCAAAAAGTGTTTTAAAAGGGCCAACACTACTCACTGCAAGTATTTTATTCTTGAGTGCTTGAACCCTTGTTAAAATATAGTGTGGCACCTGTGCCTATTTAGGTAGGCTTTGGTGTCATAAGTAGTATTAAAGGTTTAAAAATAGCAAAAGTGTGCTATGTGAAATGTGAATCTTACAAAACTATTAATTAAAAAGGTCTACATGTTTCAACCCATCAATCTATTCAAGGGTTTTCGTCAGGACCGTGGTATTTTGAACTGGGTGGTCCGCACACGCTAAGGCGCGTCCTGCCCTAGTTCAATTTGGAGACCGCAAATTACGGTCTCGTGTAAAAAAGGGCGTTTTTCCTTAGTCGGGAAAAAAACCTGTAAGGAAACAGGAAAAACAAAAGACAGGTAGGGGTCACATACTAGGGTAGACAAAACAAATGTACAACATTTAACACATATGTTGTTGATCGTTACCCCAAACGTATGATCAATATATGGGGTCATGCCAGCATTCGAGATCAAACAGTAGAGTCCATCTATTGCGGTCATGCAACAGTGCTACCGTGATAATTGCCGGACTGTGCCTTTCAGTAAAGGACCAGCGCCAAAAGGAGAGGTGTCGAACTGGTTTTGGCGTCTCAGACTATCGTGCGTAAAACAAGGGGCCGGGATGTAGGGGAGTGATCTATATCGTGCTGCGATGTGGACGGCTCCCGAAAAATTGTTTGTGAGCAGTCGTGCCGTCGCTGCAGTAAAATATGAAAGCAACTTGTTTTTGTTTTTTGTTTTTTGCTTACGTGATCCGCCCATTCACAAGTGTCTGCTGCCGTGGAAAAGAAGTGCGTGGTCCCAGCGGAGATGACTTTCAGGCGGGCCGGGAATAACAAGGAGTATTGTATGTCATTCGCCCCCAGGCGGCGTTTCACCTCCAGAAAGGAGGCTCTGAGCTTTTGCACTGCCTTGGCGTAGTCTGGGAATATCATAATGTGCTTGTTTTTCGACTTGTAGCGGACCTGCACGCCTGGTGGCCCGAAGCACTGCGTCACGGTCTTGAAAGTGAAGGAACTTCGCAAGCAAGGGGCGGGGGCGGAGCTGGGTGGCTCGCTCTATGGAGAAAAAAGCTGTGCGGTCCTTCGGTGGGGTGAAGGATTTGACCCAAGCCTCCATGTATTTGATGGGATGTGTCCCCTCAACACCCTCCGGAAAGTCTAGCACGCGTATGTTACAGCGTCGGGATCGCCCTTCCAAATCATCCAGACGATCCTCTACGTTAGCCAGATGTCCCAGGGTCGTTTGAAGGGCCTGCCACTGCGTGCTGAGGGTGGGTTGTATGTCTGCGAGCATTCTCTCTCCCTCTCTCACCTTATCAGCCAGCTTACGATGGTCATCACGTATAAGGTTGATATCCGTGGTGAGGGTGCCCAGGCGTTCCTCCATGGAGGCCCTAGAGAGTTCAATGGCTGCCAGGACTCGGTCCAGTTTGTCCGAAATAGTCGAGTCCGGCTGGGCCGTGGATGCTTTAGGGAGCGTGCTAGTTTTGGGCTGGTTCTCTGGTGCTGTCTCCGGGATAGATGAATGTTGAGTGGCCCTGGGTTTCCCCATGTTCCTGGCCGCCGGTACCTTACTCGCTTCCTGAAGGGCTTGAGGCGTCGGCAGGGTTGTGTCAGCGTGTCCCCGGGAGGATGCTGCCCTGTTGGTAGACATTTTTGTACTGGGGGCGTAGTGCGCCTGTAGAGCGCCACCCCGCCCAACGGGGTCCGTTCCGTCATTCTGCCAGCCGTGTTTCGTGGGAGGACGCCACGCAGACCACCGGATCAGAGACGACACTGTGGCCCTGTGGCGTGCACCCTGTGTGGAAACCGTCCAGACATCCACCTGTCGACTCTTGTGAGGAGGGTAGCTGGCACCGGCCTGGTCAATGCGACAGATCCATCCACAGGAGGTCTAGCAGGGAGTCGGTTGCTGGCTGGCCCCTCGAGTGGCGTGGCCAAGCAGGGGGGGGGGGCGCGAGGGCAGCAGGGAGTTAGTGGCGTGCTGCTCACCCTCTGAGGCTCCTCACGTTGAGTCTCCCGGAAGGCCCGGCTATTGAGCGTATGGAGCGTCGCCTTACGGGTGCAATCAAGGAGTCAGGTGGTCTTCGAGTGCCAAACTGAGTAGCCAGTAGCTGAGGTGCGGGTCTCCAGGGCACCCCACGCGAAAAGAGATACTGTTGAGGCCTCGGGACACTCTCCCAAGATGGGGGATCCACTGGCCGAGGCCCGTAAGAAGGGTGGCCGGCTCTGGTATGTTCAGTGTGCAGGAGCCGCCATTTTAAAGTCAGGCAAGGGACGGCTGTAGTTTGGCCCCCCGGCGGCGTGGCCGGACAGCAAGGGTGGCGAAAAGTCTATGCCGCGCTGCACACCCACTGTACCTTCATATGTTGGGGCCCCCGGAAGATATAACGACGAGGTGGCACAAACTTCTGGGCCGCCCGATTGCGGAGCCCTAGCAGACCGCGGCCGCCATCGTGGCTTGCTTAGCCCCCCAAACTGTAGTGTGTTTATCTAGGTACCTGAATCAATATTCCTATTCTTTGCCCTTGTCCGGTTATAAATCAATAAATATCCATACAACGGCATAAAAACCCTTTTCATAATTCAGTCATAGCGCATGCTGTCACATTAAGCAAGCCTATTCCTCTGTGGAAAAGTAAATTTTGCCATGTTCTGTGTCCCTACGCGTCATCCATCATATGTTATGTGTGCATGATTAAATATGCATATGCATTCCCCATGTCTGATTAATGACGCAATTACAGTTGTGTCCCCCTCTAGTATGCCAGTTTCCAGTCCTCGTGAATACTACGAATATCAGGTCTATGTAAAGCTACGTTGCCACGTTTCTCAGTGTGCACGTTATTCTATTATAAAGTCTCCGTTTCTAGGCCTCAAAAGGGCCTGGACACTAGATTCAGCTCCTGTCTCCTGAAGCCTCGCTGAGGAGCGATACAGCCCCCACCTGTATCCTCGACCCTTCACTTACTTCCTGCCTCGCAGTGCCCGGTCCAGCCTGGCTCAGTCTCTGAGTCTGCCAAGAATATGTTATAGTTCCAGTTATCAGTTCAGCCCTCCTTCTCTGCATTCCTAAGCTACTGAACTGCATCAATAGTTTCCGTCATTGTCTAGCCTTCACGTCTCCACGTTAGAGAAATACTGCATTTAATGGTCATTTAATATTCTTCATCACGCACTACATGTAGAATAATGCATGGTCCAGTCTTAGAATCAAGTTAGCCTTTCCCCTCCTAACTTCTAGTTCCTATCAACATGTTCTCTAAACATCAGATACTAGATAGGGTTTAGGTACATGTCGCTCCGACCCTCCAGACTTCAGTCTCTGCTCCTAGCACAGAGTTCATAGCCCCCAGCTTCTCCTAGTGATACGTCATTGCCAGTTTGCGCGCACCACCAGGTTAGAGGTCCCGGCTCCTTAGGTAGCCCCCTCCATGGTTTCCGCCCCATTCATGACATATCCTGTTACGTCTGCACCACATGTCTATGTATACGCCCAGTTACACCTACTTTCCCCCTTATCTTTCGCGACTGCTACGCGTCACGCCTTCTGCTCCACCCACTGTTACGCCTATTGCAATGTAATGCTATGTGTTTGCGTTATGTATATATGCTCATGTATTGTTATTAAAAGCCAGCGCGCTCATCCCAGATCCAGCCCCAGCAGCTGCTGGGCCCTGCCATCCTATTCCTATGCAGGTTGTCCTGTTCCTGTCCTTATGCTGTATTAAACCTGCAAAACTCCTACTACCTCGAATCTTGACTCTTATTTATTGAGCTATCTGTTATGATATATGTCTAGTCAAAAATAGGGTATTATTTATTTATTTACCACATAATGGCGCCCGAATAGGGACTTGCCCTTTCCCCACGCGTCGGTGAAGCCACGCCGACCCCCTGACCCTCTGCAGTCGTGACGGAACTCTTCTGCGCAGTGGCAGATATTTCTGCTCAAGTATCCCTCAGGCCCACGGAGGAGACGGAGGAGGCGGTCCAGCATCCAGACGAGACGGTGGAGGAACGCGGCGAGTCCCGACCAGAGCCCAAGCCAAGAGTCCAAGGTCCGAGGTATCCGGAGGTCCACCCGTAACTGAAGTCCGAAGTCCGAAGTTCGTCGTCCGTCGTCGTAGCAGTCCAGTCCAGTCCGAGGCCTTCCGTTCTTGCTGCCCGGTGAGTACCGTTACTGGGGTGGTATCTAGACAGGGTCAATTTCATTGACTCTGGTCTGTGGGTTGGTGGTACACAGTCCCACAAACGAAGTGTCCACTTCGGTGGATGCGGGTCCTGACGTGTCTCTTTATGAGACCGGTAAGTTTCGTACTGTTTCAGCAGTGCATCTAGTTTCTGTTCTAGCCAGTTTCTGTTCTCGAGAAAATGTATGTGTTCTGTTCTCAATATTACCAGGTAGTATTCTGTTCGAACTGTTATTTTAAATGTTTTTCATGTATTTTAATGTCGTGGTATGAATGGGGAATAAGTATCGTGTTCATTGTGTATTGTATTGTGTCTAGATTACAGTTCAGTCATGCCCATATTTTCCAAGTTACGTCAGTTAAAAACTAGAAAGGGTCTGCTGGAAGCAGCAGTTCCCGTCCCGCCCAGGGACAGTCCAGGTCACTATATGTATCAGAAACATGGCATAAGTGCCATATTGTATCTAGATTTATGGGTAGAGTATACCAAACAGTTAGAAGAAAAGTATAGATGGCCCGTATCGGGTACATGGGATGCTGAGTGCATCATGCGAGTAGAAGAAGCATTATGGAAAAAGAAAGCCAGACAGTCACAGAAAGATGCCATCGAGTTATGGCGTAAAGAAGCTCATAAAAGAACCGAAAAAGAAATCAGAAAATCAGAATTAAGTAGAGAATCCTTAGAGCGAGCTCAAGAAAAAGAATTAATCGAGATAGGTGAACAAGTCAAAGCCGAACAGTCAGACAGACAGAGGCATGCCCTTATTAAGGGTATGTATCCTCTCTTTGCCGAGGGCTTGCCAAAAGCGACCCCGGAGGCATCCAGTAATTTCCCGCCACCATTAGTTCCGACCAAGCTACGTCACAAACCGACCGCAGCTGATATTTTTATTTCGTCCTATCTGGACGACACAGTCCCTGAATATGCAAATCCTGTTCGCGCTCCGCCAGTCCCAGTAAATCAGGCACATCCTGCTCCTCCAGACACCGGGGCACCCCATGCAGCACCTGCTACGGTACCCCCGGTCCAGCCAGCATTTCAATTTCCCGCTCCGCCACGAAGAATATCAGTCGACGATTCTAGTCTAGGGGCCGCAGGAGGAGGTCCTCCTCAAACCCCGCCGCCACGCAAGCGTTTATCAGCACTCGAATTACATGCTCAAGCATCACAGCGTACTCCCAAGAGTAATAAGTCTGTTGCAGAAATCAGGCAAGCCCTTGGCGAATGTGCCTATGACCCAGTCCCAGGCGAGAATAATATGGTTTTATATTCAGTACGCGTAAGGAGGGTGACCGAGTATCTAGTCACCCTACCCAATATGAAAGAAGATCTAGACAGAATATATCGTTTCATCCGTACAGGGGATGATCCAGAAAGTATTAGTGATGCCATGTCTCAAAGGAAAGCTGAGATCCAGCGTATGATATTAAAGTTTTTAATTAACTGTCTAATAAGAGAACAAGATTACCCGTCTAAAGATCAGGCCGAAATGAAAACCCTGACAAAGTGGAGTGATAATATAGCCGAGGGTAAGCACAATACCATTAGTGCCATGGAGAGTATGTACAAGAAAATCCGTAGAGAAATAATAAAGATACACGAACAACGTAAAGCAGCACAAGTAAGCGAGAAAGAAAGTAACTCTGATCCTGAAGAGGAAGAGGACGAGAATTCCGCCAGAATAGCGTATGTAGGAAAATCTAGATTTCCAGATCGCCATTTACGCCTAGAACACAAGTCAACTTTCCATTCAGCACCAGAACAAGGTTCCCTAGAACAAGTGTTCCAAGCTACCGATCACATTCTGAAATCACGAATCGGTTACAGTGAGTTAAGTACCATGCATGAGCAGGAACTAGCCCGATCAGCAGTCCGATGGATTACTGATTCTACCACTTTTCCAGACGAAATAGTGGCACAAATGTTTCTGAAATTGCCCCCAGCCGAGCAGCGACTGGTGGGTATGTATATGATCCAGCACCTCATTACTTTGTATGAGGGTCAGCACTCTGATCCAGGTCCGTTACATGATGTCCTGAACGAGTTACTCCAGTATAGATGGAGAGGTCTAGGTACCGATTTAATTAGTGTCATTCTAGAACAGCGTCACAAATACCGAACGTTCCTGAATCCGCATTTTGTTCATGTCTCACCCCCAGAAAGTAAACCATTTTACATGGAAAGACAGAACCCGTTACGAGAAGTGCATCCAGTTAAGACAGAGGACGGTGAAATGCAACGAGTGTTTGTATACACCCCAATAACAAAGATGGAACTCCTCGAAATGAAGAAATTAATTCCCTGTCATGACAAAGATCCAGCAGGGTTCCATAGAGAATTAAAAGACATGCTCCGTATGGGAGAATACACTTACCCAGATATCATTAAAATGTTAAAGGTCCTGTTGCCCGCAGGGGTGTATGAAAAGCTAAAGGAAAAAGAATGGGAGGTGGGAGAGAAAAAGATCGATTGGGCAGTTCTAGAAGCTGAAGACAAGGCACGAGTACCAGGTACCGGTCTAGGAGAGAAATGTAAAGAACTACCAGAATTATTGATTCAAGTTTTACCCAGATTATTGACAACTAGAAAAGAAGACTGGGATGCAATCTCAGCCTGTAAACAGAAGCAAGACGAGGATATTAGTGATTTTTATTCTAGATTTGAAAAATGCTTTAGCATCAATAGTGGCCTCAAGACAAGTAGTGAGTCATACCCTCACCTTTTTGTTACTAAATTAGTCGAGAATTCAAGCCCACAAATTAAAAATCGAGTTTTGAAAGTCGAAAGCACCTGGCAAGCTAATACTCCGTCCCAGATGTTGCAGATGCTTCAGTATCACCAGAATAGAATCAGGGAAGAGCAAGAACACGAGAGAAAACGTATGAAAGACACGAAAATGAAAGTATTAGTTGCACAATCTGTTCCTCAAGACAGTCAGAAGAGGGGTCCGAATCAAGTCAGTCATCCTGCAGCTCCCGTAAAAGGGAATTGCAATTATTGTAAACAGCCAGGTCATTTTATAAATGAGTGTGCAGTTCTGAAACACAACATAGCTACCGGTAAAACAAAAGAAAGACCACGTCCGCCTAGACAAGAACAAGTTTCACAGATTCCTCAGCCACAGAATGCACAACAGACAGTTACAGTACCGCAGCCTATCGCTGCAACACAGCACGTTACATCACAGATGTACCAGTATGCACAGTCTGAGTATCCAGAGTACCAGCAGTATTCATGAAACAGCCTAGAGAGGGAGGTAGGCTTGCCTCTCATCGAGATACCTGTAGATCAAGAAGGTCCCTATGTTCACAGTCAAGTATTAGGGAAAGACAGAAAGTTTTTGATTGATACAGGGGCAAGTAGGACCACAATTAGTCACGCCGAAGTTCCAGGGGCTCCGCTCTCAGGCTCAAGAAATGTTTCCCTTGGATTTTCAGGAAAACCTATCATAAATGAGATTTCAAAGCCAGTTACTCTAGAAGTAGGTCCATTGTCCCGTACTACTGATCTGTTACTTACTAAGTCATGTCCAGAAAATCTATTAGGCATTAAGACACTGAAAGAGTTAGGTGCAGTTATATGTTGTTCCCCAGAGGGAATACGTCTGTTCCTACGTGACTTCAAGGGTCACTATGTATTACGTGATTTTGATCCCAGATTGTCTAATGTCCCACAGCATTTATGGGCGCAAGGTCCAACTGATGTAGGTTATATGCAAATCACACCCTATCGTGTGACTCTCAAACCAGGTGTAGTGTTACCACGAATCAGACAGTACAGATTGCCACCCGAGGCTGTAGCAGCCTTATCCAAAATTATTGACGAGCTCATCGCTCAAGGAGTAGTTGTAGAAACTGACTCCAACGTATGTAATTCTCCGATCATTCCAGTCATGAAACGTACTGATCCAAATGCACCCCCAGTATATCGATTAGTGATCGACCTACGAGAGCTTAATAAATGTATTATTCCGCAGTACCCAGTTGTCCCAGACATCTCTTCCCTATTGACAGCCATTGATTCCGAAGCCACGTTCTTTACAGTAATAGACCTCAAGAATGCATTTTTCAGTGTTCCTATTCATCCAGACAGCCAGTTTCTTTTCGGATTTTGTTTAAATGGAAGGAGCTATATGTTCACACGAGCTCCTCAAGGTTTCACAGAAAGTCCTAGTATTTATAGTCAAGCACTTAAAAGACAACTAGACAACATTCACATGCCAACTGACACTGCCCTGCTCCAGTATGTCGATGATTTACTGATCACAGCCCGTTCTGAACGTGCTTGCGAGCGGGCATCCCTTACAGTCTTGTATTTCCTAGCCGAGATGGGGCACAAGGTGTCCCCTTCGAAGCTTCAATTCTGTGTCCAGCAAGTGGTATACTTAGGACACTTGCTGTCCAAGAGGGGTAGGCAGTTGACACCAGACCGTATCCAGTTAATAGCGAGTCTTCTTCAGCCCAAGACCCAGAAGGAGGTACGTGCTTTTATCGGCCTTACTTCTTATTGTAGACAATGGATTCCTCAGTATGCATTTCTAGCCAAACCACTGATACAGTTAACGACACAGGAGGCAGCCGTATCGACTGTTCTCCCTTGGACATCTGAACATACACTGAGTTTCAACGAGTTAAAGAAAGCTTTATGTCAAGCTCCAGTTCTAGCAACACCGAACTACAGTAAGCCTTTTACACTTTTTGTCACAGAACGCGAAGGTACAGCATTATCTGTTCTCACACAAGATCAAGCAGGACAATACAAGCCCTGTGCTTATTTTTCGAGCACATTAGATCCTGTAGCCCAGGCTCTGCCTGCGTGCCTCAAGTCAGTTGCAGCCACAGCACTAGCTATCAGACAAAGTGATTCCATAGTTTTAGGACACTCTCTGACAGTACAAGTTCCACACTCTGTGGAAGTTCTTTTAAACCGAACACAGACTCAGCACTTGACAATTGCACGTTTAACAGGTTATGAATTGACACTGTTCCAGCCACACATAGATATCAGACGCTGCAACGTCCTGAACCCTGCTACACTGTTACCATCAGCTAATTCAAATTCTGCCACACATGACTGTGTGGAAGTTGTTAACATTACGACAAAGCCAAGACAAGATCTGACAGATATTCCGTTACCAGACCCCGACCTGACACTTTATGTGGATGGTTCATGTATGAGAACAAGTACAGGAGAACTAGTCGCCGCGTATGCAGTGACTACTGACACTGAAGTTATTGAGACACACCGTATTGACACTCTGTCCGCTCAAGCAGCAGAGCTAGTTGCTCTGACACAAGCCTGTATACACGCCAAGAACCTGAAAGTTAATGTTTACACAGATTCACGCTACGCATTTGGAGTTGTACACGACTTTGGAGTGCTCTGGCAGGAGAGAGGTTTCATGACTTCTCATGGAACCAAGATTCAGCATGGTCTCCTTATCCAAGCTCTATTAGATGCAATACATTTACCGACATCCATTGCTATCATGAAATGCAAAGCACATACGAAAGTCACTGACATTATTTCCCAGGGTAACGATCTAGCAGATCGCACAGCCAAGTTTACAGCCCAGACTCCAGACATTCCAGTTAACATGACACATACTCCAGATCCGACTACATGCATGACAGTTAAGGACCCTACACAAGATGTCATAGATATCCAGTTACATGCTACTCCCGATGAAATCAAGAAATGGTCCGAACAAGGAGGGGTCCAGACAGATCAAGGATGGTTAACAAAGGGTAGAGCCACATGGTTTCTCCCCGACTCTATGGTTCAAGTCATTATTAATACCGCACATAGTCCAGCACATTTAGGAGAAAAAGCTATGTTAGATAGTATCCAGAACATTTGGTTCAACAAGCATTTACGAGCTGCAGCTAAGCAGAAAGTCCGTACCTGTATGATATGTTGTCAGTTTAATCCAGGTAAAAGTGTCCCGGTGGAACAAGGTGGATTCCAGCCCCCTGACCACCCTTTTGAAGTCCTCCAGATGGATTATATTCAGATGGAGCGATGTCGAGGTTTCAAGTATGTCCTTGTAGTTGTATGCGCTTTGTCCAGGTGGACAGAAGCATATCCAGTCCCAGATTACACAGCCGCGACCACTGCCAAGCAGTTGGTTCGTGAGTTCTTCCCTCGTTATGGACTCCCTAGAGTCGTATATTCTGACAACGGCCAGCCATTCTCCTCAGAATTAATGAAGCACGTTTCCCTTTTGTTAGGGTACCAGTGGAAGTTCCATTGTGTACGCCATCCTGAAGCAGCCGGTCTCGTTGAAAGACATAATCAAACCCTGAAAATCCGCATCGCCAAAGTCTGTCAAGAAAAAGGTGTGGACTGGCTAGTAGCTCTGCCAGTCGCTTTATTTTATATGCGCATGGTCGCACATTCCAGATCAGGTCTGTCCCCGTATGAGGTCGTATTCGGCCGCCCCCCTAACATGTGGGGTACTCCTAGACCCCGAAGTATTACCGATGTTTCAAGTAATATGCTGACAGATTACCTAGCTTCCTTGATGTCTGCCCTCAACTCATGTCGTTCACAGGTTGCCGCCGCATTTCCAGACAATACCGAGGTGGCACCGCATGAAATCGTTCCAGGATCCATGGTGATGGTCCGCAACTTTGACAGATCAAGTCCGCTGGAGCCTCGTTGGAAAGAGCCCCGACAGGTCCTCCTCACCACCCGTACAGCCGTGAAGTTGGAAGGACGCAAGGGCTGGGTGCACCTTTCTCATGTTAAACTTTTTAATGGACTGAAACCCGTCTTTAAGAACATTTCCCAGGATTTGAAGGATTGCCAGAATATTGTTCTCAAGGACTGTCCCGCAAATGACATTGATTCAAAACCCCCCCTGTTAGAGAAAACTCCACAGCAGGAGTATAAACAGAAACTACGGTCTAGTAAATAATTAAGTCAGTCAGTTTGATTGTCTAAGTCCTCCCCTAGGTGAAACGGTTAGACTGTTTCTGACATGTATAAAATAGACCCCCATAGTGAGAGAGTCAGTCAAAACTCAATCCGAAGTATCGTTTTTCTATGTTTCATATTGTTTTCCAGCCTTATGATTTCCTGCACCAGTTATGCATTTTACCTATGTTTCCCAGTTTCACATGTAAATAAGTCTGCTAATGCTACAGTAGAGCACACGTTTAGTGATCTGCCTCCTCACGAGCTGTCCTACCGCCTCGCTATGCGAAATAACTCCTTTATCCGCATGTTACATTACTCACACCAGACCAGCAATACCACTAATTGTTGGGTGTGTGGTCGACTCCCCCCTTTCCAGACACCAAAGGGAGTTCTGCCACTTTTTCCTTATCCATTCTCACATAATGGTTCGTGTGGAGCATGGTCCACGTTAACGTCATCCTCAACAGATATGTCTTTTCTTAACAGTACATGTTTCCCAGACAAGCAAGGTCTTCCCCACAGAACCGGGTTAGATCTAGAAAATGAAGTGTATAATTTAGGTAATTATTCTTCGAATTTTATGGTCCTGAATGTTCAGTCTGATACTACTCCAGACTTACCTGCTATTTCAGTACTACCAGTCAAAGGCGAATTATGTGTCCGAAATAAGGGTTCCGTACATGTAGGACATAGTGAATGTACTACTATTGTCAAGTATAGTGACAGTGGGAAATCTATTTTTAAAGCTTCACGTCATTCATATTTTATTTGTGGTCAAACTGCATATATTCGTCTGCCCCTCGATTGGGAGGGAACCTGTTACATTGCCTTCCTACTGCCACCTGTTTTCCTAGCCCCACCTGATTATCATAGAAATACACATCTAGTACACATTAGACATAGAAGGGAGTCCCCAATTGTCGATTATACTGAAACTACTCTAGAACAATATACCGATTTCAATAAAGGTTTCTTCTTCTTTATAGGACCTGTCCAGAATAGTAAGTTAATCCGTAGGTTAACCAGAACCCTTGAAGCTGTAGTAAATGAGACTGCCTCTGCTCTAGGTAACCTAACCGAAGAGCAATCTGCTATGAGATTTGTCGTTTTGCAAAATCGTCTCGTCCTTGACGTCATACTGGCCGATAGGGGCGGGGCCTGTAGAGTCATCGGATCTAGTTGCTGCATTTTCATTCCAAATAACGCGCCGTCTGTCTATTCAGCTATAACCAGACTCCATAAAATTGCCCATCTAATACACCAAGATCCAGGCACCTGGACATGGTCCGGTTGGTTCTGGAATATAATTTCCGCATGGGGATGGAAAATATTGTCCTTCCTAGGTATTGCAGTAGCGATCATATTCAGCTGCTGTCTCTGTATACAATGTGGCCCTGCGATTTGCGGCATTTGTGCTACCTCTTGTATTCCTAGTCCCAAGCCCCGTTCTAAATCCCGTTCCAGGATAATTCGAGACGAGCAAATGATACTGTATGAAATGATAGATGGTATCATGAATATTGATGTTTCCTGATGGAAACGTAGTGACAAGGAGGGAATGTGGAAAAGTAAATTTTGCCATGTTCTGTGTCCCTACGCGTCATCCATCATATGTTATGTGTGCATGATTAAATATGCATATGCATTCCCCATGTCTGATTAATGACGCAATTACAGTTGTGTCCCCCTCTAGTATGCCAGTTTCCAGTCCTCGTGAATACTACGAATATCAGGTCTATGTAAAGCTACGTTGCCACGTTTCTCAGTGTGCACGTTATTCTATTATAAAGTCTCCGTTTCTAGGCCTCAAAAGGGCCTGGACACTAGATTCAGCTCCTGTCTCCTGAAGCCTCGCTGAGGAGCGATACAGCCCCCACCTGTATCCTCGACCCTTCACTTACTTCCTGCCTCGCAGTGCCCGGTCCAGCCTGGCTCAGTCTCTGAGTCTGCCAAGAATATGTTATAGTTCCAGTTATCAGTTCAGCCCTCCTTCTCTGCATTCCTAAGCTACTGAACTGCATCAATAGTTTCCGTCATTGTCTAGCCTTCACGTCTCCACGTTAGAGAAATACTGCATTTAATGGTCATTTAATATTCTTCATCACGCACTACATGTAGAATAATGCATGGTCCAGTCTTAGAATCAAGTTAGCCTTTCCCCTCCTAACTTCTAGTTCCTATCAACATGTTCTCTAAACATCAGATACTAGATAGGGTTTAGGTACATGTCGCTCCGACCCTCCAGACTTCAGTCTCTGCTCCTAGCACAGAGTTCATAGCCCCCAGCTTCTCCTAGTGATACGTCATTGCCAGTTTGCGCGCACCACCAGGTTAGAGGTCCCGGCTCCTTAGGTAGCCCCCTCCATGGTTTCCGCCCCATTCATGACATATCCTGTTACGTCTGCACCACATGTCTATGTATACGCCCAGTTACACCTACTTTCCCCCTTATCTTTCGCGACTGCTACGCGTCACGCCTTCTGCTCCACCCACTGTTACGCCTATTGCAATGTAATGCTATGTGTTTGCGTTATGTATATATGCTCATGTATTGTTATTAAAAGCCAGCGCGCTCATCCCAGATCCAGCCCCAGCAGCTGCTGGGCCCTGCCATCCTATTCCTATGCAGGTTGTCCTGTTCCTGTCCTTATGCTGTATTAAACCTGCAAAACTCCTACTACCTCGAATCTTGACTCTTATTTATTGAGCTATCTGTTATGATATATGTCTAGTCAAAAATAGGGTATTATTTATTTATTTACCACACCTCCAGCCCCCTAGAAAGCACACCGAGTTCTTAAACAAATCCAAGCCTCCAGCAACCTGGGAAATCCCCGAAGCTTTGTTTTGATTTCGTCCGAGAACTCCTGGAAAGCACTGTAAGAACGACCAGTTCTTAGTGACATCTTTATTGACGTCTTATGTCCAGCCTTACGTAAAACCCGGCACCATTCAGGTATAAATATACCAACGTTGCCTTAAGCAAACACACGGTGGTAATCCTGGAGCATCTACTTCCGAAGAGCCCAGCTGATACGAGAGCCCACGGACGCTGCCCCTCCCTTTTGATGCGCTGAGAAAGACGCTGTCTTTTCTCTTGCCGAGAAATCCAGCCTCCGGCGTTTCCAGCTTACCCTTGCGGGTGACTGGGATACTGAGTCCTGAGAGAGAGAGATACCAGCCCTCCTGCCTTCTAATACCCAGGTACTGAACTGACTAAACCCTTACAGAGAATTCTTGAGTCAGATTCTTGGCAAAACAAACTTAACTTAAACTGCTACTTACTTACTCCCTCCCACGTATTAGGCTTAGGTCAGGTACACCGGGGTAGGCGTAGTTAGAAGCACCAGTTGAGTACGATTAGTCAATGTATATATGTATGTATCTATTATATCCATTTTAAAGTATCATATGGCTAAGAAACCATATCAATGCTTTTACAGTATTATTTCATAATCCTGCTTTTACTGTATGCACTTTACTTAACTATAAGTATTGCAATTGTAGCAATTAATTTCTCTTGTATGAGGAAAGAGACTGCTCAATAAATAACACCTTTTATTGAAAACGCCCGTCTCTCTTTTTCTCTGCAATCTGGTGAAACTACATACGCACTTATTGACTGAGTGAAATAGCTGTCTTTTGTTTTCACACGACTCTAGAGATCCACTCTTATTCAGGGAGAGCAAAGTTGTCATGTTTTATGGTTGTCAGAAACTAAATCCCTTCTTGTCTATCCAGGGAGGTTAAACTCCTCCTCGCCTATTCGAGAAAGTTTCTAGTGAACTCTGAGCTAGCTGGCAAAAAACTTAAGTCTAATATAGTCAGTAGAGACCTAGTTAACCTCAGTCCTACGTCTACACTGCTGAATATATTATTCCAATGCGCAGAGCCTATTGGGACTATAGGAACTACACTACATGGCGGCCAACGTTTGGTAAGGCGATAAATCTAACGCAAGACGTTAGAGTAACTCAGTCGTGCTTTTTCACACAGACCCTTTCTCCCGTAAATACTCCAAAGACGTCTGGAGTGGGTCAAAGGTTAAAATCCGCCGGAACTTAGTAGGAAGAGATTTCTATGTATAGTTTTTGGTTTATTCAACGTTGAAGGATACAGTGTTCCAAAATACTGTGCACCTAATCTTTGTTTCCTTGAAAAACTTAATCTGCAACAAAAACCTTTCTGCCAGTAAAATGACGGAAAGTGAAGAAGAAAGGGAGACAGCTAGAATAGCAGCTCAACTCCTAGAGGATGACACAAGTCTCCTACAGCAAGACCCGAATGCAATACTCATTCCGGTCAACATAAGAAAAACTATAACTCTTAAACTTATAGAAAATGGACTAACATTGAGAGGTGGTACAGTCATATTCGTAATTGAGGCACATGAATATTGGCAGACAGAGGTATTCTATTCATGGATAAACTTTCCAGCAGCAAACGCTGTCACACGTGAATTCCACTATTACAAAATAGAGGAACCACCGGATGACTACACTCCTTTCGAGGATGTGGAAATCCCATTAAAATACCAAGAGCACCTGCTCTGGTTTAAAGGCGCCCTAAAACATAATAATCACATCACCAGGCTCGGTCCACTAGGTAGACCAGGAGCAATATGGCCGGTTCTAGCCAGCTACACACCACATCCAGACATCGAAAAAATGTCAAGTGAAGAACTCTTAGTTAAAATAAAAGAATTAACAAAGGCATATAGAGAGTTGGTTCAATTGGCAACGAAGGACATAACATTCCTACAGAAACTGAAAGAAACAGACATAGCAGAACAACCATTTGAACTTGCCAGAATCATAGTAAAATCCTATGAAGAACTAGGAAGAGATAGTTTGGGTGGGAAACCAGTTAAACCCCAACTAACTGAAAATCCTGAAAAGATATTTATTAATGATAATCTAAACACTCCAAAAAAGAGCTGGGATGGAAATAAACAATCCACTCCCAAAGAAAAAAGATTCCAGTCCAGAGGAAAGTCTCCTCGGCGGAGAGAAAGATCTCCGGACCAAGGACACAGGTCTCCCCAGAGGGAGCCCTCTGA
Organism: Lissotriton helveticus; assembly: GCF_964261635.1. NCBI lineage: Eukaryota > Metazoa > Chordata > Amphibia > Caudata > Salamandridae > Lissotriton > Lissotriton helveticus. Next base: position 689,628,567 of record NC_136073.1, on the reverse strand, counting down.
GAAAAGATACAACCTTAGAAATAGGGATCATTTGAAGAAACCTGATAGATATCAAGATATTGATACACGTCTCTCTCGATCTTTTCAGACATCCTCGCAGAAATCGGAAAGAAGAGGACGGTCAGAACACAGGGAAGAGCACGTCAAGTCCAAAGACAAGGAACCTGCTCATCAAAGTAAAAAATTACAATTTCTAAAAAAAGAAGGTAGCCAGTATTAAAATAATCAAACATGCCGAGGATCCTGAGGACACAGCTGAAAAACGGAGAGTGGGCCCAGACAATGCTAGACAGCGCAGCAGAAGTGAGCATAGCTCGCAAGATCCTGATGAATCATCTGGAGACAGTGGACACGAATGAATACATTCAGGTGGAAACTGCAGACACCAGAGTTAGCAAACCTCATAAAATATATGAAATAACTTTACATATAGAGGGAGATAAGACTAGGAAAATAAGGGGTCTATTTTGGGATAACCTCTCAAAAGGCTATGACATCCTTTTAGCTGAAAAAGACTGGCCACCGGAGTTTGTCAGGGAGTGCCCTCATGGCGAAGAAATGATTATGCCTGCCTTCTCAAATCACATTCCAATTCATAAAAAATATACACTTGCAAGAAAGTGGGCAGTAGCCCAAGCTCCTGCATTATATAAAAACCATGTTGATGTTCGTCGTTGGAGAGTGTCGTATGGTTAGTGTGCCGCGATATCAGGCGCCAGCATCATTCTGTCTAAAGCCCCCTCGTCCAGGCGCCCTAATGAGGGAGATACGGTACCAATAGCATACAAATCACATTTGTACACAGAAGCTGAAAAAACATTCAGCATTAAGGAAAACATTGTAAATACGGTCCAAACAGCTGTAGCAAAAGAAAGAGACCAAGCCAAAGGCAGATGGATTACTGTTAGAACAGCAGAATCAGCCTTTGAGGCATTAACAAGCCCATGTAATTTACCTACTGTGGCATTAAATCCAAAATGGATACAATGGGAAAATTCTCTTGCTACAGACAAAGTGAAACACTATTTCGACCCAGAAATGAAAAAAATAAAAAATCCAGAATATGAAAGAGAATATCCTCTGCCAATCGACATTCTGCCCATACAACAGTACGCCTGTATAATATATACAGACGGATCAGCACAGCCCGCAGTTGGGGGTAAACAAGCTTACAGTGCTGCGTGCGCGATTGTTAAAGGTCGTTGGCACGAAGGAAAATTTAGACCACTGGTCACTAAAACACAATCTCTAGAAGATTGTACAGCTCAGCGAGCTGAACTTCTGGCTTTTAAGATGGCGCTTGAAAATACTGATCACTCATAGTGTGTGATTCATATTATTGCGTTCAGTCTTATAATAAATACTTGCAGAATTGGGTTCTAAATGGTTTCAAAGATGCGAAGGGTGGCACAACCAAGCATAAAACGCTTTGGGAACAAGTAGTTCTTTTACAAAAGGAACTACAAAAGACTCACATGATACATACACTGAGTCATCAACGTGATGGCGTTCACGTTGCAGGGAATTCATTGGCTGATGAGGCCGCGAAGGCAGCTGTGCAAACGGCTTCCGTAGCTGCCATCACCCGGTCAAAAACAAAAATAGACAGCGACATATTACAAGCTGTCAGTGCTACAGTAAATAATGCGATAAAAACACTCCCGAAAGGCTTTCCAGTAAAGTACTCATACATAACTGATGGGAATAACGTTCCATTTGCTCGAATCCCTGGAGTGGGGGATAGGGCAATTCCAAACATGGAACATAGGTTAGGACTAATTATAGCGGCACACGAAGGGCTCGCCTCTGCACACGCTGGTGTCTCGGCCATCGTATCATTATTAAAACAGAGATACTGGTGGCCACAAATGAGAAGACAAACTAGGAACTATGTTCTAGATTGTGAAATATGCCAAAAGATGAAAGTTTAGACGGTAAAAAGACCAGCACAGACGCCCCTTCTGATCTCAGATAAACCATTAGCGTGTGTTTACCTGGACCACTGTGGTCCCTTACAAAGGGATGGCAACTATAAATACATCATGGTCGCAGTGGACTCCTGCACGAGATTCATTTGGATGTGGCCCCAGTGCTCGGCTGACGCCAAAACTGTTATAAAAGATTTGCGAGTCTTTATCGGCACATACGCAATTGGCATGCTACACTCTGATCAGGGTCCTGCTTTTAGCTCTCGAGCTTATAAGGAGGCCATGACCAGCATGGGCATTGCATTGCGGTATTCTTGTCCCTTCCATTCTGAGGGAAACGGGCTTGTGGAAAGAAAAAACCGAGACATAAAGCAATCTATAACGGCTAAGGTATTAGGTTCGGGGTTGGGTGGGTCAAACATTTAATAAGTGTCCAACGTAGTCTTAACAATCTGCCAAGAAATTCTCTAAAAGGTTTCAGTCCGTACGAACTATTGTTCGGGACTAGAATGCATATCCAGGACCTCGATAGTCATACTTCAGTGGTAGAAGGAAAATGCTTTGATATCAAAGATCGTTTGGCTATTTTACAGGACTTAAATGAAACAAGAAAAGACCTGAGCAACATAAAGTTGAAACAACAGCCAACAGCCACTGAAGAGAAACCACCTGTCCCAGCAAGGCCTGTCTGGATTCCAAAGATTGGGGATCTGGTCAGAGAGAAGATCGCGGTGAAGAAGGAATTTGGGCCTTCTTATAGAAAAGCAGTACCTGTCTTAGCTGTCAACGGAACAAGATCAGTTGTACTACCGCCCCTTGCTGGTAAAAAGGAGAACCGAGTTGTATCAATCGACCTGGTAAAACCACAATCCTGTGGCCAATAATAAGTAGTAGGCCAAGTGGTCTCCCAAGAAATAGCAGCACACCAAAGTTTGCTACAAATCAAGAGGTTCAAACTGAGAGACTAATCACATTTGATAAATCTACAGTGAATCAACAGGGACTATGCAACAAAGACATGGAACTTATGCCTCTTGAAACCCAAATTACAACAATTCGTCAAGAAACACCTGTCTACAACGATGTAGCCACAGACTATACTAATGAAACAAAGAAAAATCCAGAAGCAATTCCAATAATTGACAGAACTGCATCAGGCTACTTCATCAATTTCGATGACTTTTCTGAGGATCCGAGCGTACCTGAGGAACAACCAACAAAAACAAAAACTCTAAAAGACAAAACTAAAGAACTCTTTCATCAACTACAAGAGACCTATCTGATTTCCCCATGGATTGAATTTTGGGTGGTGCTGGGTGTACTTTTCCTCCTGCTTTGGCTCATCATGGTGCTATGCTTGGGACACTTCATTGAGGGAAAATATGTTACAATGGACACAGCAAGCCAGAATATCAACCTGGTCCTAAAGCCACACAAGTCTTCACACATCGAGAAAAGAGAACTTTCTTCAGTAAACTTCACAGCCAATCCAATACCCGGTGGGGTAGCATGGGACAAAACAGATTACGATATATATGGCCTGGTTGAGCTCTTGAAGTATCCTCATCAATTTAAGGTTTCATTAAGTGACTTTGTAAAACCGAGTACATTCTCTGATGATTGGGATTTTGAAAGTATTAATGATATAATGTCAGACTTAGTTATGTCAGCAAAATTTACAGAACATGATTATTTGCAAGGTTCATCGAATTATGATCAGATGTACTGCTACAACCACTATGGTAACCATTATTTGCATAAATCTGCTCAACCTAGAAATGTTTTAAATTATAATCAATGGGAACATTGTGCAACTCCACCAAAAGGTAGTTCGAAAACATTTTATGAGAAATTTCCATACTTCTCAGGGTTTAACACAAGTGAAGCAGAAACGTTTTTATTTCAAACTGTTGAATAAGACAGGAATGAAAACCATGCTGACAAATACAAAATTAATCTATTCAGAAACATTTCTGAAAAAATGAATACATTTGGTTTTGATTTTTGGAACAATAACATTGAGACAAAAACGATCTGGGGTACTAAAGATTGGCAAGTGCAAGGTATAGATTCATTATTCAGAGCCTGCATGATCCCAGAACAAAGTATATTTTTGAATGACACAATTCAACAAACAACCTGTCTTGGCCTAGCCAAAATTAAAGACTTAAACAAACCGTCTATTCCAAAGCCAACACCTGACAGTAATAGCACTAAAGATGTTGAAATAGACGTATCCCATATTTTAAACCAAAACAGAACACATCCTGATTGGAAGAAATGGTTGATCTGGCCCATAGACACAAATAACTGTCAAGATAGATTCCTGAACAAAATACAGGGGTTCAAATTGACCAGGCCAGACCCTAGATACTCCCAGAGACAACATCCAGGGATAGTAACAACATACAGTGTAGGAAAACTCTGCCTTGAATGGCTACATACATCCACACTGGCAGAAAATAAGCAACACTTAACTTTACTAAAAGAAGGTGCTGACTTGCGTGATTTCATTATGGGACCACGCAAACAGCGTCAAAAACGTTTCATAGCGGCCTCTATATATGCAGCTTATAACGAAGTTTGGAAAGAAACTCAAATTAAAACAGCAGAGAAAATACGGGAAATTGACCGTATTAATTTGGAAAAATCACTTTCTGTTGTGGACAATGGGTTAATGACTCTGTCTTCCAGAATATATTCACTGGACAGTATTGTATCATCTGCAATCGATATAATAGAGCAGGACATGCTAATGTTACAACATGGTCAGTCCCAATTGCGTTCTATTGTACAGCTTGGCTGGACGTTACAAAATCTGCGTTCAGGCTACGTGCCTTGGCGTTTAATCAACACAACGTCACTGTTCTCTATCTTTAACCTTATTGATATACAAATCAGCTTGGCACAAAAAGGAGCAGAATATACACTTCTGAGCATTGAAAAACTTGAGAGATTACCATTGACAATGTCAGAACGACCTGTCATTGAATGGATAATTACATGGAATCATAACATTTCCGATAACAACTTTCCAATTTCGATACTGCCAAAAGTATATACAGGCAGGCCAGTATGAAAGGTTGGGTAAAGGATACATCAAGTCATCATGGAAATTACCTTACACTCACACGTGTTATAGTGAAAAAGGACAGAATGTATTTCTTAGTGGTGATAATTGTGAAAAATCACTAAGTGGTACACTTCTGTTTTTTTTTTTTTTGTTGTTTTTTATTATCCTCATTTGCGTACATGGCTCCAATCTATCAAAACAAAAGCTGCCACAGAGCAGAAAATCAGGCAGTGCCTTGTACTGCCACAGCGTCAGCTGGCAGGGATAGCGCAGGAGGTATGGCGACCCAATCCCAACAGTAACTGCTGGCAAGCCATGAGACTCTGACGTAAGGGCTGTTTTGTTGATCAATAGTGCCCGAGGTACCAGGGCCCCAAAAAGCAACACCACGTACTGTGGCTGAACCAGAGGGTGAGCCATGTCTGCATTAATCATTGGACCTGGGGGGGGAACCCAGGTTCAACTTGACCACACCAGATGATTCCAATAGGCTCTCTTTACCTGATTCCCTCCCCTTGCCAGATCGAGTTTTGAAATCTGGAGAATTGAAGAACGCCATTCGTAAAAGGTGGGCGGCAGGGCGTCCTTCCAATGTCTGCAAATTTCCCTGCGAGCCGCCAAAATAGAATAGAACACCAGGTTGGAGGCAGCGCTGCGGGACTTCCCACTCAGACCAAAGATGACTAAGCCCAAATCTAGGGAGATCTGAATATCCAGTACCGAGGACAGTTTGTTACTTATGGAATCCCAGAAAGGAGTAATTTACAGACATTCAAAGAACATATGGATGTTCGACGCCGCCTCCAGACCACATCTTGGGCAAGAGACCGGACCTGTCTGGGAAAATTTTGACAGCCTCTGCGGGGAATAATAAGCCCTGTGCAATGTAAATAAGTGGTTCCTTCGGAGCCAAGCTGGCTTAACCAGATCCCACAGCACCCTGCATAAAGTTATCCAGAGTTCTTCCATGTCTTTTCCTGGCATCGACTCAGCCCACAATTGCGTTGGGAGACGAAATTTGCCATCTGCTTCCTCTAGGATCATGTTATACCAGAGTGAGATCTCCTTCTTTATAGGGGGTTTGTCCACCAGGCATGCCTCCAATTCACTCCCTCCCCCTATGGGAAAACTCCTGTTCCGCGAAGACTGTGAGCGGGATGTCTGAAACCAACTTGAAATTTGTAGATATTTGAATCTTGAGAATCTCGGCCCGACTTTGTTGATCAAGTAATTCTATGGGAGTAGAAAACCATCAGAAAACAAGTCACACCAGGATGCAATTCCAGCCTCTTTAAGTGGTAAAACTAATGCATCTTCGGCCCAGGCTGGAGGGGCAGGTAAATCCCATATTGGAGCTCTGCTTGAGTGATAACCTAGTTTGATCAAGGGCCTCACTCTATACCACATATTGGCCATCCCCTGTAGTACCTTCAGCTTTCACTCTATACCACATATTGGCCATCCCCTGTAGTACCTTCAGCTTTATTTTTTAAAAATATTTGGGGTCTCCGAATTTAAACAAGAAACTGCCCTGCCCAACTCCCTCACAGCTCAGCAAGGTGGAAAACATAAGGCCCACGCCCGTCTCAGTTGGTGTTTTCAAAAGCATTCGTGCATGCGCTAACTGGAATGCCCATGCGTAAGCCTGAAGGTCTGGGCCCGCCAACCCGCCCTTCTCCCTGCGACGCCTTATCTTTTTCCAAGCAATTCTTGGATTCTTGTTGTTCCAAATGAAAGAAGAAATCTCGCTCTGCAGCTTTAAAATTAATTTAGGGTCAAAAGACAGCGGAATTGAATTAAATAAAAAAGAAACCTTTGGCAGTATAGTCATTTTTACGAGATTTACCTTCCCCAAAATGGTAAGGGGGAGATGTGCCCAAGCTCTCATCAGTTTTCGACACTGCGCTGCTACTTTTACAAAATTTAAGGAGGCTATCGAATTTATATTTTTGACTATATTAATTCCCAGGTATCGCAAGTTAGCTCTTGATGTTTCACTGTGGGTATTTAAGTTGACATTCCATGACATTGACTCGGTTTTGGTGGCATTCACCTCATAGCCTGAAACCTTGCCGAATTCCAGGGCTAAATCTACAACCGCTGGAAACGCGGTGTTAATGTCTGGTGAAAAAATCATAATATCGTCTGCGTAAAGCGCCACTTTTTTGACCCAATCGCAATAAACAAAAGGTTTAATTAGTGTGTTTTCTCTTAGTTTCTGCGCAAATGGCTCTATATATAAGTCGAATAGCAGGGGAGACAGGGGACAACCCTGTCTCGTACCCCTCGTTACCCTAAATAGCTCAGATAAGCCCCCGTTGATCAAAATTGAGGCAGAGGGGCTTCTGTAGAGCAGTTCTATTGCTCTGCGGAACTTGTCCCCCACATTCAATTTCAACAAGGCCTCCGACAGGTATAGCCAGTTCACCCTGTCGAAGGCCTTGGTGGCGTCCAACGTGAGAACTGAGAGGGGCAAAGCTTCCTTCGTCGCCACGTCTATGGCGCCTACAAGATCATACATGAGCTCGTATAGCTGCCTCCCTTCAACAAAACCTTTTTGATTGGGATGTAGTATATCCGGGGCTACCTGTCCGAGCCTTTTGGCCAATATTGTCGCAAAAATCTTGTAATCGGCGTTTAAGATTGATATTGGCCGATAAGAGCCACAGTCGGATGGGGGCTTTCCTGGCTTCAAGATGAGTGTTATGGAGGCGTTATCCCAGGAGGCTGGAGGGGCCTCTCCTTCCCTCAGTATCTTATTAAACATAGCCACCAGAACGGGAGATACCTCTGATTGCAAGTTTTTATAGATTTCAGACGGTAAGCCGTCAGTTCCTGCAGCCTTGCCTCCCTTAGCACCCTGTATGACCTGCTCTACTTCAGTTATGGTTATTTCTTTGTCTAGGAATGTACTCTGTGTGGCCGTCAGAGATGGTAGAGAGATATCTTCTAGCCAGCTTGCAATATTTTCTGATGTAACACTAAGGTCTTCCTGATATATTGCCCGGAAGAAATCCTTAAAAGTTTCCCTTATATCATCATCTTTCGTGAAGGTGCCTCTGTCTGTTGTAACCGAGTTGATATGATTTCGCACCCGATCGGATTTTACTTTCCATGCCAGCAACCTGCCAGCCCCCTCCCCATATTGAAAATGAGATAGTTTGCTCGCCTCCCATCTCTGCAAAATGCGCTTATCTAAGACAGATGTCAATTTGTTTTTCAGTTCTACCAGTTTTGCGTGTTTCAGGGATAAATCATGGTTGCTGTCAAACCTACAGTTTTCAATGTCTGTCTGGGCTGCTGTCATACTCTCTTCGATAGAAGAAACCTCCTCCATATACTGCCTTCTTCTATAGGTGGTCCTATTCTTTATCACTCCTCTTAATGTGCACTTGAAGGCATCCCAAACAACACCAAGTGGTGCTGAACCCGTATTAGTAATAAAAAATTCCCGTGCTTCTGATTGTATAAACTCAATATCCTCCGATGAAGTGAGGAGAGATCTATCAAAAGACCACGTCCTGGTGGGAAGCTTATCCCCCCACTCAAGTTCCAGCTTCATGGCCGAATGATCGGAGAGATGCGAAGGAACATAACCTACATTCTTGACAGAGTTAACCAGGTCTCGGCTAACTAAGATAAAATCTATCCTCGACCGATGTTGATATTTAAGATTTCTGAACGAAAATCCCTGCCTCTGCCCTGCTCTTACCCTCCAAATATCAACGTAGCCATATTGGTTCATACACCCAAGTAAACAGTTTCTAGATTTTGAAAGAGCCTGCTGTCTACTTGTTGGGGACTTGTCCAGTATGGGATTCAACACGATGTTGAAGTCGCCAGTTATTATAACTGGCTCTGGGAATTGCAAAAGATGTAAAAATAGAGACTCTAGTGCCGTAGGGTCATCACAATTCGGCCCATAATAGCCAACTAGTGTTAAAACTGTGCCCCCTATCTCGACCGTTGTAATAGCCCATCTCCCACCAGTGTCCGCCTTTTGCTGTGTAATTTTCATATTCATAGGTTTTTTGAACAGGATAGACACACCCCTTATATTCAGCAATTGGGAGGTAGAGACTGAAGTGTCCAGCCACCTGTTCTTCTTGACTAACTCAAGCATTTCGCATTCAATTAAATGTGTCTTCTGTAGTATAATGATACCCGCATCAACATCTCGCAAGTACTGTAGAATTTTATTTGCTCGAGGTTTGGTACGGAGACCATTAACATTCCAGGAGAAGATATTAAGTTTTCGCATAGCCCTGAGAATAGATGTTAGTAGAAAATACTGCCAAATTATACAGTAGCCTGATTATCTGCCAATTAGACTTGAACACCCTAATGGATTTTGATCGGAGCTCAATTGAGAATAATTTTTTTTTCCTTTTTTGTTCCATCCCTTCACCTCCCAGTGACCCCCCAAAACTCCCTCCCTCCCATGAGAAACCCTTGTACTCACTATCCGGAGTTCCGGAAGTAAGTGCCCCGACTCTACCCGAACCCCCCCATAAGTGCCTCTAACATTTATTTTATTGTGTTCTTATTCGCTCCCCCTTTTTTAGTTTTTTATTTTATGTGCGAGTGATTTATTATTTCATCCTTGAATATTTAATGTACTACCTTACAGAGCCTTAACTAGGGGCTAACCCTTTTTTTTTTATATTGCATAATACTCTTCCGCAGCCTCCTAAGTCTAAACCTGTTATAGTAGAAGATGCAAGAGAGAGGACTTATATATCCTGTAAAGATGGATTGTACTATTAGCCATGAATAAAAGGCCTCTTGCTTATTCTAGTCAGCTGGCCCCTTCCCCTTCTTACTACCCAAAGACAGTAACAGCTCATCTGCAGCCTGAACCGATCGTACATTGTGCATTTTGTTATCATGCATTATTATAAGGGAGGCAGGGAAACCCATCTGTACCGTGGCGCCCAACCTTCGAAAAGCGTCCATTCTCCTACCCAGCTCCCACTGTTTATCAAGAGTGAATCTGGACAGGTCCGAGCGTACCTGAAAGTTGAACCCCTTGCCTGCTAGTGATTTTTGTTTTAAGGCAAGGTTCAAAATTTGCTCTTTCAGAGTGTACGTATGAAAATTCACAAGGATTTTCCTTGGCTTGGTTCTCTGCGGATTGCGCCTAAATGGGTCCCTGTGGATGCGCTGTATATCCACTGCGAGGTCCTCGTCGGGATGTTGCAGATTGAGAGACTCTTTTAACAGCGAGATAATAAAGCCTTTAATATCTGTTCCTTCACTCCCTTCCGGGACATTTAGTATACGAGTATTGCATCATCTGGCATTGTTCTCTACAACCTCCATTCTCTCTGATAAAGCCGCATCTTCTCTCTTTAGCTTCAGTATATCATCCTGAACGCTTTCGGCACGCATAGATATTTGCCCCACAGTCTCTTCTAGGGCTTGAGTTCTTGCAGAGAGGCCAACAATCTTTTCAACCAGGGACTCGCAAAAACTTCTTATGTCTCTTTGATTAGAAGCAGACTCCTCGAAGCCTCGCTTGATCTCGGCTGATAGTGCTTCAAACATCTGCTGTAATGAAGCGACAGAAATGGGAGTAGAACTAGGATCCAAGACTCCGCTTTCCTCAGGGCTAAGAAATACACCACCATCTGCGGAACTAGGGAGCAGAAGTGGCCCAAAAGGTAATATCGCATCCACTTCCTCACAGCTCTTAGTGTTCACCAGGTCTGTTGTTGTTAGAAGGTCTTTGCCCCATTTTCATCTTGGGAGGGTAAGGGGAAGGGGGACACAGATATGGTTTGAGCTGACAGGGCCCCCGTTACATCAGCATCATAAGATGGTCCTGAAGCTACCGCTTGGCTACTAAGGTGCTGTAGAGCATTAGAGTCAGCATCCAGTGGCTGCCCCGCTGATCCGCTACTTAGTTCTTGCCCCAGGTCTTGCTCCAGCGATGCCATTGCACTATTCTCAATAAATGGCTCAATAGGCTTGCTATCCTTCAACAGGTGGTCTTGACCTAATTCTAGCACCTGCGGGACCGCTTTGAAGTAAGAGCGCAGCGAGGGAGTCATTTTTGGGATCGGAGCTTGGGGAGTTTTGGCCGCCTTGTTACACTTCCTTCCCCTCTTAGCCTTCACCTCTACCGAGAGGTATGAGGATGTTTTTTCTGAATTTGAATCGGAGGGTAATCGAGTTCCGGAACCCACTAAGACTACAGAGGCTTCCGACGTACTCCTTAAAAACTTCTCCACTGAAGATGACTCCCCACCTTTACCCTTCTTTTTACGGGGACACTTCACCTTTCCCAGACCTTTAATTGAACCCTTTATTTGAGTTTGACTTTCTTCAGTAGTCCTAGCTGCTTTCATGTGCGTATGGGAAAATTCAAAAACTTTTGGCTTACTCCCACCTTTCTTCCCCTTTACCTCAGTTATGCATGCGTCCTCTTCAAGCAACTCACTTTCTGGTGATCCGGCGTCTGTCCCCGTTTTTAGGAGACTTGGTACAGAACAAACGCTTGAACTGGAAACAGACACGCTCTCGCTGCTTTTGATTGTGTAGGAGTCCTTACGGAGACTCCGTACGTGTCTAGCCCTGCGGAGCTCCAGGGCAGCCTGACTCCAGCGCAGCAGCTCAGGCACCCGCTGCTCTTTCACTGGGCGTTTCCTGCAGTCGGCCTCGGTTCCCTCCGCCTCCACGCCAAGACCTACACACATCGAGGCGGAGCCAGAGCCGTGCAAATGCGAGAGCTTCGTTAATCGTGTGTGCAGGTAACCAGACGAAAATTATTGCGTTTTTTTCAGAACATTAAACCGCACTTCTTCTTCTCAAAATCTAAACTTGCAAATTGGAGCGAAAAGAAACAGAGAAAAAGCCGTGGCACTCAGGCGGGGTCAGAGCGGAGCACTACGGCAGTCAGCCTGCTGCCGCCATGTTTCTCCCTAAGCAGTAAGTGGTACACTTCTGTGTCAGGGAATAAATCTACATGGGGCCTGTGAGGGGACTTCAAATAACCTTTCATGTCACCAGCTTGTCACACCTGCAACTCGAATAGAGCCATTCTTTAGACGGCTTTCAAACGGGAGCTACATTTTAATAGTGGACCACAGATGTTGTGGCTTGGTGCCAGGAAAAACTTATCTGGTAAGCGTTTCGTCCAGGGTCACTTGCTGTATGCAAGTATTGTATCCGAACGACACTCCAGACAGGGAGGGAAAAATTTGGCCCAGTTTGAAAATCTCTTCTATTCGAATTGATACTTTAAGCAAAATGAAGTCTGTTCTTCTACAGACGCCAGTGCACTTGACGTCATCAAAAGAAACGTATGATCTCCAAGTTGCAAGGACAACGGCAGAGATACATAACCTTTTATCAACAAATTGCCCCCTACACTTCGCAGAACTGCTAAACGAAATCTTAAACATTTCTGATACGAATGGTATCGCGAGTGTATTTAAGACAATTTTTTCGGGACTGTTGACACCTTTCAAAGCAGTCCGGGGCATCTTTCCTAATTTTGTCCATTCACTCTTTGGCGGCCTTCCACTCCTGTTGGGACTCGTAGCAGGCATTTTATTTTTGATACTGCTGTTTCGTTATGGCAAGCCATGTCACAGACAAGACTCCAGCAACAATGGAAGAAACGATCCTAGCTATACGCTATCGGGACCGCATAACTAAAGTCCTTGGATTAGCCCGGCTAAGAGATCTGAATATGACCTGGTTTCTTTCATTCAGACCCATCTGGCAGAACTGTATCTTACCTGTGTTAAGATGTATGCTGTGCGGAGAAGAATGCGTGTTAGACGTCTGTCTCACACTACAATCAGAAGTACCATTGGATACAGATACTTTGCTAAGTCCAGTAAAGGCTCATGCATCGTGTTGTCCCCAGCGGTTACCCATCCTGATGACGGCATTCGTTGAGACTTCACCACTGCGATTGAAGGGTAGTGAAGTGCAAGATGAGAGCAGCATCAACCAGGTACGACCTTCTGTGAGCACTGCTGATCCTGTCAACGATGATAGCAATCATTCTCACGACTGCACAGTTGCAGCATTTTCCAACTTGGTCGAACTTTCAACTGAAGCGGTAAACTGCTTTTTTGAAAGTCTGTCTGAAATGATGTTCTCCCCTGAACAAAAAGATTACACTTTTAAGCAAACGAGCACTCAGCGTTCCCTGAACTCTGAATTTGGCCTTCAGCTTTGGAAAACAGCTTCTGAAAATATTTGGAACTGTTTTGACTTCTTCCCTTGAAAAACGAAATTATTTTTTTCCCGATTCCAAAATATTTACCTTTTTTTTGGCACTCATCCTCTGCTTAAAGTAGAACTATTCTTAGAGAACAGAGCTTCTATTTTTAGGAACTCTAGAGACAATATATTACCTCAGCCTCTAGCATATTTACAAATAACTGTATTTATATGTGATGGAATGGTCTCGCACTTTTCTTTTCTGTATTAAGAGCCATTTCATGTGTAATTTTCGCAAGTCATTCATGCTGATATATATATGCATCCTTTTTAATGAATGATTACACTGCTTGAAAGCGTACAGTACCTATACTCATTTTTCGTGTATTTCGCATATGCCATTTCAGATGCAAAATAATGTATTTTGGGGTGGATCGGTATACACATGCACCGTTAGATATGTTTACTATTGCTTAGTTTAGTAATTATGGACATGAATTCGTGGAGTGGGTGTAGTGTATTTATCTAGGTACCTGAATCAATATTCCTATTCTTTGCCCTTGTCCGGTTATAAATCAATAAATATCCATACAACGGCATAAAAACCATTTTCATAATTCAGTCACAGCGCATGCTGTCACATTAAGCAAGCCTATTCCTCCAGCCCCCTAGAAAGCACACCGAGTTCTTAAACAAATCCAAGCCTCCAGCAACCTGGGAAATCCCTGGTGCTTTGTTTTGATTTCGTCCGAGAACTCCTGGAAAGCACTGTAAGAACGACCAGTTCTTAGTGACATCTTTATTGACGTCTTATGTCCAGCCTTACGTCAAACCCGGCACCTTTCAGGTATAAATATACCAACGTTGCCTTAAGCAAACACACGGTGGCAATCCTGGAGCAGAGCAGCTAACTTCTTCCGAAGAGCCCAGCTGATGCGAGAGCCCACAAACGCTGCCCCTCCCTTTTGACGCGCTGAGAAAGACGCTGTCTTTTCTCTTGCCGAGAAATCCAGCCTCCGGCGTTTTCAGCTTACCCTTGCGGGTGACTGGGATACCGAGTCCTGAGAGAGAGATACCAGCCCTCCTGCCTTCTAATATCCAGGTACTGAACTGACTAAACCCTTACAGAGAATTCTTGAGTCAGATTCTTGGCAAAACAAACTTTACTTAAACTGCTACTTACTCCCTCCCACGTATTAGGCTTAGGTCAGGTACACCGGGGTAGGCGTAGTTAGAAGCACCAGTTGAGTACGATTAGTCAATGTATATATGTATGTATCTATTATATCCATTTTAAAGTATCATATGGCTAAGAAACCATATCAATGCTTTTACAGTATTATTTCATAATCTTGCTTTTACTGTATGCACTTTACTTAACTATAAGTATTGCAATTGTAGCAATTAATTTCTCTTGTATGAGGAAAGAGACTGCTCAATAAATAACACCTTTTATTGAAAACGCCCGTCTCTCTTTTTCTCTGCAATCTGGTGAAACTACGTACGCACTTATTGACTGAGTGAAATAGCTGTCTTTTGTTTTCACACGACTCTAGAGATCCACTCTTATTCAGGGAGAGCAAAGTTGTCATGTTTTATGGTTGTCAGAAACTAAATCCCTTCTTGTCTATCCAGGGAGGTTAAACTCCTCCTCGCCTATTCGAGAAAGTTTCTAGTGAACTCTGAGCTAGCTGGCAAAAAACTTAAGTCTAATATAGTCAGTAGAGACCTAGTTAACCTCAGTCCTACGTCTACACTGCTGAATATATTATTCCAATGCGCAGAGCCTATTGGGACCACAGGAACTACACTACAAAACAACCCTTATTGATGATAGGTTTAAAGACAACCTTTATTGAAAGCTATCATAGTGGTAGATAAGGAGAGCAGCCTACATGCTAAGTCTTGAATTAGTGTAAAGCAGCTTGGTTTACAATATTATAACCTCTTGAATCACTAAATGAAAGGAAAACCACACAAGGTATATATAAAATATATGTATGTATTTCTAAACACTCACTTCTAATCTCTTTATGAGATTAGATTCCAAGATACACAATAATACAGTTCTAAAACAACAGTAAATAGCACAATATACAATGGTCCCGGGGGAGGGGGGAGGGGGGTTTGACCAAACCATATATTAAGAAAGTGGTGTAAGAACCACGACTTGACTAGACACAGGGCCTAGAGCCTGTAGAATCGCTGGGACCCCAAGGTAGTGACACAGGGGGCCCACGGGGGAAGTGTGAAGTGTGAGAACACAGCCGCAAGCTCAGTTAGCTTCTATGGTGAAAGTCGCGGTTGGAATTTTAAAGTTAAAGGACACTTAGGAGAGGACTTTGAACACACCCCTTTAGACTTATGGGATTCTAGGACCAATACCCATGGGAGCACCGTAGTACTCGAGTTACTTCACCCAGTGAAGCTGGGTACATAGGTGTCAAAATGGTGTTGGGAATCATTGTTGATTTCAATGGCGATCTGCTACAAAGTGCTGCTGTCGTGGAGAAGAAAAGTGTCCGGTGTGATCCAAGCCTGGATAAAAGATGTGAAGAACCTGAAAGCAGAGGGGACAGAGTCTGGGTCACTTGCCAGTGATTAGGGGCACGATAAGACGAATGCCCACTGATGATGGGTGTTTCAGGGATGAAGAGGTGAAGCTTGACTCTGCAGCCACGAGGACCAGGAGGTGTCGATGACGACCAGGAGCTGGATTCGAGCTGTCCCACGAAGGATGTCAAGTGCTGCGGCGTCGGTGCTAGGATTGAACACAACAAGGCTTGGCAACAGCAACCCACGCAGGATGAGAAAAGATGCTTCGGTGCGGACCAGCAAGGTCCGGGGGACTCCCAAAGCAATGGATAGTCAGGGCACGTCTAGAGCAAACAGTTAAGCCCAATTAGAGTTAAAGTTGCCTTCGCAGGGACCCACCAGTCGACGGACTAGGGATCGTGAAGGGGCCTCGAGAGAAAACACAAAGGGCCAGCTCACAGAACACTTGTGGAGTGTAGGCGGGCAATCTTCGGTGCAAATGTTGCTCAGGGTCAGGGCTACAAGTAACTCAAAGCTCAGCTTCAGAGGTCGCCTGAAAGCTGATGCTTCAGCTAATGGTCGCAGTGTCCAGAGGTTCGGGTGGCACGGTCGTCCACAAGGGATACCAGACTCAGAATTGCTGAGGGCACAGATTGACCTCCGAGATCACAGAAACCCACTTCCTGTGTTGCAAAATTTTTCGGAGTAGGGCAGGAGCTTTGGAGATGCAAACCGGTAAAATGCGTCTTAGGTGCCTGCCTTGCAGGGGAATAACTCCTTTACTCAAACCTTCAGTCATATAGCGCTTTGTAGACCATCGAAGTTCCAGGATTCCGTATCAGAGTTTCATCAAGGTAAATCCAAAGTCCTGTAGCCAGGGGTTTCTATCTTATACCCAAGGAAAGGGTGGGACAAACTCTAGGGAACCACCTATGGGAGGGTCAGGAAAAAGGGGTGGCTACACCCATTTCCGTTGTCCAGATTCGCGCCAGGCAGGGGCCCCTGCAACCGGTTTGAACTGGGCTATGTACAGGGACACCAAATGTGCCTCCAGTGCACACTTCAAAGCACTCTTGGAGTGGACCCACCCAGCCCCAATACACTAAAGCCTGTCTGGGAGGTGGTTACACCTCCCTGTGACAGGAAACCTATTGTCAAGGCCTCCCCTGCGGGAGTTTCGTTCTGCAGCAGGAGGGAAGACTTGTGTCTGTGGCTGGCAGCATCCATTTTGTGATGCCAGGGCTCTGCTAGCTGGTACTGGGTATACCGATGCTGTCATGTCTCTCCCTCTAGAAGGATGGGATCATCCTCCCACACTAGTTACTGGTGTGGCGGTATGATTCCAAAGTGTTTGACACCAAACATGACATGTTTCCATGCAGCCATTCCAAAGTTAGCATTTACTGCGAGTTTAGAATGCACCTAAGAGTATATGGTCTGGCTGCATCACAAAAAACCTCGAATAAAGGTTCCGAAAGCTGCAGAGGGGCTTTGCTCATGCATGAGCACCCTCTCACATGAAACCCAGCACCCTGCCTTCAGGATTGTTATGGCCTGCCATAGGGGTGACTGATAGGTTACATGTGCAGTGATAAAAGGGAAATATAGTAAACCTATATCTCAGTAAGGGGTGCATGCACCACCTTACCCAGGCTGCAGTAGCAGACCTGTGGTGTCATTTTGGAAGGCTTCCCAGGGGTGGCATAATACATGCTTCAGCCCCTGGTAGGCCTCTGGGGTACCTATGCCCTAGGTACATAGTATACCATGTACTAGGTACTTAAAAGGGTACCCCAGAATCCAATCTGGAGTGTACCTAAAGTACTGGAAATCCATTTAGAGAGGAAGCAGCTAGGCTGGGGTCCTGGGTAGCAGGGCCCCAGCCAGACTAAAGTAAAAAAACATTGAAACATCAGCAAAAAGTGGCAGTAACTATAAGAAGCAGATCCTACTCTCCTACGCCCGAGTCCCGGGTCCTGGTGCCTGGATCCTGGTGCCTGCGCCTTAGGGCGTGGGTATTGGGTCCTAAGTCCTGTGTCCTGGGTCATTGAGCCTGGGTCAAGGGTCCTAGGTCCTGAGTCCTTCAGCTATGGTCCTGGTGCTTGGGCCCTGGGGCCTGGGGCTTTGGTCATTGGCACTGGGTCCAGGTGCCTGGATCTAGGGTCCTGAGGCTTGGGTCCTGGGAACTGGGTCCTCTCTCCTAAAGTCCTGGGGCCTAGGAACTGGGCACTGGGTCCTGGAGGCTGGGCCATGGGTCCTGAAATCTGGGTCACGGGGGGCTAGGTCATGGGACTTGGGTCCTGTAGCCCAGGTGCCTGGGTAATGAGGCCTTGTTCCTGGGTCATGAGTCCTTCGGATCTGGTGCCTTGGTCCTGTGGCCTGGATCTTGATTCCTGGGTCTTAAGTCCTGGGGACTAAGTCCAGGGTCCAGAGACTTGGGAACTGAGTCCTGGGGCATGGGTACTGGAGCCTGGATCATGGCTCCTGGGGTCTGGGTCATGGGGCTTGTGTCCCGGGGCAGGGGACCTGTGTCCTGGTGCCTGGGTCCTAGGTCCTGGGTACTAGCTCCTGTGGCCTGGGACATAGGTCCTGTGTCCTTGGGCCCTGGGTCATGGATCCTGGGGCCCTGGTCCTTGGCCATGGGTCCCGTGGCCTGGGTCACGGGGCTTGGGTCCCAGAGCTCAGGTCCAGGGCCCAGAACTTAGGTCCCAGGGCATGGGTTCTGGGGCCTGAGCCCTAGGTCTTGGTTCATGTGTCCTGGGTCCTGGTTCATGGGGCCAGGGTCCTAGTTCCTGGGGCTTGGTTCCCAAGACTTGGACCTGAGTCCTGGTACCTGGGTCCTGGAGCCTGGACTCCTGTGGCCTGAATCCTGGGACGTGGGGCTTGTGTCCCGAGTCTCGGGTCCTAGGGGGCTAGGTCATGGGGCTTGGGTTCTGTAGCCCAGGTACTTGAGTCCTGGTGCCTGGGTCGTGGGTGATGGGCCTAGGTTGTGAGGCCTGGGTTGTGGGTCCTGTGTCCTTGGACCTGGGGTCTTGGTCCTGGATCCTGAGACCTAGGTCCTTGGTCCCGTGGCCTTGGTGCAGAGCCCTGTTGCCTAGGTCATGGGTCCTGGAGCCCAGGTCCTTAGACATGGGCCTCGAGGCCTGGGTCACGGGGCTTTGGTACCGGAGCCCAGGTCCTGCGCCCGAACTTGGGTGCTGGTGCCTGGGTCTTGGGTCCTTGGGGCCTGTGTTCCAAGATCTGAGTCATGGGGCTTGGGTCCTGAGTCCTGGTGTCTGGGTGGTGGGTCTTGGGTATTGGGTCCTGAGTCCTTGGGCCTAGGACTTGGGTCACCGGTACATATTCCTGGGTCATGGGTCCTGAGTCCTTGGGGTTGGGTCAGGAGTCCTGCGTACTAGGTCCCGGGTCTTGGTGCCTGGATCCTGGTGCCAGGGTTCTGGGGCATGCATCCAAGGGCCTAGGTCATATGTCCTACATCCTGAGTCTGTGGGCCTGGGGATTAGGCACTGGGGCCTGGGTGCTGGATCCTGGGGCATGGACCTGGAATCTGAGTCCTGGGGCCTGGGTCATGAGTCCTGGGGCCTGGGTCATGAGTACTGGGGCCTGGGCCATGGCTCCTGGGTCATGGGACCTGAGTCAAGGGTCCTGGGCTCTGGGCCCTGAGTCCTTGGTCATGGGTCTTGGTGCCTGGGTCCGGTCTCCCAGGCCCTGGGTCCTGCAGCCTAGGTCTTGGTTCCTGGGATCTAGGTCCTGGGTTCTGGGTCCTGATGCTTGGATACTGGGTCCTGAGTCCAGTGGCCTGGGTCATGGGTTCTTTGTTCCTGGAGCTTTGGACATGGGTAGTAAGTCCTGTTTTCTGGGTCCTAGCTCCAGGGGGCCTGGGTCCTGCAGCCTAGGTCCTGGTTCCTGGGTTCTGGGGCCAGGGATCTAGGTCCTGGGTTCTGGGTCATGTGTCCTGGGGCCTGGCTCCCGGGACGTGGGGTCTTGGTGCTTGGGTACTGGGGCCTGGGTCCTTTGGCCAGGGGCCTCGGTCCTGGGTCCCAGGTACTGATTCATGGGTCCTAGCTCCTGAGTCCTAGGGGCTGGGGCCTGGTGTGTGGGGCGTGGGTCCTGGGGCCTGAGACATGAGTCCTTGGAAATGGGTCATGGCTCCCTGGTCATGGGGCCTGGGTCCTGGGCCCTGAGTCCAAGGTGCTGTGGCTTTGGTCATGGGTACTGGGTTCAGGTGCCTGGGTCTAGGGTTCTGGGTACTGAGGCTTGGGACCTGGTCATGGGTCCTCTCTCCTCAGTTCTTGGGCCTAGGACCCTGGTTTCTGGGTCCTGCGGGCTGGGTCATGGGTCATGAAGCCTGAGGTCTGTGGGGCTAGGTCATGGGGCGTGGCTCCCGTAGCCCAGGTACTTGGGTACTGGTGCCTGAGTCATGGGTACTGGGTCCTGAGTCCTTGAGCCTAGGTCCAGGGTACTGATTCCTGGGTCATGGGTCCTAGGTTCTGGGTCATGGGTCCTGAGGCCTAGGGGCTGGGTCCTGAGTTCTGGGGTCTGGGTACTGAAGCCTGGGTCATGGGGCTTGTGTCCCGGGGCAGGGGACCTGTGTCCTGGTGCCTGGGTGCTAGGTCCTGAATACTAACTCCTGTGGCCTGGGACATAGGTCCTGGGCACTGTGTACTTAGGCCTTGGTCCTGGGCCACAGATCCTGGGGCCCGGGCCTTGGTCATGGGTCCCGTGGCCTGGGTCACAGGGCTGGGGTCCCGGAGCCCAGGTCCAGGGCCCAGAACTTGGGTCCCGGGGCCTGGGGCATGGGTTCTGGGGCCTTTGGCCCTAGGTCCTGGCCTGGGTTAATGGGTCTGGTGTCCTTGGACCTGGGGTCTTGGTCATGGATCCTGAGACCTAGGTCCTCAGTCCTGTGGCCTTGGTGCAGAGCCCTGGTGCCTAGGTCATTGTTTCTGGAGCCCAGGTCCTTAGTCATGGGCCTCGAGGCCTGGGTCACAGGGCTCTGGTCCCGGAGCCTAGGTCCTGGGCCCGGAACTTGGGTGCTGGTGCCTGGGTCTTGGGTCCTTGGGGCATGGGTCTTGGGGCCTGTGTTCCGAGACATGAGTCATGGGGCTTGGGTCCTGAGTCCTGGTGTCTGGGTGGTGGGTCTTGGGTATTGGTGTTGTGTATCGATTTAGATTCCGTATAAATGTCCCGATTCATGCCTTATTAGTCAATAAGTAAACATACATCATAGTCATGCCGAAGCAGGCCAGCGCAGTATATACCAATATGTTCAAAACAACAGTGTACTATAACTGTAGTACAGGTAACAAAAAAAAGATGTAATTCGTAACATCCTTCTTTACTGTATAATTGCACATAGATAATCCACCCCCCCTTTGATCCGCACTTAACATAGAAGCCATCACTGTCTCCAACAGCGTCTCAATGTTAATAGTTTTTCAGATAACAATTACTCAGAGTCCAATTCCTGCTGAAATAGAAAGTACTCTCGTAGTGGAGCCCATATGTCTTTGTGTCTTGATGAGACAGGCAGCTCCTCAGCATAGTGTTCTAGCTGTTCACGGCAATATACCATATCTTTGAGCCACAACTCAGCCTCTGGACCTCGTCGACTCTCCCATGTAAACAACACCCTGCGTTTTGCCAATAGCAGCATTACTCTAGTGAACCTCCCTAGTGTTGCACGTATGTGTGGTACAAAGCCTAGAAGACATTCCAGCGGGGTGCATGGCACTTCGACCCCTGTCATTGTTGTTAGTAAAGATAGGACATTTTCCCAGTATTTAAACACTTTATCGCAGCGCCATGCCAGTTGAAGGAAGTCCGCGTCATCCCTCCCACAGCGCTTGCAACAGGCCGTGTCGCGCAGCCCTATCTTATACAATTTTCGAGGCGTGTAGTATACCTGGTGTATGTATTTTAGGTGTATAATCCTCAAATTAGTATTGGCCGTCAATCGCCCAGTCAGTTCATAGATATGCTCCCAGTGTTGTTCCGTGATCTGGGTGGCCAGTGCCTCGTTCCAACGCTCCAAACTGCGGTTAGCCACACAAGGGTTTCCTCTTGGAGCACCTTATATAGCCTAGTGACCATCTTTTTCCTCGATGGCGCGAGTATTAGCATTTGAAGTGCCTGCAGCATCTGTGGTTCCTCAGGGAACACCGTATAATGATCTTGGACAGCTCTACGTAACCTGTAACAGGTATACAAGAATAGTGGTGTAGGATGTTGTATGAAGTCTAAATCAGTATTTGTGACGTATTTCCCTGCCGGGTATAGATCTCCCAAGGAGACCATGCCCACGTCCTTCAGAGCCGCTATAGAACCTCGTTCACAAGCCACTGAGAGGGCTGCGTGTCCCTCTATGGGCATCGCAGGTGCATTCAATGGAAGTTTTTGCGTCCTCTTCCCAATCGCTTGCCATGCGGCAATGGTCCTATCTAAAGTGTTTATTTCCGCTCGAGGTGTTCGCCTGCCTGTGTGTGACAACATGCCGCACAGCGGTACTGGGTGTACATCTCCCGCTTCCAACGCCCCGTGTGGGACAAATGCGTGCGGCTTAAACCAGAAATAGGCAAATTGGGCCTGTGTGCACAAATAATACGCATAGAGGTCCGGGGCCCCAAATCCTCCCTTGTGAAAAGGCAGTGTCAGTGTGCGCCAACTCAATCTCTGTTGTTTATTTTCCCAGACCAAACGCAATAGTTGCGTTTGAATAGTTTTAAAAAAGTGTTTGGTTAGGGGAGTGGGGACATTGCTGAATAAGTATAAGAATCGTGGTACGATCACCATTTTAATTATGGCTATTCTATCTGCCAAGGATAGTGGTAGTCTAATCCAGCCATCTATCTGTTGGACCAGTGTGGCATATGCACGACCATAGTTTTCTTGCGTCACCACTGCGGGATCCCGGTGTATCCACACCCCAAGATACTTAACAGGGTCTGTAGACCATTGTAGTGGATATTCCACCTGGGGCGGAGCGGTGATGCCCGTCAGGGGAATTATCACTGATTTCTCCCAGTTGATTTGCAGGCCTGAGAGCAGACCAAAGCGCACATACTCGTGCAGCACCTGGGACAGAAAGGTTTGTGGCTCGCGAACATATAGGACCATATCGTCCGCATATAGGGAGATGCCGACCGGTCTCATGTTGAAGTTCAGCGCCGCTGCCCTGTGGCCCTGTCGTTATCTGCACGCCAACGGCTCTATAGCGATGGCGAAAAGCAAAGGGGACAGGGGCAGCCCTGCCTTGTACCACGCTCTATGGGGAAGGGTTCTGATGTCAACCCTACCACCCGCACTCTCACAGTTGCGCTGGAATATAAGACCTTGATCCACTGCAAGTAATTCGGAGGAAACCCCATTCTTCGCAGTATGTACAGCATGTACCCCCTCTCTATAGAATCAAAAGCCTTTGCGGCATCAAGCAGTACAGCGGCTGCTTCTAACTTAGGATCGAGGACGTGAAACATTGCAAATATCGTCCTCAGGTTTAGGGACGTAGACCGGTCTGGTATAAACCCGGCCTGGTCCGGAAGTATAAGTAGGGGCATCAGTGGGAGCAATTTTGTGGCCAATATTTTCGCTAGAATTTTCGCATCTAAATTAATCAAGGACAGGGGGCGGTAGGATTCGCATCTCTCGGGTGATTTGTCTTTTTTGAGCAACGTGATGATAAGGGCTTCTCGTAAGGACGGAGGTAAGACACCAGTTTCGTGTGCTTCGGCGTACACTGCGAGTAGGTGTGGCGCCAACAAGTCAGCATGTGCTTTATAAAATTCTGCAGTCAGACCATCTGGTCCCGGCGCCTTGCTATTAGGTAACGCCAATATCGCCTCCTTTACGTCCTCCGCCGCGATGGGCAAATCCAAATACCTCCTGTGCACATCGGAGAGCCATGCACAGGCAGTATCTTCCAAGTATTGGTCAAAGGCCTGCTCTTCCACCCCCCCGTCAGAAGTATACACTCTCGCATAGCAGGATCTGAATTGCTCTACTATCGCCTGTTGCGAATAATGCAGCTCACCTGCGTCATCTATAATGTGGTCTATGGGTGGGTTGTCTGATCTGTCGCGTATCTTATTGGCTAAGACCCTGCCCGGTCGTCCACCTTCCCCATATGCCCTGGCCACGTGCCTCTTGGATAGATATTTTATTTCCGTGTCCGCTAAAGTGTTGTATTCTTCTAGTTGTTCATGTATTTGAGCTAGTATGTCTTTGGAGGGTGTTACACTGTACTGACACTCTAGATCTCCTAATCTGTGCTCCGCATTCTGCAGTTGCTGCCTCAAATCACGTAATATGCCAGCTGAAGTGCCGATACACACCCCCCTTATGGTCACGTTAAAGGCGTCCCACAGAACTGCATGGCTGTCAACCGAACCCTCGTTCAGTTCAAAGTATTGTTCAATCGCTTTTCGGACAGTAGCAGCCTAAATTGAATCTGACAGCGCCTACGCGCCGAAGCGCCACGTGAAGGGTCTGTGAGGGCACACAGGTATATCTACAGTCAAAAGCACCGGGTTGAGATCAGATAGAGTGCGCGGGAGTGTGTGGACCTTCTCTACCCAAGAGTTAGCGTCGCCATTTAATAACCAGTAGTCTAGCCTGGACCAACTGTTAAAAGCCGGGGTAACGTGAGTCCCTTCTCGTGTGTCCCCATGTCACAAGTGCCAGACATCTACCAGCCCTAGTTCTACCATCATGTCTTGTACATATCTCGCCACCTTAACCGTTCGCGCTCCCTCAGGATTGGATTTATCTAGTTGGGGCTGCAGGTGGGTGTTGAGATTGCCTCCTAGTAGTAATGCCGTCTGCAGCCAATCTCGCAGTTTTCTGAGCACCTGCGACATGGGTAGGGGGTCGATCACTAGTGAGCCGTATATATTGACAATCGTCACTAGCGTCTTCCCTAACTTGCCCTGCACTACCGCCCAGCGACCCTCTGTGTCGACACTAGTTCTTATCGCTGTGAATGCAACTCCTCGTTTAATCAAGTTTAGAACACCCCTAGCATAAGTAGAGTATGAAGAGGCTAATCTGAACGCCGCCCATCTGCGCGCAATAGAGACCTCCGAGTGCTTACTAAGATGCGTTTCTTGCAATAGGGCGATCTGCACATGGTGTCTGTCTAGCTGTGCTAATACCTGCCGGGTTTTTCTGGGCGTGTTTAACCCGCGAACATTCCAAGTTATGCAGTTAAGTGTGGCTCCTGTCATTGGCAGTGTAATTCAGACTTTTAACATCACAACAAAACCCCCCCCTCCACCTCCCCCTCCCACTTTAGCTCCCTCAACATGCCAAAGGTGCGACCCCTAGAAACCCTCATCCCCAACAAACAGGGCTCAATGCAACATTTCAAGTGGGGAATGCCCATGGGGGGTCATGGCGGCAAATCCACTCCCAGAAGAAGAACGGGAGGGGGCCGCCTCAGTGTTCAATTGTGTCTCTTCCCCGCACATTTAGGTGTTAGAACCAATGATAGGCAAACCAACCCCTGGTTATTCAGATGTTTCTTAGACACGTATTAACATATAACAAGGCAGAGTGTATAGCCATTCAGAGATAATTGTGGCCGCAGCCAATCTACACAGGCAAGGCGCCAGCATTGTTCATATCGCGGCTCATGTTTACTTACAAGTCTAAGCATTAGGCCAGAGGTCTACCCAGTAACTTTCTGTAGACTAAGCTCGGGGCCAGATCAGCACTTGCATTACCGCAGTCAAGATGAATGCCACTCGTACACTCACAGTATTTCAGTCCTCAACATCTGATGTTTGTTGTTGTGAAGGACTGCGACGACGCAGCAATTTAAAATGTTCCATTGCTTGACGGGGGTTGGTGAAAATTTTGGCGGCGGTACCTTCTCCAATTTTTAATCTCGCCGGATAGAGCATGGCGTAGGGAATTTTTTCTTTCAGGAGTGCATTCTTCACACCTTGGAACTCTTTACACGCCGCTTACACTGTTGTCGTGAAATCCGGATAGAAATTGAGCATGTTGCCCTGATAGGTAACTGTACCTTGCCGACGTGTGGCTCTGAGGACTGTGTCGCGGTCTCGAAAGTTCAGCAGACGAGCTATGATCGGGCGCGCTGGGGTCCCTGGAGGGGGGCGAGGTGCCAGAGAGCGGTGCGCCCGCTCCACCGCAAACATGGGCGATAGGGCCTCAGCGCCGCATATTTCTCTCAAAAGTGTTTGTACGTAGTCCTCGAGGCGCCCCACATTGGTGGATTCAGGCAATCCCAAAATGCGCACATTATTGCACCTCGAGCGCGCTTCGATGTCTTCATTCTTGGCCTGTATAAGTGCTAGGACCTTAGCCATGTCAGTTGTTTTCTCGGCGACCGACTTCAAGCCATCCTGCGTTTCAGATATTCGGGTTTCTGCTTTTCCAAGCCTCACCGCCTGTTTATCCAGTTTTGCAGAGAAATGGTCCATTCTCCCGTTAAGCGCCTCTATTTTTCCGTCGATAGCCTGGAGACTCGCTTGGATTGCTGCCAGTGATTTTTCCAGCGCTGTAGGGCTCTGCGTCGCGGATTCAAGTTCCGAGTCCGACGTAGCATCGTGCGCGGGTTTACCGCCTTTGCGCAATTCAAAATTTAGGCGCGTTTTTTTTTTCTGGCTTGCCCATTGTTTCTTCCTCTCAAAGAGCCGACCAAGCGCCCGTATTATCGCAGTATGGTGTGTCCCAAGTTCAGAGCAAATACCAACAGCTTTATTATGGCACTACAGTGTCTGTTAGACGGGCGTCCACACAGCCAACTACAGTACTGCCCATGGCCATGGTATGCTTGCCCACTCCCAGCCAAAAGTGTCTCAATCCACCACAAAAGCGCTGCACCTGACGTATGTAGTCTTGTATGTATGTCATAGCCGGTTGTTTAGGAGTGCTGAGGGTGCGCAGGTATGGATCTCTCTCCGTCAACAATGTGAATGTGAATGTAACTGCCGGCCGTCTCCACCGTGCATCACAGCACTCCACGTGCTAATAACTCACAGTCTCCTGCAGTGCTTTTAATACGTGGCAGCCGGGGAGATTACATGCATAGGTGCTAGTCCTCTAAAGAGCCAGCTGTGTCCAGCAAGTGAATGATGCCTGCAGGGCCCCGCCGTCTAGTAATGCGCAATGCTAGTGCGGCCTACCAGGAAAACCGAAGCTGGGAGTTGCGGTAGATTCTCCCCTCGCTGACACCTCCGCAGCTCTCGTCGGGGACGCACGTTCCTGAAAGGCACTCCGGACTTCTGGTCGCAGATGTAGCGCGATCTCTCCCCCGCCTCTTCCCAGCTCAGGGATCGCCACTTCGTGGTTGTAATGGTGTCAGTTCGCCTCCGCAGCCGTTAGTGTCTGATACCGCCGTCCGCCATTTGTACGTGGCCAGCAGCGTCTCTGTGACAGCTGGTACTCCCGGTCGGAATTTAGCCGCAGCGGAGGGCTCGCCCGGCCACTCTCAGGCGTCGCCCCTCAGTCGGCTCGCTTTCAATCCCAGATGGCAGGGTAAAGGACAGGATAGTGTCAGGATATGTGTAGGCGGCCGGCGGAGCTACACTAGCGTGTGGCCATCTTGCCGGGTGCCCAAGCCACGCCCCCACTTCATGCCCTTATATAGGTACAATTCACATTGCCCTTATATAGACATAGAAACCAGGTCCTTATTTAGGCATAGTCCATGCTACCCAAATACAGGCATGGCTACTTGCATCCGTTCATGTACGTCACAACGAGTTCTTGGAAAACCTGACCCTTAACCTTTCGGGACTTCACCTTGCCTGGATATTGATTTCTCCAAGAACTCATTTATTATGCATAAACATCTATTCCTTAGGGGTTCATTCATGACGTTCATATGCCCGACTTCTACGTCAATACTGGCATTCCTAAACACCTTCAAGGTATAAATATACCTTCACTTGCTATGGCAAGGCACGGTGCAGTTCGGCTACCTACTTGCGTGACGCGGCTCGCCACAGCAAGTCCCGAAGGAAGTCATCTCCCCAACTGACACACTGACCAGACGCTGTCATCCTCCTGCCGAGAATCCAGTTCCAGTGTTTCTGACTCCCCTTGCAGGGTGTTAGAGAATCAAGTCCTGGGAAAGAGATACCAACCTCTATCATTCTAAGGTATGGAGCTGATTAGAACCTAGAGAAACCTTTTGGCAATCCTTGGCAAAACTAAACAAAACTAAACTTATGCTAAGACAGCACCTACATCTTCCCTCGTACTAGACTTAGGTTAGGTACACTGGGGTAGGATTATTTTAGAAGGACCAGTTGAGTATTTTAGCCTGTGTTATTTATGTATGTATTTTTATATATGTCATAGCTACAGACCATGCTATTACAGTATTATTTTATATAACTGTTTACGCGGTACACATTATACTTCGCATTCTGTCTTACGATTGTAGCAGTTCACCTCTCTTGCATGAGAAAGAAGACTGTTCAATAAACCCTTTTTATTGAAACACCCGTGTCTCTATTTCTGTGCAACTCTGTAGAAACAAAGCATGCACGATTGACTGAGTGAAACGGTTATCTATTGTTTCCACGACTCTGAAGATATTGTTGCGACTCTAAGGGCAACAAAGTTGTCATGCTTATGCGATTGTCAGAGACTAATCCCTTTTTGCTCATTCGAGAAAGTTTCTAATGACCTCTGAGTTAGCTGGGACACACAAGTAATTAAGTTTAATATACTCGATAGAGAAATACTGACCTCAGTCCTATATCAAAACTATAGTGTATATTATTCCAATGCGCAGAGCCTATTAGGGATATAGGAGCTACACAACATGGGGCCCAAAGGTTTGGTAAGGCACTAATTTAACGTTAGATACTGAAGTAACTCAGTCGTGCTTTTCTCAGAGACCCCTACTCATAAATACTCCAATAGACGTCTGGAGTGGGTAAGGGATAATATCCGCCATAGCTGAGTAGGACGAAAAATCCTATGTATTAGCTTTTTAGTTTGTTCAAAGTTGAAGGATACAGTGTTCCAAAACATTGTGCACCTTATCTTTGTTCCCTTGAAACTTGCTCTGCAACTTTCATTAAGCAATGTCCGAGGATAATAACACCGAAACCGGTAGAGCTACAGGGGACAACGGTGACAGAGCTTTAAACTTTACAGGTTTCCAAGAAATCG
This sequence comes from Lissotriton helveticus, assembly GCF_964261635.1. Lineage (NCBI taxonomy): Eukaryota > Metazoa > Chordata > Amphibia > Caudata > Salamandridae > Lissotriton > Lissotriton helveticus. The sequence goes on along the minus strand of NC_136073.1, from coordinate 689,599,707 downwards.
ATGCAAATGCTGTAATAATTCCTCTAAATTTAAGGAAAGCCATCACTATCAAACTTATAAAACATGGCTTATCATCAAGAGGTGGTAGAGCAGTTTTTGTGGTAGAGGCACATGAATATCACCAGACAGAGGTATTCTATTCATGGACAGTCTTCTCAGAAGCAAATCCAGTAACACGTATGTTTCACTTCTACAAAAAAGATGATCCACCAGATGAATATATATTCCTTTCGAGGATATTGAAATTCCACTCACATACCAGGAGCATGAGCTCTGGTTTAAAGGCACCCTAAAACATTTAAATCACATTACCAGGCTCGGTCCACTAGGTAGACCAGGAACAACATGGCCGGTTTTAGCAGGTTACACACCTCATCCTGAAATCGAAGATATGACAGATGTAGATTTACTACTCAACTCAAAGAGCTAATCAAGATCTACAGACAATTGGTCCAATATATCATGCAGACTTTCACAGTCCAACCTCCAGTAGTTATTCCACAACAAACTTCTCACCAGGGGAATACACTGAAAATTACACCACAGACTTTAATACGCAGTCATGGGTAAATTGCCCACAAAACGTGAACAAATTTCGTTCTGGAAAGCTCCGAAAATTACTCAAATCGAAGCAGTATTTCCTAATACTGGCCCTCATGAAAAACACAGAATTTAACAATCTGATTGCCGATGGGGCTCACACCACATCTGGAGTTCTGCACCACTTGGGGTACAGTCTTCGCTGCAATCTACACTAAAACACATGGTGTTCCGTCTATGGAGGTTATACCTGACGTCCTGAAACAAATTCAAAATGAATACAGGTCAGAGCCTGCTCTGAATTTAGGTATGAAATTACTGTTAGAATTGGGGTCTCTGGTTGGCACAGGTATGTACTTGTGACAAGCAGGGACCCTCTCCGCTAAGTCAGGGCAAGGGACTTACTCCTAGAAATAACCCCTGCTCACCCTTTAGGTAGTGTGGCGCGAGCAGACAAGGCTAATCCCCAGAGCACACACGGTTAAGCACTTGACATAACACACACAATAAACCATCAACTCACCACACAGGGACACAGGACTGTTTGTTCTGTAAAAATATATTCTTTATATATAAACTCTCAAGCAGGCTTTGATTACAGGCTTTAAATGTTCCAGTTACTCTTAGAAAGGATGCCACAATGTTCAAAAGTAAGATGTAGGCCTTAGTTGCAGAGTTCCGGACCTGAATCGGGTTAAATACTCCTAAAACCGGCTTTACTGTAATTCAGGCACTGTTACAATTGTTATTGCGCTTTTCGTTGCAGGTCTGGGCACTCCTCAGCGCTCCTGTGCGTGCCGTACGGTAAACTAATGCAAGGCCCCTCTAACTCCCACGCGCCTCGCCTTAGACGCGTACGACACGGCTGTTGCTAACAAGGGGTACGAGTCGTATTACACTGATGAGACTCGTACCTCGGTATCCAGACACCAGCGAATTCAGAAGCGGGACCCAGCGCACAGTTCGAGGCGTACCAGGGGCCTCAAAAGATACAGGCGGTGCGAGGCATTTGGTGTGAGCGAGACTCGCACAGAGCACAGTCCGAGGCGCAACAGGCACAGTACCTTTCCTGGGGGTCTGGGGCGGACAAAGCAGGCGTAGAGGTGACGTCCCACGTCGCGGTGCCTTCTTCCTTCGTGGCGAGCTGCGGCTCGATGCCTCTTTAGTTTCCACTTCTCAGCGGGCGGCGATGCATTGTGGGGCGGCTCTTGTCCTCGGCGTCCGTCCCGGTCCTGAAGGGGGAGGCAGTGGCGTGATGCGATGTCAGCGGCGAGGCGCTTCCTGCAGGGCGTTGCACGGGGGGGGGATCTTTAGGCAAAGTCCAGCCTTACTTTGTACCCTACGGCTCGGAGGTCACAGAGTCACGATGGTCAGCTCGGATGGGTCAGACTCTTCAGAGTGCGCGATGGTGGCGCACAGCTCAATCCATCTTCCGTGGACAGCGCTGCAAAGACAAGCAGCGCGGTCACCAGCTCTTCCTTCAGGGGGGTAGCGCCCAATGTTCCTGGGGCGCAGTTCAGGGGGCAAGTTAACCAGCAAGCCCTTGGAGATTGTTTAAAAGAATGCACAAGTTGAAATAAAGTCTTTCTGAGTCTTTGTCTCTCTCCTTCTTGCAGCAAGGCACCCACCACAGGCCAGTCTCTCAGGATTAGAGACAGTAGTCCTCCATGCAGCTTTCCCAGGACCTTCTCTTCAGGCAGAGTTTCTTCTTGGCGTAAACAGGGTCTGATTTCTTAGGAGCAGGGCTCCTACTTTTATACACCATTTCTTTTGTTCTTGCAGGCCAGGGGGGCCTTTGCCTAATCCAGTCAGTCTCTGAGCACTTTGTTTTTCAGACCCAGGCTTCTTCTTTCAGTGAGCAGGGCAGGGACATCAGACGCTCCGCAGGAGGTGGAGCCGGCATTGTGATGACAAGTACAGTCAGGAGCACTCTGTTGACAGTCTTCCCTCATCCTGGACCAGGTGCAGGGCAGAGTCATCAGTCGCTCCCCAGGGGGCGGAGCCATCATTGTGGTGGCAGAGCACAGCCCTATTCAGAGTCAAGGGGCACTCCCCCCACCCATCCTGGTGTAATCTCTCTATTCACCACCTGTCAACCCCAGCCTGTCCCTGGAATTCCCCAGCCCTGTCACACACAGAAACCTGACAGCAGATACACATCAGAGCAGAGGCGGGCTGAAATGGTTAGGCAAGCAAATACTAACTTTCTAAAAGTAGTATTTGCAAACACAGGATATTAATATAAACTTTACTAAAATAAGTATTTTATTATTCTGAGTTCAGGCATACTAAACTTGACTTTCTACCATGCTCTCTGAGTCTGCTGGGATTATAGAGTGTAATAATTCCAGCAGCCCACTCTGGTCTATGGAGAGTAGGTAGCCTTACAATAGTGAAAAACTAAAATGGCTGTAATTCACTAGTAGGACATGCCACACACATCAGGACTTGTCCTAACTTATGCTTACAATACACCCTGCCCTTGGGCCTACCATAGGGGTGACTAATATGAAGTTAAGGGAAGGTTTAGGGACTGGCAAGTAGGTGTACTTGCGCAGTTAGCATGACAGTACCAGACTGCACGAAGGTCCTGCAATGGCAGACCTTAGACACATTTTACTAGGTCGCTTCTGTGGGTGGCACAACCAGTGCTGCAAGCCCACCAGCAGCATTTGCATTTACAAGCCCTGGCACTCCTGGTGCACTTTACTGGGGATTGACAGTAAACCAAATAGGCCAATCATGGAAACCAATCACATATAGCAATTTACAGTAGGGAGAGCATGTGCACTTTAGCACTGGTCAGCAGTGGTAAAGTGCCCAGAGTCATTAAACCAACAAAAACAGGTCAGAGAGACTATTGGAGGAAGGCAAAAAGTTCAGGGATGACCCTGCCAAGAGGGCCAAGTCCAACAATTACTGAATACTTTTAGCCAGGTGTCAGCAATAATATTATCTAATATTAAAGGAGAAGCAGCATCAGTGGCGATCCTCCAAAAATTAAGGGAATTTGATGTAACAAAACAACCACAAGAACTAGCCAGAATAATTGAAAAATCCTAAGAAGAATTAGACAGAAACAGTTTGGGTGGAAAACCAGTTAAACCCCAATTGTCTGAAAATACTGAAAAAGTCTTTACTAAAAACACTCCTACTCCTTCTAAAAAGAAGTGGTAAAATAGCAAAGAAACTTCTAAAGAGATGCGTTCTCATTCCCGAAGTACGTCTCCTCAAAAGGAGCCCTCTGAAAGGAGGTATAACCTCAGGAATAGGGATAATTTGAGAAAACCTGATGGGTATCAAGATACTGATACACCCCTGCACACTATAGGGAGGGCCACACACCGCCTTTGTCTGAGAGGTTGCGGGGAGGAGGGAACATTCTTTCACACCATATGGCAGTGCCCCCAGGTGGCAGCATACTGGGCTAAGGTCATGAGCACAGTGTCACAGGTGGTGAAGGACTCTGTAATCCCGGAGCCAAGGGGCTGTCTACTGAACATCTGGGAGCCAAACGATCTTACCCACCCTGTCCAGGATTGGGTGACATTGGGGATAATGTACGCCAAACGGAATATAGCCAAATATTGGGGATCGGGGAGGTACCTGCACTTGTAGACTTGTGCATAGATCTTGATGCAGCAATGTTGGCACAGAGAGTGGTGTACCTGCACCGGGGGTGCCCTCGGAAATGGGACAAAATTTGGGGTGCCTGGAATGAATATAGAGGGTATCTTTGCGATTCACCAATGACTGATGGAGAAGGTGATTCTGATTAGGAGGGGGGAAAGAATTGGGGACTCGAGAGTTGTACCAATGGAGTTGGATTTATGCTATTTTTATCTCTTGCAAACTGTACTGACATTGTCATATATACTGCTCTGCCATCCCAATGTATGTACCCCTTATCTGACTTGTGCCCTGCTATTGTTCTTAATAACAATAAAAATATTTTTTTTAAAAGATACTGATACACCTGATACACGTTCCTCTTGTACCTTTTAGATATCGTCACAGACATCCGAAAGAAGAGGACGGTCAGAACAAAAAGAAAAACGTGTGAAGTCCAAAGATGATCAACACATTCAGAAAAGTAAACCAAAACCTCAATTCACCAAAAAGAAGGTAGCAGGTCTAAAAATCAGACATGCCAAGGATCTTGAGGACACAACTCAAGAACGGAGAATGGGCTCAGACAATGTTGGACAGCGCAGCAGAAGTAACAATAGCTCGCCAGAACCTGAAGGGACTTCTGGAGACAGTGGACTTGAACGAAGACATTGAAGTTGAAACTGCAGACATCAGGGTTAGCTCTCCATATAGGTTATATGAAATAAAACTCCGGATGGAGGGAGGCATACCAAGAAAAGTGAAAGCACTCTTTTGGGAGCGACTTTCTAAGGGTCACAATATACTTCTAGCTGAACAAGACTGGCCACCAGAATTTGTCAGGGAGTGCCCACATGGCGAAGACATCATTATAAATTAATTGGGGTTTGTGAGGAGCACTCCTCTAATTAATTTTTTTAACACTTGAATCTATTGGTGCTTGCGGCTAATTAGGGTAGTCAATCCTAGTGGAAAAATGAGGGTTATGATGGGTTATGAACCCATCTAGCCGCGCACTGTTCACTTGGTGTGTTGCACCTTATTAATTTTGAAAACTGTTTTGCAAATCAATGTACCAAAAAACAATACGTTGTTTTAACACTTGATTCTCATTTATGTAATTGCTTGTACACACTTTTTTCAATGTACATTATTTCATCATGTCAACATGTAATACATCTGATACATTTCTTATCTTGTTTTACATATACAATATATTTTGCTTTATCAGTTGACAACACAGTTTTTCTATCGTGCTGTGAGACGGCGTCTCGAAGACCCCAAACTGGAGGCCACCCTCCCCCGCACGTACCTCATCCGTTTCCACCTGGACTACAACCCCGCAGCCAAAACGCCATAGCCGAGACAGGACTCGGAACACCAGCCACTACCAACGAAACCCCGCCCTTCTCTCTCCCGCAGGGACCAACCCGAACACCAGGTCTGGAGGAATCATATCTCGCTGACCCCGGAAGTCCCGCCCCAGAGGCAGCGTCAGCACAGGATAAAACCGAGGATCGAGGACATCACGCCGTCGGAGTTTCGTGGCAGGACCCTCTGGCTGGAGACGGAGAAGGAGAGCAGACGTGCGACGAAGACGTGTGGACTGAAGAGTGGTGGAGTCCTACGGAGGTGGCTGGAGAGCGGCCGTAACTCACTGGAGAGTTACGGCGGACCGCGTGAGTGCCTTTAGCCTTCTTTTCCCTGCTCGTTAGGAGTCCCTGTAAAGCCCCTGTAAATACTCCCCTTTTCTCCATAGTCTCACCTCCCCTGCACTGTAAATTACGTGTATAGCACCTCACAGCAGCCCCAACCATCCCTCTCACGTCCCGCCTTGGCACCCTCTCTATTCCCCAACCTTTATTCCCTACTCCCGGTACCCTCCTTTCCTCACTGCCTCTTTCCGCCCTCTCTCGCACTATCCGGGTGTCGGTGAGCGGTATATACTGCGTTGAGTTCTGGATAGGACTAACGGTCCCTTGTTTTTTCCCTCTCTTACTGCCCTCCGTGGATCCTCCCCGTCATCGGAGCCGTCCCTGGAGTGCCTGAAGACCCCGAGCAGAACAGAAGACCAGGACCGGAGTTCATCGCCTGGAGCCTCCTTATCTGCCAGTTGTGACATTCCTTTTTGTTCCTCTATAATAAAAGTCCAGTATTGCCCACTACATACGGCCTCCTCGCCTGCTTTTCCGGCCCGCTACGCTCACTTCACCACATCTGGTGTCAGAAGTGGGATCTGCTGGAAGCATGGAGGCCGTAGTCAGGAAGATGGCGGAATCCCAAGAACAGTTCGGTAAACTGATGGAACAGTTCCTAAAGACCGCTGAAGACGACAGAGGACAGCTTCACGACGTCCTGAAGGGCCAGGGGGTGGCCCACGAGCAAACCATGGTAAAGTTAACGGATGCCCTGGGGCAACAAAGGCCGGTGACCTCTCTCCCCTCCGTGGTCCTCCAAAAGTATGTCCCAGGGGAAGATCCGGACTACTTTTTCACAAACTTTGAAAGAATAGCCCAAGCCGCCAACTGGCCAGTGGACCGTTGGGGCCAATACTTGGGGCCACTCCTCACCGGCGACCTACAAGCCGCCTATCAACAGGCCAACATACAAGGCAACACCCCATATGCGGACATTAAACGGTGTATATTAGAACGTCTTGGCATTGACGACGATACCTATAGGGTGAAACTACGCCAAGCCAGGGAAAAACCCCAAGAGAATCCAAGGGCCCTCTCATTCCGGATCCGAGATCTCGCAAACCGATGGCTACGGCCCGAGACCTCCACCAAGGAGAACATCCTGGAGAAAATATATTTGGAACAATTCCTTACCTCCTTAAACCCGGCCACACAGCGCTGGGTGAGACAGCACTCCAGACTCACCCTGGAGACGGCCATAGAGATAGCTTCTGCCTATAGCCGTGCTCAGGAGCTCCAACGGGGGAAGGAGGAACACCCCCACAGGGCCCCGTCTGCTATGACCACTCGCCATACCCGGCCACCACCGGCCCGCCGACCTGAACCATCCCCCCTTTTTCCCTCCCCGGTTGTGTTCCGAGCCCCTACTCCTGGACCCTAGTGTTATTCATGTGGAGGGTTCGGACACATTGCCCGGATGTGCCCGCAGAAGGAGGAGCCGATGGAGGTCGGCTTTGTGAGGAACTATCTGTGCACCCCTCCTGGGTACACACCCCCGCCGTTCCACTGCCCTGTGTCAATTGACGGTCAACGCCTCATGGCCCTTGCCGACTCCGGTTGCCGTCAGAGTGTCCTAAGACCACAAGACCTTACACACCCGGTCAGTAACCCTACGGGAGTCGTAGCCATCCAATGTGTCCATGGCGACACCAAACAGTACCCTACGACTCAGGTGCGAGTTCAACATTCCAAGGACCCCGGTACTTGTCTCACTGTAGGTCTCGTACCCGCTCTTCCGGAACAAGCCATTCTAGGGAGCGATTATCCGGGACTACCAACGCTCCTTCAAGACACCTCCGATTCCCTGGCTCAGTGGTGGAAAGACGCTCCGTATCCAGGACAACCCAATCCAATGCCGGCTCCCAAACCCCACAAACCTAAAAGCCAGAAAAGAAGAGAGAAGAAGGAGTACGTCGGCGCTTATCCAGCTATGGTTGAAGAACACCCTTGGCAGACCGACCGAGAGTTCAGGGCGGCACAGCAGGAGGACCCCCTCCTCCAGGAAGCCTGGGGAAGAGCCCTTGATCACGAGGACCCCTTGCAAGTAGGTCCTTATTTCTATAAGAAAAACGGTCTACTATACCGAAAAGGGGGGGCCCAACAAAACGCACAGTTACTTATCCCCGGTCCCTTCCAGGACAAAGTCCTCTTCCTGGCTCACAGTCATCTTCTAGGGGGTAATTTCGGGGACGAGAAGACCAGCCAAGCCGTCCTAGAGAAATTCTATTGGCCGGGGGTGTATCAAAGAATCAAAACCTACTGCCGTGAATGCGTAGTATGCCAGAAAAACAGCCGTCACAGACCTCCCCGGGTTCCGTTACAGCCCCTCCCTCTCATAGACGTCCCCTTCAGCCGCATAGGGATGGACATTATCGGGCCCCTCTTGCCCTCCCGTAGCGGGTGTCGCTATGCGCTGGTCATAGTTGACTATGCCACCCGCTTTCCGGAGGCCATACCCCTACGCCAACCCACTACCCAGAATATAGCAAAGGCCCTGATCTCCTTATTTTCTCGGGTTGGGTTTCCCCGGGAAATACTGACCGACCAGGGTACACCTTTTGTTTCTGCTCTTATGAAACGAGTCTGTTCTGAACTTGGGATTAAGCAAATCAGAACGTCTGCATATCACCCGCAAACGGACGGATTGGTAGAGCGTTACAACGCCACTTTGAAGCAGACTCTGAAAAAGCTCCTGGGCCTAGAAGCAAAAAGATGGGAAGAGATGCTCCCTTTAGCCTTGTTCGCAATCCGCTGTAAAACGCAGAGTAGCACCGGATACTCCCCATATGAATTGCTGTACGGGCGTCCCCCTCGTACCCTGCTAGACATGGCACGGGAGGCCTGGGAAGAAGAACCGGACCGCACTCGTCCGCTTCCCAAATACCTAGAAAACCTGAAAAATCACCTGTCCATGATCCGGGACATAGTCCGACAAAACCTAGGGAACGCCCAGGACAACCAAAAGAAGCAATATGACAAGGGCACTCGCAGCCGGGTCTTTGCTGTTCAGGATTTAGTTCTCCTCATGATGCCCTCATCCGACCAGAAGCTTCTGGGACAGTGGCAAGGACCCTACACTATCCTCCGGCAGGTGACCCCAGTCACCTATGAGGTGGAACTAGACCCCACACGTGGCACCTCCCAGATATTCCACGTGAATTTATTGAAAAAATGGGAAGGACCCCGTCCGGTGCTGACAGGAACCTGCAAAAGTTTCCTCTTCTCTTTCGACCCCTGTCTAGACCCTGAACTAAACCCCGTACAAATCCAGGAACTGCGACAAACCCTAGAATCCCTGAAAGAAGTCTTTTCCTCTTCTCCGGGTCGAACCAACGTCACGGAACATACAATAGAAACAGAACCCGGGAAAGTTGTCCGACTGAGACCTTACAGAGTACCGGAGGCCCGCCGGAATGTTATCCGTCAGGAGATAGAAGCAATGCAAAAGATGGGAATCATAGAGCCCTCAGTTAGCGAATGGAACTCCCCTATTGTGCTTGTGCCAAAACCTGACGGGTCGGTCCGTTTCTGCATTGATTTTCGGGAGGTCAACAAGGTGTCAAGCTTCGACACCTATCCCTTGCCCCGGGTGGACGAAATGATTGAGAGGATAGGCAAAGCAAAGTTTATTTCCACCCTCGACCTCTGCAAAGGGTACTGGCAGATACCCCTCAGGGAACAAGACAAAAAGAAGACTGCCTTTTCCACCCCTGAGGGGTTATACCAATTTTTAGTCATGCCCTTTGGTCTTCATGGCGCCCCAGCCACTTTTCAACGTGCTATGAACCACGTCCTGCGGCCCCATTCCCAGTACGCAGGCGCCTATTTAGACGACATCATTATCTTTAGCGACAGCTGGCCCCAGCATTTGAGGCATCTTTTCAGCGTCGTCTCCTCCTTGGGCTCTTTCGGATTTGCCATCAATCCAGCCAAAACTACCCTAGCAGCGAAAACAGTCAAATACCTGGGGTTTCTTCTGGGGGATGGCCTGATAAGACCCCAAGAAAGCAAAACCGTGGCCATCCGGTCCCTTCCCTTTCCCCAAACAAAAAAAGACCTCCGAGCCTTTCTGGGGCTTCTCGGGTATTATAGGCGGTTTGTGCCCAGGTTTTCCCAGAGAGCTGCAGCCCTTACGGACCTACTGAAGAAAACTAACCGTTCCGATGAAATGTTACGAAACCCCTCTCCCGAAGCATGGCATGCCTTCACGGACTTAAAAAACGCCTTGACTTCAAGTCCTGTCTTGGTACCCCCTGACTACTCGCTGCCTTTCATCCTGGAAACGGATGCTTCCGATCATGGTTTGGGGGCCGTGTTATCCCAGAAAGATTCCCTAGGCAACGAGCGACCCATACTCTATGTGAGCCGCAAATTGTTTCCCAGAGAAAAGCAATACGCTGTAGTCGAAAAGGAAGCCTTGGCCATAAAGTGGGCAGTGGACAATCTGCGGTACTACCTAGAGGGCAGAGACTTTGTCCTCTACACCGACCACGCCCCCTTGGAGTGGATGGCCCGGAACAAAGGTCAGAACGACAGGGTCCTACGATGGTTTCTGTCCCTACAGCCCTTTCACTTCCAAACAAAACACCGGAAAGGCTCAGACCAGGGTAATGCAGATTACCTTTCACGGTACCCTCATTCTCCGTCCAGTACAGGAAGGACAGCTAGGGGAAGGGGATGTGAGACGGCGTCTCGAAGACCCCAAACTGGAGGCCACCCTCCCCCGCACGTACCTCATCCGTTTCCACCTGGACTACAACCCCGCAGCCAAAACGCCATAGCCGAGACAGGACTCGGAACACCAGCCACTACCAACGAAACCCCGCCCTTCTCTCTCCCGCAGGGACCAACCCGAACACCAGGTCTGGAGGAATCATATCTCGCTGACCCCGGAAGTCCCGCCCCAGAGGCAGCGTCAGCACCGGATAAAACCGAGGATCGAGGACATCACGCCGTCGGAGTTTCGTGGCAGGACCCTCTGGCTGGAGACGGAGAAGGAGAGCAGACGTGCGACGAAGACGTGTGGACTGAAGAGTGGTGGAGTCCTACGGAGGTGGCTGGAGAGCGGCCGTAACTCACTGGAGAGTTACGGCGGACCGCGTGAGTGCCTTTAGCCTTCTTTTCCCTGCTCGTTAGGAGTCCCTGTAAAGCCCCTGTAAATACTCCCCTTTTCTCCATAGTCTCACCTCCCCTGCACTGTAAATTACGTGTATAGCACCTCACAGCAGCCCCAACCATCCCTCTCACGTCCCGCCTTGGCACCCTCTCTATTCCCCAACCTTTATTCCCTACTCCCGGTACCCTCCTTTCCTCACTGCCTCTTTCCGCCCTCTCTCGCACTATCCGGGTGTCGGTGAGCGGTATATACTGCGTTGAGTTCTGGATAGGACTAACGGTCCCTTGTTTTTTCCCTCTCTTACTGCCCTCCGTGGATCCTCCCCGTCATCGGAGCCGTCCCTGGAGTGCCTGAAGACCCCGAGCAGAACAGAAGACCAGGACCGGAGTTCATCGCCTGGAGCCTCCTTATCTGCCAGTTGTGACATTCCTTTTTGTTCCTCTATAATAAAAGTCCAGTATTGCCCACTACATACGGCCTCCTCGCCTGCTTTTCCGGCCCGCTACGCTCACTCCATCACACGTGCCCAATGCATTTCGGTACATTCAGTACCTTCATCAGGGGCTGTCTGTAATGAAATGAAAAATAAAGATGTGTGAATGTAATGAAAACTATGAAGACGCCCATGTGTATGATGTAAATGGTGTTGCAAATCATACCTGTGTCAAGAAATCATCGTTCCTGAATGAAGCTGAAAACAATAATAATATGTGTTTAATCTGTCTATCAGCAACTATCTCTCTCTTGCACAACGGAAATCTTATTCTAAAAAAAGATTTATTCTAAAAAGATTAGATGCTTACAGCATTCCTGAACCATTTATTATTGTCGGTAAGCTGCCTAAATGAAAAAACAATACACGCATGCATTGTTATAATGATGCTGATTGTGTCACGCACTTTCTTACCAGGTATACTTTATGAATCAAACGTACCTGTAGAGCTGTCAATGTATGTCTGTGCCCTGAAAAAATATATAAAACGGCTGTTTTAGTCGGTTGCGAGCCAAAATCTCATGGGCTCGATGTTGTCAATATAAGATGTTCTCATACCTTTGTTATTTTGCCGTCCGTTCTAAAAAAAAATTAAACAAAGACGTTATATGTACCTGGCAGTATACAAGTACTGTATCTGTCTAAAATATCGCTCGTGCTTAGTGTTTACCTGATTAGGTGACACTGTCTCGCTCGCCCGTTCCCGTTGTGCTTCAAACCGCGTTCGAAATCGCCGCCATTCACTAGCTGTTTTAGACGCGTTGTCACGTGTTCGCGACTTTAGAGCTCAAAAGCGGACTATCAAAATTACTCGTATTGCGATTTACCGTTCTTGGGTGCCATCTTAAACTAGTGAAGATAATGGCTATACTCTGTTATTATGTCTCTTAGTAGTAATGTATCAGCATATTTCTACACCCTGATCAGTTGGAATGATGTTAAAATCCTATCCTATTTAATATGTTATGATGTCGTATGCTGAAGATTGGTGCCATTGTATGATGTGTTGTAATGTGTCATATGATGGTTACATACACATTCTATTTCAATAAATCAGTGCACAACGATTGATGGCCAATGTTCACCGCCCATAAAAAGTAAACACAAGCGTTATATTAAACAGACATTGAATACATCCTACCTCGTATTGATATTGTTATCACAGATGTTATACTTATTGTATGGTGTTTACATTTATAATGACTATAAAAGTCATTCCTAACTACGGTGTGAACCACGATACGCTCTAATCTGACTGTGCCTGATTGCTCATGCTATAATGCACATTCATCATTCAGACAGATATCAAAAACATTCTACTGTGTTTAGAAATTATTTACAATATTGTTTTCTTACAATAATGTGCTTGAATATTTAGAGATAGCATGATAATTCATATCGATCATTCAGTCCAATCAGAATCATTGTGTTCAGGTATTTTATCCAATACAATTCACGTTGTAATAACCTCTGGGTATTATCTACTCCTGGACGTATATCTACTTTCTCAATGATGAGAAAACGGATTTGTGAAATTGTATATTTTAAATCTCGCCAATGAGTGACCAATGGTGATGACAAATTTAAATTATGAATTCTACTCTTGTGTTCCGTTAGTCTAATCTTTAGCTTACGCTCTGTTTTGCCAACATACATCATCCCACAAGGGCATTTAATGCCATAAACTACGTGCTGTGTATTGCAATCGCTAGTATGTTTTAACTTTATCTGTGTTCCTGTTGTAGGATGTGTAAATTAATTTCCCGTAATCACGTTGTTACAATGTGTACAGTTCTGACAACGTACTGTTCCTTTATAAGCTGATTCTTCACGAACCACTTGTCGCCGTTTCAGCATTTGTCTTAAATTTTATCCTCTAGTGTAAGCGTGCATTGGTTTTTCTTTGAATAAATCCTTGAAATCAGGTTCTGTAGACAACAGTTCCCATCGTTGGTTTATTATTCCTTTGATGGCTTTTGACTGTGTGGTGTATTTTGTAACAAGAACCATTTTTCCACTGGTGGTTTTATTTTTGGGTCTCAATAATACTGCTCTGTGTTCCTATATCAGGGACACAACTGATTTTTTGAATAAATTATCAACCATTCAACAGGATTTTGAGGAGCACTGGATTTTGTGCACAATAGACGTAACAGCGTTATATACTTCGATCCCACATTCATCAGGCCTAGAGTCAAGTGAATGGGCATTACTGAAAATGGGAGATCTGCCAACAAAGTGTTTTTATTACAACTCCTTAAGTTTTGTTTACACAACAGTTATTTTCAGTGGAAAGACCGATACTTTGCCCAACTTTGTGGAACATCGATGGGTTTTGCAGGGGCCCCTGCATATGCAAATATATATATGGCTCAATTTGAGGCTGACAATTTGATCAACACGAACAAATGGAAACACATCAAAATGTATTGTTGGTTTATTGATGACATGTTTTTAATATGGGATGACTCTAAGGAATCGCTACTGGAATTAATTTTGAAACTCAATCAGGTTAATCCTAGGATACAATTTACCCATAAAATTGATGAGAACACAATGGATTTCTTGGATGTCAGAATCATTAAGACACCCATAGGATTTGAGACTGAATTGTATTCTAAGCCGACAGACCGTAACAATGCATTGAGCTCCGATAGTTTTCATCCCAGGAGTTTGATAAAGAACCTTCCTCTTTCTCAATTCATTAGAATCAAGCGAATTTGTTCAAACACAAGCACTTGTCGACTGAAGTTACAAGAACAAGCGCAAAGGTATGAGGAAAGAGGCTATCCGAAAACTCTATTACAGGAGAACATTGAGAAAGTTATGAAGTTGGACAGAGCAGTATTATTGAGACCCAAAAATAAAACCACCAGTGGAAAAATGGTTCTTGTTACAAAATACACCACACAGTCAAAAGCCATCAAAGGAATAATAAACCAACGATGGGAACTGTTGTCTACAGAACCTGATTTCAAGGATTTATTCAAAGAAAAACCAATGCACGCTTACACTAGAGGACAAAATTTAAGACTGATGCTGAAACGGCGACAATTGGTTCGTGAAGAATCAGCTTATAAAGGAACAGTACGTTGTCAGAACTGTACACATTGTAACAACGTGATTACGGGAAATTAATTTATACATCCTACAACAGGAACACAGATAAAGTTCAAACATACTAGCGATTGCAATACACAGCACGTAGTTTATGGCATTAAATGCCCTTGTGGGATGATCTATGTTGGCAAAACAGAGCGTAAGCTAAAGATTAGACTAACGGAACACAAGAGTAAAATTCTTAATTTAAATTTGTCATCACCATTGGTCACACATTGGCGAGATTTAAAACATACAATTTCACAAATCCGTTTTCTCATCATTGAGAAAGTAAATATACATCCAGGAGTAGATAATACCCAGAGGTTATTACAACGTGAATTGTATTGGATAAAATACCTGAACACAATGATTCCGATTGGACTGAATGATCGATAGGATTTATCATGCTATCTCTAAATATTCAAGCACATTATTGTAAGAAAACAATATTGTAAATAATTTCTAAACACAGTAGAATGTTTTTTGATATCTGTCTGAATGATGAATGTGCATTATAGCATGAGCAATCAGGCACAGTCGGATTAGAGCGTATCGTGGTTCACACCGTAGTTAGGAATTACTTTTATAGTCATTATAAATGTAAACACCATACAATAAGTATAACATCTGTGATAACAATATCAATACGAGGTAGGATGTATTCAATGTCTGTTTAATATAACGCTTGTGTTTACTTTTTATGGGCGGTGAACATTGGCCATCAATCGTTGTGCACTGAATTATTGAAATAGAATGTTTATGTAACCATCATATGACACATTACAACACATCATACAATGGCACCAATCTTCAGCATACGACATCATAACATATTAAATAGGATAGGATTTTAACATCATTCCAACTGATCAGGGTGTAGAAATATGCTGATACATTACTACTAAGAGACATTATAACAGAGTATAGACATTATCTTCACTAGTTTAAGATGGCACCCAAGAACGGTAAATCGCAGTACGAGTAATTTTGATAGTCCGCTTTTGAGCTCTAAAGTCGCGAACACGTGACAACGGGTCTAAAACAGTTAGGGAATGGCGACGATTTCGAACGCGGTTTGAAGCACAACGGGAACGGGCGAGCAAGACAGTGTCACCTAATCAGGTAAACACTGAGCACAAGTGATTTTTTAAACAGATACAGTACTTCTATACTGCCAGGTACATATAACGTTGTCTTCGTTTATTTATTTTTTTAGAACGGACGGCAAAATAACAAAGGTATGAGAACATCTTATATTGACAACATCGAGCACATGAGATTTTGGCTCGCAACCGACTAAAACAGCCGTTTT